>NC_138178.1:136258245-136858245 GCF_964165515.1 Mesoplodon bidens | reverse complement strand
CCACATCTTCAAATCTATGGTTTTTCTCATAGTTCCATGAAATAATATTTCTTTCATTAAAAACAATAATATTCCTGATACGCCATCACGAAAGCATTAATTATGATTACCATACATCAATAGGGGTTGTGGATGAAATCTTTTGTCATATTCAGCAGGCCCTTCCTTCTTTATCATTTTTAAAATGATGCCTTACCTCCCTCCCACTTTCTTCTTATAGTATTTGAAATTATATTCTTTACTCAATTGTTTTTCCTCTTTAGAATAATTAATACATTCAGGAACAGAATCTGTGAATTGATCTATTTTAAGTTCACTTAAAATAGAATTCTAAAATCTAATGAAAGCTAATTAAATTTACATCACCACCAAATTTCCCATCCTTCTCAACCTGATGTCCTAAGTTGTGTGCATATTTGACCATGTATTAATATTTACATATTGTCACCTTTTCAGTTCTTATGAAAGTACACACAGCCACTAAAAGAAACATGACTACCTTATAATTAAGCTCACAATTTGAAAGCTAAGAATTTGACATTAATAATTCTTTAAAAGCCATCTTCTGCCTATGTGATAGATAATACTAACTACATTAAAACCTTGATCATTATAATTGTATTCTAAATTTATAGCATATATTTCAAATAAGAAAATAAAATTGTTAGGAGTTTTAGAACTTAGAAGTATAGAGTTCTCTTTCCCCCAAGTATGTTTGAGCTATAAACTTAAATCTGAGCAATTATCTTACCGTTTCACAAGATAAAGTCCTTAAATTCTTCCTTATTTCTTGTGTTGCCAAATGGGAAAATAATTCAAGCATTACTTATAAGTTCTTTGCCCAAACTGGTGTTAATGTTGAACAAATGAAAAGTAGAGAATGGACTTGAGGACACGGGGAGGGAGAAGGGTAAGCTGGGATGAAGTGAGAGAGTAGCATTGATATATATCCACTACCAAATATAAAATAGACAGCTAGTGGGAAGCAGCTGCATAGCACAGGGAGATCAGCTTGGTGCTTTGTGACCACCTAGAGGGGTGGGATAAGGAGGGTGGGATAGGGAGGGTGGGAGGGAGAGCAAGAAGGAGGGGATATGGGGATATATGTACACATACAGCTGATTCATTCCCTTTGTTATACAGCAGAAACACAACATTGTGAAGCAATTATACTCCAATAAAAAAGTTAAAAAAAAAGACAAAAATAATGAAAAAAATCAAAAGAAAAAAAAAGTACAAATGTAATAGGTTTTAATGTTTAGAATTTATTGCAGTTATACCTGTTTCACAATGGGCATACTTCACATGTAGTCAAATTTTATCTCCTGCCTTCAGAATCATTTCACCAAACTGCAGATCAAATCTAGTGATAATAGGGGTCAGGAAGGACATAATATTTTATTGAACAGAATGAAGGTACAGTGAGAGATCATTCCTTTTCCTCATCTTATATCTTTTTAGTTCAAGAAATATTTTAGCCATTATGGTCTTTGTCAAAATTTTAAAATATATTCTTTAAAAATGAGAGAACCAACAGCAGTCTACCTTCTATTCCAATACAATGATGGATTTTAAGAAGGTATGGCCCAGACTTAAGATTTTGTGGCTAATTATGACTGATACAAACCAACCAATGAACAGTTTTGCATTTTGATCCAGTCAGAAAGCTTATTCAAGAAAGAAAAAGCACACAAAGACATTCATTATTCAATACCTTGAAAATCTTTCTGTGTGCCTCCCTCAACTACCATGTGCCCAAAGCCTGTCTTTCTCTCCATATGGCCCTGTCTTCCTTTAATCCTAAACGAGCCTATTTGCTGGAGGTTTAGCAGGAGAAGCTGACAACCCAGTCTTAAATACTGGGCCCTACTGGTTCATTTCCTGGCCAGGCCTACTCTACCAAGGTGACAATGGCTTAAGCATCATTGTGTTAATTTCACAGCATGGAATATGGTCCTAGTAGTTAGAACTAGCAAACAGGAATCACATTCAGCTGTTAAACCCAGGAAAATGGTAAATCCTTCATGAGTATAAACGTAGTTTATGCCATCAGTCTAATCTGAAGGGTAGTCATTAGAAGAACGTATTTGCTTTTGTCTCCCATGGAATAAAAGTCCCAGAGATTGTTGCTAGCCATGGCTTTGGCAATAAAATCCTTCATTTCTCATTGTTCTGCCAAAGCTGATTAGAGTAGAAGATCGTCTGTGGGTTAAATGCTGTGCTCTTTTACTATCTACACGGAGCACCAGGCTTAACATATATTCCCTTTCAAAACATCCACAGAATTACTTAACCGTCTAGAAAATAATGTTGGCATTTTTCTCTTGACAGTCAGATTGGCTGCATTTAAAAGATGTGAAGGAAGGACCTAGAAAATGGAATCACTGCAAGAGTCTTATCTACAAAAGTGTCTTCTAGCAATTTCCTCTCTGGGCTCAGGGCTCCTGGATTACCTTTTAAATTTTTACCTTATATAGGAGACTGTTTCATGGCAAATGAAACTTATGGATTAGTTGATCAGAAGATGTCATCTTTGAAGGTCTCTGCGTATGTTTAAAGTATTTTATTACATCTATTTCCATTATGTTTCTCTAGTTTGATGGCAAAATGAGGGAATAAAGTAGAAAAAGTTACTACTATTATTGTTAACTTTTTGTGCTGATATTTTATTTGCCTAACAAAAATCAGAGTAATGGACTTTTCTATCACTGCTTTAGACACTGAGTTGTAAAGAACTGAGGGTTTTCTAGCTTTGTAATCCTTTTCACAAGGTAGTAAATTATTGGAGGCTTGCTGAAAAGTAAATATAAAAGTCAAAGCATATTTTTCAACACTTCCTTTGATGAAATGCTGATATCATTTGTGAACAGGAATTTCACACATTTTCTGACCTGGCCTTTGAAAAAGTAGCATTAATTTGTCACATAGCAAGTGGTGCAATGCTGCCTGAAATCTTTTTTGGACCAAGATGAAGTATAAATAAATACATTTAAGAATATGGTGCAGTAATGTAGATAATTGTGCACAATTGATTGCCATTTTATATATTACCCACATTTTGCCTTATAAATAAAATATGAATAGCTGCACCACTGTCTTTTCAGTTCATACATTTTTGGTATACTTTCTGAATGCTAGAGTCACTATTGGATCATTTAATTCAATACATTTAAAATAATGTCCCAATCCAAAAAACTTTAGACTGCAGCAAAGGGCTTTCTTTCTAGAAATTTGACATTGAATTTTATTTCCATTTAGGTATTAATTCAAACCTTGGATCACTTCTATTTTATTGTTCTATTCTTGCCTAGATTATGGAAATGAGAGTAGCACTGATTTCAGCATTTGAGATTAGGATTCTTCAAATCTGCCAAATCTGCCAGTCCACCCTTCTAAGTCAGCCCCAGGCAGGCTGCAGTGTGTGTTCCCACATGTGGTTTGGGGACCAGGATGAGCTCAGCAAGCTCAGTCTATTTATTAGATTGATAGAACATACTGATCTCCCATTTCATTGCATTGCTCCTTGGTTTTTAGCAAAGTAATTTAATTTTTATAATTGGCAAAGCAATACAGTAATTTACTTGTCCCAGTGAGTATGCTTAGTGAATGTGTACTCAGGTGTTTAAACCCTCACCTAGCCTTCCTGTATTAGGAGAATATTGAAAGAAACAAGCTATCTACTGCAGTATTCAAAGACTACTTGTGATAATTTGCTGCAGTTACAGAGATACTTATGTTTTTAGTTGGATTCTAAGGAAGCTTTATTCAAATACCCATTTTTCTGGACCAGATACTATAAAGCTTCCTACACAAGTTTACATCACTCTAAGCAAAATTAAAATGTGAAAAATCAGCATTTATACAGCAGCTTGGGAACACAGAAACTCTCTTCTGTGATCACACTTCATCACTTCCTGCCTGTCCCACTGAATCATCAGGGCTTCAGGCTGTTTGCCGGCACTCTGGCCACACACAGCCCTTGCCATTTGCCCAGCGTATCAGTTCCCAAAGGTCTTCACTGCTTGTCATTCCCAGCCTGAGCCCAAGGTTGTTCATTTCAATTCTGTCCTTTTGGATCTTTGACTCCTCTAACCATGCCAGTTCACAAATCTGGGCCAGCCCCACAATCCACAGGTCAAAACACCCAACCTCTAACCCTGTTGACTGGATCCACAGAGATCCTTGACTTTAACCAAACCCTCTTTACTTCCTGGAAGCCCTTTTATTAATTTCTTTTTGTGTCCTACTGTATTTTTCTAGATCAGCACTGTCCCATAGAAATATAATGTGAACCACATATGTAATTAAAAATTTTCTAGTGATCACATTAAAAAGTAAAAAGAGGGCTTCCCTGGTGGCACAGTGGTTAAGAATCCGCCTGCCAACGCAGGAGACATGGGTTCGAGCCCTGGTCTGGGAAGATCCCACATGCCACAGAGCAACTAAGCCCGTGTGCCACAACTACTGAGCCTGTGCTCTAGAGGCCAAGAGCCACAACTACTGAGCCCACGTGCCACAACTACTGAAGCGCGTGTACCTAGAGCCCGTGCTCCGCAACAAGCAGCCCAAGCACCACAACAAAGAGTAACCCCCACTCACCGCAACTAGAGAAAAGCCCACGCACAGCAACAAAGACCCAATGCAGCCAAAAATAAATAAGTTTATTTAAAAAATAAGTAAAAAGAAACAGGTAGAATTACTTTTGATAATACACTGTATTTAATCCAGCATATCTAGAGTATTAGCCTTTCAACAACAGAAAATCAGTATAAAAAGCATTAATGAGATACTTTTTATGTTCTTTTTTGTACTAAGTCTGAAATCTGACATGTACTTTATACTTTCAATATGTTTTAATTGAGGCTAGCCACATTGCAAGTGCTCAGTAGCTACTGTGACTCATCACTACTATATTGAACAACGCAGGTCTGGACCTCTCCTAATCTCTTCAAGCCCTACCCCAATTCTCCTCAGTCTCAGGAGGACCTCATGACTCATTTTCCAGGGAAAACTTGAATAAATCTACCCCGAGCCACTTGATATTATTCCCTATCCACCTCAACATATATCTGTAGCCACACCAATACTTTGACAAAGTATTCATTCTTCTTCCTTCTTTGAAAAGAAAGAGCTGTGACTGATCCCATCCTTTCCCCACCTTCTCTGAGACTTTGCTCAAACAAATATCTTCTCTTTCTGGGGATCTTCACTCCTCCCTTTTCACTAACATTCCCAGGTTTGCTCAACCTTAAGATTTGCTTGTTGCTACTTCCAGAACTACCATCTTCTTTATTACTTTGAATTTCCCACCACTGACCCAAACCTTTACAGTAGGGCTTCCATCCTCACTAGCACCTAACACCACTCTCTCCCCAGTTATGAGTGACTCCCCAGTCTTCAAAACCAGTGGTCCTTTCTCATTTCTCATTTCCCTCATTGCATCTACCGCATTCCACACTGTAGCCTACCCTTTCTGAAAGTTTCCTTCTTCTTTACTGCCCTAACCAACACTCTTGTGGGACCCTTTCTAATACCCAGACAGGACTCCTTTTACAGCTTTACTCAATCCTTTGAATCCTTAACTATGGTTCATCCCTTATTACATCCGTTAGTTTCTCCTCTCTTGGAGGTTTCCTCTACTTTCACGGCTTCAATCATCATTTCTACTCAGAATACACCCAAATGTAAATATTCAACCCTCTTAGCTAAATGGCAGTCCTGCACTTCCAATTCTCTACTGTACATATCCATCTGAATATCACATGGATATTACTGTCCATTTTAACTCAGGGCTATTGTGACAAAGCCTATAAAAAGAAATCATTTTATTTCCAAGCCTCCAAAAAATTAATAAGTATTGTGTGTAATTGTCAGTTACATCTCATTTGTGATCCCTGTCCCATCTCTGCCCCAGGCTGTGTCAAAATGCCCTGCTTGATGTCATCACAGCAGAACCTGGAGGTATAAAAACAAGTGTTAGCTTTTTCCCAAACCAGTTCTCCCTCAGATTTCCTATTTTTGTCAGTGATACTAATCACTCTGTCACCCAGCTTTGAAATGTTGCTTTCACCCTTAATTAGTTCTTCCTCCTTTCTCCCACAGCTTATTAGTCACCGTTCTTGTCAACTAATCCTTCATAATATTTCCCTGTATCCACCCCATCTCCTTAACAAATTGTTCGCCACATTCTCAAACCATCCCACAACCTCCTTCATCAATTCCAGCACTGTCCCTTCTTTGAACTCAACTTTTGCCACCTCTGACGACACAAGGTATATTGGCATTGATGCAGCATTAAAAAAAAAAAAATGAATGTTCAGTCTTCCCATCTAGATCTTAAGTTAACATAAAAGCAGGAACAAAATGTTATGATCTCTTCATTCCTGTGCTTACTAAATAGATGACCAATAACTGTTTACTATTGATAATGACTTGATTGCCCTTACCAAAAAAAATCACTATAAATATCTAGCTCTGGAAGCAGATTGAAATATAATCAAGTTGCCCCAAATTAATTTGCATACTTTGGGGGACAGTTAACATTCAACCACATGACATGAGAGAGGCAGCTGTTTTTTGAAAAAGCATCAAACTTAGGGTTTGATCTTGTTTCTCCTATTAAATAGTCAGTATGCGAGTTTCTTAACTTCTAGTTTCCTTGCCTGTTATACACCTGTGTAATGGAGTTTATTGTGAGGTTTCAATGAACTAATGTCTGAAAGTGCTTTGAACATTTCAGAATCTGTGTAAATAGAGAATCATGTCACAAAGTACTCAGAATCAACATCCATTGATGTTTTAAGATACAACTTTTGTTGACCTCCCAATTAGAAACCCCCAGCAATTTTATCAAGTTGATTGAAAGACCTGTTGTGTAATTACCCTGCACCAAGCTAACGTTACTTAGTTAACAGTTAATGTTCTCTGCCCACAGCTGCTTCTAGTGAAGCCCCTACCTGGTGCCTGCCATTCTTGGGCTGTTTGAACAGGGGTCCAGAGATTCAGAAGGTTTTTTCTAGAGGCCACATCATTTTTAACAGGTGTTATGCAATTTGTTAAGTGGGGATTCACTTGAAAATAGCAAATTCTGTCTCCTCCTTGCCTGAAAACTACTTACAGTGTCTCTGTGCCCCTTTACATCATCTCAGGGATGGGTAAGCCTACCATCCCTAGCACTGTGTACACCCATAGCACAGATCATGCTGTCTTATAATGTGTTTATTTCTAAACGTGTCTGCCATGGGAATCTGTGGGCATCATAAAACAGAAGATTACAATTTATTTACATATAAGTTTTCTTTTTTAAACAATTCATTTATTTTGATATACTTGGCACTTAGCACAAAGCATGGCACTTAGTACTTGCTCAATAAATACTGAATAAATGAGCAAATGTGGAAGAGGTAACACTGCAGGTAATGGTGATGTTTTAGTCTCCTTTTTATTCTCCTTCTCCACTCCCCTACACTTAACAGAATAAATACTAAGAGGCTCCTAGCCCACAGGGGCCTTTAGGCCTGCTGGTCTAGACTTAGGCCTAGGCTTACCTCAATTTGTTGTCTCCAGAGCCATTCACACCCAGGGGGCAGCAAGGCTTCTGTGGAGATCCCTTCTTCTCCCACTTCTATCATCTACCCTCAGGGGCCCAGGCGTTTCTTATGTCATGTCTTCCCAAAGATTCCTCTTCTCTGCCTGAAAAGAAAGAAACCATTTGTTACTCGCTTTATTGAAGAATAAATTTGCATACATTCTTCAGCAAGTCTTCTATGCTTTTTTCATAATCTAGTGACTGGAATATTTAAAATATTTCCATTTTGTATCATATTTGAAGCACCATGGCTTTACTCTTTTGAATTTAATTTTTTGTTTCTGAGTTGAAAGGCAAATAACTGAATGAGAGGTGTGATGTAGATTTTAAGGCTTGTATTCCAGATTTTTTAAGTCACAAGAATGTAAGTGAACAAATCATATGATTACAAAATGGTTTAATCCAAATTCCAGGTATTCTTGAGAAAGCTACTAACCCTTCAGTTTTGCTCATTTTAGAGGCAGACCATATCTCTATTCAGAAGCCTTTGGCATTAGCTGGGGTCTCCCAGACCTGCTGCCATGCTTCTGAAGGTTCCACTTCTCCAGAACCTCTGTTTTCCTTGTTGCTGCCCCTTCTCAGCAGCAGGGCCATGTGTATGACTGATGTGCTCATCTACGGGCCACCATTGAGACACTGAATTGTAAGCAGGGCATCAAGATGTGTACAATCAATGCCATCCAAAAGAAGAGAACAGGTACTTCACAGAGTCCTCTGAATTTTCAATCTTGTTTCAAAGTCACATAATTTAGGCCACTGTACAGATGTAGCCCACTGAGATTCACTCAGAGAGATATTGTCATTGGAGGTTCAACAGCCTATTCTTATCTGTGAATTTACTGATTGACCTCAGGGATAGAAAAGATTCTTCCAAAGCAAAATGGGATGACAGTAAGTGCCCTGGGAATAGCGCTGTGTCTATTCATCTGTGTTTAGGAATCCAAAAGCTGGTGAGAACCTGTAGCAACTGTGGCTTTGCAGAAGGGGCTGCAACAGCCCCCCCAGTGGCACTGCCAGTGTTAACTGGTGTGTGTATGTGTGTCTCCTCCCTACAGCTATTGACCTGCTGTACTGGAGGGACATCAAGCAGACGGGGATAGTGTTTGGGAGCTTCCTGCTGCTACTCTTCTCCCTGACCCAGTTCAGCGTTGTGAGTGTCGTGGCCTACCTGGCCCTTGCTGCGCTCTCAGCCACCATCAGTTTCCGCATCTACAAGTCTGTTTTACAAGCTGTGCAGAAAACCGACGAGGGTCACCCTTTCAAGTGAGTGCCCCCACCAGACCAGCCCTTGCCCCGCCTCTCATGTGGCTCTTCCGTCTGCCTCTATTTCAGCTCCTGTGCACTATGGGTTGTGCTTCTCTGACACCTAACAGGCCTCGTAGAGTCTCCTTTAATGCTCTCTCTTTTAATAACTAATATTTCTGTTAAATTTCTAACACAAACTCATTTATCTCTATTCTAACCGTTACTGCTTTATTGAGCTTTTAAAACTTTATTACTACTAATTAAATATTAAATATTTATCTTTAATTTAAATTTATATAATTTATATAACATAAATTCTTTTCTTGTGTGTGAATTTATAAATGTGAAAATATTAAATTTATATTTAATATTCATTTTATATTATTACTAATAATAATCATAATTCATTATTTGTATACAATGTTTTATAGTTTGAAGTGTTTCAACAATTATCCCTCCCAACTCTCTGAAGAAGGCAGAACATTATAATCCCTATTCACAGATGGAAAAACAGAGGTTCTAAGCAGTAAAGTGACTTACCCAAAGTCACATGGCAGTAAATAGCACAGAGCCGGGACTAGAGTGTTTGGATTTTTATTTCTCTGCTCTTTCTAGAAGTTTAATATCAAAGGGCCAAACTTCTGAGGGATGCAAGTTTCATGAACAGTATTATGCACCCTCTTCCGTATTTTTATACAGGGGAAATCTAACTAGAATGAACAATGAAGAGGAGGATTTTTTTAAGGCAGTGTATTAAGAGGATATATGAAATGTGGCAGAGGGAGATATTAGCACTTCCAGCTGCATGCTCCCCAACTCCACCCCAATTTAGTTGTGAGTATAGCTTGTAAGCCCAGGTATTTTAGCACTGACTGTCAGAGTCAACCCTCACCTGGTGCTGGCCCCAGAGTGCAGGCCCCACTACAGGTATCCTCACCTCCTGGAACTGACAGATATTTCTGCATCCCGAATGAGACGTGTAGATACTGCTGCATGATGGCTTCTGAGCCAGCCCCAGTAATTCACTGGGGATGCCTCTGAATCCTTCCTGGCTCACCCTCACCAGTCAGCTGAATCAAGGCATCAGGGCACCAGGCTCTTAAAAGAGGGAAAAGACTCCTGTGTTATGGGGCCTTGTTGACAAAAGGGAAAATGCCATGTTTCAGACTTCTCTTCCCAGCCTCTGGTTCCTGGCCTCAGTGTCAAACACAGTTACAGTCTGATCTTTCTCGCCCTTGGGATGTATTTGGCCTTCTTCTAATGCAGAGTTAATGGGTTTTCTGGGCCATAACTTGGTTACACATGTTCCCATCCCAAAAGTGGGAAGAATGGAGAAGTGGAGTGTCATTTTACCAGGGTGAATACTATGCCTACTTCAGTGACCCTAGCCTGTGACCACTATCCACACTGTTAGGGTCCTGCCCTGCCCCAGCCCCTGTCCTTAGCCATCGAGAGAGGCCGGTTTCTGCCACGTTCTTGGATCCAAGCCTGTCAAGTTACACTGAGAACTCATCTCTCACTTCTCTTATTTCTTCTGTAACTACCCAGTTGTAGGACCAAGAGTCTAACTGTAGTTAGTTCAACTACTTTATCTTCCATTAGGAGACATTTAAAATGTAAAACACTCCTTTGGCTGAATTTTTTTATCAGCAAAAGGAATATATAACTCAATACATTTTGAATCAAAACATATTATCTAGACAAATCAGTTTTTCTATTTTTTTCTAAAAAGCCAAGCATATAAACATAAATTCTCTAAAACTCAAGCCAAATTCTGTTTTACTCTTTTCCTCTCAATCCTCAGAGTTAGGTGAGCACTTTAAAAACTCTAGAAATATCCTCAAAATAGACAACATCGTAGAGTGGGGGAAGGAGAGAGAGAGGATGGGCCTGGGGAAGGGGGGGATGGCCAAAACAGGAGGATAGATTGATTTTTATATACTTGAAGAGTTTATCTACCCAAGAGTTCAAATTAACCATTTGAACAAATGGAAAATGCAATTACTAAAAATACCACTCTTACTAGAAGCAGTGAGCATTTTAATATGGTGCAGCTCACTTGCATTTTCAGAGTTCTCTAGATAAAACCTGAAAGTACTTTCCAGAATTTAAATATGAAATCTTAGAGTTTTGATGACAAATAATAATTGGCAGCTAGGATTTTCAGATATCTCAGTTATTTAAAAAGACAGTTCATCTTCATGCAGCCAAGAAGAAAGGAGGACTTTCACAATTGCCTGGTGGGCCAGAGATATACAGAGAATTCAGCAAATGAGCTGGTTTGGATTGACTTTTCTCTGTTCTCAGCCAGTTGCTCTGAATTATCAGCTCACACTGTAATGTTGCCTATGGGAGACAAAAGCAGTCAGAGTGCCCCACTAAGTGTCGTGATTCCTGTGTTCCCCAACGCACCGGCTTTGGGTGTGTGTGGTGCCCTGTAGCCTTTTGGCTGGCATGAATCCTTCAGGATGACCTGGCTGTTATCCTCAGGGTTGGAAAAGGAAAACTTCGCTGTTTCAGGATTCTCTTTGATGGAGTTCTCTGTGGGGGTCCTTTGTTGACAGGGCCTACTTGGAGCTTGAGATCACGCTGTCTCAGGAGCAGATTCAGAAGTACACAGACTGCCTGCAATTCTATGTGAACAACACGCTTAAAGAACTGAGGAGGCTCTTCCTTGTCCAGGACCTGGTGGATTCCTTAAAAGTATGATTGCTTAAGGTGTTCCGTTTGACCGTCTTGGTTTTATTTTCCCTAATGGTGTAACATTATAAACTGCGACACAATGGAGAATAAAATAACAAGTGCTAATTATATTCTAGAGTCAGAAAATCTCCAGCTGTACAGTACCATGGAGCTCATCCAGTCTAATCCCCTCATTTTACAGATACTGGAACTATGGTTCAGAGAGGTTAAGATACTTGCCTGAGGTTGCCAAGTGAGTCACTGATAGAGCTGGGATCAAACCCAGGTCACACATCTTCTAGTTCTGTACTTTTTACAATATCCCAGGTTGCTTTTCCTTACCATTTTCAATTCCTCAATTTCCTAAAATTATTTTTAAAATAAAAGTCTAGTTTAGGGAATGTAAAAAATATATATGCTTTTTCTTTGAAATGCTGGACTCTGCTAATAATAAGACATGTGGGCTGTGAGACTGAACCCCTGAGGGTAGAGGACCTTGGGCACTTGGGTGTTATTCCTGGTGCCATCATTGAACTCACCAGGTTTCTTTGAACAAGCTGCTATGACCACCCCGTGGCTTACATGTAAAACCAAAGTCAATCAATCATGATTCAACAGGGCCATGAGCAGAGGGGTGGGAGCCCAGGCAAGGATGTTTTGAGTTCCCCGTTCCCCCAGAGCACTTTGTACACACCAGGGAGGGGTCTCCCACGGGCTGCTCCATAACTGAGGAAGAAAGAGCAGAAGGAAAGTAAGTGATGAGGCCTTAACCCTCAAGGTGCTTTACTGGAATAATGTCTTGGCAGGTAACGACTAAAAAAGAGATAGGGAGATTATACTTACCATAGGGCTTTTAAGGTGACATTTCTCTTGACATTTGTAATGTAAAAATTGTGGGCTAGAATGGGGATCAGCAAACCTTATCTATAAAGGGCCATATGGTAAATATTTAAGGCTTTGCAGGCTACACAGTCTTTGTTGCAGCTACTCAACTTTGCCATTATAGCAGGAAAGCAGCCAAAGACAACATGTAAATAAATGACTGTGGCTGTGTGCTAATAAAACATTGTTTATGAATACTGAAAATTGAATTTCATATAATTTTCACATATCACAAAATGTTATTCCTGTTTTGATTTTCTTTGACTATTACAAAATGTAAAATCCATTCTTAACTTGTGGGCTCATACAAAAACAGGCCAGTGGCCGATTTGCTGACCCCTGCCCTAGATTATTATTTCATTGAGTCCTTCAAATCTTACAACAAAGAGATCCAAAGGGTTTGGAGAGAAGTAAAGACAGGATCCTCTTTCAGTAATTCTGTGATGAGCTTTAAATGCTCTTACATTTTCTATTGAAACCATGACGTTTGCCTCAAGTTTCAATCTAAAGAAGTCAATGAAATGAGACTCTTATCCGTCACGATGGTTTTAGAAGCTCTGATCATCATTTCATTCTTTAGTTTGCAGTCCTGATGTGGCTCCTGACTTACGTTGGCGCTCTCTTCAATGGCTTGACCCTGCTGCTCATGGGTAAGGACAGACAAGTGTGTTATGTCTCCCCTCACATGTTCTGTGCACATAAAGCTTCCTAGGCTGTTAGCTGTTAGCTTACTTGGATGGATTCCTAGCAACAAATGCCAGATTCTCTGAGTCCAGAGCATTTCCCTGACCATCATAGTTCAATTAAGGAGTATAATATATATTACATAGTAATAATGAATTTCTTAATCTGAAGGTTTTTTTTCTTCAACTGTAACTGGTTTTATTTGGCTTCAAATATATATCTGCTTCAATGGCATTTATGTGTAGAAGTTCATTTTCTTCTTAGGAGGTCATTCCCTCATTCCAGGAATAATGACTTAATATCCGTGAAGACCTCAGCATATTTTTGTTTTCCTTATGAACTAGTCCTGCCATCTTTTAGCTAGAATGCTGGCTACTGCAAATAATGTCATAATATCACATGACTACTATATAAAAATGTATCTATAAGCTTATTCTTACTGACAACTCTCAATTTTAATACTATATTTGTTTTTCATCCCAGCTGTGGTTTCAATGTTTACTCTACCTGTAGTGTATGTTAAGCACCAGGTAAGTTCTATGTAGTGTCAGACATTCATGTTAAGTTTTGACCTTGTGAACCTTGGATGTGCTCATGATTTCTTCCTCTTTGTAGGCACAGATTGACCAATATCTGGGACTTGTGAGGACTCACATAAATGCTGTTGTGGCAAAGTAAGTTACATAGTGCAATTCATAAAAAGGAGAGACCGCCTTAGGCAGGCGTTTGACTGGATTAGATAGGACTAATAAAAGGCTAAGAAAATAATAGGTTGATTTATGATCATTCACTTATTTGAGGCTTATATTCACACCCTTCCCAATTATATTATTTCATAAATTAAGTATGAATTTTAAAACTTCCAATTAAACAAAACTTTCAGTGGTTTATTTCAGGTATATTGAAATGAATTTTAATGAATGAATGATATTAAGCTCTATCTGGGGACTGGTTCATGTCCAAGAATAAGATGGGTTGGAGGAAAGAAAGAAGCCTGATTCAGGAAAGTGAAATTAATTTATAACAGTTTAATTGAAATAAAAACAATTAAGTTAACAAACATTTTCAGTTTTTAAACAATAAATATCACTAACTTTTTAAACCATTGAAATTATTTTTAAAACTTTTTTTAATCTTTAGAACTTTTGTTACATTTTAAATTACACCATTTCAACTCAACAAGTGTGTGTGTTTGCTTATTTTATTAACAGCATTGCTTTTCAAACCTGAGTCTTAAATAGACTCTACTTTATGGCTACTTTATATATTAGGAGATAAAGATTCCAGTTATAAGTACCTACAGTTAATATGGTCATTAACTTAGTAGTTTTCCTTAATTCTTAGTGTTTTTAGGTATGTCTTCATCTAAAATGATAGTTTTTATGTTGTCCTTATTACTCAAGATTTTGTTTTAATCAAAAGCTGACCCAGGCTTCAACTACAAATACATGTCTCAAAAAACTAGACTTTCTCTCTAGTAATCTTAGAATCATGTGGCTAGACCTAGGTGATGGTCAGAATTCAAGGAAAGTATTTTACATAGTAAAAGATGTATAAAACAAAACAAACAAATAAGAAAAAAACAAGCACTTGAAAGTTCCTCTGCTATTTGATTTGCATATCATCAGTTACAGTTCTCTCCTGAAGTATATAAAGATTTTTGTTTTTTACTGTGTATTGTTTATATTCTTCCCCTTAAATTCATGGTGAATTTGGATCTGTATCAGATCTGTAGCACATTTCAAAATGCCTGAAATTATCAGCTTGGACACAAATGCAACTAACACCTAATGAAAATCAACAAATGGAGGATATTCATTACTTTGTACTAAGAAATGGCAGCATGGTATAATGTGAAACTTGGTGTTTACCAAACCTGGGGAACCTGTTAAAAATATGACATCCCAGACTGTACAACAGACTTATGGAAATAGTACTCCTAGAATAAGGGTCCTGTAATCTATATTTTAATGAACTCCCTAGGTGCCTTTTTGGCAGTTAGAACTGTGTTTAGGAACTACAGCAAAGAACACCAGAATAGGAGCTTGGAAACTGGAAGATAGAAGCTTTAGTGCTCAGTCGTCCAATACTTAGTTTGAGGATCTTGAACAAATCACATCTCTTAATTTTTTTTTGACTGATTAGTTGCTTGCTTCCAAAAAAAGACATACTTATTATTTTATGGGAACTGCATGTAACAGGCACAGAGAGTATAAAGAGGAATGAGATGATCCTATCCTAGCAGAGCTCTCAGCCTATAGGTGCAGACAAAACTGTAAAGAAATAACTATAAGACAGTATAAGAATGACAGTAGAGTTGCATAAAGTATTAAAGTGAGGGAGATAAGGAAACTACTGGTCTTACCTGGAGGGGATAATGGAGAGCTACTAAAATGAGGGCCCTTGCCAGCATGGTCAGGTTCTGCTGCAGACTTCTGTCTGTGTCCTCACATGGCAGAAGTGGAAGGAAGCTAAGAACAAAAAGAGAAACTGGGGAAGTTCATAGTTCTTGTTATCAGAAAGGAGGAAACAGCAGTTCTTCAAAAGAATCCATTTTGCCTGACACTAAATTTTGAAGGAGATTTCTTGGTGGCATCTTACCTCTAAGACTCCTTCAACCTCTGAAATCCTGATTCCATGCTAGAATAAGTCCACCAAAAGAACTCACACCCTTTTAGTGAAACAGTTAAGAACATGATCTTTAGAATCAGACTAGTTTGAGTCCATTTCTGGCATTTTTTAGCTATATAAGTTCATTATGCATGTTATTTGACTCCCTGAGCTTGTTTCCTTATCTATACATTGAAAAGATAACGTCTATAAACTACTCTTACTTGGACATAGGAAGCACTCAATAAATATTCAATGATCATGATCATGATCATCCTCCTTCTACTGCTTAGAGATCGGTTCACGATGGGTGTGGAGGACAGTCCCAGACTGGGTCAGGAGACCTTGGTGCCCCTCCCTTCACTATACTGAGTGGATGATGAACCTGTCCAGGTCATTTAACCTTCCTGTGTCTCAGTTTTCCAGCTCTAAATGCTGACAAATTTAAAAAGGCAAAATAAATACTTTAGAGGAAATTAAAGCTTTAAATAACTGAAAACCTAATAAGAAATCTGCCTCAAGTGAATTCAACTCTCCATGTCCAGGTGAGTTATATTCTAGGATGGTAAAATAGTCTGAAATTGGGCAGGAACTGTCCTGATTTTCAAATGAGAAAAACAGATTCTAGAAATTACCTTTTGATGAATCGAATGCCTACTTTCAAGCAAAGTTCCAGAATGAATTAGTAAAAATATAGGTAAATACTCAGATCGTTCTGTGATCACTAAACTGAGGGATCATACAGCCTGCTCTAGCCAGCAAGAATTTGGATTTCAGTGGGGGTACTAGAAAAGTCTTCCTGGTGTCCTTGAGGAGAAAATGGAGATGTACGGTCCAGGTGATAGCACAACTGGTAGAGTTCTAGAAGGTTGAAATAGTAGACCGTAGGGATGTTCATTAATCCATCAAATATCCACCTGGGGCAAGGTGTAGTAATGTGACAGAGGGCTCTGCCCTTGACTCCACGACTTTCCATCTCAGTATTTCACATGATTATGTGAAGGCAAATCAAATATACTCATCAGAGTTCTAGGTGACACATAGCTTAGAGAAAAGCACATTCGGAAGACAGAAAAACTCAATATTCAAAATGAATCAAGTGATCTTGAGTAATGTAGAATTGTGAACTGAAATTAATAAAATGAAACTGACAGGGAAAGCAAAGTTCTTTATTTAGGAAAGTCAACTTTGCAAATATAGAATGGGAAGAAGGGCAGATGAGATAGGGTACAACAATAGCTGTGTAAAAACTACCCGAGGGGGTTTAATCGATGAACTGATCACAGCCAAGTATGAGTCAATAATGCACTGAGGCATATTTTTAAAAATCTATGCAAGTTTAGATGTTATTTTATTATTATTTTTTTTGCGGTACGTGGGTCTCTCACTGTTGTGGCCTCTCCCGTTGTGGAGCACAGGCTCCAGACGCGCAGGCTCAGCAGCCATGGCTCACGGGCCCAGCCGCTCCGCGGCATGTGGGATCCTCCCAGACCGGGGCACGAACCCGTTCCCCTGCATCGGCAGGCAGACTCTCAACCACTGTGCCACCAGGGAAGCCCCTAGATGTTATTAATAGAAGTATAAATCAAAATCAAAAGAGGCCATAGCTGTTTCATATTCCATATTGTAATTCCATATCTGTGTTAAATTTCAGAGTCTGAAAGAGCTGCAGTTATATACTGGAGTAATGTCAGAAAGATGACCGGGTATTGAAGTATTGGAAATCTGACAGTAATGGCGAGTGACAGCCCAGCTTCACAGGGGATGATTACTCTGGAAAAGAGATAACTTTAAAAGAACACATTGGCTATCCTCAAATATTTGGAGGTCTAACATTGTGAAAGAAGTAGTCTTCCATTTTTTCTCTAACGAACTGTGAATGGAAAGTCCAGAAGGTCTGAGATTTGAATGAAACGTGAGGGAAAACAGTACCAATTAGAGTTGTTCAACAATGAAACCATTGGCCCCATGAAAGAGTGAGCTCACTGACACTCATTCAAATATTCACATAAAAGTTAGTTGACCATTGTTACAAATGTGGTAAAAAGGACTTCCACAATGGGAGAAGAGTAGAATTAGTTAACACCTAGTCTATTGTGGTATTCCAAAGCATTTCAAAACTAAAACATATATCTTGAACTTTTTTTTTCTAATTTTTGAATTTTATTTTATTTTATTTTTATACAACAGGTTCTTATTAGTTATCTATTTTATACATATTAGTGTATACATTTCAATCCCAATCTCCCAGTTCATCCCACTACCACCACCACCCCTGCCACTTTCCCCCCTTGGTGTCCATACGTTTGTTCTCTACATCTGTGTCTCTATTTCTGCCCTGCAAACTGGTTCATCTGAACCATTTTTCTAGGTTCCACATATATGCGTTAGTATACGATATTTGTTTTTCTCTTTCTGACTTACTTTGTATGACAGTCTCTAGATCCATCCACGTCTCTACAAATAACCCAATTTCATTCCTTTTTATGGCTGAGTAATATTCCATTGTATATACGTACCACATCTTCTTTATCCATTCGTCTGTCGATGGGCATTTAGGTTGCTTCTATGACCTGGCTATTGTAAATAGTGTGGCAATGAACATTGGGGTGCATGTGTCTTTTTGAATTATGGTTTTCTCTGGGTATATGCCCAGTGGGATTACTGGGTCATATGGTAATTGTATTTCTAGTTTTTAAAGGAACCTCCATACTGTTCTACATAGTGGCTGTATCAATTTACATTCTCACCAACAGAGCAAGACGGTTCCCTTTTCTCCACACCCTCTCCAGCATTTGTTGTTTGTAGATTTTCTGATGATGCCCATTCTAACTGGTGTGAGGTGATACCTCATTGTAGCTTTGATATGCATTTCTCTAATAATTAGTGAAGTTGAGCAGCTTTTCATGTGCTTCTTGGCCATCTGTATGTCTTCTTTGGAGAAATGTCGTTTTGGTCTTCTGCCCATTTTTGGATTCAGTTGTTTGTTTTTTTAATATTGAGCTGCAAGAGCTGTTTATATATTTTGGAGATTAATCCTTTGTCTGTTGATTCATTTGCAAATATTTTCTCCCATTCTGAGGGTTGTCTTTTCATCTTGTTTATGGTTTCCTTTGCTGTGCAAAAGCTTTGAAGTTTCATTAGGTCCCATTTGTTTATTTTTGTTTTTATTTCCTTTATTCTAGGAGGTGGATCAAAAAAGATCTTGCTGTAATTTATGTCAAAGAGTGTTCTTCCTATGTTTTCCTCTAAGAGTTTTATAGTGTCCAGTCTTACATTTAGGTCTCGAATCCATTTTGAGTTTATTTTTGTGTATGGTGTTAGGGAGTGTTCTAATTTCATTCTTTTACATGTAGCTGTCCAGTTTTCCCAGCACTACTTATTGAAGAGACTGGCTTTTCTCCATTGTATATCCTTGCCTCCTTTGTCATAGATTGGTTGACCATAGGTGCATGGGTTTATCTCTGGACTTTCTATCCTGTTCAGTTGATCTGTGTTTCTGTTTTTGTGCCAGTACCATATTGTCTTGATTACTGTAGCTTTCGAGTATAGTCTGAAGTCAGGGAGTCTGATTCCTCCTGCTCCGTTTTTTACCTTCCAGACTGCTTTGGCTATTTGGGGTCTTTTGTGTCTCCATATAAATTTTAAGATTTTTGTTCTAGTTCTGTAAGAAATGCCACTGGTAATTTCATAGGGATTGCACAGAATCTGTAGATTGCTTTGGGTAGTATAGTCATTTTCACAATATTGATTCTTCCAATCCAAGAACATGGTATATCTCTCCATCTGTTTGTGTCATCTTTGATTTCTTTCATCAGTGTCTTATAGTTTTCTGAGTACAGGTCTTTTACCTCCTTTGGTAAGTTTATTCCTAGGTATTTTATCTTTTCGTTGCAATGGTGAATGGGATTGTTTCCTTAATTTCTCTTTCAGATCTTTTGTTGTTAGTGTATAGGGATGCAAGAGATTTCTGTGCATTGATTTTGTATCCTACAGCATTACCAAATTCATTGATTAGCTCTAGTAGTTTTCTCGTGGCATCTTTAGGATTATCTATGTATAGTATTGTGTCATCTGCCCACAGTGACAGTTTTACTTCTTATTTCCAATTTGTATTCCTTTTATTTCTTTTTCCTCTCTGATTGCCGTGGCTAGGACTTCCAAAACCATGTTGAATAGTAGTGGCAAGAATGGACATCCTTGTCTTATTTCTGATCTTAGAGGAAATACTTTCGGTTTTTCACCATTGAGAATGATGTTTGCTGTGGGTTTGTCGTATATGGCCTTTATTATGATGAGGTAGTTTCCCTCTATGCCCACTTTCTGGAGAGTTTTTATCATAAATGGGTGTTGAATTGTGTCTAAAGCTTTTTCTGCATCTATTGAGATGATCATATGGTTTTTATTCAATTTGTTAATATGGTATATCACATTGATTGATTTGCATATATTGAAGAATCCTTGCATCCCTGGGATAAATCCCACTTGATCATGGTGTATGATCATTTTAATGTGTGTTAGATTCTGTTTGCTAGTATTTTGTTGAGGATTTTTGCATCTATATTAATCAGTGATATTGGTCTGTAATTTTCTTTTTTTGTAGTATCTTTCTCTGGTTTTGGTATCAGGGTGATGGTGGCCTCATAGAATGAGTTTGAGAGTGTTCCTTCCTCTGCAGTTTTTTGGAAGAGTTTGAGAAGGATGGGTGTTAGCTCTTCTCTGAATGTTTGATAGAATTCACCTGTGAAGCCATCTGGTCCTGGATGTCTGTTTGTTGGAAGATTTTTAATCACAGTTTCAATTTCATTACTTGTGATTGGTCTGTTCATATTTTCTATTTCTTCCTGGTTCAGTCTTGGAAGGTTATACCTTTCTAAGAATTTGTCCATTTCTTCCAGATTGTCCATTTTATTGGCATAGAGTTGCTTGTAGTAGTCTCTTAGGATTCTTTGTATTTCTGCGGTGTCCGTTGTAACTTCTCCTTTTCATTTCTAATTTTATTGACTCGAGTCCTCTCCCTCTTTTTCTTGGTGAGCCTGGCTAAAGGTTTATCAATTTTGTTTATCTTCTCAGAGAACCAGCTTTTAGTTTTATTGATCTTTGCTATTGTTTTCTTTGTTTCTATTTCATTTATTTCTGCTCTGATCTTTACGATTTCTTTCCTTCTACTAACTTTGGGTTTTGTTTGTTCTGCGTTCTCTAATTCCTTTAGGTGTAAGGTTAGTTTGTTTATTTGAGATGTTTCTTGTCTCCTGAGGTAGGATTGTATTGCTATAAACTTCCGTCTTAGAACTGCTTTTGCTGCATCCCATAGGTTTTGGATCATCATGTTTTCATTGTCATTTGTCTCTAGGTATTTTTTGATTTCCTCTTTAATTTCTTCAGTGATCTCTTGGTTATTTAGTAATGTATTGTTTAGCCTCCATGTGTTTGTGTTTTTTATGTTTTTTTCCCTGTAATTGATTTTTAATCTCATAGCGTTGTGGTCAGAAAAGATCCTTGATATCATTTCATTTTTCTTAAATTTACCAAGGCTTGATTTGTGACCCAAGATATGATCTATCCTGGAGAATGTTCTTTGTGCACTTGAGAAGAAAGTGTAATCTGCTGTTTTTGGATGGAATGTCCTATAAATATCAATTAAATCTATCTGGTCTATTGTGTCATTTAAAGCTTCTGTTTCCTTATTTATTTTCTTTTTGAATGATCTCTCCATTGGTGTAAGTGAGGTGTTATAGTCCCTCACTCTTATTGTGTTACTGTTGATTTCCTCTTTTATAGCTGTTAGCATTTGCCTTATGTATTGAGGTGCTTCTATGTTGGTGCATATATATATATAATTGTTATATATTCTTCTTGGCTTGATCCCTTGATCATTGTGTAGTGTCCTTCTTTGTCTCTTGTAACATTCTTTATTTTACAGTCTATTTTATCTGATATGAGTATTGCTACTCCAGCTTTCTTTTGATTTCCATTTGCATGGAATATCTTTTTCCATCCCCTCACTTTCAGTCTGTATGAGTCCCTCAGTCTGAAGTGGGTCTCTTGTAGACAGTATATATATGTGTCTTGTTTTTGTTTCCATTCAGCAAACCTGTGTCTTTTGGTTGGAGCATTTAATCCATTCAGCTTTAAGGTAATTATTGATATGTATGTTCCTATGACCATTTTCTTAATTGTTTTGGGTTTGTTTTTGTAGCTCCTTTTCTTCTCTTGTGTTTCCCACTTAGAGAAGTTCCTTTAGCATTTGTTGTAGAGCTGGTTTGGTGGTGCTGAATTCTCTTAGCTTTTGCTTGTATGTAAAGCTTCTGATTTCTCTACTGAATGTGAATGTGATCCTTGCTGGGTAGAGTAATCTTGGTTATAGGTTCTTCCCTTTCATCACTTTAAATATATTGTGCCACTCCCTTCTGGTTTGTAGAATTTCTGCTGAGAAATCAGCTGTTAACCTTATGAGAGTTACCTAGTATGTTATTTGTCATTTTTCCCTTGTTGCTTTCAATAATTTTTCTTTGTCTTTCATTTTTGTCAATTTGATTACTCTGTGTCTTGACGTGTTTCTCCTTGGGTTTATCCTATATGGGACTCTCTGCACTTCCTGGACTTGGGTGTCTATTTCCTTTCCCATGTTAGGGAAGTTTTCGACTATAATCTCTTCAAATATTTTCTCTGGTCCTTTCTCTCTCTCTTCTCCTTCTGGGACCCCTATAATGTGAATGTTGTTGCGTTTAATGTTGTCCCAGTGGTCTCTTAGGCTGTCTTCATTTCTTTTCATTCTTTTTTCTTTATTCTGTTCCATGGCAGTGAATTCCACCATTCTGTCTTCCAGGTCACTTATCCATTCTTCTGCCCCAGTTATTGTGCTATTGATTCCTTCTAGTGTAGTTTTCATTTCAGTTATTGTATTGTTCATCTCTGTTTATTTGTTCTTTAATTCTTCTAGGTCTTTATTAAACATTTCTTGCATCTTCTCGATCTTTGCCTCCATTCTTTTTCCAAAGTCCTGTATCATCTTCACTATCATTATTCTGAATTCTTTTTCTGGAAGGTTGCCTATCTCCATTTCATTTTGTTGTTTTTCTGGGGTTTTATCTTGTTCCTTCATCTGGTAAAAACTCCTCTACCTTTTCATTTTGTCTATCTTTCTGTGAGTGTGGTTTTCCTTCCACAGGCTGCAGAATTGTAGTTCTTCTTGCTTCCGCTGTCTGCCCTCTGGTGGATGAGGCTATCTAAGAGGCTTGTGCAAGCTTCCTGATGGGAGGGACTGGTGGTGGGTAGAGCTCTATATCTTAAACTTTTGAGAAGACAGACCTAAGATGTCTCTATTGGAATGTTTTGCACTCTCTGCTGCATTATCAGTTTCTGCCTGTACGTGCTTATTTCCACAATCATAATTTCTCCAGTCTTCTGTCCTTGCTATCTCTTTCATCTCTCCCCACCTCACTGCAATCAGGCCTTCACCCTGAGCACTGAAGTTGCTCTTTGTCAGGGACCCAGTGACTTCCATATTGCCGTATCTTGCAGTCATCACTCCATCCTCATCCCTCTCAACCTCTCAGATACTCTTCATCACTACTGCTATCTTTGTTAAACACTAGTCTTGACTAGTGACACTGCTCAAGCCTCAGCTGCTTTCTCCCAGTGTCTTCTCTTGGCTCCTCCTTCTCTGGTTCACCTTTCATCCAGTCCTGTGGCCTCAAAGGTTATCTCTATGTCAAAGACTCCAAAGCGTTTATCTCCACAAGTTTAGGTTTTTAAAAAGTCAGCTTTACAAATATAGAATGGGAGGAGAGGGAGGTGAGGATGATATAGGGTACAACAGTACTATGTATAAAAAAAATACCTGGAGGGTTTTAATTGGTTAACTGCTCATAGCTAAATATGAGTCAGTGATGTGCTTGAGACATTTTTTAAAAAATCAATGCAAGTCTAGATGTTATGAATAGATGCATAAAGTCTAAATCAAAATGTTTATTTACTGAGGGACTTCCCTGGTGGTCCAGTGATAAAGAATCCACCTTACAGTGCAGGGAATGCAGGTTCAATCCCTGGTCAAGCAACTAAGATCCCACATGCCACAGGGCAGCTAAGTCCACGTGCCTCAACTGGAGAGCCTGTGTGCCACAAACTACAGAGTCCCACGCGCCTTGGAGCCTACATGCCACAACTAGAGAGAAGTGTGCGCACTGCAAGAAAAGATCCTGTGTGCCTTAACGAAGATCCCGCATGCTGCAACTAAGACCTGAGGCAGCCAAAAATAAATAAAAATAAATAAATAAATAATAAAAGTAAATCTAAAAAAGAAAGGTTTACTGAGAGCCAGGTCTATTCATCTGCTGATCTGATGTTTTCTCTTGAATGTCCCAAAGACGTTTCAAATTCAACGTGGCCGGGGCTTCCCTGGTGGCTCAGTGGTTGAGAGTCCTCCTGCCGATGCAGGGGACACAGGTTCATGCCCTGGTCCGGGAAGATCCCACATGCCGCGGAGTGGCTGGGCCCGTGAGCCATGGCCGCTGAGCCTGCGCGTCCGGAGCCTGTGCTCCGCAATGGGAGAGGCCACAGCAGTGAGAGTCCTGCGTACCGCAAAAAAAAATAAAAATAAAAAATAATTCCAATGGAATCGATTCAACGTGGCCAAACAGATCTTGCAATTTCAGCCAGAATTTATTTTTCCTTCACTTGTCACCATCCTGTTAAATGGCATTATCATTCACCTGGTTGCTCAGGCCAAAAATCAAAGTATCTTCCTTGATTACTCTCTTGTTTTTCCCTTGCCTGCACATGCAGTCCATCATCATGACAGGTGGGCCCTGTCAGCTCCATCTCCACACTAGATCCCCAGAGTGTTCACTTCACTCCATTTCCAAGGCTCCAGTTCCATAACACCCAGGCCATTGCCATCTGGCACCTGGACTGCTATAGTTTTCCCCCATCCATTATTTCTCTCACCTCTGTTTCCCCAGTTTTTTCACATAACCACCATCATGATCTTCTTTGGTCACATCATTCCTCTGCCTAAAATTCATCAATGGCTTCCCATCCATTTTAGAATAGAATCTAAATTCCTTACTACTGCCCACAAGTTCCAACACCATTGGGTTACCACCTGCCTCTCAGACCTCCCCTCCTCGCTCCCCAAGCACACTGGTCTCTACTCTCCTTGCCTCCTAAGCTTGTCCTCACTTTGTGGCCTCTGCACTCCCTGCTTCCTCTTCCTGAAACACTTCACACCCAGATGTTTGCCTGGTGGCCCCTTTGGGCATCTGTTTCTCACATAAATGGATTTAAAGTAGGCATCTCCCACCTTAGCACTGCTACCCCCTCACTACCTATCATTTCATCTTGTTTGGGTTTTTTTTTTAATAGCATTTATCACCATATGTACTTCTCTTGTTTGTCTACTTGTTTATTTATGGCTCCTCATCCCCTAGGAGAATGAAAGCTCCATGAGAGCAGGACCTTCTCCCTTCTGTTCACTGAATTCCAGCATGTAGAAGGGTGCCTAGGACAGAGGAAGGTCTCAGTCAGACTCTGCATGGGGAGCTCATAAAGCTTCGATTTAATGAAACAAAATGCTTCCAGTATAAACCTACCCTAAAATAATACTGCCATACTGTGAGAGCTGCAGAATTTTAGGGGCATTGGAGATATCTAATTTGCACCCAATAAATACTCTCGGACCAGGAAAGCTCATTAGTTCGCCTATGTCACACAGCTAATTAGTAGAGAGCTGAAACTAGGATTCAGGTTTCTTAACTCTAGCTCTGGGCAGTTTATGCTGAAGGTGACTATATGTTTCTTTACCTGGAATCATCTATGTTTATGCTTGTTGTCCTAGCATAGTTAGTAATCAGCACCCTCTTTCTCTTTCAGAAGTGTCCCAGATTGAGTGATAAATGGTCACCTAACTATATCACAGTTTCTATAATTCTGAAATAAATTGACCTCTTTGTCTACCTAAAAAATTGTAATTTAAAGAATATGGCTTCCTTGGGCCATTCATTATCTAATTTATACTTTCTTCTTATTGCTACATAGAAATGTGTTTATAGGCACTCATACGTAAAAATTATAATACCTTTTGGAATATTAAGCGATTTGGTCACTTAGCTAATTAAAGCAACAACACATAATGATGTTATAAAATGATTTCATTAATAGCACTTGTGATTTACCATCTTCTGATATTGTTTTTTTAGGATTCAGGCTAAAATCCCAGGCGCTAAAAGGCACACTGAGTAAATCAGTACCCCACCAGGGACTGGACACCAAGAGGAATGTCTGAAGTGGTAACAGCTCTGTCTTATATGTTACTATAAATTGATTGTTTCTCCCCCCCAGTATCATAATCTTAGAGACAAACTTTAAAACAGCTGTTTTTAGGCTGTTTCTGTACTCTTAGGGTATTTGAGTCACTTGTGTCAAGCACTAAAGCATAGAAAAAAGTGTATTAGATGTGGTTTT
This sequence comes from Mesoplodon bidens, assembly GCF_964165515.1. Lineage (NCBI taxonomy): Eukaryota > Metazoa > Chordata > Mammalia > Artiodactyla > Ziphiidae > Mesoplodon > Mesoplodon bidens. The sequence continues at coordinate 136,832,090 of NC_138178.1, read as the reverse complement.
TAATTTTGTGTTGCTGAAAAAACTGCATGATGGTGAGAACCCAAGTTATCTTTCCTTCGTCGGTGTTCTTCTCTCTGCAATGCTTCTGTAGCTTCTCATGTTCCCTGTGGCTAGGCCTTTCCTGCCGAGTGCACTGATGCAATAGTGGAAATCACTTATATGTCCTTGGGTTGTTGCTTGGATTAATCTTTAATAACAATATATAGACTTGTAGATCGATGTTTAAGTGTTTTTCCAACACACACAACATAAAAATAAAAACAAGTCGACCATACTTAGGGTAATCAGTTTTGTATAACTTAAAATAACTAAATAAACAAATAAACCCAAAACGAACATGCAGTACTTTTGTTGTGTGAGACTGACGGGCTGATTTACATGTATGGTAACTAAAAAGTACCAGCATGTTAACTTTATTACAATTTGTATTACTTTCTCTGTAGTTCCTAATGGACTTAATTATGGACTCTGGATATTTGCACTTATGTACTTGATACTGAATGCATAAATAAATGTTACTAAATGTAGAAACTTCTCCCTCTCTTCTCATGATCTCACCAGAAAATGCAAAAGCTCTAAGAAATAAATCTCCTGTGAACGTGCTGGGAAGGCTGAGGCCAAGTGCTCACTTTACTCCTGTGTCCAGGACCACATAGTCCAACTCCAAAGTAGTAGTATATGGCTCCTTTGGGTTATTAATAGAAATCACTGGAGACTGGTAAAACTGGAAAACACCCTTAATATTGTACTCTGTGGGGTTTATGCAGATAATTTAAATAGTTTTTTAAAAACCTGAAAGTTATATAAATCCTTTCATAAACTTCTTATAATAATATGCAACACAATACTGTCATAAAACAATTATAATTGCTATGAACTCACTGTTTTGGTAATTATTTATGGGGCATCTACTGTGTGCCAAGCACTCAGAACAGGGCTGTGAATAAGAGAGATAGTCATTCCTGCCCTCACCAAGCTAAGTCATCTAAGGATTGTTCACTACTTTTTGCAGAAGTCCAATTTCCTATGTTATTTCACTGTTAATGTCAAAAGTCAAAGATGATGAGGTAGAAGTGGATGAAAGTAGTAACAATAGGAGAAATAAAAACTAGAGAAAAAAGGATAGTTACTTAAAAAAAGCTGCCTTTGACCAGTTTTGGACTTGGATTCAATAAGTACTCATGGAGTTACCCTTCTGTGCAAAGTATGGTGATGACAACACAGCTAACTAACTGGACACTGTGCCAACAGCCAAGACTGGGGGTGATGGGAGATGGCTATGTGGAAATGATCACTAAGTAAAAGGCAGCATGAAATAAGAGCTGCAATGTAAGACTAGTGCAACAGAGAAGGATTCTCAGAGGTGGACTTTGGGGCTGGGTTCTGATTTGGCTTTTTCCAGAGGGAGAAGCTTCACCCCAGTATGAAGAAAGAACATGGACTAATGTGCTAAGACATGGAGGCGCATGGCATATGCAGAGAACAGTGAGTAATATGCTGAATTGTGCTGTAAAGTGCTTGGGTGGGAATGTAGTGCCAGGCAAGGCTGAAAGGGTGGGTTGAACCACACTAAAAAGAAACTTGAATGTTAAGGATTTTGTGCTCTATTTTTTAGATCTCAGAGAGACGCATAGACACAATGAGGATGTATGATACTGGAGATTAGAAGAATATAGGAGATAATTGTGACATAACTAAGAGCAGACAGGTGACAAATGAATGACAAGGCTTCTACTAAGGCAGCTGAGAATACAAAGTATATATTCATCTGTCCCTGATCCTCTATATCAACCCAACATGCTTAGCACCCACTGTGCACAGAGGAGCCGCTAAGAGAGATTACATGGAGGGGGATGGGACTGGAGCTGGTGATTGACTACATGTGGGAGTTCAAGACCAAGGCTGACCCTGAGAGTGAGTACCTCCTTAAATTCTGCACCCTAGGCGGCTTGCTTGCCTCACCCTAGCCCCAGCTCTGTCAAAGACTAGCTGATCAGGAGAGTGCAATACCATTTTTCAGGTTAGAAAGCCCAGAAGAGGTTGTCTGGGGAAGGAAGATAATAAGCTTGGTTTGGTGCTTGCTATTTTTTATGGTTACTAGATTAGAAGAGGAGTGTGTGTGTGTGTGTGTTTCAGTGTACAACCTTTGAGATAAAGTTTCTTCTAAATGGCTTTATTGTGTCAAATTAACCTTCTACAAGGTCTGCATGTGCAGCATTTGCCTTCTCCGGAGAGCCCAGAATTCCTTTCATAAGCAGCTGCTCATTCAGAGGATCTAATTAGGAATTCTGTTTGCTAGCACTGGTGAAGAAAGTTTCCTGAGGAAACTCCAGCCTGACAAAATGATAGGTATGGATGCAGAATTTTAACAGATGGAACACGGGGCACATATGATCCTGCTTTTACAGGAAGCATCAGTCAGAATGATATTTGAGATGATAGAAATAATGTGAGGACCCAATGCCCAGGTAAGAAGCAGACCAAGGATAGAGCCCTCAGGGACACAGAGTGAGTGAGGTTATCCTGAAAGTAGTGAACAGTAGAAGATTCTTATAGCCTACACATGAGTTAAGCAAGCAGGGGGTGAGTAGGTGAAGAAACTGTGGTATATTTTATGGATCATTTCAGGAAAAAGGGAGTAGGATAGTTGTATATTCTCTGCTCTTTCCCCACCTATATCAGTTTCCTTGTATTGCCCTAACAAAGTACCAAAAACTAGATGACTTAAAATGACAGATAGTGAGGGTGGAAGAGAGATGCAAGAGGGAGGGGATATGGGGATATATGTATATGTACAGCTGATTGTCTTTGTTAAACAGCAGAAACTAACACAACATTGTAAAGCAATTATACTCCAATAAAGATGTTGAAAAATATATATTAAAAAAAAAAAGTTTAGGGCTTCCCTGGTGGCACAGTGGTTGAGAGTCCGCCTGCCAATGCAGGGGACACGGGTTCGTGCCCCGGGCCGGGAAGATCCCACATGCCGTGGAGCGGCTGGGTCCGTGAGCCATGGCCGCTGAGCCTGCGCGTCCAGAGCCTATGCTCCGCAACAGGAGAGGCCCCAACAGTGAGAGCCCCGCGTACCGGAAAAAAAAAAGTTTTAAAAAAATGACAAATTTATTCTGGCACAGTTCTGGTGGTTAAAAGTCCAAAACCAAGGTGTTGGCAGGGCCGTGCTGTCTCTGATAGTTCTTGGGGAGGATTCTTCCTTGCGTCTTCTAGCTTCTGGTGGTTGCCAGCAGTCCTTGGCATTCCTTGGCTTGTAACTGCATCACTCCAGGCATAAGGCCATCTTCTCACTGTGTGTCTTCACATCATCTTCCCTCTGTGTACAAATTTTCCCTTTTCGTAAGGACACCAGTCATATGGATTAGGGCCCCCAATGAGCTCATTTTAACTTGATTGGTCTGTAAAGATCCTATTTCCAAATAAGCTCACATTCTGGGGTTTGGGACTTAAACATATCTTTTACTAGGGACACAGTTCAACTCATAGAACCCCCTGAGCCTCATGCTGGCCCTTACACCACTGTGAAGATTTTTCCTTCTGTGCAGAGCCCAGCTCTGTTTCCCCAGTTGTTTCTCACTGTAAGGAATTACTGCTGAGAGGTAGTGGGACAGCTCCTCCTTTACCAAAGTGTACTTGAGTGTAGCTGAGTGTTGGGCCTTGCTTCACAATTATGGGGTTCCAGCAACTGCCACTTTGTCATTGAATAGGGCAGCTTCAGGCGTCCGAACTTTAGCCCTCTCTTCTGAGTGTAGGGAGTGGGTGGGGCATACAGGAGACCCCACTGCGGTTTGGCATCAGCCAGTGTGGTTGTGGCTAAGGAGCAATAAACAAATTCTGTAGATCTAGGCAAAGGGTCATTTTCTCTTCACACTCCAACCTTCTTCAGTAGTGCTTTATATTGGCACCAATCTCAAGCTCCTCACTATGATTTTTTTCTTTAAATTTTTTCTTTAGTTCAATACATTCAATATTACAGAATTAATTTGGCTGGCCACATTTTCTTTGATGAGTAAATTGAAATGAATTATTTTGTATCCTGTGTCCCAGTTGCCTTTTAAAAGAATCCTGGAATTAGTTCTCTCTGGTTGCTCCCCAATATACTAAAGGGAGTTTTGCAAGAGGAAATGAAAGGACACTAAATGGCAACATGAGAATATAAAGTATGAAGTTTGTTGGTAAAGTAGACTTTAAGTCAAAACTGTGTTTGGGGGACTTCCCTGGTGGTGCAGTGGTTAAGAATCCACCTGCCAATGCAGGGGATACAGGTTTGATCCCTGGTCCAGGAAGATCCCACATGCCGTGGAGCAACTAAGCCCGTGTGCCACAACTACTGAGCCTGCAATCTAGAGCCCATGAGCTACAACTACTGAGCCTGCGTGCCACAGCTACTGAAGCCCGCATGCCTAGAGCCTGCACTCCACAACACGAGAAGCCCCTGCAATAAGAAGCCTGCTCACCACAATGAAGAGTAGCCCCCACTTGCCGCAACTAGAGAAAGCCCATGTGCAGCAACAAAGACCCAACACAGCCAAAAATAAAAATAAAATAAATAAGTAAATTGATTTTTTTTTAAAACTGTGTTTGGAGACAAAGAAGGTATTACATAATGATAAAAGGGTCAATTCAGCAGGAAGATATAATGATTGTAAATATATACGCATCCAACTTTAGAATGCCTAAGTATATAAGACAAATATTGACAAATCTGAATGAAAAAATTTACAACAATACAATAATAGGAGGAGACTTCAACACCTCACATTCAATAATGGATAAACATCCAGACAGAAAGATTGATAAAGAAACAGTGGGCTTGAACAACACTAGAGATAAACTGGACCTAACAGACATATGCAACTTTCACCCAACAGCAGAGGAATACACATTCTTCTCAAGTGCACATGGAATATTCTCCATGATAGATCACATGTTACGTCACAAAACAACTCTTAAAAAATTTAATAAAATAGAAATTATATCATGTACCTTTTGGACTACAATGGAATGAAGCTAGAAATCAGTAACAGAAAATGTGGAAAATTCATAAACACATGGAAATTAAATAATATAGTCTTGAACAACCACTGGATCAAAAGGGAATTTTAAAAATTTCTCATGAAAAATGAAAACAAAACCACAAATTACCAAAACTTATGGGATGCAGCAAAGGCAGTACTAAGGAAAGTTTATGGTGATAAACATCTACATTAAAAAAAAAGATGTCAAATAAACAATGTAACTTTACACCCCAAGGAACTAAAAAAGAACAAACTAAATCTAAAGTTAGATGAAGGAAGGAAATAATAAAGATTGGAGCAGAAATAAGTCAAATAGAGAATAGAAAAACAATTTTTAAAAATCAACAAAACTAAGAGTTTGTTTTTCAAAAAATAAAACTGACAAATAGCTAGATAAAAAAGAAAAAAGAAAAGACATGAATCAGAAATGAAAGAGACATTACAATAGAAGCTTCAGAAATAAAAAGGATCATAAGAGACTATTATGAACAATTATATGCACACCAATTGGATAACAAAGGAGAAATGGATAAATTTCTAGAAACACACAAGCTACCAAGACTTTATCAAGAAGAAATAGAATGCCTAAACAGACCAGTAACAAATAAGGAGATTGACATAGTAATCAAAAACCCCCTAATAAAGAAAAGCACAGGACCAGATGGCTTCGTAGCCAAATTCTACTAAACATCCAAAGAATGAATACCAATCCTTGTTAAACTCTTCCAAAAAATAGAAGTAGAGAGAATAGTTTCAGACTCATTTTATGAGGCCAGCATTGCCCTGATACAAAAGCCAAACAAAGACACAAAAAGAAAATTACAAGCTAATATCTCTGATGAACATAGATGCAGAAATCCTCAATAAAATACTAGCAAACTGAATTCAACAGCATCATCAAAAAGATTATACACCATGACCAGCAGGATTTATCCCTGGGATACAAGTTTAGTTTAACATACTCAAATCAATCAATGTGATACCCCACATTATCAGAATAAAAGATAAAAATCACGTGAGCTTCTCAGTTGCAGAGAAAGCATTTGACAAAGATCAACATCCATTTATGATAAAAATTCTCAACAAAATAGGTATAAAAGGAAATTTCTTCAACATAATAAAGGCCATTTATGAAAAGCCCACAGATAACATCATAATCAATGGCAAAAACTGAAACCTCTTCCTCTAAGATCTGATGCCCACTCTCACCACTTCTATTTAACATAGTACTGGAAGTGCTAGCAAGAGCAATCACACAAGGAAAAGAAATAAAAGGCATCCAAAGCAAAATAGAAGAAGTAAAATTATCTCTATTTGCAGATGACATGATGTTGTATGTAGAAAACCCTAAAGATTACACACACACACACACACATTGTTAGAACTAAAAAACAAATACAGTAAAGTTGCAGGATACAAAGTCAACATCCAAAAATTAGTTGCATTTCTTTACATCAACATTGATCTATCCAAAAAGGAAATCAAGAAAACAATCCCATTTACAATAGCATCAAAAAGAATAAAATACCTAGGAATAAATTTAACTAAGGAAGTGAAAGGTCTGTGCACAGAATACTATAAGACATTGATGAAAGAAATTGATGAAGACCCAAATAAATGGATACTCGTGTTCATGGATTAGAAGAATTGATATTGTTAAAATGTACATAATACCCAAAGTGATATACAGATTTAGTGCAATCCCTATCAAAATTCCAGTGACATTTTTCACAGAAATAGAAAATGCAATGGAATCACAAACCCTGAATAGCTTAAGCAATCTTGAGAAAGAAGAACAGAGTTGGAGGTATCATGCTCCCTGATTTCAAAGTATACTAGAAAGCTATGGTAATTAAAACAGTATGGTACTGGCATAAAAACAGACACATAGACCAATGGAACAGAATAGAAAGCCCAGAAATAAATCCATGCATATTTGGTCAACCAATTTTCAACAGTAGAATCTAGCTCATGTCTTTGCTTCCTGTAAGTGGGAGAGAAAAGCCAGATGTTTGCTACCAAAAAATGTATTTCCAACAGAATAAGTGGAACTTTCTTCAGGGACTCTATTATATTCTTTTAAGTTATCTGCATGAACTCATTTGGGTGCCCAGTTCATGGTAGAATTTTTAATCTCCATTGGAAAGAATAGTGCTAAACCAAGAGCAATTTTTTTCCTGGCCTTTATAGAGTTTCTTCTTAACAAGTAAAGTGAATTTATTTTCTTTTTTATAAAAATTTATCCTATTTTAAATTTTATTCTTTAATTCCTAAATTGGTTATTATGCTAAATGTATTTAGCCAATTAACTATTTTATAATTTAGCTGCATGATGTATTAGTCAATAAGGTTACTTTGAAGCTATTAAAATGAAACTTGTTAACAATAATATAACACCATTGAACCAGACACTGTGCCTGGTGGGCTCTTTACAAACATTACTTCTAATCCTCAGAATTTCAAAATCCTGCATGATTAATATTTTTATTTTTATTGTTCAAATGAGGAAACTGAATGTCAAGATGTTTAAATAACTGGCATAAGTTTACCTAACTAGTAAGTGATGAAACAAGGACTTGGATCACTATTTGTCTGATTTGGAGGCCTGGGCTCTTTCCACTGAGAACATCGCCTTTCCTGTGTTTCTCTGCACCCTCCCTACAATCTCTAACTCAGGAGCAATGCTGCCTCAGCAAGACTATTTGATTGCTAGTAATAAAAACTCAACTAAAGTATATTAATTATAAACAGGCATAACACAAGGGAGTCCAAGGACTTAACTACAGGAGGTTGAGTATTTTTCCAAACATACAATTTTGCTGCTTTGACCTTTGTAGTTAAAGACAAAAGTGCTTAAATCCAGGTATTGCCTAACAGCCCTGCCTGCCATGAATAGAAGCAGTAAAGAAGAGTGCACAAGTCTTCAAGATATCATGGCTTCATTTTATATACAAATTCGTCCTGAACCAGAATGAATTTACAATGGAACAGGAAAAAAAACTGTTATGTTGGAGCCACGGTGGCAATTCATTCTTCAACTCCAGAAGCTCATTGATCTTGCAGAGCTGGGAATCCAAAGTTCTCATTAACTGAAATCATGGTTAAATAAGAGTTATCATTTAAAACTAATTATTAAGGAATAATTCTGATGTAATAAAGTTCACTTAGAAGCAAACGTTATGTGCAGCTTAATCTGATGGTTCACAATGTTCTTCAGGGTCTTGTAATGGTAATGATCAGTAAGACTTTTATGAATGTCAGTTCTTGCTGTACCAGCCTACATGTAAAAGGGGTGTGAGACCCTGAGGAAGTTGCCTTTTTCTCCAGTATTATTCTTTTTTCTACTAAAACCTAAACTGCAGGAGATTTTGAATTCTATATTTTAAAAAACTTCTGAGCACATGAATCTCTCCTGTTATCCATTCCAACAATATCTTAAGTATCTGTTATGTGAAAATTGCTATGCTAATGCTACAGGAGATTGAAAAATGAGTAAAACACAGTTCCCACTTTAAGGAGATCATAATATAGTGATGACAACAATAAATATATGGAGTTGTTTGGTTTGTTCCAGGCATTGTTTTAAACACTTTAAAGTGTTTATTAATTTATTTAATTCTCAAGACTACCCTAAATTAAGGCCTCATTTACAGATGAGAAAACTGAGGTGTAAATGCTACACAGCTATTTAGTAATAAGACTATCACACAGAAAACAGACCACTCAGCCTACAATTACTAACCATAAAAAAATTTGAATAAAGTGCTCTGGAAGCACTGAGATTATTGGGATCAAGAAAAAATTTGTGGATGATACAGCTTTTCAGATGGGCTGATAATACAAGTATGTTTTCAATAGGCAGAAAAACCACCTGCAGTGCAGATTTTGATTCTGAACTGGTTGAATTTGACATGCTGGCAGCATAGGCTGATGAGAATGTTTAGTCTAGTCTACAAGATTAATTCTTAGAGGAGAGGTCGGGCAGGAGATACAACCTGAGAGTTATTTGTGTAGATTCAACTCTATTCAAGGGAAGAGTTGAGAGAGCCTGAAGAGAAGACCAAGGATGGAGCCCAGGCAGCATGCCCAAGAAAGGCAGCGAAAGAAGTGAAGAAGGAAAAGCAAGAACCAATTAGGAGGTGAGTTTCTAAAGAAGGGTTGGTGAGAGCTGGGTAATTGTGTCAAATACTGCAGGAAAGGGGATGTGTGGGATTGGGGCTTGAGAAAAGGCCATTAGAAGACGAGGAGGAGGTAATTTAGAATTCAGGGTGAAGGGACGCATTATAGCCAAGATGTAGACCACACTTTCAAGAAATTTGGTAATTGAGAGCTAGGGTGGCCGAAGGGTTGAGGAAAGGCATGAATTTAGGAAGCGATAACTGGGCATGAGGTTGGAGGAAGACACAGGTGAGGGAGGAGCTAATTGAGGAAGGCCCTTGAAGAGGTGGGAAGGAATGGGATTCAGAATTGCCATGTCTTGTATTTTTACTTTCCCCAATAAGCTCTGGAAATTCTCAACTGCAATCATATATGCAGGGAATGGTCAGCCAGCGTTAATCTGACATTTTCTAAATTTGTTAAAGGAAAAAAAAAGAAAGATTTTTAAATCAAATGGAGAGTACTTACTCCAATTATCTTTACCAAATCGTCTTCATATGAATTACCTTATCTATTCTTCAAAAATAAGAGTAAACTAAAATGAGAAAAAATAAGGAAAATAAGAATACTGCTCCTGAAAGATCGTGAATGTTAGAAAAGTCTAAAAATGCTAAGTCAGCATTAACAATCATCCCCAGCTACCTTTCTAAAAGAGGAGATACCATTTGAAACTTCAGTGACTTAAGTTAATAATAGTAAAATACTAAGACATTCTTGCTAAATATGGCATGGGTTGTTTCAGGCCCAATTTAATTTCTGATTACTCTGCAGATGCTCACTTGAAAAAATCAGAATGCTGTTATTGATAATGATATTCTGTCCTGTTACCTTAGGCAAAAATAAACTGAATTATGCAGCTGCCAACAGGGAGCAGCTTAATCTCTGCTCTCAGCAGCATTGCCTGCAGCATAAAACCCAAACTCCTGAGCTTGGGATTCAAGGATCTTTGTAGTGAAATCACAACCTAAATTTCTGATTGGGCTCCTGCCTTTCCTCTCCACTCACCCCATGCCCATTGGCACACCTCCATGGATCTGCTGACGTCCTGTGTAGTCCAGAGCACTCCTTACCCGAGCCCCAACCCCCTGCCCTGGTCACAAAGCCACAATGCAGCTCTAGCATAGCAGACAGTGCCCCAGTCCTGGAGTCAGAAGGACTGCTCTCCATTGTCCAACTATAAGGGCCTGACCCAAGGTTATCCCCAAGGTCATTGAAGCTCTCATTTTGGGGTGATTTTCTGGAAAATAGGGTAGTCATAATAATTCACCCCAGAGAGTTATGATAAAGATTAAGTAAGGCATGGAAACAGTTACAAAATGTACATTTTCTAAAACCACAAACTGCTTTGCAGGTGTGCTTCAGAACCTACCCTTCTTTTTCACCTTCAAGGCCATTTTCTTGAAAACAGGGGCCAAATCTTGTCCGTGTGTTTAGTCAAAGCACTGATAAGAGTGTCTGGTATGTAATAAAGCTCAATACATGCTGAGTGGATTCATCAGAGAAAGCGAACTTTTAGGGGAAACGAGGAAAGGAGGCTCTCATGAGAGTAGACAGCTGACTCCCCCAGATTCTTACCCCTTCTGTCTCCCCTTCCTCCTCTTATTTCTCTTTCTTCTTTTTGCCTTGTCTCTCTGACCTCTTTCTCTCCTCCACTAAGAGAATAATAAAATAAGGCTGACTCCTTCTCACCACTATGTCTCCCTTCCTCAGAGAGGCCTTCACTGGTGCCACCTATGGGTCTCTTTTTTATAGGCTCAGTGCCCAGCACAATGTCCAGCACACAGAAGGCACAACCCAAACATGTAAACCAATGAGTCCAATGCCAACACACATGAGACCGTGCCTTTCTCTGGTAACCTGGCAGCCATCTTTCTCTGCAGAGACTTGGCCTCAGAACCTCCCTAACTGAGCACTCCAGGCAGTCACTGCTATCCAGCAGAAATAACATGGAAATAAAACGAATTTCCCATCTCTGGGACAGCAACTGTTGATTTAATTGCAGTAATTGTCACTAAGGGTTGATGACCAAGAGGTTTAAGGAAGGCAAGGGATGCAGAAAGGACATGAACATCTGTATTTCAGAAGAAATATTTCTTATTTTCCATTTAGTAGAAATAAAAGATGGGAAATAGCATGTACTCTGTGGTAAGCACATCATTATTCTACATAAGCTTCATAATCCCAGGATGTAAAACCCAATTTTACAGGTGAAGAATGGAGATTGAAGTTAACTACGTGAGCCAATCAAAAACCACCAGCAAATGATGCAATGGCATTTGACTCAATGGGCATTGACTCAAATGGGCATTTGACTCAAATAAGGAGCCCCAAGCAATTGCTGATTACAGATAAAAACTAGTCAAGAGACAAAGTTGAAAAGGAGGCTCTTTATCAGGTGTTGTTACAATCAATGATATGGTCTGCCCTTTCTTGGAGACACCGCCCTATCCTTGTTTGGCGTAGCTCCATCAGGGACACTAATCCATCTGTTTGCTTCTCTAACCATCTGGCATTACCTAGGGGACATGCTCTTCCTGCCATTTTACCACAAATGACTGTGTGATGGAGTCGCAGGAACTAAGAATCGCAGACTGATCACAAGACAGGTACTTTAGAAGCTGTGAGAAGCCCAAGGGGTAAGGAATCTTTGTCTAATGTATAACCATCTTGCAGACATAGGCATAAAGCCAATATGAAGGCTTAAAAGGTACCCAATGGGCAAGGATCAAGAGTGCCTTTCTATTCAATGCTAAAAGCGTCACTGATTCCTTTACCACCCCTAGGAAAGGCCCACCCAGCCAGCGGGTTTAGACCTAATGTTGGGGCTGACAAATATTAGTTCAGAGAATGAATGTGTGTCTGACATTCCATGGGTAATTGTCCAACTGTTCTGAAGCCTCTTCTCTCCTGCCACCTTCACAGAAGCTGGAAATGCGGATACCCCTTGGCCTAACCTCCCTTTCATGGGTGACCTTGTGATCTAGTACTAGCCATTGGGACATAAAAGGAAGTGTGTAGGACTCTAGACAGATTTCCTTCCCTGATGAAAGGGAAGAAGGGCTTCCACAGGTGGACCCTTTCCACTCTTTTCCACTTTGTACAAGGGCATGAGGTCTGGGGCTACAGTAGCCATTTGTGACCATGAAGCAACAAGCCTGAAGATGAAACACAACATGCAAAAGATGGCAAGGCATTAAGATAAGAAAATCCTGCTGACCAACCATGATGGGGAGGCAGGGCCATGTGCCCATATGAGGCCCTATACTTGGTACTGGTAGAGTCAGAGTGAGGAAGACAGAGACTCTATTTTCTTGAATTCTTACTTCTCAGGAGGATTTGAGCATGGTCCGATACTGAACCATCAGAGATGCTGAAATGCTGAGCACAAAGCACTGAAACATGCAACTACTTCCTATATGTGAGATGTTTACAGATGTTTACATCACAGAGACTGGGACCTTGGCTTGGTCTAACCCAAGGTCTAGAAACACAACCAAGAAGTTGAGGCTTTCTCTAGAGGTACTAGATTTATGCAGAGGCAGAGGCAGGAACAAGAGCAATGTCATCGTCAAATACCATATACACCTCGAATACTGTAGAAACTGCAAATACGCCTGAATACAGTGTTGTATACGTTCCTTTGCAAGTAGGGGTCAAACTCATGCAGCAGTTGGGTTCTCCTGGCCCTGTCAGCAGCAGGGGAAACAGAAGCAAACTTGCTTACCATAACTAAAAAATCAGTGTCAGTGTGGCACTGGGGTATTCTAATATGCTGTTCTGCTACTGAACAAAAGTCTGCCTGAAAAATATTGACTGGAAGAGAAAAGTATCTGTTATGTTACCAGAGTTAAAAGGAAACATGAGAGAAGTAGGACATGACTTTTGGCCCAGTGAACACCATCTATGGCTACTGAAGGATCAGAAAGCTTTTTTTATACTCTCAACTATTTTGTTTATCTTCTATATCTTTTTAAAGTTTTTTTTAATTTAAAAAAAAAGCTTTACTTTCTTTTCTAATTACAAAGGTATACATGCAATGTCCCCCCAGGGATTGACCTCACTCATAGACAGTGGAGAGCAACGTGATCCAGATGAGGTGATGAGTAGGAATAATATTCTGGTGGCAGCATAAAGGTTGGCTTAGGGCAGTCCAGTCCAGGTAGTTCAAGAAGAGAGGAATTTATCACAGGAAATGTGCTATAGAAACCAAAGGGAAGTTACATAAAGAAGATCCTAGACACCAGAAAGCTGCCACAAACCTGTACAGTGCCCACATGCCTACACTCACTGATAAGCAGCTGGAGACAGCTGGCGGCACCAATTCCCACTCCTGCCACCTCTGGAGCCACCCAAACTGCTGGCATGCAGTCAACTGTGGTGGCCTGAAACTGCCATTCCAGGAGACGAACAGAATGGCTTCTTTGCCCAGCTAATCTCCCACCAGTGTCTCCAACCAGCTGACAAGTGTGTTTGAGGAATGTGGTTTCTAGGCATCCTCCCCCTGCCTCAGAGAAAAGCACGGAAGGGCACAGATGGATCTGAATGCCAAATCTTGCAAAAGAGGGGACCCAGGAGAGTGTTAAAAGCCAGGATATGGTTCCCCCTGGAGGAAGGAGGCTGTTGTACTGTGTCCTCTCCAAGGCAGTATAGCATAGTGATTCAGGGCATAAACTTTGTGTCCTCATATGCAAAGTGGGAAATAACACCTACCTCAAAGGATTGTTATGAGGCTTAAATAGGTTACTGTAGGTAAAGTATTTAGGACAGTGCCTGGAGTATAGTTCCATTCAATAAAGGATAACTATTGTCATGTTACTTTCACTTTGATTTCAATTTTGCCATCTGTAAAGAAAACTTAAGGAGGGGGTTAAATCATCTTCACTGCTCTCTAACCAACCAGAGGAAAGGGGAACTAAGAGTTACACTCAATCTGATCCTGATGCAGGGCTGGAGTTTGGAGATGCAGAGAAATATAATACCCCTGCATTCAAAGAGCTCACTGTTTGATGAGAAGGCAGAAAAAAATCACTGATTCAAGGTAAAATGTGCCCAGTGGTAGAATGTATACAGGGAAAGGTCTAGAAGAGTACAGAGATGGGTATTGTAGCATAATGGAAAGATTTATACAGACTCCACTTTAAACCCAAAATTATTATCTTGTGACCCTGGGCAATTCACTTAGTCATCCCTGCCTCAGTTTCCTTGTCTGTAAAAGTGGAGATAATGAAAGAACTTCCCTCACTAAGCCATTGTGGACATTAAGGGAGCTGTACATACAGCTGTAGTACCTAGCACAGAAATGCGTTCAAAAGTGATCATTATTATGATCCCCACGGTCCACGAGAAGTGTACAAGGGTTCAGGCACAAGTCCTGAACTAAAGAAATGGAAATGGAAGGAGGAAAGGACGGCTAAAGAGGGACTCATCCTTAAAGGATTGCTTAAATATTGTGTATAAAGTTAGAGAAACTGGCGAGGCACCCACCCCAGGTGGCGCGCTGGCGCTCTACCTCGGCGTCCGCGTTGCTCGTGGCAACCGGCATTCCATACCTCTGCCCTGGTAGGCGCTGCGCAGGGGCAGCAAGATGGCTGTGAGCTCCTGGTCCCCAGAGCTGGGGTTCGGCAGAGAGAAGGCGCTGCAGGCGGCCGCTGTCTCCACTGGCCCCTCCCTGGAATTATGCACCTTCCCCTCCACCCTGGGCTCCTCGGTCGCGGCTGCCGCCCTGGAGCAGCTCTTTGTTGTCGGTGAGAGGCCCGTGGGCTCCCGGAGGGACGTCATCTCGGAGGTGGCGCCTAGGCGGCATTAAGCGGGAACCTTCGTGGGTACCCTCCTCCCAGAACTCAGGGCATCCCTGGTAGGGCAGAACCTTCTCCAGCTCCTTGGGGGAGAGGGGGGCGAAGGAGTGGGACCCAGGGCTCAGCTCTGTGACTTAGCCCAACTCACACTAGTAGCTGGTGACAAATTGCGGACAAATCCCTGGACTCCCAGGCCACTGCTATTTGCCTGTGATTGGAGTGCCCACCTGCATTTAGATTATGTATTTAATTTCAACTTGTCCCTTCTTGCCTTTTCTTTGCAAGTTAATTTCCTCCAACACTTTGGCATGGCAAACTGGAGGATTTAACAGGTAAATAAGAAAGGAAGAAACTCCTGTTACATCAGGCAAGGAATTGTGCATTAGGCACAAATACTTTTTCTGCTAATAATTTCTTGATGCTCAGAAAGTTTGTCATAGGAAAAAAATTAATTATGCTTTCTTGCCCTGAGTGTGAGTTATAAAGTATGTAGCTCTCCAGCCCATTTGCAAGTGGGAGTACACTTGTGCTCATTCATTCCATAGAAAAAAAGGAAAAGGGACAGCAGGCAATACCTGTCCCTCCCTAACACACACTTGCTTGGAAACTCAGTAACTGATTTTTCACTTGGTTTGAGAGCTTAGTTCATTAAGAGAATCCAAGTTTTCAGGAACTGAGGGCAGAAATTGCTGTTTACTCTTTTGAGAGTTGAGGATGGCCACTCAGGGCATGGACTCTGGAGTCACACCACTTGTGTCTGAATCCAGACTCTATAAGTGATGGGCTCTGTGACCTTGCACACATGACATGACCTCAAAAGTCTTAGATTTCTCACCTCTGAGATGGGAATCATCATGAAGTTATAAGAATCAACTTATATTATACATACATGTGAAACATTAAACACATCAAACTCATCCCACACATGTGGATACAGACCTGGAATCAAACTCATCCCACACATGTGGATACAGGCCTGGAATCCATTTAGACAGAATCTGTATAATGGAATGGTGACAGAGCCAAGGTGAGTAGAGCTTCCTCTGTTCTCTCTCCTCTTCCTTTTATATTTTCTTTTTCCTTCCTTCTTCCCATTCTGCATGTATCTTGTCTTCCTTTGCCAACATTTTCCAAGCCACTTTTCCCATGTGATTTCAACTTACAGTGTGTGAGAGAAAAGGCGCTATCTTTCATATGTCAATGAATGAAAGGGTTAAAAACTCTATCTACCTCACACCTACCAGTTTTACAAATATTTACTCTCATCCCATGATTAAAATATTGGCATGGAAGTGAAAATGACATAATGGATTTTTAAAGAATTAAATAAATGTTGTTTTGTAAAATATTATGTTTAGGATATACGTATACAAATTTATATATATATGAAGACATTCTTAAACCTACACTATGGGCGTGTTATATTTATCCCTTTTATAATTATATATGGAATTTTTTTGTCTTACCCTATACAGATTCCTTCTTTCTACCATGAGTGATACAAAAATAGAATTTTAAGGAGTTTGTCCTCAAGAAACATAAAGTATATACCTAAATTAGTACACTGTAAAATAAGAAATAACAAGTACAAAAGAGATTCATATGATATACTATAGAAATTCAAAGATAGAAGATGTAATTTTCAGCTGAGTAAGCATTTGAGTTGGATCTTAAAGGGTTAAACAGAATTTGGATAGATAAATAAGAGATCTTAATTTTCTAATTTTTTTTTAGAACAATCACTGCAAAGTGACCACTTTAAATGCAATGAAGAAGCTAAGACCTTTCTTAAGGACGTTGCTATCGCTGTTAAGAAATTGGTATTGTATTATCTACAAAAGCTACTTTTTCAATCTTTCACTTACTTCTTCATCAAACTTTAATTTAGCACCAGCTCTGTTCAACATACTTCAATAGATTAATAGGGAAAATATTTGCCCTGAATGAAAATTTCTCTCAGTTTCCTAAGCATTTGCACCAGTATGGATCAGTAGTGGATTGCTGCCCGATTTCCCATGCAGAGCACTGAATTAAGGACCTGTGCTATGGATGAGGGCAAGACAGCTCAAGAGAAGAGACCCTGCTGATAACAGAGCTCAGTTAAGGGGTGGGCCACATGGGCAAATGCTTGTGACATCAATATGTGAGCATTGCTTAAAACCAGCAAACAACCTCTGGGATAAACTGCATGCAAAATGCCAATTTTCTCAGGTCTCTATAAGCAATTCCTCACAAAACTGGTGAAAGATTATTTGGCACCTACTCCACTGACACAGACAGTGCTTTTCAATGAAAAGAAACAGGTTCTCTTTCAGTTATACTAACTTGGCCCCATCAAAGAAATATTTAAAGAATTTCCTTTTGAAGTGTCACAAACGTGTCTCTGTTTGGCCCTGGTCCTGAGTGATGTTTCAGAATGGCAGTGTCTCCTCATTTGTTTTAAAAATATTGAATAAGAATCTACTACCTATCAAATATCTAAAAATGTAGAAATATGGCTATAAAGTTAATGAGCTTGAGTCTACAGACTGCTGAGAAAAGTTAATCTTATTACTTTATAATTATATTTTTATGTAATTATATATAGTTCTGTAGGTATACTACAGAATTATAGTTTATAATCCCAGTTAAGCACATATATGTAAACACTGAGAGTTTGTGTGTGTTGTACTGCACTGTGGTCCTGTGGAAACCCTTTCCTCTGTTTCGTTCTTTTAGTTATGTCTTTCTCCAGGATTTGAAGTGTTCAAAATAATTATTGTGGCTTATTAAAGTATCTAGTATGTCTCCATTTAATATCTGAGCTGTGAAATCTCTTAAATAGAGATAAATCCTCCCATTTTTTAAAGTAACACATTTTCACTATTATAGAAGCATTGCAGTTATATTCTGGAAAATTTAGAAAAAAATAGACAAGCAAAAGGAAGAATGTAAAAACCAACATGATCCCACCCTAAAACAATCACGGTTGACTCTTTGTTGAATGTCTTGACTACTTTCAGGATATAGATGATTCCTGTATTGAATTTTATTTTTTACAAAAAAGTGGTCTTACTAAATATACAATTATGCAACCTGCTTTTTTATTATTCATAAAATATAATGGCAATTTCTCAGATCATAAAGTAACTATAGCCATTATGACCGTTTATTTAAGAGGTGATTTATCTGTTCTTTCCACTAGCAGATTTTTTAATGTTTTTTCCTTTTTGAAACTAGCCCCACATATATATATATATCCAAACAAATAGGCGGGGAGATATTTTTAGGTAGGTATAAGAAAACCACTGTTCTTTTTATACCTAAGCATACTTTTATAGGCATTTTCCATTTTTTAATTAAGTAGCTTCTTTTCCTTCTCTCTCTTTTTTTTTTTTTTTTTTTTTTTGGCCTCTTGGCATGTGGGATCTTAGTTCCCTGACCAGGAATCAAACCCGCACCCCCTGCAGTGGAAGCACAGTATCTTAACCACTGGGTCACTAGGGAAGTCCCAAGAAGCTTCCTTTCTCAATGTCACCCTTTTGTTGCAGTCTTTCCTTTTAAATTTATTGAAACTGCATACAAGGGACACACATGCATAGCAAAAGATAATTTCTGAGTAGAAGAAAATCAGCAGAAATTAAAAGATAAATTAACAATGACACATTAAAAACTCATTGAAGAACAGTTATTTTTCCCACTTGCTATTCCAAATAAAAATAATGGCAAAAGGTACTTACTGAAAAGCAAATTTTGATCTCTGAAAACATTTACAGGGCCTTGTTTAGGAAATCAATCTTATTATTTTAATGTCTTATCTTTTTAACTATGTAATTTACATTTTCAGGAAGAAATGAGAAAATCCACAATTGATCTTCTGGAAATTGAAAGCATGGAACTCAGCAGACTATATTTTCTACTGGAAACTCTTCCCACTAGTGTTAGCAGAGAATTGGAAGGTACTGTGAGGTTATCAACTGTAGAAATTTAGTTTATCTTATAAGAAAATAGAGCCTAGTACTTGTAACAAGATGAGTCTAATAGTTATTTCATATCAAAAATAGCCAGAAAGAATATACAACACAAATATAGTGAGATCCATAATAAGTTTCCCTTACTTTTTAAGTGGAAATAATATATATGACTTGAATTTATATAATTATTATAAATAGACTAAAGACAATATTTGTCCTTTTGTGACTGGCTTATTTCACCTGGCATGTCTTTGGGGTTAATCCAGGTTGTAGCATGTGCCAGAATTTCCTTTCCTTTTAAGGCTGAACAATATTCCACTGTATGTATATACCATGTTTTGTTTATCCACTCATCCATCAATGGACCCTTGCATTGTTTCCACCTTTTGGCTGTTGTAAATATTTCTGTTACAAAATAATTATAATAACAATGAAACAATAAATAATAATGCTATTACAAACATGGGTGTAGAAATATCTATTCAAGGCTCTGCTTCCGATTCTTTTGGGTATAAATGCAGAAGGGAATTGCTGGATTGTATGGTAATATAGTAATTTTACATTTAATTTTTTGAGAAGCTCCCATACTGTTTTCCACAGTGGCTGCACCATTTTACCGTCCCTTGCACAATGCACAAGCATTCCAATTTCTCTACATTCTTGCCAGCACTTGCTATTTTCTGTTTTTGTTTTGTTTTAAATAACAGCCATCCTAATGGATAAGAATTGGTATCTCATTGTGGTTTGCACTTCCCTAATAATTAGTGATGTTGAGCATTTTTCATGTGCTTATTGGCCATTGGTATATCTTCTTTGGAGGAATGTCTGTTCAGACCCTTTGCCCATCTTTTAATCAGGTTGTTTGTTTCATTGTGGGAATTCTTTATATATTCTGGATGTTAACCCCTTATCAGATATATGATTTGCAAGTATTTTTTCCCATTCCATGGGTTACCTTATCACTTTTGTTAATAATGACTTTTGACATAGTCCAGTTTATCTGTATTTTCATTTGTTGTCTGTGCTTTTTGCGTCATAGCCAAGAAATCATGGCTAAATCCAACATTATGAAGATTTCCCCTATGTTTTCTTCTAAGAGTTTTATAGTTTTAGCTCTGACATTTAGGTCTTTGATCCACTTTGAGTTAAATTTTGTATTTGGTGTAAGGTCAGGCTCCAACGTTATTTTTCCAGCTGCCAGGAGTGTTGGCTGAGGCTCACAGCTCAGTTCCTCTACAGGAATTGCCTTAGACAAAAGAGAAAAACTTCACTTCAGGTTAGACTCCCTCCCCAAGTGCTGCCCACATTCAGTGATTGGTCACCAGGAGAGTACAAAGGTCTGCCTCCCTCGCTCCATGTGGAATAACTCTGAAGTGTCATCGCAACTCCAAAGCTCATCATCATTTAAACGCTCCACCCTTGACCAACCCTTATGTCCTCAGAGGAGATGTTCCTCAGAGCTTTACACACAAATTTTAAGATTTGTTTCCCAGGGAGCCCAACCTAAAACAGTTGTCTAAATTAAAAAAAAAAAAAAAAGATTTTTAAAGTAGATGTTCCCTTGCAGCTCCAAGTCTACGTTCATTGCTCTGTCATAAGGGAGCTGGGGTGCTGTAAATTTCCCCTTTTGCCAGCTGGCGTAATGTTAAGCTTTGTCAGTACAGGGCACTGAAGGTTACTGGAGGAAAAAGGGGTTGTCTTCCTGTTCCAGTGTGCTCAGCTTGGCTGACTCTTGCAGTGCAGGTAGCTTCTGCCAGTGGCGTGCAACAGTCCTTGGTGCCCAGAAGCTCCCTCCAGTATCCCCTGAGTGGCTTCATGGTAGATTGCTACCAGTGAGGCACCTCCCTGTGAACAGGTACCCTGGCATCATTTAGGTGGTTTTGCAGTGAGTTCTGAAGTACAGCAATTCCCTGTGGACCAGTCCCCCCAGGGCCCCCAGAAGCCATATTTCTAGTAAGTTCTGCCAGCGGAACATTTCACGAACTTCTTTGCCATCCAATGAGTCACAGACCTCTTCAATGAGGTCTAGATCTCGGGTCTGGAGGTGTTGCTTCCTACAGCCCCTGTAGGGCTGCTCCGTGTGCCTAGTATTCCTAAAGTCTTTAGAGTTCTCTTTACTTTCTTAGTATTCGTTCCCTCATTACTCTAATTCTCTGCTACAGTTAATAAATCTTTATATTAAAATTTCCCTATTCAATATAAGATTTCTATCTCTCGATTAGACCCTGAGTGACATAGTTAGTTATAAAAGAATTTGCACAGTGTTAGTCTAGTTTGGCAAGGAAAATACAACAAACTCCTACATGCAGGTAAAAAATAAGACTTAATCTGTGCTCAAGGCAAAATTAAGAATGTTTTTGTTTTATTTTCTTTGGTTGCCTTTTTTTTTTTTTTTTACTGTCTAGATTAGGTTACTTTTATAAGCAGGAAAAATATTTTAGAAGGAAAAAGAAATACCATGCTAGCTTGTAAGGTTCTTGATACACACTGAATACTTAGCCAAGTAAATTTAATTGGCCTTGTGTTTTAAAGCTTTTCAGCTTGTCCTTGGGTCAGTAGCATCAGCATCACCTGGGAGCTTGTTACAAAATGCAGAATCTCTAGGTCCACCTCTGACCTACTACGTCAAAATCTGTATTTCAACAATATCCCCAGGTGATACATATGTATATTCAAGACATAAAGTTTGAAAAGCCCTGCTACAATGAGCAATTTAACATGTAGCCTGCAAAAAAATAATCTAACTCTCTCAGGGGAGCTACCAGCCAGTTTCTAGGGAATTTGTTGCATAGAAATGGACGGCCCAGTATCCATTTCTAAACAGCAGTGTTCAAAAATTCATGCATTTTAACCATGTATCTATCAAGCACTGAGGCAATCCTTTGAAGTCTTATGTGATTACACTGATTTGTTATTTATTAATGAGTAATTAGTTCTTTAACACACTGGGTTCCCTTGAAAGCAAAGCCAGAAGCAATGGCTTTTGCACTATTATTTTATTAGGACATACAATCCAAAGAGGAGGAGGGTGGGATAAGGAACCAAAGCAGGGAGAATGGAGAGCTAATATGGCGTGCAATATGATGTTGACTGCTGCTGACGGCAGCTAGTTGAGTATGAGAATACACCCTCAAGACACAGTGTTACCTCTTCTCAGGAACACCTAAGCAGTGGCTCCTGTCTACCATTGGTCCAATGCTTGCCACACCTCCCAAACTTTCAATTACACATGCATGGGGGGGTGTGAGTGTCTAAAGAAGTCCCATGGTAGAGGTGACAAGGAAGTCCTAGACAGGTGAGAAGTGGATAGGACAGGCAGGAATCAGGTGCTATCAGACTGCACCAGCCTGAAATTGTGCAGAGCTCATAGAAAGCTGGTCACCGACCATAGCAGCAGCTGAAATAAGGGAAATAATTGATAGGTAAAATTGAGAGGTTCCAAAGGGGTGATTAAGAGGTGCCTGATCCAGGAACATAATTAGAAGAATATTTCAAAGAAAGACATAATTTGTTTATTATTTGAAAAGTCAGTATCTACAATTGTGCAGTTTCTCAAATAACTGAATAACATTTCTTCCACTTACTTTTAAGAATGTGTCAGTGATGCCCGAAGATTAAATCTTGTTGAGATAAATCAATTACACATGAAAATTACGAGAACAAATGATGAAAAAGAGTTTCTGAAGAAGAAAATACTTGATCTGAAAAAAATTAATAAAGCTCTGGGGTAGGTTTTTTCGGGTTTTTTTTTTTTTAGTATTTGAGGGAGTCAGGGGCTGGGGCTAAAGTGGGAAATCTTTCCTAAGGGATTGTCCTCTGGTCCGAACTGGTGCAGGGCAAGTTAAGAGGTAGAGATTACTTATAGAAGATGACTGGGCTGATGAGGGGTGTGTGATGGCTGCAGAGAGCTGGGAAGAGAGCAGAAACTCTTCTACCACCGCAGCCAGGAGACCTGTAAAATTTCAGAGGGAATTCAGCTTCCCAGCAGCAACTACTGCATGTCAATAACACAGTGCCTCGCACCCCACCTCCAAAGGTAGAAACACACAGTGGTTTTCATTTCATTTTTAGTAAAATTAAGTTTACAAACCTCAACCACCAAAGCAAGAAATTTTTCTGGGTATTGTACTGCAAATATAGTATCAAACCAGATATATTGTAGCTAGCTTAGTTCCTTAAAGACATTCAGTTATAGTCTACTGGAGGGTTGAAAATGGGATTGGTTCTAGATTTTATCTTCAATTAAATGAGAGCTGACACCTATTAGTTTCTTTTCTTTATTCCTCAGCTGTGTTGTTAGCACTTACCCCTCTGTGGGCCTCGTTTTCTCCATCTATAAAATGGAGATTACAAATCTTGACTTACCCAGCCCACAGAAGAAGAGATATTCTGAAAGAAAAAAACAATAAAACCCTGAAGAATAACTCAGTACTACAAGTAAATTCTCAAAAGTAATGTATAAATGTCAGACTTTCAGTTTGTTGGAGTAAGAAATACTCAAAGAGCCCTCATTATAATGAAAAAATCTTCTTGGGAAGCTAAAAGAATCAGAAGGTTGCTTGGTGCACAAGATATCAAAGCATCAGGAATTAGGTGGGGACCTCAAGGCCCAGGGACAGGTTCCCAAAGTAGGCCCTCAGAACACCTATTCTGGGAGATGCTCCATGAAAGAGAAAGTTCATGATCACGTAAGTTTGAGAAAGACTGCATATTCTAACTCCTCTTAGGGATTCACAGTGCAGATTTGTGTATGGTGCATGCTAGCCATAATCACCAGAGACCACTATCAAAACTAGACTATCAATTTCTACACTAATAACAAGGAAGATAATATCCAGGCTGGAATACTCATATCAACTGACCAGCACCATCACACCCCTATAGACCAGTGATTCTTAAACTTGAGTGTACATCAGAATCACCTGGAATGCTTGTTAAATTACTGGGACCTCCACCCCAGATTTCTGATTTAGTAGGTCTGGGGAATGGGGGTAAGAATTTGAATTTCTAACAAGTTCCTAGATGCTGCTGATGCTGCTGGTCCTGACCACACTTTGAGAATCACTGCTCTAGAGAAATCTTTATGGAAAGTCAAATTACAAATGAACATAATGTGGGTTGCCTGATGAGCTAGCATCATCAAGCTACAATCACTTATTGTATCAATTTTTCAAATAAAGATGCACATCAAGGTGTCCACACTCTCTGACAAGTGATCCTCTCCTGGACACTCCTCAAAAACTGGACACAGTCCTCAGAAACTGGGGAGGGGGATTTCCTTGGGTCCTACATTCCGTTTCTGAGAGCTTTCCCAACCCAGCACAATAGACCTAGTCAGGTGTATTGATTTGACTTGTTTGATTGATTTGTATTGATTTTGACTTGTTTGATTTGACTTGTTTGACTTGAGTAGCCTTCCTTAAGGTTACTCAATCCTTAGTTTGCTTCATTCTTAGAAGGCTTCCTCTACTAAACCTACAAAGCACCCATTATCTGGCCCCATCTAGCCTGAGCTTCTCTTAATTGCCTTTCTCTGGTAGAGTTGACTTCCGGAAAATAAACTTACCAACAACCTGTTTCCATTTTCCTGAGCCTTTCACACAATCCACCTGAACTAGAGTGTTTAGCCTTGGAGATTAGAAAAAGAAAAAAGTCATTACATTGCAGGAGCTTTGAAAAAAGGAAAATAGAGAAATGTCACCAATTGTCCTTCCTCCAAATCTTTTATTGTTAGCCCTGGGGTAGATGTTTCTCACAATCTTAAGGTGGGTGTGGCCAGCAATGGGTATGTGAGGTTAATGTCTCCTCTTAACTCAGATTTGGCTACAGCTGTGAGAAGATAAGTGGATTCAAATTAGATTTCAAGCACCCTCTGAGCAGTGAAGACAGACTCAGATCCCTCCTCCCCAACTCCTTTCCATCAGAGGAGGATTAGCTTTCTTCTCCTGGGCCTTCTCTGCAGGGCAATGGCATCAGAAGGTGGCTGGAAGAGTGGTGGGATGTTTATCTTTCCTTGGCTTAAACTACATATCTCAGGATGATAAGGTAGCTATGGCAATGCTACATATCAAGCCATTTGTCTGGCCAGATTCCATTCACCTGTTCAAAACTGTTTTTGAATCATTGTATGTTTTAAACCAAAATATCCCATAGTTACTACCTGGTGTGTGAGAATGGGTGGGGTGAGGCAGGACCACAAGACACTTTTGCAGTGATAAAGAGTTGCAAGGTTGATACTTGTGTTTCCTTCTCTCCTTCATCACAACCAACTTTACACAATCACAAATTCAACTCTAGAATAAGTATTCGTTAAATTCCCCTCTTTATGGTGGTTCATCTCATCAAGCAGACTTTAAATTTCTTCCTGGAAAGCCATCCTTTTCATGCCAAGAGCGATTCTTTTTCTCCTAGTGAACAGCAAGAGGAACTAACGAGGCATTATGAAACTGTTGTCCTGTCACTCAACCATGCGATGAAAGAAAAAGCCTCTACCACCGTTTACATCAATGAGACTTATACCAAAATTAACTCAGAGAAGAAAGAACTAGAATTGCAGAAAAGATATATTCAAGAAGTAGAGGAGCAAATGGAAAGAGAAAAAGCAGAATATTTGGGAAAAAAACAAAAATTGAGCCAAGAGGTAAGTGGCTTGATTTTTTTTTTTTAAATACAGAATTGTACAGAATTGAGGGCAGGAAATGAGAAATAACTTATTTGTCCTTGAAGCTAGCAAGCATTCCCGTGGTATCTTCTGCAGGAATAGAGCAGAGGCTCAAGGACACTGGAGCCCGTGGGGAAGATGTTTGATTGCATAGCGGCATCTGAGTTCATGGGAAAGAATATGAATGATAGGAGTAGTAACACTGGGATGGCCCCTTGCTTATATGCAGCACTGTAGGGACTAGGAATTCGCTTCTGCGTCACTTGGTTGTCTCTGCAGACAGGATCAGCGAGTTCAGCTCTGCCGGAACTGATGTCGAAACCCGAACTCTGTGCGCTGTCACCACATTGAGTTGGAGACAGTGTTTTGGGTGAAGTAGAAAAGAATAGCTTTATTGCTTGGCCGAGAAAGGGGGGCCACAGTGGGTTAATGCCCTCAAAACTGTGTGTCCCCAGCCTGGGTGGGTGGGTGGGTTGTGAGGGGAAGAGTTGCTGATAAGGATCAGGGTGCGTGTGGGGCCTGCATCCCTTCAACCCAGAGATCATCTGGAGTCTGGTGGTCTGGTGATGGCTTCTGCGGTTCTCAAGGTTATCAAACTGTGACCTTCTCTCTGGAATGAAGAGTGCTTCAACAGGTAGTTAGCATCTTCCATTAGGTGCGGGTTTTAGTGCTATAGAAGAGCTCAGAGATATTGTTATGTGTGTCCCTTGAGGAGGAACCAGGACCTGCCCCAAAGCTGCACTATTGTTTCCTCACTGCTCCTCCCTTGTCTCTGGATCCCCTCCCCTCCCTGATTAGCAACTGTTTAAACCTGCTCTTTGGAACGCAGGGAAGGTCATGGAGGCTGACTAAAGCGTATTTCCTACAAACAAGAAACAGGGGACAGAGAAAGACTTTTGTGCCCAGGAGCCCCAGAGTGTATTGCTTGGTTTCAGAACTTGTGCCTCTTACTGAATGAATCCAAGAGGAGAGGCCTGCAGAGGGTCTAGGCAGAGCCAAGGGCCCTGTCGACTGAAAAAAAACAAAAAAGTGCAACCTAGAAGTTGTGAATTATGTTGTATTTGAGGACCTTACTGAGGACTGTAGCCTGGGAAGGCAGCCTCCCAGTTCTGAGGAAGTGTTCCAAAGAGGTAATGGAGGAGCCAGGATATATAGACATTTTTGCCGGGAAAAACCAGATAGTCCAACATCAACAGATTATTGCTAATCACAAAAAGACAGGCATCTCAAGGTAATGATTTTAGTGCTTTTCTATGTATGGGAAGATGCAAGAGTCTGGGCTCATTGAAATCATTCCTTTGATACGTATCTTAACCACCTAGGGTCAGTATCCTGTTTTTCTCCATCCTGAAGCCCCTCAGGGCACACCATCAGGCTGAGGCTGCACAGTGGCTGATGGCTTGATGGTGAGCAACATTCGTTGTTTACTGAAATGGCAGGCCACATTTTTTTGTCCACAGCCCCAACAGAGAAGGGTATTTTGAGACCAGAAATTTTGTGAGCGTCAGTGGAGATAGCTACTGCATCCTGAATTCTAAATAATTCACCCTCAGAATGGCTTCTGATTGATTCCTCTTTGTTCTGCTTCCGGTTGCCCCAGGGGAAGCAGGGCTATCTCCGTGCTAGGTGCTCCTAGCAGCAGCCTTCTTTTCCTCCATGCAGTGAGGGCCTAGCCCAGGATGGAAATTTCTGTTGAGCTCCTGGTGCTGCCCTCTGCATCATGGGAACTGGCATAACTATAATGCAGGAAATTGGATCTGGGCTTGCAACCCTGCTATATTAAATATGCATAAAGATATATATATATGTAGAAAGAAAGAAAGAAAAGAACATTTATTAAATTGCACTTCTTGAGTCTTAATTAAAATTTAGTAGAATACAATCTGGCAATGATCAATATTTTGATTCAAGAGAGAGAAATATCACTCCCTGGGAAGTGCAATCCCCTGGGACAGACTGTCAAGTGAGGGTGCTTGGCTTCACAAAGAAAAGAATTCAAGAGTGAGACAAAGTAAAGGGAAAGCAAGTTTATTTAGCAAGATACACATTCCTTAGGCAGAATGCCGACCTGTCTCAGAAAGCGAGAGTGGCCTTAGGGTGTGCGGGTGATTAGTTTTTACGGGCTGCGTAATTTTATATGATAACAAGTGGGAGGAATATTCTATTGCAATATTTTGGCTTAGGCCAAAGTATGAGCACAGAATTTCAATTTTCAACAAAATTTATTATCACCAAGTTTCATTTTAATGCACCTGTGCCCTAGTGCAGAGATAACTGATAATGATCACATTCATTCAGAGTAACCACTTTGGGTGAGTTAGCTGGTGGCTTTGATGGAAAGCCACACAAATATATGTTTTCATAACTCTTTAATACAGAGTTAAATATACTTTCTCGGGCCTTACTATTCAGTTACCTTTTTCTTGATAATTCATTTTGCCAGACAAATCCATGATGTGTCTGATTTTGATAAGAAGGTGACTCATTTCAATAGGATCTGACAGGTAATCACAATATGTTTAATCTTAGGAAAGCTGTTATTTATCCTGTTAGTGAAAATAATCAATAAACAATCTGTAATAAGAATAGAAAAGAGTTTTTTATTTGAGCCAAACTAAGGACTAGTTCAGAAGCCATCTTCCCAGATTACTCTGAGAAGCTGCTCCAGAGAAGCATGGTTTTCAGTATAGTTTTATATCTCGTCAGAACAAAGAACACTAAACAAGCCAGGGTTGCATTTCTTCAATGTTTCGAAAAAAAAGAACAGACCAGCATGTACACAGTGAGTCAGTATGGCACCTGGGAAGGGAGTCTTATCATCAAAGTAGTACCAGCATTAGCGTCCCAGGAAGAGGGACATTTAATCTTTATTTTTAACATGGACATTCTTTACTTCTGGTCAATGTGCCCTTTTCTTAAATAATTAAAGCCAATGTACAATGTATGCATGATAGGCCACAAACAGGCTATTTTAGTTAGCATAAAATTCAAGTTAACTCCTGTATAAGCCAGAATGACTTCCTTATATCTCAATATGTGAAAATTTCTTTTATCAATCCCCATCAGGTCAGTGACCCCCTCAATGGGTCCTTTGCCCAGTGTTGCAAATGCCAATCAAACAAAACCGGGTTTGAGATCAGAAACTCGAGTCATTGATGAAGGAGTGGAGAAGGGAGAGCTTGTGCTCTAAAAGCACCATCTCCCTGAAGGGAGAGGAATAAGGGAATTTTAAGGATTAGGAGACGGTGGTCATCAGAGCTCTAGGAAAGGGGCAGAGATTTACAGAGGCAGCCAGAACAGCTAGGGCATGCACAGTCTTCCATGCTTCCTTGCACAGGGCATGAATTGTGCCTAGCAGAGTACAAATGCCCCCTTTGGGCAGAGATCTTAACATGAATGAAGCAAAGGTAACTTTCTGACATGTCTAGGCCTCATGTGCGCAGGCAGAGCACTCCTGTGGTCAAGTCACAGTCAGTTCAGGGCATTTGACCACTGAATATCTCTTAAGACACAGCTGCAAAACATTTCCATCAAATACTGGGCATTTTTGAAACAAGCACAGGTAAATGGAGATAAGGATCCTTTAGCTCTCAGGGGCTGGTATGGGTGGCAAAATGGTAAGTTGTTTAGGATTGTGAGCTGCCTTATCTTCAGTGATTTTGTTTTTGGTCTGTTTTACTTCTCATGAAATAATGTGAATTTAGATTTCCAAACAATTCTTAATTCCTTCCTTTGACTCTCCTGATGTGCTTAGAGCACAGTAAATCTGGTAACAATTGCTATGATGTTTTACTAGTAAATTTTACAGTGGCAGTTGCTTTTATAATTTGCTATTAATGATCATTGTTTCATTGTTCCTCTAAATTTACTAGTTCAGCATTTTATAATTACAGTTTGGTCCTTGTGATTTATTATTTTTCCTCTGATGCTTCAAACTAAGCAAACTTGTTTTTTTTAATTTGATAATATACTTAGATTGAATATGGTATACTTAAATATGAATTAGGTTGACAAAATTTAAAAAAAGATTTCCTAAACTGTGTTGCCCTCTTAAGCTTTTTGATTTGTTTATTATGTTTGTCACTACAGATTGATGAATATAAAAAGCTCTGTGAACTTAAGAGAAAGGAGACTTACAAAAAGAAGGAAGAATTGGATAGATTAAGGCTTAAAATGACAAAAATGAGAGAAACCCTTACTACCAGCACAGTGGTAAGAAAGAATAAACTATGTTTCTTCAAGCCCGACCACAAGCACCTCAATATACACTGCCTTGAATACAACTAATAGCAGGTGGTTTAAAAAAGGAGCTGATTTTAATTAATCTTCATGCCATTCGGGGGAGAATGTTTTTGGCATGTTAATGTTTTCTGACATTTAAAGTGTTTTAGGGCAATTGTGTTTTCTTCTTTAGGAATATGATGGAAAGAAAGAAGTTTGGAATGCTTAGGTACACATTGCATTTGATGGGCCAAGATACTGTAAAAATGTTTTTAAAAAAATACATACAGAATCGACCAAATGGATATAGAACATATGTAATGTTTGTGTGAGATTGCTTTATTTTACATAACAAAGTGAATAAACATGGGCAGATTCCTTAATTCTGAATGCGTGATAATAAAACAGAATTTAGGCTTTCCATCTATATTGAGTACATTAATATGGAAAGGAGACTATTTGTCTCTTTGAGTTAGAAAATACTTCAGAACTCTGTACTTCTATTTTTAGAAATTAATAACACCGATTGAAAGCCAGTATTGTGATAAATATTTTGTGAGGATTATCCTCATTTTAAAGATAAGAAAACTGAAGCTTATGCAGTGACTATAATTGAAGAGGTTAATGTTAATACTACTTCTATGTTAATTAAAACAGCAACACCTGTTAATCTATCACAGTTGAATTAATGAGTCTAGCGTATTTCTTCTATTTGTGTTGAGAATTACATGTAAAACTTTATGGGGCAACAGTAATACTAAAACATCACATTTCTTATCAGAGTCTTCAATTAATTCCATTATATCAATACTATTTATAGTGTGATTTTGACCATATAGTTATAATATATCTATTATGACATCCAATTACAAAACATTAGTAAAATCAAAAACTTCCCCCACATATGTGCGTTTAAAAAGGTGATCTATCTGCTTCTTCATATATCAACATAGTTAGGAAGCATGAGTCAGGCTAGGCTCCAAGGAGAACACAGGGATTGTATAAAACAGATCTTATCTGCATGCCTAAGCTCATATCCCCAGTTGGGGCCTCATAAATTATGTCAAGCACACCACCTAGTTTGGAAAAATGAAGTATATGTTCCTTAACCTGTTATTCAAAGATCTCTAAAGACAAATAAGTCAAGGCTTGAGGTGGCAGGGGTAAACTCAGCTCCAGTGTCATTCTCTACCTCCCCCCAGTCCAGCACCCCACCCCACCTTACCAGTGGAGAATTGTGTTTAAAGCACAAACTTCAGTATCACAGAGACCTGGGTTCGAATCTTGGCTTTACCAACCCGAAGGTTCCTCACCTATAATATAGGGGTAATAATATTGCCTATTTCAAAAGGCTTTTGTGGAGATAGAATGAGGACATGCCTATAAGGCTTTTAGCTGAGTGTTTTGTATTTGGTAAAGTTTGTTGTTGTTATTGCCTGAGATTAGAAAACAACATTTTGGCTATGGACTTGAGACTACAGGGAATTTCAGGTTCATCTTCATGTGGTGCTTTTAGTTTAGAAAACTCTGCAGCCAGGTCAAACTGGTGTGATGCTGGCAGAAAAGAATAATGATGTGTGATTCTCAAGGTGCCCTACATGTCCAGGTGGGGAGGACTGAGGGCTAGAGGTTATGGTGTCAGGCAGGATGGGCCTTCAGTGTATAGTCACTAATCCTGATTATTGGTCAGAGTTCTTTGGACATTCTGCTAATTTTTGATGGCATATCTAGGATTTCAGACTCCTGTTAACTCTAACTACTTATAGCCCACATGTTCAGTCATATGAGTGCTTTAGAGGAAAAAAAATAGTTTGGGGAGCTTTCACCCACCTGTCTCACCTGGCAGGACTGAAAGCACCTCTATACCCCCGACAGGTGTTTTTCTGACCCCACACTGATGTGCAGGGTTAGGTGGCTCTAAATAATCTGTCCATGGTAACTCTATGCCAGAGAGCAAATGAATTTGTTTGATCAGCTTTTCTGTCAGCTCCACTTTCCCTCACAAGCTGAAATGCAGACCCAAGCTCTAAGTTTGCTTTCCCTTTTCTTTATTCCAAAACTGTGTTGTAAAAATATGTTCACTATGAATTTTCTCCATCCATATTTCCTTTTTAATCATGCTAACATTTTTTCATAGTACTCAATTTTTCCATTTCCAAATTACTGATTAAATATTAAGAAATAAATCTTTGCAACATGGACATAGCTATCAACTAAGGTGAAAGACCAATTTGTTTTGACTTCTTATAATACTCATTCTAGTATCCTGGAATAACATTTTGAAAATAATTATGAAAATGTATATTTAATTTTTTAAAATGGTAGTCAAGATGAATTCATGTCTTGAAAGCTGTTTTTATAGTTTTCACATTTCTATTGCTATAATTGGTTTCTCTCCCTCCCAAATTTTGTTTTCTTTTCTGATGATTTCAGGATTATTTCTGTCTCAGTTTGTTTTATAAAGAAACAAGCAGTATAATGATTGCTTTTTAAAAAAATATATATATATATATTTTTTTTAATTAATTTATTTATTTTTGGCTGCGTTGGGTCCTTGTTTCTGTGCGAGGGCTTTCTCCAGTTGTGGCGAGCGGGGGCCACTCTTCATCGCGGTGCGCGGGCCTCTGACTATTGCGGCCTCTCATTGCGGAGCACAGGCTCCAGACGCGCAGGCTCAGTAGTTGTGGCTCACGGGCCCAGCCGCTCCGCGGCACGTGGGATCTTCCCAGACCAGGGCTCGAACCCATGTCCCCTGCATCGGCAGGCAGACTCTCAGCCACTGCGTCACCAGGGAAGCCCCTGATTGCTTTTTATTTTAACTAAAGGACACCCACAGTGTAAAAGTTAAATGGATGATACATGAATATTTAGTGAATTGGACTTCTGTCATGAATCATTTGATGATGATTAAATGCCCCAATTTTACTGAATTTTCAACAGGTTCTTAGTGATCACAAGTTAGAGATATCACAATTACAAGAATCAATAAGACATTGTGAACAACAGGTTGAAGACATGAAGAAATCCTGTAAGATCCTGGAGGATAAAATGTAAGTATAATACTTTATTTTTACAGAAGCATTTGTAGATGTTATGTTCCTTTCATTTAAAAAATTTTTATATAATATTAGATGAAAATTATTCTCTTATTTTACTAAAAGTTGTGTGATTGTCAGCTTTATAGAATCACCTCTTCATTTTGAAATTAACCAGTCTTTCAGATGCTCAAGAGAAAAAATTGAGGTTGATGTGGTTAGTTTAGGAAAAGGGAGGGAATTTTGGGTGTGTACTAGCCTTATTTCAGTTCCTTACTCCCTATAATTACGCTCCTGGAGGAAGGCACTGCCATAGGGCTACAACTCACCTAACCATGGTGCTACAGTTGTTGTTCTTAGTCAAGGGGGGCTTGCAGAACTTATTGAGAAAATACAGGGAAGCCTCAAGGCAAAAACTTTTACCATGGAACTGAAACCAGAAACATAAGGAAATATTCCATCTGTCTCAAGGCCTAGTGTTTGCTTCCTTCTGTGATTCTCTCTTTATCTACATGCTGTGTTCTCTTCCTGGTGAGTCTGTGGCTAAGCATGGCCATTCCAAATCCTCTGAGTTTACCTGTCACAGATCCATCTATCTTTAGAGATTGACCAACAGATTCTCTCCCAGGAGAATTCCCAGATTTCCAATCAAAAACTGTTTGGCTCAGCTCTGGAAAGGAAGGTGGGGTCTTTTAATATAAAAATGGCTTCTGGGCTTACCCCCAGGGTTTACTGACAGTTTAAAAGACAAATTGTGGTCTGAGCAGATTCCCCAAAAGACAAGTAATTTCACATGTGGGATCCTGTTACAATATGGCTCATTTCTACATAGATTTGAATGTATTGGGATTAAAATTATGTCTTCTAAAATAACAACTGCACAGCACAATTCTACTCTATCATCAACAGTCCGTAAAATATGCGATAATCCTTATACTCAGTACCAGATTTAAAATTGGAAAGCTCAAGTAAAACAACAATTAAAAATCAGAATAAAAAATCTTTTCTTTTGAAAGTGATTTGATAATTTTAGTTGATATCTATTTCTTAAAAACTAGGCAAAGAATCATAGTGGAAAATATAGATTAGCTCTTAACTTATATCTAAGAATTATGATTAAAAGCCTTGAAACACTGATAAAGTTTTATTTATAAGCAGTCTTCATGTTAGCTAACTGGTTTTAAATGTATGTTCAAGATAAAAATGGGGATTCATTGATCTTTCATTTTGAATGGCTCATCTTTTTTTTTTTTTTCAGTCCCAGCTTTTCAAGGGTTTTCATGTGGAATCTCACTGAGGAAAAGTGCTTTTGATTAATTTGGTGATTGAGGATATAAGTTCCCCCCCTTTTTATTAATAAAACTTTACTTTTTCCTCTTTATAACTTGGCAAATTAAAAGAAAATTCTCTGTATTTTTATTTTCTCACTTAGTTCCTTTTCTCTATCTTTGGAGGTAGGGAGAGGCAGCTCAGTTCTTGTTTGGTGGATTTGAAGAATCAAACAGTGTTGTTTTATAATATTCTGTAAGATTCTTTAAGAATAAATTATACAAGAAACTAAAATAATTTATATAACTCATCTTCCTATTAATCTATTAGTCTTAATTTCCCCCACCCCACCCACCATGAAATAGTTAACTTGCAAGCTCATTACCTATTTTGAGGTCAAAATATTGAGGGAAAACAAAAATTACTCAACTCCAAGTTTAAATTCTATATGTGGACAGTTGAGGGTACCTCAAATTCTTCACAGGTCCACAGGAGGCATTGCTAGTTTAATCCTTCTTCTTTGCTATTATTGATATCCAGCATGATGTATTTGCATAATAAAGGCAAATCGATGCCTGTCTTTCTAAATTGCTATGACTTTTTTTGTCATTCAGCTGGTTATCATCAACACGTGGGAAGTGGGGAATTGGAAGCTAAATATTGTATATAAATGACATCCAATTTGTGACCCAAAGTATATATTTGCCATTATAGTGCAAGAGGCTATAAAAATTATAGATGCTTTTTTAAAAGGGCTGACATGGTTTCAAAATTGTCAAGGTTACCAATGATTTTCATCCTACCAAATTTTAGTGATCTGATCTATTCCTCAAAGTTTTTAAATTCTTAATAGAATTTGACACAGATGTTCACTTCCATCTTCTTGATATACTTTCTTCACTTGGCTTCCCGAACATCACATTCTCTTATTTCATTTACTACACTGTTTCTTCTCAGGACCCTTTACTTGTTCCAGTTCTTCTTTTTGTCTCTAAATTTTGGAGTTCTCAGCCCTTCACTGTTCTCTATTCTCTACTCGTACTCTCCATATGTGATTTCATTCAGTCTCATACTTTCTGTACCCCAGTGACTTCTATATTTATATATCCAGCCCTGACCTCTAACTGCATATAGTCCACAGCTTATTTGACCTTTCCATTTGGAGGATATCTCAAATATACATGTCCTTAACAGAATTCTTAATTTCCCATCTCCTTGAAATAGTTCTTTCTTTAGTCTTCCATATCACTATTTACCTAGTTACTCCAGCCAAAAAACTAGGAGTCATCCACCATTCCTGTTTTCCTTACTACCTAACCCTAACCCAGCTAACCAACTAACCTAACCCTAACCCAACTCTAACTCCAGCCAAATCCAAAGCATGTCCTGTTGCCTTCATCCTTAAAATATATCCTGAGTCCAACTATTACTCACCAGCTCCACCACTACAGCCTTAATCTGAGCCACAATTATCTCTTCTGGACCACTGCCATAGACTTCTACATAGTCTATCTTCCTATACTATTGTCTTTCTCCACTAAGTAGCCAGAGTCATTTTTACAAGATGTGAATCACTTCATGTCACTCCTTTCCTTAAAAAATCCTCCCCTGGTTCCCTTCAAAATAAAATCTGAACTACCTTGTCCTCAAGACCCTACATGATCTGGGCTGTGTCTAACTCTCCAGCCTTCTCACACTCCTTCTTCATCAAATATTCAATACACCAAGCTTGTTCCTATCTCAGGATATTATCACCTGCTGTTCCTTCTATATGAAAAGCTGTTCCTTAAGATCTTCACATATCTGGCTCCTTCTCATCCTTCAGGTCTTTCACAAGTTATCCCAAGAGGTGTTCCCTAATCACCTGTCTACAGTATCATCCTCATTCTCAGGATTTCTCTGTCCATTACCCTACTTTGTGATCTTTGGGGCATTTAACACTATCTGAAATATATGTATATTTTTTGGATAACTTTCTTATATTCTGTCTACTCCACTAGAGTGTAATTTCCACGAGGGTAGAGACTTTGTGCTGTATCTCCCAGAGTGTAGGTGTTCAAAAATTGCTTCTTAAATTAATATATAAATAAATGAAGTATTAATACAACAATTCAAAAGAGTAAAATTTTTGTTTATTTTAATGAATTGTAAATAAATATATTGCATAGGGAGATGGGGACTGGAAGTTTCTAATGTCATAAGTAAATGTGGCTTTGCTGGAAAACATGTCCTAATAGGAATTTATTTGGCTTCCTTTTTTCATAGGCTCTTCTTTAGGAATAACAAGGAAAAACTGGATGATGCATCTAATTTAAAAAAAAATGAATTATTGCTGAAGATAAAACAGGTAGGAAGACAGAAATGATGGCTTTAAGATTATAATTAATTTTTAGTTAACATTTTAAGTATATGTGAAAAATGTGAAATTTTCCAAAAGTAGCATTTTCATTAGCTACTAATAATCATGATCATTCACAGTAATTGATTTAAAGATTTGATCAGAAAACTGGAAGAGAATAGGGAAAATCACCTAAGCTGAGCAGAAAAAAGAAAAATGAATTTTTTTACATCTTTATTGGAGTATAATTGCTTAACAATGGTGTGTTAGTTTCTGCTTTATAACAAAATGAATCAGTTATACATATACATATGTTCCCATATCCCCTCCCTCTTGCGTCTCCCTGCCACCCTCCCTATCCCACCCATCCAGGCGGTCACAAAGCACCGAGCTGATCTCCCTGTGCTATGCGGCTGCTTCCCACTAGCTATCTACCTTACGTTTGGTAGTGTATATATGTCCATGCCTCTCTCTTGCTTTGTCACAGCTTACCCTTTCCCCTCCCCATATCCTCAAGTCCATTCTCTAGTAGGTCTGTATCTTTATTCCTGTCTTACCCCTATGTTCTTCATGACATTTTTTTTCTTAAATTCCATATATATGTGTCAGCATACAGTATTTGTCTTTCTCTTTCTGACTTACTTCACTCTGTATGACAGACTCTAGGTCCATCCACCTCATTACAAATAGCTCAATTTCGTTTCTTTTTATGGCTGAATAATATTCCATTGTATATATATGTCACATCTTCTTTATCCATTCATCCGATGATGGACACTTAGGTTGTTTCCATCTCTGGGCTATTGTAAATAGGGCTGCTATGAACATTTTGGTACATGACTCTTTTTGAATTATGGTTTTCTTAGGGTATATGCCCAGTAGTGGGATTGCTGGGTCATATGGTAGTTCTATTTGTAGTTTTTTAAGGAACCTCCATACCGTTCTCCATAGTGGCTGTACCAATTCACATTCCCACCAGCAGTGCAAGAGTGTTCCCTTTTTTCCACACCCTCTCCAGCATTTATTGTTTCTAGATTTTTTGATGATGGCCATTCTGACTGGTGTGAGATGATATCTCATTGTAGTTTTGATTTGCATTTCTCTAATGATTAAAGATGTTGAGCATCCTTTCATGTGTTTGTTGGCAGTCTGTATATCTTCTGTGGAGAAATGTCTATTTAGGTCTTCTGCCCATTTTTGGATTGGGTTGTTTGTATTTTGTTATTGAGCTGCATGAGCTGCTTATAAATTTTAGAGATTAATCCTTTGTCAGTTGCTTCATTTGCAAATATTTTCTCCCATTCTAAGGGTTATCTTTTGGTCTTGTTTATGGTTTCCTTTGCTGTGCAAAAGCTTTGGAGTTTCATTAGGTCCCATGTGTTTATTTTTGTCTTTATTTCCATTTCTCTAGGAGGTGGGTCAAAAAGGATCTTGCTGTGATTTATGTCATAGAGTGTTCTGCCTACGTTTTCCTCTAAGAGTTTGATAGTGTCTGGCCTTACATTTAGGTCTTTAATCCATTTTGAGCTTCTTTTTGTGTATGGTGTTAGGGAAATCTAATCTCATACTTTTACATGTGCCTGTCCAGTTTTCCCAGCACCACTTATCGAAGAGACTGTCCTTTCTCCACTGTACATTCCTGCCTCCTTTATCAAAGATAAGGTGACCATATGTGTGTGGGTTTATCTCTGGGCTTTCTATCCTGTTCCATTGATCTATATTTCTGTTTTTGTGCCAGTACCATACTGTCTTGATTTCCGTAGCTTTGTAGTATAGTCTGAAGTCAGGGAGCCTGATTCCTCCAGCTCCATTTTTCGTTCTCAAGATTGCTTTGGCTATTTGGGGTCTTTTGTGTGTCCATACAAATTGTAAAATTTTTTGTTCTAGTTCTGTGAAAAATGCCACTGGTAGTTTGATAGGGATTGCATTGAATCTGTAGATTGCTTTGGGTAGTAGAGTCATTTTCACAATGTTGATTCTTCCAATCCAAGAACATGGTATATCTCTCCATCTATTTATATCATTTTAAATTTCATTCATCAGTGTCTTATAACTTTCTGCATACAGGTCTTTTGTCTCCTTAGGTAGGTTTATTCCTAGATATTTTATTCTTTTTGTTGCAGTGGTCAATGGGAGTGTTTTCTTGGTTTCACTTTCAGATTTTACATCATTGCTATATAGGAATGCCAGAGATTTCTGTGCATTAATTTTGTATCCTGCTACTTTACCAAATTCGTTGATTAGCTCTAGTAGTTTTCTGGTAGCATCTTTAGGATTCTCTATGTATAGTATCATGTCATCTGCAAACAGTGACAGCTTTACTTCTTCTTTTCCAATTTGGATTCCTTTTACTTCCTTTTCTTCTCTGATTGCTGTGGCTAAAACTTCCAAAACTACGTTGAATAAGAGTGGTGAGAGTGGGAAACCTTGTCTTGTTCCTGATCTTAGTGGAAATGGTTTCAGTTTTTCACCATTGAGGACAATGTTGGCTGTGGGTTTGTCATATATGGCCTTTATTATGGTGAGGAAAGTTCCCTCCATGCCTACTTTCTGTAGGGTTTTTATCATAAATGGGTGTTGAATTTTGTCGAAAGCTTTCTCTGCATCTACTGAGATTATCATATGGTTTTTCTCCTTCAATTTGTTAATATGGTGTGCCATGTTGATTGATTTGCGTATATTGAAGAATCCTTGCATTCCTGGAATAAACCCCACTTGATCATGGTGTATGATCCTTTTAATGTGTTGTTGGATTCTGTTTGCTAGTATTTTGTTGAGATTTTTGCATCTATGTTCATCAGTGATATTGGCCTGTAGTTTTCTTTCTTTGTGACATCCTTGTCTGGTTTTGGTATCAAGGTGATGGTGGCCTCGTAGAATGAGTTTGGGAGTGTTCCTCCCTCTGCTATATTTTGGAAGAGTTTGAGAAGGATAGGTGTTAGCTCTTCTCTAAATGTTTGATAGAATTTGCCTGTGAAGCTATCTGGTCCTGGGCTTTTGTTTGTTGGAAGATTTTTAATCACAGTTTCAATTTCAGTTCTTGTGATTGGTCTGTTCATATTTTCTATTTCTTCCTGATTCAGTCTTGGCAGGTTGTGCATTTCTAAGAATTTGTCCATTTCTTCCAGGTTGTCCATTTTATTGGCATAGAGTTTCTTGTAGTAATCTCTCATGATCTTTTGTATTTCTGCAGTGTCAGTTGTTACTTTTCCTTTTTCATTTCTAATTCTATTGATTTGAGTCTTCTCCCTTTTTGTCTTGATGAGTCTGGCTAATGGTTTATCAATTTTGTTTATCTTCTCAAAGAACCAGCTTTTAGTTTTATTGATCTTTGCTATCATTTCCTTCATTTCTTTTTCATTTATTTCTGATTTGATTTTTATGATTTCTTTCCTTCTACTAACTTTGGGGTGTTTTTGTTCCTCTTTCTCTAATTGCTTTAGGTGCAAGGTTAGGTTGTTTATTCGAGATGTTTCCTGTTTCTTAAGGTGGGATTGTATTGCTATAAACTTCCCTCTTAGAACTGCTTTTGCTGAATCCCATAGGTTTTGGGTCATCGTATCTCCATTGTCATTTGTTTCTAGGTATTTTTTAATTTCCTCTTTGATATCTTCAGTGATCACTTCTTTATTAAGTAGTGTATTGTTTAGCCTCCATGTGTTTGTATTTTGTACAGATCTTTTCCTGTAACTGATATCTAGGCTCATAGCGTTGTGGTCGGAAAAGATACTTGATACAATTTCAATTCTCTTAAATTTACCAAGGCTTGATTTGTGACCCAAGATACGATCTATCCTGGAGAATGTTCCATGAGCACTTGAGAAAAATGTGTATTCTGTTGTTTTTGGATGGAATGTCCTATAAATATCAATTAAGTCCATCTTGTTTAATGTATCATTTAAAGCTTTTGTTTCCTTATTTATTTTCATTTTGGGTGATCTGTCCATTGATGAAAGTGGGGTGTTAATGTCCCCTACTAGGAATGTGTTACTGTCGATTTCCCCTTTTATGGCTGTTAGTATTTGCCTTATATATTGAGGTGCTCCTATGTTGGGTGCATAAATATTTACAATTGTTATATCTTCTTCTTGGATTGATCCCTTGCTTATTATGTAATGTCCTTCTTTGTCACTTCTAGTAGTCTTTATTTTAAAGTCTACTTTTTCTGATATAAGTATTGCTACTCCAGCTTTCTTTTGGTTTCCATTTGCATGGAACATCTTTTTCCATCCCCGCACTTTCAGTCTGTATGTGTCTCTAGGTCTGAAGTGGGTCTCTTGTAGACAGCATATATATGGGTCTTGTTTTTGTATCCGTTCAGCCAATCTGTGTCTTTTGGTGGGAGCATTTAGTCCATTTACATTTAAACTAATTATCGATATGTATGTTCCTATTCCCATTTTCTTAATTGTTTTGGGTTCGTTATTGTAGGTCTTTTCCTTCTGTTGTGTTTCTTGCCTAGACAATTTCCTTTAGCATTTGTTGTAAAGCTGGTTTGGTGGTGCTGAACTCTCTCAGCTTTTGCTAGTCTGTAAACATTTTAATTTCTCCATCAAATCTGAATGAGATCCTTGCTGGGTAGAGTAATCTTGGTTGCAGGTTTTTCTCCTTCATCACTTTAAATATGTCCTGCCAGTCCCTTCTGGCTTGCAGAGTTTCTGCTGAAAGATCAGCTGTTAACCTTATGGGGATTCCCTTGTGTGTTATTTGTTGTTTTTCCCTTGCTGCTTTTAATATGTTTTCTTTGTATTTAATTTTTGACAGTTTGATTAATATGTGTCTTGGCGTATTTCTCCTTGGATTTATCCTGTATGGGACTCTCTGTGGCTCCTGGACTTGACTGACTATTTCCTTTCCCATATTAGGGAAGTTTTCAACTATAATCTCTTCAAATATTTTCTCAGTTCCTTTCTTTTTCTCGTCTTCTTCTGGAACCCCTATAATTCGAATGTTGGTGCGTTTAATGTTGTCCCAGAGGTCTCTGAGACTGTCCTCACTTCTTTTCATTCTTTTTTCTTTCTTCTGCTCTGCAGTAGTTATTTCCACTATTTTATCTTCCAGGTCACTTATCCGTTCTTCTTCCTTAGTTATTCTGCTATTGATCCCATCTAGAGTATTTTTCGTTTCATTTATTGTGTTTTTAATTGATGCTTGATTCATCTTTAGTTCTTCTAGGTCCTTGTTAACTGTTTCTTGCATTTTGTCTATTCTATTTCCAAGATTTTGGATCATCTTTACTATCATTATTCTGAATTCTTTTTCAGGTAGACTGCCTATTTCCTCTTCATTTGTTAGGTCTGGTGGGTTTTTATCTTGCTCCTTGTCCTGCTGTGTATTTTTCTGTCTTCTCATTTTGCTTATCTTACTGTGTTTGGGGTCTCCTTTTTGCAGGCTGCAGGTTCGTAGTTCCCATTGTTTTTGGTGTCTGTCCCCAGTGGCTAAGGTTGGTTCAGTGGGTTGTGTAGGCTTCCTGGTGGAGGGGACAAGTCCCTGTGTTCTGGTGGATGAGGCTGGATCTTGTCTTTCTGGTGGGCAGGTCCACATCTGGTGGTGTGTTTTGGGGTGTCTGTGGACTTTTTATGATTTTATGCACTCTCTCTCCTAATGGGTGGCATTGTGTTCCTGTCTTGCTAGTTGTTTGGCATAGGGTGTCCAGCACTATATCTTGCTGGTCGTTGAGTGAAGCTGGGTGCTGGTGTTGAGATGGAGATCTCTGGAAGATTTTCGCCGTTTGATATTATGTGGAGCTGGGAGGTCTCTTGTGGACCAGTGTCCTGAAGTTGGCTGTCCCACCTCTGAGGCACAGCACTGACTCCTGGCTCCTCAATTTGGGATGATTCATTGTCTATTCATGTATTCCACAGATGCAGGGTACATCAAGTTGATTGTGGAGCTTTAATCCGCTGCTTCTGAGGCTGCTGGGAGAGATTTCCCTTTCTCTTCTTTGTTCTCACAGCTCCCGGGTCTCAGCTTTGGATTTTGGCCCCGCCTCTCCGTGTATGTCGCCTGAGGGCGTCTGTTCTTCGCTCAGACAGGACAGGGTTAAAGGAGCAGCCGCTTCGGGGACTCTGGCTCACTCAGGCCGGGAGGGAGGGAGGGAGTGGGACGGAGTGCGGAGCGAGCCTTCAGCAACAGAGGCCGGCGTGACGTTGCACCAGCCCAAGGCGCGCCGTGCGTTCTCCCAGGGAAGCTGTCCCTGGATCCCGGTACCCCGGCAGTGACAGGCTGCACAGGCTCCCCTGAAGTGGGGCATGGACAGTGGCCTGCACTCACACACAGGCCTCGTGGTGGCGGCAGCAGCCCCAGCATCCCACACCTGTCCCTGGGGTCCGCGCTTTCAGCCGCGGCTCACGCCCGTCTCTGGAGCTCCTTTAAGCAGCGCTCTTAATCCCTTTTCCTTGCGCACCAGGAAACCAAGAGGGAAGAAAAAGTCTCTTGCCTCTTCAGCAGGTCCAGACTTTTTCCTGGACTCCCTCCTGGCTAGCTGTGGCGCATTAGCCCCTTCAGGCTGTGTTCACGCCACCAGCCCCAGTCCTCTCCCTGTGTTCCGACTGAAGTCCAAGCCTCAGCTCCCAGCACCGCCTGCCCTGGCGGGCGAGCAGATAAGCCTCTCGGGCTGGTGATTGCTGGTTGGCACCGATCCTCTGTGCAGAAATCCCTTCGCTTTGCCCTACCCAGGTACGTGGGGAGTTTCTTGCCTTTTGGGAGGTTTGAGGTCTTCTGCCAGCGTTCAGTAGGTGTTCTGTAGGAGTTGTTCCACGTGTAGCTGTATTTCTGGTGTATCCGTGGGGAGGAATGTGATCTCCGCGTCTTACTCTTCCGCCATCTTCCCCGGAAGTCTGAACCAAGAAAAATGAATTTTAAAAAAACGATGATAGTTTAAGAGACCTCGGGGACAACATCAGTGTATTAATATTCACATTATAGGGGTCCCAGAAAGAAGAGAGAAAGAAAGGGACAGAGAACATAATTGAAGAAATAGTAGCTGAAAACTTCCTTAACCTGAGAAAGAAAACAGATATCTAAGTCCAAGAAGCATAGAGATTCCCAAACAAGATGAACCCAAAGAGGACCACAGCAAGACACATTGTAATTAAAATGGCAAAAATTAAAGATAAAGAATCTTAAAGCAGCAAAGGACAGGTGACTTAATAATAATTAAGATTATTAATTATAATCTTAAAGCCATCATTTCTGTGTACAAGGGAACTCCAATAAAACTATCAGCTGACTTTTTAGCAGAAACTTTTTAGGTCAGAAAAAAGTGGCATGATATATTTAAAGTGATGAAAAGAAAAAAAACCTACAACCAATACTCTACCTGGCAAGGCTATCTTTCAGATTTCAATGAGAGATAAAGAGTTTTACAGACAAGCAAAAGCTAAAAGAGTTCAGTAGCACTAAACCTACTTTACAAGAAACATAAAAGGGACTTCTCTAAATGGAAAAGAAAAGACCACAACTAGAAATATGAAAATTATGAAAGGAAAAATCTCATTGGTAAAGGCAAACATAGAGTAAAGGTCAACCACTTATAAAAGCTAGTGGGAATGTCAAAAGACAAAAGTAGTAAAATCATCTATATCCACAATAAGTAGTTAAGGGATACAAAAAACAAAAAGATGGACAATATGATGTCAAAAACATTAAATGTGGTGGGGGCGCATAAAAATGCAGGGTTGGTAGAATGTGTTCAAACTTAAGATCATCAACTTATTCACATATATATAAAAGTTGTTATATATATATAATTCATGGTAACCACAGACCAAAAAATTAAAATAGATGCACATAAATAAGAGAGAAATGAATCCAAACATAACAGTAAAGATAGTAATCAAATCACAAAGGAAGAGAACAAAAAAGAACTACCAAAACAACCAGAAAACAGCCAAAAAAATATTAATAAGTACATATGTATTAATAATTGCTTTAAATGTAAATGGACTAAATACTCCAATCAAAAGACATAGAGTGACTGACAGATTTAAAAAAAAAC
This sequence comes from Mesoplodon bidens, assembly GCF_964165515.1. Taxonomy (NCBI): domain Eukaryota; kingdom Metazoa; phylum Chordata; class Mammalia; order Artiodactyla; family Ziphiidae; genus Mesoplodon; species Mesoplodon bidens. The sequence goes on along the minus strand of NC_138178.1, from coordinate 136,787,631 downwards.
TCTCTATATGTGCTGTCTATAAGAGACTAGCTTCAGATCTAAGACACACACAGACTGAAAGTGAGGGCATGAAACAGGTGTTCACTGCAAATGGAAACAAAAAGAAAGCTGGGGTATCAATACTTATATCAGACAGATAGACTTTAGAGCAAAGACTTTAACGAGAGACAAAGAAGGATATTATAGACTGATAAATGGATCAATCCAACAAGAAATAACAGTTGTAAACATATATGCACCCAACATAGAAACACCTAAACACATAAAGCAAATATTAACAAATATAAAGGGTGAAATTGACAGTAACATAATAATAGTAGGGGATTTTAACACCTCACTTACATCAATGGACAGATCATCCTGACAGAATATCAATAAGGAAACAATGGCTTTAAGTGACACATTAGACCAATGGAATCAACAGATATATATAGAGAGAGCATTCCTTCTGAAAGCAGCAGAATACACACTCTTTGCAAGTGCACATGGAACATTCTCTAAGATAGATCATATGCTGGACACAAACAAGAGTCTACAAGTTTAAGAAATTGAAATCATATCAAGCATCTTTTCTGACCACAGTGTATAAGACTAGAAATCAACTACCAAAACCAAAACCAAAACAAAACCCTGCAAAAAACACAAACACGTGGAAGCTAAACAATATGCTACTAAACAACCAATGGGTCACTGAAGAAATCAGAGAGGAAATTAAGCAATACCTGGAGACAAATGAAAATGGAAACACAATGATTCAAAATCTATGGGACACAGCAAAAACAGTTCTAAGAGGGAAGTTTATAGTGATACAGGCCTACTTCAGAAAGAAGGAATATCTCAAACAAACAACCTAACCTTACATCTAAAGGAACTGGAAAAATAAGAACAAACAACATAAGAGGAAAAAAATAATAAGGACCAGAGCAGAAATAAATGAAATAGAGACTTAAAAATAAAACACTAGGAAAGATCAATGAAACTAAGAGATGGTTCTTTGAAAAGATAAGCAAAATTGATAAACTTTTAGTTAGACTGATCAAGAAAAAAAGAGAGAGGGCCCAAATCAATAAAATCAGAAGTGAAGAGAAGTTCCAACCTACACCACAGGAATACAAAGGATCATAAGAGATTACTACAAACAATAATATGTCAATAAAATGGAAAACCTAGAAGAAGTGAATAAATTCCTAGAAATGTACAATTTCCCAAGACTGAATCAGGAAGAAATACAAAATATGAACAGACCAATTACCAGTAATGAAAATGAATCAGAAAAAAAAAAACCTTTCAATGAAAAATGTCCAGGATTGGACAGGTTCACAGGTAAATTCTACCAAATATTTAAAGAAGAGTTAATGCCTATCCTTCTTAAACTCTGCCCCCAAAATTTAAAAACCCGTTTTATGAGTCCAGCATCACCCTGATACCAAAACCGGACAAAGACACCACAAAAAAAGAGAATATTACAGGCCAAAATTACTGATGAGCATAGTTGCAAAAATCCTCAACAAATATTAGCACACTGAATTCAATAATACATTAACAGGATCATACACTATGCTCAAGCAAGATTTATCCCAGGGATGAAAGGAGTGTTCAGTATCTGCAAATCAATCAATGTGATATACCACTTTAATAAATTGAAAATAAAAATCATATGATTGGGACTTCCTGGGTGGTGCAGTGGTTAAGAATCTGCCTGCCAGTGCAGGGGGCATGGGTTCAAGGCCTGGTCTGGGAAAATCCCACATGCCACAGAGCAACTAAGCCCATGTGCCACAACTACTGAGCCTGCACTCTAGAGCCCACGAGCCACAACTACTGAGCCCATGTTCCATGACTATTGAAGCCTGAGTGCCTAGAGCCTGTGCTCCACAACAAGAGAAGCCAATGCAATGAGAAGCCTGTGCACTGCAATGAAGAATAGCCCCCGCTTGCCACAACTAGAGAAATCCCATGCACAGCAACAAAGACCCAATGCAGCCAAAAATAAATAAATAAACAATAAATAAATAAAAAAATTTAAAACTCATATGATTATTTTGATAGATCAGAAAAAGCTTTTGACAAAATTCAGCACCCATTTATGAAAAAAACTCAATAAAGTGGGTGTAGAGGGAACATACCTCAACATAATAGAGGCCATATACAACAAGCTCATAGCTAAAATCATACTCAAAGGTCAAAAGTTGAAAGTATTTCTTCTACAATCAAGAACAGGATAAGGCTGCCCACTGTCACCCCTTTTATTCAACATAGTATTAGAAATCCTAGCCACAGTCTTTTTCAGACAAGGAAAAGAATCCAAGTGGAAAAGGAAGAAGTAAAACTGTCAGTGTTTACAGATGACATGATACTATACATAGAAAATCCCAAAGCCACCACCAAAAAAAAAAAAACAAAACACTAGAGCTCATCAGTGAATTCAGTAAAGTTGCAGGATACAAAATTAATATACAGAAATCTGTTGCATTTCTATACATTAATGACAAACTATCAGAAAGAGAAATTAAGGAAACAATTCCATTTATAATTGATTCAAAAGAATAAAATATCTTAAGAATAAATCTAACCAAGGAGGTAAAAGACCTGTACTTGGAAAACTATAAGATATTAATGAAAAAATTTAATATGACACAAATGGAAAGATATATTTTACCATTAGGAGAATTAAAATTGTTAAAATAACCATACTCCCCAAGACAATCTACAGATTCAATCCAATCCCTATTAAAATTCCAGTGATATTTTTCGCAAAATTGGAACAAATAATTCTAAAATTTTTATGGAAACACAAAAGACCCTGAATAGCCAAAACAATCTTGAGGAAGAAGAACAAAGCTGGAGGTATTACACGTTCTGATTTCAAACTATATTACAAAGCTACAATAATCAAAATGGTATGGTACTGGCACAGAAACAGACACATAGATCATGGAACAGAATAGAAAGCACAGAACTAAACCTGCACATATAGTTTATTAATCTATGACAAAGAAGGCAAGAATATACAATGGGGAAAAGATAGCCTTTCTAATAAATAATGTTGGGAAAACTGGATAGCTACATGCAAAAGAATCAAATTGGACTACTTCCTCACATCATATACAAAAATCAACTCAAAATGCGTTAAAGACTTAGATGTAAAACCTGAAATCATAAAACTCCTAGAAGAAAACATAGGCAGTACACTCTTTGACAACAGTCTTAGTGATTTTTATTGGTTATGTCTCCTCAGGCAATAGAAACAAAAGCAAAAATAAACAAATGGGACTACATCAAACTAAAAGGCTTTTGCACAGCAAAGAAAACTATTAACAAAACGAAAAGACAGCCTACTGAATGGGAGAAAATATTGGCAAACAATATATCTGACATGGGGTTAATATTCAAAATATGCAAAGAACTCATACAACTCAACCTCTGAAAAACAACCTGATTAAACAATGGGCAGAGCATCTGAATACACATATTTCCAAAGACACACAGATGGCAAACAAACACATGAAAAGATGCTCAACATCACCAATCATCAAGGAAATGCAAATCAAAACCACAATGAGATATCACCTCACACCTGTCAGAATGGCTATCGTCGAAAAGACCACAAATAAGTGTTGGATAAAAACTGAACTCTTCCTGGCATCCAATCTTAATTCTCATGAGTTATAGGAGGCAAGTTCAACAATGACACAAAATTCTATTCTAACTTTAATTATGAAATATTACATATATACAGAACAGAATATTTACTGTAAGTGTACAGTCTTCATGTACGTATGTATCTTTTGATAAATGTAGTTTATTAATTTTAATGAAGTATAGTTTATCAATCTTTTCCTTTTTGGCTTATGCTTTTCATGTCCTATGTCTTGAGGGTATTCTCCTATGTGATCTTGTAGAAGCTTTAGTGTTTGCTTTTTCACATTAAGTACTGCAAGCCATCTGGAATATGTGTGTGTGTGTGTGTGTGTGTGTGTGTTCTGTGAAATGGTAGTCCAGATTCATACTTTCACATAAGATTGTCCAATTAACTAGCACTGTTAAATGAAAAGATAGTACTTTCCTCCACTATATTTCAGTGGCACTTTTGTCATAAATCAACTGTGGATCATAAATCTATCATAAATATGTGTGTGAATCTGTAGCATCTATTTTACTCATTTGAACTTAATCTCTTCTCACATTAAAACCATACACTCTTAATTAGTAGCTTTAAAATAAGCCTTTATAGTTAGTAGTAAAAATTCTTCAACTTTGTTCTTCTACAAGATTGCTTCCATTATTCTTGGCCCTTTGAATTTCAGTCTGTCAAGTCCTGCCCAAAAGCCTGTTTGGATTTTGATTGGTGTTGAATTAAATTTATAGATCAATTTGGGGAGGATTTTGTGTTCTAACAATATTGAAGTTTCCAATCCATGAACACAGCATGTCTTTCATTTATCTTAGGCCTTTTTTGTTCCCTTTGACCTAGTTATTCAATTTCACTATGATATGTCCAAGTTTTTCTTTTTATTTATCCTGCTTGGGATTTATTGGGCATCTTAAATCTGTGAGTTGCTGTATTCTGTAAGTTCTGCAAAATTCTTAGCCATTATCTGTTCACATATTTCTTTTGTCCCATGCTTCTTCCTCTTTTTCTGAGACTCCAATTATATGAACACAATTATGTGTACTAATAAAATATCCTGTCTGTATCTTACTTGCTCTTCTCTATTTTCTACTTTTTGTCTACCCCTGCTGCATTCTGGGCAGAATGGTCTTATTTCACTTCTTAATTTTGGTTATTGTATTTTTCAACTGGTAATTTTCAAATCTGCTTTGTTGCTCTTTATTGTTTCTAATTCCTTGCCATATTTTTCAAGCATGTCTAGTATTATTTGATCATAATAAATACAGTGTTTTTATATTTAAGTGTCTATTTCCAATACCTGGTATTTTTGTAGGACTGGTTCTGTCATCTATTGTTTCTGCCAATTTTTGTTCATGCTGTCTTGTTTCCTTCTGTTGGGAAACTGTACACTGGACATTGTACTTCAAAAAAGGTGTTTGTAGAAACAATTTGAGGTCTAGGATGACAGTGTATTTCTCAGGAACAGATTTCATTCACTTCTGTCAGATACCTAGGATATTAACAGTCCCAAACCTCCTTAATCCACCTTTAGGTTTCCTGGTGATCTAAGTCAGGCTGGACCATGGCTTGTTAGCTTCTAATTCACTCTTCTTCAGAGGGTGAAGCTCTTTGGAATCCCAGACTAATGTGGCAGGAGGTTTATCAGGCATAACACCTGGATGAGCTCTAAGTGTTGACTTTTGTCCCCTTTGTCATGTAAGAGAACCAAATTTCAGATTCCAAGTGGCTTCTTCTATATCAGTAAATGTCCTCAGAGTAAAAGGAGTTTTCAGTGCTAGGTTTACCAGTCTAGATTCTTGCTTTCTTGTAGAATTAGGCTTACTAATTCCTCATTATCTTATTAGTTCTGCAACACATTTTTAAAAATAAATTTATTTATTTTATTTATTTATTTTTGGCTGAGTTGGGTCTTTGTTGCTATGCGTGGGCTTTCTCTAGTTGTGGCGAGCGGGGGCTACTCTTCATTGTGGTGCATGGGCTTCTCATTGCAGTGGCTTCTCTTGTTGCGGAGCACAGGCTCTAGGCGCACGGGCTTCAGTAGTTGTGGCAGGTGGGCTCAGTAGTCGTGGCTCGCGGGCTCTAGAGTGCAGGCTCAGTAGTTGTGGCGCAAGGGCTTGGTTGCTCTGCGGCATGTGGGATCTTCCTGGACCAGGGCTCAAACCCATGTCCCCTGCATTGGCAGGCAGATTCTTAACCACTGCACCACCAGGGAAGCCCCTCTGCAACACTTTTTTTTTTTTTTTTTTGCGGTACGCGGGCTTCTCGCTGTTGTGGCCTCTCCCGTTGCGGAGCACAGTCTCCAGACGCGCAGGCTCAGCGGCCATGGCTCACGGGCCCAGCCACTCTGCGGCATGTGGGATCTTCCCGGACCAGGGCACGAACTCGCTTCCCCTGCATCGGCAGGCGGACTCTCAACCACTGTGCCACCAGGGAAGCCCTACAATTTTAAGAACTCTTTTCATCCATCTATTTTAGTGATCCTTAGCCCACCATTCCTACCTAACCTAACTTTCTTACCTCATTTGAAGCAATTCAGTAGAGACATCCAAGCACAAAGTTCTCACCTCATTCAGAACACTAATGGGTACTCTCTTTTGTCCTTGAATAGAAATATTTAACAAAAATTAAGCATGATATCCAGTCAAAGAGGTTTTGAACAAGAGTTCCTATGGATGTTAAATTTTCTTTTCCCTGGAGTATCTTCTGGGAAAAGGACATACAGATCTTGTTGAATGATCCCAGTTTATTAATCCCAATTCTTATTTCAATATCAATTATTACCTTATGGTTTACTACTTTACTATGGTTTATTACTTTACTTTATGGCATCAGTATTTACTACCTTTCTACACATTTGTCATAATTTATAGAAGAGGCCCCAAAATGTACAATTACATATTTGATATAGAATTAGATCACTCAACATTTAAGGCATAGTCATTGTATGTTAAATAATATACCCAGTGCTCTAGAGAGTTGCCCACCAAAAGGGCCATGAAACAAATCCTCTACTTCAATTCCTTTTTTTTCTAGATGGCTGAAAATCTACACAAATGTCATTTCGAGTACAAACATCTACGAGAGAAACTGCGTACTGTTACGAGACAATATAAGATTGTCCTAAATGAGGAGGATAAAGTTTTTATGCAGAAACAGAAAATTTATTCTGAGTATGTTTCTATCCATAATCCATACATGACTCAACATGCTTTAGTTATGGGTTGCTTCTCCACTTAAGCTTATCCTATTTTAAAATCTATTGATAACAATAAAATGTTCTTTACCCAATTGTAAATACACTCCTAATGCGCCTCTATATATACTGAATAATGCTTTCCTCATATGGGTCAGATCAAATCCATAAACGCCAAATCTATTATTTTTACTTCTAAATCAGATTCTTGAAAGAATAATCATGCTTTTACCCCATGAGACTGCCTAGAGAAACTATGAGATCTACCTTCATCAGAAACTGTCTTTGCACCTACATTTCCTTTCTCAGAAAAAGGTTTTATCATTGACACAATCCCCTAACCCAGATACTGGGAAATTATTCAAGGAAACCCTTATCTTTTACTAGGACTCCATTCAAGCACCAAGGCTTGTCAATTCCACCTCCCAAATATTTCTCAAATATATCCTATCCTCCTCTCCAACTCCACTCTTTTCTCCCCTTTTAGCTTCTTTGGTTTGGCTTGCCTCTCATAAGTTCTTCCCACTTTCTGTTTTACCACCCCTAACTTATCCACCTCCCTCTCACCACAATGATCCTTCTGAAACATTCCTCTGAGGTCATTCCTTTTTATCAGTCACTGCATTGTTGTCAGCTGGGTACAAATCCCTTTGTCCCACTGAACTATGAACAGATCAGAGCAGTTGCTCTGTCTTACTCAGCACTGTATCTTCAAGATCTTGTCCATTGCTTAGCAGGTAGTGGGCTTTCACCAGTGTTTTCCTAATGAGTATTACAGAATAACATCTTGCAAGTATGAGTTATGTAAGTAGTAATACATTACTACACTCAAAGTTAAATCACATGGAAGTGTAATTATGGTGTCCAGGCCTACTTATGTGAAGCTGAATTTATGGTCACTGTTGTAGCATTTAGGATGCAGAGAGTTATTGCAATCATTTTGTGTCATCCAATTGAATAGCCTACTAATAGTATTCTTCAGGCAGAAACTTTCCTCAGATCCATGCTAAGTTATCGGTTTGAATCACAAAATGTGCTGATGACAAATAATTGTAACAATAAAGCATTTACTACTGTTGTTGGTTTTTGTTTTCTTAAGCTTGGTCTACCATAACAAATTACCATAGACCAGGAGACTTACACAACAGAAATTGATTTCTCATAGTTCTGGAGGCTGGACATCTTAGATCAGGGTGCCAGCATGGTCAGGTTCTGGTGAGAGCTCTCTTCCTGACTTGCAGATGGTCAACCACCTTCTTGCTGTGTCCTCACAGAGGAGGGAGAGAGGGAGAGAGAGAGAGAGAGAGAGAGAGAGAGCGAGCACTGTCTGGTGTCTCTGCTTATGAGGGCACTAATCTCACCATGAGGACTCCATCCTCATGACCTCATATAAATCTAATCACCTCCCAAAGACCCAATCTTCAAATACTATCTCACTGGGGCCTAGGGCTTCAACATATGAATTTGTGGGGGGACACAGTTCAGTCCATAGCAGTTTTGAAGAAGATGAGACACTTAGATAAAGTACTTCCTGTTATAGGCACATTCCTATCAATGTCTAGAAATTTGAACAAAATCATAAACTTCTCATTATTCTCTCTGTAAGTTAGAGATGAAAAATAACCACTCTTTACAAGATGCCTCATGGGTGCCACCCACTGCCTTTGGCACTTTACATCTCGGTTAATCCTTAAAACCAGTGAGAATAGGTATTGTGATCCCCACTTTATGGATGGGGAAACTGAGGCTCATCCACAGGTGAAGTCTCTTTTCAAGGTCACACTACTAGGAAGAGGTAGACCACTATCCAAAGTCAGTCTGATTGATTCTGTCACCTTTTACAAAATAACAGAACTGGTAAATTCATTAAAAGAGACACACCCACTCAGCATGATGAAGTACTATAGAATTGTTCTTGTGGTTTTATGGTTACTATTGCAGTTAATGTTCCTTTCATGGCTTAGAGATTTTCATAAATTTATATTTAGCCACCAGTAGCAAAAAGACTTTGTCTCTATTTTTACTAATTTATTTGATAAACAGTTCATGAACTAAACTTTCCAAACTACTTTTTAAATTCTTGTTTGTGGTTGCATATTTTCTTATGCTGAGGAGTTAAAAATGATTATTTCAACCTTAAATATGTGATTACTCTGTGTTTTCATGGTAGAAATCAGAAACAACTGGCATTTGTAGCTCAGAAAGAAAACTTCCTATCAAAAAGAAAAGTAGACATCAAAAATATGGAAGAAGGACTTACCACACTCAAAGACCTTCATCGGTATGTTTGAAAATTTTAATCTTCATTCTTCTACATTTATTTTTTTAATAAATGGTAACAACAAATCTATGCCAATTTCTAATATACTATAGAAAAGGAGGTTCATAATTGACTCTCTCTCTTTTACAGTCCAGAAAAGTCATTATCATCGAATCTTTCACTGAAAGGATAGACAGGCACTGAGTTGTACATAAGCTGCGTGTAACAGCTCTGTTACAGCCTTCACATTCCCCTCCATCCCAGATTCACAAGCACATCTTCCATCCTTAATTACCACTTATCCCTAATTCAAGAATATTTATTGGCTTTCTAAATTATACATGGCAGCAAATCAGAATTCAGTCTAGAACCCAGAGTTCCTCACCAATTTGTTGACCTTAACCCTTCCTATGTCACAGTGTTATTTCTCTTCATGTCCCCCTCTGTATGCAGCAACTTTGCCTTAGTCACAAGAGTCCTGACTTGCTGCTCCTTTCCTCTGTTTCTTTGCATATATGATGTCCTTTCCTTGGTGAGATTGCACCTCCATTCTGGCAATCCATGTTCCTCTATTAAACATTATCCTCTAATAACCTTTCCTCAACTGCCTCGCCAAAATCCGTTCTTCCCTATCCTTGGCTTCAATACTTGCAAAATCAGTTTGCACTTGCAAAAATTGTAATTGTCTTCCATTAGTCTGCCACTAAAATCTTTAGTTGTTTCACAAGGTTTGTTTTGTCTCCCAATTAGATGGTAGCCTTATTGTGCATGTGAATTATACATACAGTCTACTATACATTTTAACAGCTCCCGCAAATGTGAAATCCAATATATTTTTCTTGTTTTTAGAGCAACAAAGGAAGTATATCAGCAACAAATAAAAGTCCTGAACGATAACCTGGAAAGAAAAAATCAGAGATGGTAAAAAAAAAAAAAAACCAACTCATTTATATTATAAGTAGTATATGTTATCTTTTTAAATTTAAATTTTATTTATTTATTTTTTATACAGCAGGTCCTTATTAGTTATCTATTTTATACATATTAATGTATTTATTTCAATCCCAATCTCCCAATTTATCCCACCCCCCACACGCCCCCTCAGCTTTCCCACCTTGGTGTCCATACGTTTATTCTTTATATTTGTGTCTCTACTTCTGCCTTGCAAACCGGTTCATCTGTACCATTTTTCTAGATTTCACATATTTATGTTAATATTCAATATTTGTTTTTCTCTTTCTGACTTACTTCACTCTGTATGACAGTCTCTAGGTCCATCCACATCTCTACAAATGACCCAGTTTCATTCCTTTTTATGGCTGAGTAATATTCCATTGTATATATGTACCATATCTTCTTCATCCATTTGTCTGTCCATTGTATATATGTACCACATCTTCTTTATCCATTTGTCTGTCAATGGGCATTTAGGTTGCTTTCATGACCTGGCTATTGTAAATAGTGCTGCAGTGAACATTGGGGTGCATGTGTCTTTTTGAATTATGGTTTTCTCTGGGTATATTCCCAGTAGTGGGATTGCTGGGTCATATGGTAATTCTATTTTCAGTTTTTTAAGGAACCTCCGTACTGTTCTCCATAGTGGCTGTATCAATTTACATTTCAACCAACAGACCAAGAGGGTTCCCTTTTCCCCACACCCTCTCCAGCATTTGTTGTTTGCAGATTTTCTGATGATGCCCATTCTAACTGGTGTGAGGTGATACCTCATTGTAGTTTTGATTTGCATTTCTCTAATAATTAGTGATGTTGAGCAGCTTTTCATGTGCTTCTTGGCCATCTGTTTGTCTTCTCTGGAGAAATGTCTATTTAGGTCTTCTGCCCATTTTTGGATTGGGTTGTTTCTTTCTTTAATATTGAGCTGCATGAGCTGTTTATATAGTTTGGAGATTAATCTTTTGTCCATTGATTCATTTGCAAATATTTTCTCCCATTCTGAGAGTTGCCTTCTTGTCTTGTTTATAGTTTCCTTTGCTGTGCAAAAGCTTTGAAGTTTCATTAGGTCCCATTTGTTTATTTTTGTTTTTATTTCCATTACTCTAGGAGGTGGATCAAAAAAGATCTTGCTGTGATTTATGTCAAAGAGTATTCTTCCTATGTTTTCCTCTAAGAGTTTTATAGTGTCCGGTCTTCCATTTAGGTCTTTAAGCCATTTTGAGTTTATTATTGTGTATGGTGTTAGGGAGTGTTATAATTTCATTCTTTCACCTGTAGCTGTCCAGTTTTCCCAGTACCACTTATTTAAGAGACTGTCTTTTCTCCATTGTATACCCTTGCCTCCTTTGTCATAGATTAGCTGACCAGGTATTTGGGTTTATCTCTGGGTTTTCTATCCTGTTCCATTGATCTGTATTTCTGTTTTTGTGCCAGTACAATATTGTCTTGATTACTGTAGCTTTGTAATATAGTCTGAAGACAGGGAGTCTGGTTCCTCCAGCTCTGTTTTTTTCCCTCAGGATTGCTTTGGCAATTCAGGGTCTTTTGTGTCACCATACAAATTTTAAGATTTTTTGTTCTAGTTCTGTAAAAAAATGCGATTGCTAATTTGATAGGGATTGCACTGAATCTGTAGATTGCTTTGGGTAGTATAGTCATTTTCACAATATTGATTCTTCCAATCCAAGAACACGGTATATCTCTCCATCTGTTTGTGTCATCTTTGATTGCTTTCATCAGTATCTTATAGTTTTCTGAGTACAAGTATTTTACCTCCTTATGTAGGTTCATTCCTAAGTATTTCATTCTTTTTGTGGCAATGGTGAATGGTATTGTTTCCTTACTTTCTCTTTCTGATAACCTGTTGTTAGCATATAGGAATGCAAGAGATTTCTGTGCATTAATTCTGTGTCCTGCAACTTTACCAAATTCATTGATTAGCTCTAGTAGTTTTCTCATGGCATCTTTAGGATTCTCTGTGTATAGTACCATGTCATCTGCAAACAGTGACAGTTTTACTTCTTCTTTTCCAATTTGTATTCCTTTTCTTTCTTTTTCTTCTCTGATTGCCATGGCTAGGACTTCCAAAACTATGTTGAATAAGAGTGATGAGAGTGGACATCCTTGTCTTGTCCCTGATCTTAGAGGAAATGCTTTCAGTTTTTCACCATTGAGAATGATGTTTGCTGTGGGTTTGTTGTACATGGCCTTTATTATGTTGAGGTAGGTTCCCTCTATGCCCACTTTCTGGGGAGTTTTTATCATAAATGGGTGTTGAATTTTGTCAAAAGCTTTTTCTGCATCTATTGAGATGATCATAAGGTTTTTCTTCAATTTGCTAATATGGTGTATCACATTGATTGATTTGCATATATTGAAGAATCCTTGCATCCCTGGGATAATTCCCACTTGATCATGGTGTATGATCCTTTTAATGTGTTGTTGGATTCTGTTTGCTGGTATTTTGTTGAGGATTTTTGCATCTGTATTCATCAGTGATATTGGTCTGTAATTTTCTTTTTTTGTAGTATCTTTGTTTGGTTTTGGTATCAGGGTGATAGTGGCCTTATAGAATAGATATAGATATAGATACAGATATAGATAGTGGCATTATAGAATGAGTTTGGGATTGTTCCTTCCTCTGCAGTTTTTTGGAAGAGTTTGAGAAGGATGGGTGTTAGCTCTTCTCTAAATGCTTTATAGAATTCACCTGTGAATCCATCTGGTCCTGGGCTTTTGTTTGTTGTAAGATTTTAAATCACAGTTTCAATTTCATTACTTGGTCTGTTCATATTTTCTATTTCTTCCTGGTTCAGTCTTGGAAGTTTATACCTTTCTAAGAATTTCTTCCAGGTCATCCATTTTATTGGCATAGAGTTGCTTGTAGTAGTCTCTTAGTATGCTTTGTATTTCTGCGATGTCCATTGTAACTTCTCCTTTTTCATTTCTAATTTTATTGATTTGAGTCCTCTCCTTCTTTTTCTTGATGAGTCTGGCTAAATGTTTATCAATTTTGTTTATCTTCTCAAAGAACTAGCTTTTAGTTTTATTGATCTTTGCCATTGTTTTCTTTGTTTCTGTTTCATTTATTTCTGCTCTGATCTTTATGATTTCTTTTCTTCTACTCACTTTGGGTTTTGTTTGTTCTTCATTCTCTAATTCCTTTAGGTGTAAGGTTAGTTTGTTTATTTGAGATGTTTCTTGTTTCTTGAGGTAGGATTGTATTGCTATAAACTTCCCTCTTAGAACTGCTTTTGCTGCATCCCATAGGTTTTGGATCATTGTGTTTTTGTTGTCATTTATATCTATGTATTTTTTGATTTCCTCTTTGATTTCTTCAGTGATCTCTTGGTTATTTAGTAACGTATTATTTAGCCTCCATGTGTTTGTGTTCTTTTTGTTTTTTTCCCTGTAATTGATTTTTTTTTTTTTTTTTTTTTTTTTTTTTTTTTTTTTTTTTTTTTTTTGTGGTACGTGGGCCTCTCACTGTTGTGGCCTCTCCCGTTGTGGAGCACAGGCTCTGGACGCGCAGGCCCAGCGGCCACGGCTCACGGGCCCAGCCGCTCCACGGCATGTGGGATCCTCCCGGACCGGGGCACGAACCCGTGTCCCCTGCATCGGCAGGCGGACTCTCAACCACTGCGCCACCAGGGAAGCCCCCTGTAATTGATTTTTAATCTCATAGTATTGTGGTCAGAAAAGATGCTTGATATGATTTCAGTTTTATTAAATTTACCAAGGCTTGATTTGTGATCCAAGATGTGATCTATCCTGGAGGATGTTCTTTTTGCACTTGAGAAGAAAGTGTAATCTGCTGTTTTTGGATGGAATGTCCTGTAAATATCAATGGTATCTCTCTGGTCTATTGTCTCATTTAAAGCTTTTGTTTCCTTATTAATTTTCTGTCTGGATGATGTGTCCATTGGTGTAAGTGAGGTGTTAAAGTCCCCCACTATTACTGTGTTATTGTCAATTTCCTCTTTTATAGCTGTTAACATTTGCCTTATGTATTGAGGTGCTTCTATGTTGGTTCATATATATTTATAATTGTTATATTTTCTTCTTGGATTGATCCCTTGATCATTATGTAGTGTCCTTCCTTGTCTCTTGTAACATTCTTTATTTTAAAGTCTATTTTATCTGATATGAGTATTGTTTCTCCAGCTTTCTTTTGATTTCCATTTGCATGGAATATCTTTTTCTATCCCCTCACTTTCAGCCTGTATGTGTCCCTAGGTCTGAAGTGGGCCTCTTGTAGACAGCATATATATGGGTCTTGTTTTTGTATCCATTCAGCGAGCCTGTGTCTTTTGGTTGGAGCATTTAATACATTCACGTTTAACGTAATTATTGATATGTATGTTCCTATTCCCAGTTTCTTAATTGTTTTTGGTTTGTTTTTGTAGGTCTTTTTCTTCTCCCACTTAGAGCAGTTCCTTTAGCATTTGTTGTAAAGCTGATTTGGTGATGCTGGATTCTCTTAGCTTTTGCTTCTCTGTAAAGCTTTTGATTTCTCTATTGAATCTGAATGTGATCCTTGCCAGGTATATTAATCTTGGTTGTACGTTCTTCCCTTTCATCACTTTAAATATATCATGCCACTCCCTTCTGGCTTGTAGAGTTTCTGCTGAGAAATCAGCTGTTAACCTTATGGGACTTCCCTTGTATGTTATTTGTCCTTTTTCCCTTGTTGCTTTTAATAGTTTTTCTTTGCCTTTAATTTCTGTCAGTTTGATTACTATGTGTCTCAGTGTGTTTCTCCTTGAGTTTATCCTGCCTGGGACTCTGTGCTTCCTGGACTTGGGTGGCTATTTCCTTTCCCACATTAGAGAAGTTTTCAACTATAATCTCTTCAAATATTTTCTTGGGTCCTTTCTCTTTCTCTTCTCTTTCTGGGACCCCTATAATATGAGTGTTGCATTTAATGTTTTCCTGATGTCTCTTAGGCTGTCTTTATTTCTTTTCATTCTTTTTTCTCTATTCTGTTCCATGGCAGTGAATTCCACCATTCTGTCGTCCAGGTCGCTTATGTGTTCTTCTGCCTCAGTTATTGTGCTATTGATTCCTTTTAGTGTATTCTTCATTTCAGTTATTGTATTGTTCATCTCTGTTTGTTTGTTCTTTAATTCTTCTAGGTGTTTGTTGTTTAATTCTTCTAAGTCTTTGTTAAACATTTCTTGCATCTTCTTGACCTTTGCCTCCATTCTTTTTCTGAGTTTCTGGATGATCTTCACTATCATTATTCTGAATGCTTTTTCTGGAAAGTTGCCTATCTCCACTTTGTTTAGTTGTTTTTCTGGGGTTTTATCTTGTTCCTTCATCTGGTGCATAGTCCTCTGTTTTTTCTTTTTTTTTTTTTTTTGTTTTTTTTTGCAGTAACGGGCCTCTCACTGTTGTGGCCTCTCCCATTGCAGAGCACAGGCTCGGGACGTGCAGGCTTAGTGGTCATGGCTCACGGGCCCAGCCACTCTGCAGCACGTGGGATCCTCCTGGACTGGGGCACGAACCCGTATCCCCTGCACTGGCAGGCAGATCTCAACCACTGCGCCACCAGGGAAGCCTTGCCTTTTCATTTTGTCTGTCTTTCTGTGAATGTGGTTTTCATTCAACAGGCTTCAGGATTGTAGTTCTTCTTGTTTCTGCTGTCTGTCCTCTGGTGGATGAGGCTATCTAAGAGGCTTGTGCAAACTTCCTGATGGGAGGGACTGGTGGTGGGTAGAGCTGGTTGTTGCTCTGATGGGCAGAGCTCAGTAAAACTTTAATCCCCTTGTCTGCTGGTGGGTGGGGCTGAGTTCCCTCCCTGTTGGTTGTTTGGCCTGAGGTGGCCCAGCACCTGAGCCTGCAGGCTCTTTGGTTGGGCTAATGGTGGACTTTGGGAGGGCTCACACCAAGGAGTACTTCCTAGAACTTCTGCTGCCATTGTCCTTGTCCCTGCAGTGAGCCACATCCCCCCCTCCACCTCTGCAGGAGACCCTCCAAAACTAGCAGGTGGGTCTGGTTCAGTCTCCTCTGGGGTCACTGCTCCTTTCCCCCGAGTCCTGATGTGCACACTTGTTTGTGTGTGCCCTTCAACAGTGGAGTCTCTCTTTCCTCCAGTCCTGTTGAAGTCCTGCAATCAAATCCCACTAGCCTTCAAAGTCGGATTCTCTGGGAATTCCTCCTCCCATTGCCATATCCCCAGGTTGGGAAGCCTGATGTGGGGCTCAGAACCTTCACTCCAGTGGTTGGACTTCTGTAGTATAATTGTTCTCCAGTTTGTGAGTCACCCACCCAGTGGTTATAGGATTTGATTTTATTTGATTGCGCCCCTCCTACCATCTCATTGTGGCTTCTCCTTTGTCTTTGATGTGAGGTATCTTTTTTGGTGAGTTCCAGTGTCTTCCTGTTGGTGATTGTTCAGCAGTTAATTGTGATTCTGGTGCTCTCACAAGAGGGAGTGATTGCATGTCCTTCTACTCTGCCATCTTGAACCAATCTCAGTATATGTTATCTTAATTAACGGTGCCCCAAAGTTGGAAGGATGTCAGAGTGCTTGCTAGAGTCCAAGGAATTTATTTTCCCAAATTAAATTATGTGAGTTTTCTTGGATCTAGATGTGTTTGTTAGTTTGATTTTTTTGGCATTGAACAGAAACAAAGTTTTTCATTCCAATCATGTGAAGTCACCGAAGAGTAAAATTGCCAAGATGTGCAATGCCTCTTTGCTCATCCATGCTTCTATGTGTACCAGTAAGGAAGGTGATGTGCAGGGACAGAGGAGAGTGGTTAAGTACACAGGCTCTACAGATGGACTACTTTGTTTGCTCTGCCTCTTATTGGCTCTGTGACCGGGGCTAAGTTATTTAATAATCTCTCTGCTCCCATCCCTATAAAGTGAGGAATGATAGTAGCACCCACCTTGTAAGGTTGTTGTGAATGGTAAATGAGATGATCTATGTACAGTATGTAGCTCAGTGCCTGGTACCTAGAAAGCACTTGCAGAAATATAGCTATATTTTATTATTGTTGTCATTATTATATTATTTTTAAGACTCCTATTGTACATTTTTACTCTTCTCTAGTTATATAGCTTTTTTATATTATAGTGGAGAGAAAAATTTGAGAACCTAGAAGCTTGAAATTTCTTACTAGCACTTTGTGTAGTTTAGGTAATTCTTTTACTATTTCTGTCTGGGACTCTTCTTTTTCAAATACCCCTGAGCCTTCCCCATTTCTATCCTTTACCTAGAGGAGGCAAGCTCTAGGTAAAGTGTGGTTTGTCCACTGTCCTGTTGGATGTACTGACACAACTTAATGTGAAGCAACTTGCAGAGATGGCATTGAGGCAGTTAATGTTTTGTCTTATTTTTTCAGCTAACATGTCTAGTCTACATCATCAATAGCACAAACAATTTTATATATTCATAGTAGGATTTGTTTTGTTTTGAATTCCTTTATCTTTTCAGTAAACTGTGATGTCAATTTGATGATATTTCTTTTTGTTCTAATCTCTAGTGTTATAACTCAGTGGAAAATAGCTTGTTTGCTAAAAAAACATGCACGTTGGACCAACATGATAAGGGCTGAAATACAAGAAATTATAGATAAAATTCAGGATGCTGAACTTAGACGCAGTGAATTATTACAAGAGGTAAAGGAACTCAAGGAACTTAGTATTTACTCCCTATATTGCATGTCAGTAATTCTTCAGTATTTCATTAAACCTTACCTTATTAAAAGGTATTTTGCTTTCTGCTGATTTCATGTTTAGAGTGAATTATGTAACTTTCTTGAGAAATGTAGCCAATTGCTCTGTATTAACTATAGGAATTTAGCAAAGTAGCAATTCTCTCCAGAATATGCTTTTGAAGCATGTAACTGAAACTTGAAGATAGTGTTTAGGGAAACTATCTAAAAATAAGGAGAGTAAACATCATTTATTTAGCTCCTATATTTATCCTGTGCCTACCTTCCATCCCCTACTACTCCCATTCCCCATTTCCTCATGTCATTTATAGCTATTGTTTGGTGAAGAAATTAATCTCTGGAGGGAAAAAAAGATCCCCCTCAGTGGTTACTGAGAAATGATATAACCTGAAATCAGAGCCAAGTCTCATGTACAGAAATATTAATTTACCTGGCTGTTTGAAAATGTAATACTGACTGCTACAAAACAAATGATAAATCCTCATTTATTTCCCCTAATTAGACCAGTTTTAGAGAAAATGAGATCAATGAGTTTTTGGCACAGATTGAACAACTTACATTAGAATTAAAACAAGAGGAAGAGGAATTTGTTGCCAAAGAAAAAAAGTTAATTCAAGAGTTGAGCAAGTATGAGGTAAATTTTATTTTACGTCTAAGAATAATTTTAGATGGTGATGTGCAGGGGAGGGTGTATTTCATGCTATTTTAATCAGTTAGAAGTAAAGTAAATCTTCTAGTATAAACAAGACTACAATTAAATTCTGAATCTTTCTTCTTTTTCTAAAAAAGAAATAGAACAACAAGAAATATGTTTTCAGTTAAAAGAAAAAATCACATGCTCTAAGTTTTGTGGAAGTGCTGGCAAAATCCATGGAGACAGGTAGAGTGTTGGATAAAACCATGCAGAGCCAGAACAGGAGAGGCTGGAGAGAGTAATGAAGGTGAGGGAGACCAAGAAGGCCAATCTCAGAAGTCCTCCTTAAAGACAGGGCATGGCACTGACCTGGGAACTGCCAAGGGCTGACCTGAGGTAGAATAGAGCATGGATGATGGAGGAAGTGGAGAGAAAAGTCACTGCAAGGACCCAAGGGGCTCAGAGTGGCTAGGTCTCTGGAAACACAGCAGAAAACAAACCTTTTCAAGGTGATGGTGTTACCTTGATAGACAAGGGCATGTTTCTTGGAGACCACCATTGGAAGAGTAGCTGAGGAGAAAAGAGATGGTAGCAGAAGGCTTCCTGAACTTGATTCAGTTTGAAGAGGGAAAAAAAGGCCTGACTACCCCAAAGAGAAACTATTTGAAGGCAGGGGAGTAGGGAGTCCTTACATTTCAAAGTTTAGATCTTACCCTGGTCCAAGCCCACTCTTCCTCCCACCACACACACCCTGCCACGTCCTGCAGAAACCCTCTGCAGATAACCGGTCCCAGAAAAAGCCAATTTTTTCTAATGTAAATAGCGAAAAAGAAGCAGATATGTCTTCCACACAAAAACACTATGAGAAAAACAAGTGAAGGGGCAATGAAACTTTCCATCAAATGAAGAACGCTCAGAAAAATGGTGCTGGAACAGATGAAAACTGTGACTCAACATCCCTCCATGAACTCAGAAAAAAATAATTTCATAGAAGTGCCAAGGAAGATTAGCAATATGGAAATACAGGAACTCAGGGAAGAGACGTCAGAAGGGGATGGCCAGAAATAGGAAGAGGGGAAATGGGAACTGGCACAACTCAGGGAACAAACCAGGGAAAGAAAACATTGCACAAACCTATACAAAATTAGAAGGAACAGAAGGAAGGAGCAAGGTGGAAAGCATTTCTCCATTGGTTGTAGCATGTGTGGGTACCCAGTATTTTTCTAGATGCTGAAAAACAGAAATTTTTAAAAAGGGGGAAAGAAACAGAAGCGTTATGAAGTTTACATTCCAGTGGGGTGGGGGAGATTGAAAATAACAAGATAAACAGTAGAACATGTAGTATATTCAGTGGTGATAAATGCTCTAGAGAAAATAAAACAGGGAAGTGGGATAGGGTGAGTATATGTAATCCGGTCTGTGTGCCATTTTAAACAGGGAATCAGAGAAGGGTACAGCCCCAAAGGCTATGAGGAAGTGTGATGTGCAGATATCTGGAGAAGGTGACTGCAGGCAGAGGACATGCTGAGCATGCAGGTTCTGAGGCAGGACTGTCCTATTTGAGGAATGACAAGGAGGCAGTGTGGCTGCGGCAGAGATGGGGGAGAGTGCTGGAGGTTCTAGGGACTCATCTTCCAGAAGCAGATGCTGACATGGAATTAGGAGTGCAAAGGTTTATTAGGGTGTAATGCCTATGAAAGGACTGGGCAGGGGCCATTATGTAAACTGCAAACTCTCTGGGGAACTCCAGAGCAAGGATCGTCCATTAGAAGAGGCCTGCCTTAGGCAGAAATGGCTATACCCTTGTACCATCTCTTTGCTCACACAGTTAGTTGGAGGCCACCCCTCAAAGAGCATGGTCTTGGCTAGATAGCCAAGGCCACTCTGAAGGAGTCAGCCACACTGGAGGCTGTCAGCTAACCACACTCCTTGCCATAGGACAGTGAATTCTTCCTTGAGGGTAGATCTAAAAGGGGCATCCCCAGGCTTGCCACACCTTGTGAGAACTTTGTCTTTCGCTCTGCATGGGCTGGGAAGCCAATAGTAGGTTCTGAGTGAAGATTATTTATTCTGAAATAATCTGATTTTCATTTAAACAGGATCACTCTAGCTGCTATGTTGAGCAGAATTTAGGAAAGCACTGGTGGATGCAGGAAGACCAATTAGCAAGCTAGAGCAATACACCAAGTGGTTCAAGTAGCTTGAACCAGAATGATAATTGAGGAGGTGGTTGGAAGTAGTCAGCATCTCAGACGTTTATTGAAATAGAGCTGATGGAGTTTACCAGTCGTACTTAATGGTAAACGAATGAAGGCAATCCTCTTAGAGTCAGGAATAAGACAAGGACACCAGTTAACATTGCATTCAAGCTTATACAATGAAATTAGGCAAAATAAGTAAATTAGAAGTATAACACTTCAGATGAGAAAATTTCTGCAGACAGTCTGCTTGCCAGGCTGTGTGCTCCCTGCAGGACTCTGTCCACCTGTGCCTCATTTACACAAAGTCGTGGACAGATGGAAGCCTGTGCGCCATTATTATAAATCCCTTTTCCCCTTGAAAATCATCATCAACAACCCTGGGCACATTGGAATCCCATTTCTGCCTTTAGTTCAGTGGCATGAGGAGCCCAAATTGCAGAGGAAGCACCCTCAGATTTTGGTTTATGGAACCATTATTGTACCCTTGATAGAATCATTCTTCTCACCAGTAGTAAGATCTCTGGACTGACAGAGCCAAATTCACAGGGAGGGAGAGCAAAATCATTAGGTTTAATAGTGAGAAGGCCCACTGCTACTTGGGCCCCTGACCCAAAATTCCCAAGGAAAACAGCCCTGAATATTAGTCACTGGTTCAGAATGTAAACTTCCAAATCTTGAGAGGTGTTTTCTTCTAGGTGGTGCTGTGACTAAGTCTTCTATAGACTTGGCTCCAATACCCAGGGGCCTCCGCTACAATGTTCCTAGCAGAGCTTGCAAAGCCTTCTGCATCACTCTGATCTAGCACAGACACATTGATCATGGTTGGATCTGCTGGGTCCTTCAGCCCTGTGTCTGGCAAGTTTCAGTCAGAGAAACAGAGCTGCCAGGAAAGGGGTTTATTAGAGGATTTGACCTTCTGCCATTGTGGGAGCTCATTATGTAGTCTAGTGAGTCTTTCAGCTTTACATCTGGAGCCGGGCCCCAAAGGCAGCAGGGTAGGCAGTTGGGAAGGAAAGATGGACAGGAAGTGGAGAAAGCAAGGTCAAACTGGAAGTCGCAGGATGAGCGGAACTTATGAGCTTGGACTAGTACCTGCATTGGCCTCTCTCCTTTCCAAGGCTTCAACCCCCACAAATTGCAGCAGAAGCCAGAGTCTTTCATCACTGGGCTATGTATGCACATGGCTCAGGACTCAGGGAAGCTAAGGGAAGATTTGAATGATCTGAAGAAGCTGTGGGCCTGACAGGTCACCCAACTCCAAGAAGCTGAGCCAGCAAACACCACCTTGCCTGAGCTGCAGCAGCATCTGATACCCAAACCCTCACTCCAAGCATAAAACAAGAGCTTCGTTTCTTGTCAGGGTGCTGCTGGCAGCTTCAGCCTTGTGCAGGCAAGGGGAATGAATTAATGCATTCACATGCCTCCTTATCCCCCCAGGCCATTCTTTTTTACAGAATATAGTATAGATATGTGTTTCTTAATACTGCAGTCTGGAGAATTTACTCCTGATTCTGCATTGTAATATTTTTATATTACGGTGTTTTATGTATGTTTTTGTCTTTCTGTATTATTCATAAGGATTCTAATGGTAATTTGGAATGGGACAGCATATCACTGTATTAATTAGGGTGCGAGCAAGGTGTTCTATCAAAGAGATGCCAAGATGTGTGAACATAAACAAGATGTGTACTGAAGGGTTAACAATCCTCTATCCTTTACTGGGAAATTGACCTTGGCATAACTTTCTGGTTCTTCCCCTAGTAGCCTGATAAAGGTGGATTATCAGTTGTATTATCAGGCAACATTGCTTATATAGAACAACCCTTTATTAGTATGCTGCATCTTGACCAGGAGAATAACTAGCGGGAAACCAGAGCATTGAGCTTTCCTGGATTTGGTGCCTCTTTTAAATGGGCATGTCCCTTGTATGGACCTAGAAGGTATGCCCAAGAGATGTTGGTTCCAATTTAAACATGGGGCTTCTAGGCCAGGGAGTCCTTCACATCTACCCCTGTGGATCTCCTTCTCTTGCACTAAGTTACCACTTTGGTGGGGTCAATGGAAACTAGCCTCTGGTAGGCTATGTTGTGAGGGCATCTCCCACTGGGGAAGCATGTCTGGCATTGCTCTGCTGGCCCTCAGGGTTTCCTTTAAATTATGAGTGTATGCAACTTAGATAAAAATAAAAAATAAAAGTTTTTAAGAGTAAACTGGGTCAATTATGGCCAGTTTAAATCTTTGAGTCTGAGTATCTATTTAAGACAGATACTCAGATACTTCTGACATGGTCATTACAGAAGAGAGATGTTTATTTCTCTTTCCTGGTAAAGGCTGAAGGGAAGGGGTGGAGGGCTGGAAGGGTAGCTCTGCCACCCTCGGCATGAGACTAACACCTGTGGGTCCAAGTGGCAGCTTCTATTCTCATCCTCTTCCAGCCAGGGGAAGGAGGAAGGACCCAGGGGGCACATACCCCTTCCTGTTGCAGGGGCAGGATCCAGAAATGGCACACCCCACTTCCACTCACAAACTCATTGGTCACAGCCACCTGCAAGGGAAGCCGAGAAATTCTCTAGTTGGCAGCCATATGCTCAGCTAAAACTCAAAGAGTCCTGATATTGAAGGACAGTAGAGTGGATAGTAAATGTCAGTTAGCTGTCTTTGCCTTAGTCACTATTTTAAATCCACCCTGACTTTCTAAGAGAGATTCAACTATATTCCACTTGAAACTAAATAAAACCTGAGTTTGAATAAATAAGCAGGCATTTTCATGTTTTACTTTTGGCACTTTTAACCCATTTATTGTAGTATCATATCCATTTATTTCTACCCCCTTCCCATTTCTTACTAACATCCACATTTCTTAGAGCTGGTATATATTTTGTGTTTCTGCCTGGTTTTGTTTTGATTTTTTTCACAAAATATGATCAATCAAGACAAAGTTTCTTAAATATGTTTTTGGGGTACACATTAGGTAGCAGCAATAGAACCATAGCAGTACAGCTATAGAACTGAAAGGATCTTTGGAGAGCCCAGTGAATTTAATCTCCTAACAGTACAGATTGCCAGAGAGTCAGTGAGTCAGCCAACAAATATTTATTAAATATCTAGTATGTGCCAGATACCTTTCTATGCACCTTAGGATAAGAGGAGTCCAGGACAGACAGAATTTTCCCCACCAAAGAACTTACTTTCTACTCTAGAATACTGTGTGAATTCTCCAAAATCATACCTCACAATCAGCTTTACTGTCTTTAAAGCAAAGATTCGCCGAGGAAACACAAATTAACAAAGAAAAGGAAGGTGAACTAGTCGAGCGTCTTTCACAGCTTCATGTGGCAGAAGGAGAATACATGGACAAAAACAGACAGTTTGAAAATCTCATTGATATTCTTACAGGTACATATGAAGCACTTAGTAATTGAACTCAAGCCCAGGTAAGGATTTCACTGTTGTCTGCTAACACAAAGTGGATCATTCATCACAAGCCAATGGAGAAATTCTCCCAACTTCTCCCATCACCTTTAACTCTCTATTCTCTAGTTTTTGCCTCTTCTATTAATTTCCTCTTCTCTGCACCACAATCTTACTGTTAACTCTTGTCAAATTCCTCCTTTTCTCTTTTAAAACTGTTTAAAATTAAGAATTAGTAGCAACTATATTATATGGATTCTCTCTGTACTTGGTAAAGGTAGAACCAACTCCTTTATCTCCTGCCATGTGGAAAATTTTTTGTTTCTTAACATGAATTTACAGCTTGACTTTAATCATTTTCCAGCTATGACTTTAATCATTTGTAAGGTATGTACTCCTTAGACTTTTTTCACTAATCTGCCCCTAAGGCAGAGATAGATAAGAGCTTGTCTCAGATCTGGGGGCTTCATAGAGAAGATGAAATGTGTCTGAAAGTATGCATATTTTGCATTTTATTACATGGCACACCATGTGTGTGTTTAATATAGAAAATAATTTTTTCTCCACAAAAATTGGATGTGGTCATCTAACCCTGAACCCCAAATTTCACAGATCCAGAACCATCCCTAGAGGTGTGAGTCTTGTTTTGAATTTGGGAAGTAAAGGATCATTATCCAAGGATTTAGGTTATTAAGCAGGACAACTTCTAGAACTTCTATCTTCTAGATGATGGAAGAAGTGCCATTGGAATCAGGCCAGGACCAAAATTACAGAAAATTTGCACATTTTTTACTGGAATGGGAGTAAAAAATGTGTACTGTGGTGGGACTGACCAGCTGGCAAAGATGAATATGGGGATAGGAATTAAAGCAGTGTGTCAAAACAGGGTAGTCATATGGAAACCCAATATGGTCAAATGTGAAATAAACAGATATTCAAAGTGAATAGTGGTAATTTTCAAGGAAGGTGAATTTTTAAGAATATAAGAATATTATAAGAAAAAGTACCTGGGTCTGGTTCCCATTCCTCAGTTGATTTTCCACTTTTGCCACATTTTCATTTAGTCAACTCAGTTAGGTTTTCTTGTTTTTTTTTTTTTTACCACTTTTACCAAGACTTGCAACATATATGTACTCCGTTCCCAATTTTCTACTCACCCACCCTTCCTTCATCCCTTCTTGCACTGGGTGAAGGATATAAGAAACACTATGAGTATAAAAATAAGCAATATATTGCAGTATATTGCAAGAACTGATTCTCTTAAGTCAAAGAAAAGGGATAAAATACTGAAGAAAGTAGAGAAAAGAGAGAAAGGCAGGAGAAAAGAAGGAAAGGGGACATAAGAGCAATGTGCTTCAGAGAGTAGGAAAGTATACTTCACCTGCCAGGAGTGAGACTTACAGAGGGTAGAATATAAAGGCTCAGTACACATAAAGAATAAGGTTGTGACTTGTGATTAAATATGATGGATAAAACACATGCATCTATCTTTGCTCCCTAATAAAACTTCATAAAATATGTGCAAAAGATTTATTTAAAGATATAAACCCAGAAGTACAAAGAGACTGGCAGAGAAGACATCAACAGATAATAAATAACAGCAAATTGTTGGAAGGTGTAATTGGATAGAGGTATTAGCGGAAAAAGAAGTTTAACTAGCAAGTGCTCACAGAGAAGCATAGCATGAGGATGAGGAGTTCTCTCCTCAGGACCAGGGAAGTCTTGGACATTGGAGGACAGGGATACTGTGAAGCCTGAGATGAATCATGGGGCTGAAGATTTGCTGAAAGTCTTTATAGCGAGCAGTTAGACCCCCAGGTCAAATGTCCTCTTCTGTGCCACTGACTGACTATTCCTCCACAATGCCAGCAGAGAAATTGGGCAAGAGGGTTCTAAACTTCAGGATATCAGATATGGCTGAGGGCAGAAGACAAGTGCTGTTCTGAGACCCCCTTCCACTGCTCAGCTTGATGAAGGCTGCCAGCCAGTTGTGGTATAACTCTTCTGTGATCCCTTCCCCATCCTGAAGATGGTTGGATTCTTCCCCAAGGACACTGAACAGTTTCAAAGAGCTCCACAGAATCTAACATTAGAGAGCCCCCCAACAAAATGGGTGATCACTTCCTGATCACTGTACAGTGAAGTCCACCCAGGAACCAAACCTTTTAGTTCCTCACCCTTAAGTAGGATTAGATAGTCAAAGATCACCAGACATCTCAGGAAAAACTCCAGCATGAATGACATAAACTAAAGCAGATAGAAAAACAGAACTTGGTGGAAATATAAACACAAATAACATAAGAATACTTTTAAAGATAAATTCTCAGGGAGTATATATTCTCTCTATATTATTATATATAATACGTATATATTCTCTGTATATTGTTCAGAATATATGTTCTCTCTAGTATAGAGAATATATCTTAAAGTATATTCCTAGAGAAATAAGATATTGCATTTATGAAAAAGGACAAGATGCTTAAAAGAAAAAAGAACAAAAAAGAGCTCTTAAAAATTAAAAAAATAGCAACTAAAATTTTAGAATTCAATAGGAGGATTATAAGAAAAGTTAAGGAAATCTCTCCAAAAATAGAACAAAAAATAAGGAGATAACAGGATAAAATGGTAAGGAAATTATAAAACTGTTCTGAGGTGTCAAATATCTGACTAACAGGAAGGCCAGAAAAAGAGGCCAGAAAAAAAATGGGAAGTATAAAGTTATCAATGACATATTACAAAAATATTTCTCAGAACTGGAGAATATGAACTTCCTATTTTAAAGGGTCTTAAAGGGCCTGTTAATCCCCAGTACAATATATGAAAGAAAAGACACTAAGCTACATCACTGTTGGATTTCAGGAGGAAAAAAAAAAAAGAGAGAATATCCTAAAAGCTTCTAGAGAGAAAAAGCAGATCTCACACAAAAGATTAGTATCAGAATGGTCTCAGACTTCTTAACATCAATATCATAATAGAATTTAGAAGACATTGCCCTCAAAATTTTGAGAGAAAATAATTTCCAACATTAGATACCCATCCAAACTACCAGTCAAGTATAGATTTAGAATAGAGATATATTTAGATATACAAGATCTCATTTACTCTGTCTCAGGAAGCTACATAAAATTTGCTTCAACAAACAGAGGAAATAAATCAAGAGAAAGAGGAAGGTATGAGATTCAGAAAGCAGGAGGTCCAACATGAGAGAGATGTGGAGGGAAGTCCCAGCCGGTCAGCTTTGCGGCAGGACTAAAGAAAAATGTACAGAAGGTAGTGGGAGAGGTTAGAGAAAGGGAACTGATGGATTACCTAACGTGTTTAACCATGTGGGAAGTAATGTTCAGAAAGATTTTACAATTCTGTTATAGATTTTGATATGAATTAATGACATGTACATGGAAAACTAAGCAATTTTTTTTAAGTGAGGTAATTTTTACCTCCAGGAAAAACAAGAAACTATATAAGAAAGGAAGTGTAATCATACTACACTGTTTGTCTCATCAGTAAATAATATTTACATTGTCATAATGATCCAAACATTTAAAATTCATTTAAACAAAATCCACAACTTCACAAGGAGGTTGAGGAAGGGAACATGGAGCTGCGGGTGTGGGCGGGAGGTGGAGGGATGGGGGTAAGTGGGCTGTGTCCTCCTCTACTATGTTAGGAAGCGAGCAGAAGAAGTTAAGAAAGAAAATAAAGAAAAATGTTTCTTAAAGAAAAAATTTTAAGAAAAAAATTTTTTAAGAAAATGTAAGAGGAAAAAGTTAAAATGAGTTAAAAATGGTTGATTCTGAGGAGTCAAACACAGGGGTGGATGCAGCATTGGGGAGCGCCTGACTTCCAGTGTTTGTTATAAGCCTTATCATAGTGTTTGGCTTCTAAAACCAGGCATATGTCTTACTTTGATTATTGTCTTTTAATTAAAGAACATTGTAGGTGGTTATTTTTCTCTCTCTCTCTTTTTTGTAGCACAAAAGGAGGAGCAGAATTTACTGAATGATCACATTTCTCAATTGTCAAGAGACTTTTTAAGATACTGTAACAACACGGTAAAGAGTCAATGTATTCATTCTTTTTTATTAGAATATTGGTATATACAGACAGTGATACTTACCTAGCACATTAGAGTTTTCAAGAAATTCACATTTTTTAAACTTACCCTGTTAATATCAATGTTTTGAAATTTTTAGTCACAACATACATATATGTATATAGATATATACATATACACACATATATATACGTGTGTGTGTGTGTGTGTGTGTGTAGAGAGAGAGAGAGAGAGAACAACTTCAGAAGCAATGAACATGTAACCTGGGACTTCCCCAGTGGTCCAGTGGTTAAGAATCCACCTTCCAATGCCAGGGGCGCAGGTTCGATCCCTGGTCAGGGAATAAGATCCAAAATGCCGTGCCGCGTGGCCGAAATTAAAAAAAACAAAACAAAACAAAAAACTGGAAAATCACTGGGGAGGATTCAGTTTCCTTATTTAAAAGGTAGAGATTGGAGTATGCTTCCTAAGGTTCTTTTCAGATCTGTTATTCTGGAAAATTCCTATGAAGACAAGGATAAGTGGGCCAAAGTTGTGGGTGTGGAGGGAGTGAATGAAATGGGAGCAGGTGAATAGATGCTTACTACCTTTTCAAATTTTATAATCAATACTTAATGATAAACATATGTATGTGGAGTTGGTTAATTAAAAATAAAATGTATTCTTTGAGAGTCACTGATCTCAAAAGTAACTTTATGGAAATAGAAACATATGAAGGGGAAAATTACAAGTAAGTATACTATATATATAATTCTATATTCTTTATAAGATGCTGCTAGGTACGATTATACAATGTACAAAGATTATGTGATTTATAGCAGTATAATAATAGAAAACTGCCTAGAGAATTCAGTAGAGAAAACTGTAGAGAACTCTGAAAAATCCATAAAGTAATATTCTTCTTCTTTCGAGAAATATTAAGTCCTCACTGAAAGAGCCTCAATAAATTCCACTCCCTGCTTCCCCATTTTTGCCAGGTAATTGTTCATATGTCAAAGTATATTCTATTTTGTGAAATTGTCTCAACAACTTAACTTTGGCTCTTAACTTGGGATCCATAGACTCTTTTCCCAGAGTCCATTCGCTTTGGAGTTTATATAAAGTTTTTCAAGAGAAGGTGTCCATAACCTCAGCTGATGGTCAAGGAGTTACAGTTGACCCTTTAACAACATAGGTTTGAATTCTGTGGGTCCATTTATATGAGGATTTTTTTCAATGAATGAATACTACAGTACTATGCGGTCTGTGGTTGGTTCAATCAGCGAATGTGAAACTGGGGTTACAGAGGACCAACTGTAAAGTTACACGCAGATTTTTGAGTGGAGGGGGTTTGTGCCCCTCACCCCTGCATTGTTCAAGGGTCAGTTGTAATTAGAACCCCTCTCTGAATGTGGTCCAGGCAAACTAATACACTGGGGACCTGCTAGTTGAACTCTATGCAATAATTATGAGTTTTATGTTTGAGCAGAATAAAGTGAAGCAAGAATTAAAACAATTAAGAGATCACGAAAGCCATAAAATCAAAGCTCATTTTGAAGTTCTAAAGCAATTAGAAAATGAAATCTATGTACATGATCTAAAAACAGATGATTTGCTCCGAGAAAATAAAAGATTAAAAGAGGTAAGTTCAAGCGCACTTCATTTTGCACAATGGTCTTGGTTGATTGTCTACACCTGCACTAGTTACAAGAGGAAAGGAGAGAATAGCTCTTAAAACTTTTTAAGTGAAACTTAAAGTACACACAGAAAAGTGCCCAAATCATAAGTGCACAACTTAATGAATACACTGGGTAACCAACACTTAGATCAAGAAACAAAGCATCAACAGAATCCAGATATCTTCTATTGTGCCTTCCTGTCACTAACCTCCTAACAAGGGTAATGCTATACTGACTTCTAATACCATAGACGAGTTTTGCCTATTTTTGAACATTATATGTATGAAATTATACAAATGCACTCTTTTGCCCAACGTTATGTTTTTGAGGTTCATTCTTATTACTGAGTAAAGGTATGATTCATTCATTCCTTAGTTCTGTATTGTATTGTATGTATGTATTGTATTCCATTGTATGACTATACTACAGTTTATTTATACAGTCTACTGTTGACGGGGGTTTAGAGAGTTTCTAATTTGGACTATTACAAAGAGTGTTGCTATGAACATTCTACTACATGTTTTTTAGTGAATAAAATTACATATTTCTTTTGGGTAAACATCTCAAGTGTAATTCTAGAGCCATAGGGAGGTGTATGGTCCACCTTAGTGCTCAGTGCCAGTCTCCCAAAGATGTTGCACTAACTGCCACTCCCAGCAGTAGTGTATGAGAGCACAATTGTTCCTCATTGTCTATGAACCTCTGCCTTTTTCAAGTTAATCATTCTGGAGGGTGTATAGAGGTGTCCCTTGGTGGTTTTAATTTGCATTTTCCTGATGATTAATGAAGCACCTATTCATAGGTTGTTGGCCACTTGGTTACCCTCTTTGTGAAGTACCTGTCCAGGTCTTGTGCCCATTTAAAAAGTTAGGTTGTCTGTTTCATATTGATTGCAGCTTTTTTTAAAGCAAAAGAATTTGTTCATCCAACCCCTAAAATTAAGGTCTCAATCTCAAATGATTGAATTTTACTTATTTATACTTGAGTTACTTATTTGAATCTGTCGCTCACTGGTAACCCTGTGTGACTTTGGGCAGATCACTTAACTTGTGAGCTTCATTTTTCTCCCCTTAAAAATGGGAATAACTCCTAAATTCATAGTGTGAAGGTGACTTCTTTGTAAACTGAAAGTGCAAAAGAAATGCAATTAAAAAAATATTTTTTTCTGGTAAACCTTATTGACCTCAAAGGTCAGGATCTGTATCAGTGTATTTCAAGAGTTTTGCACAATGCCTCACATGTAAAAGGAATTCAGTCCCATTCGATGCTCACAGTAACCTGGATAATATATGTGGATATTACATTATGTCCCTTTTATAGATTAGGAAACTGAGTCTCTTTGGGGTTTTTTTGAATTTTTAATAACTGGAAAAATAAAAACAGTCCTACAGCAGTAAGACTCTAAGTAAGGGGATAATCTCTTTACCTCTTTGAGCAATTTTTTTTTCCATTGGTTAAATGGCAACAGTTTTCCCAGTAATATCATGTGTTTTTTGGTAGAATTAAAATGGCATAAGAGGTGCTAATGTACTTTGAAAAGGTAGATGTGCTCTGCAGAGCCCAGGTACCATCAGCAAGAACCTGCACACATCTGACACATCTTCATTCTTCTAGCCCTTGAAACAACCTTGTAAGAAATTTCATCCACCTGTGAAATATTCCACCAGACTGTCTTCTATCAAGATGATGTAGATTATTTATTAATCTAACTGGTATTTTCATTGCTATTTTGACAATGAGTGAGCAAATGGATGACTGACTATGTTAAAGACCGATTCTAAAAGTTCTGTTTTTGGATTCAAGGTCCACCTACTAGCCCCTGGATGACCCTATGCATTTATATTATTCACTTACCACTCTTTGTTTTATTGATCACATCCCTTCATTCAACAAACTTTTTCTTTTTTTTTTAACAAACATTTTAATCATCAGTGAGTCCCAAACTCTAGGGAAGGCACAGTGAATACAAATATGAGTAAGACACTGTCCCAAGCCCTTAGAAAGCTCACAGTCTGACTGGGGAGACGGGTATACAAATGGATAATTACAATTTGGTTGTTAAGTGTGACAATCTACACAGGGCGCATATACAGAGTCACCCAGAGCAAGAACACCGAATCACACCAGGTGAGGAGCTCCAGGGAAAAGTCTGATAGGATGTCATTAGCATAGAGGTAGGATTTACACCTGGGAGATGGTGAAATTCCTCAGGGATAGTGAATGAGAACAGTGAGGTGTGAACAGAGTTCTGGAGAAAGACAACTTTTAAAGAGTAAACAGAAGAGGAGACCAAAAAGGAGGACTAAGAGAGGAAAGTTGGAGAGTTATGAGAGGACTGCTGAGCTAGGCAAGTCTACGAACAGTGATCCATGTTCAAAGAGAGCAAGAATGATGACTTGGACTTGGCTTAAGGTGACTTTCACTTTGGTTTACTACAAAACCTTCCAGCAAGCCTTGCAAAGAATGCTACAAGATCAAGGCTGCATGAGAGACCTTCTAACACATGCTTATAAACAGTCCTATGGAACAGTTCCATGTCTACTTCTCCAACAGTACAAGACAGTATTTCTAAGATTTTTATCAGTAGTTTCTAGTATTTGACTATTTCTCTCTTGAAACTGGGCCAGTGTCAACATTATATCCCAAAGCCCATACTTTCAGAGTTCCCAGGGACTTTAGAGGTCCTGAGCATTGGGTGCTACCACTGCCACCCAACGCAATGAAACATCCGACTGGAGTGAGCAATTCCATAGGCTCTCCTGACTTGATCTCTGTGAGGGCTTATGAATGCCTCCAGTGAGGCATCAGGGCTGCCTTGTAACATGTACTGAACACACATTTTGCAAAAAAAAAAAAAATCATTTTTTTTCCTGTGAAGACAGTGTGTTTAGGCAGAATACCTTTTAATTCATTTTTGTGGCAAATTCAGAATACCATGTTTACTTGGGTGTTGAAAAGCTTACCAGGAAGTAATGTCCTTTACCTTCCTCACCAGAATGTAAGCTTAACAAGGGCTATGTTCACCACTGTTACCCTTGCACCTAGAATGGTAGGTCGCACAGAGGAGGAATCAATAAATGTTTGCTAAGTGACTGCATGGATAATTAACCTTCTATAACTAAACGGCTTAAAGCAAACACATGCCTTTAATTTCCAGTATATTGCATACATAAAGAACAGCACAGAGCAACACAAAAAGGGAGGAGAAGACCTCATGTGCACCTCAAGTGACCTGTCGTCTCAGCTGACAGCTCTTCAGAGTAAGTAATGTGTCATGAATGACCTTTATATATAAAAAATAAAGTTTTGTTTAAATCAATTTTACTGGTTTGCATATAATAAAATGCACCCATCTTAAGTTCAATGTGTTTTGACAAATGTACATACCACTAGAACGACTAGTACCACAAGAAAGATATAGAACATTTTCATCATTGAAAAACGTCCCTTGTGTCCCTCTGTGGTTGATTTCCCACCCTACCTCCAGTCCCTAGAAACCATTGATGTGCCCTCTGTCCCTAAGGATTACATATGGAATGATAGAGCATGCACTCTTTTGTACCTGGCTCCTTTCACTCAGCAAGCTGTTTCTTAAGATCCATCCATGTTGTTGCATATATCATCATTGGCTCTTTTTTACAGCTGTATAGTAGTGTTCCATTTAATGGATATACCATATTTTGTTTATCCATTTGCTAGATGAAGGACATTTGGATTGTTTCCAGTTTGGGGTTGCTATTTGTTTATAAGTGTTTTTGAGAATATTTGTTTTCATTTCTCTTGGGTAAATACAAAGGAGGGGAATCGCTGGGTTACACCGTTAGTGTAACAGGTTTAACTTTATAAGAAATGGCCACTTTGCCAAAGTAGTTGTACAAATTTATCATCCCACTATCAATGAGGTACTCCACATCCTCACCAACGATTAAAATTGTCAAAACACTTAAAATTGTTAACATTTTAGCCATTTACTAGGCATGTAATGATATTTCCTCTTGACTAAGTTTTCCTGTTGACTAAGGTTAAGTATCTTTTCATATGCTTTTTGGCCACTTATATATCATTTTTTGTGAAGTGTCGTGAACAGATTATCTATTACAGCATGATGTTACAAATTACTTTGCTCACAAATTGTCAATTTGGTTAGAACTTAGTGGAGGCAACTCCTGCCTGTTCTACATGACATCGGTTGGGGCAACTTGATGGCTGGGGGGTAATTCAGCAGCTGGGGACTGGAATCATCTGAAGACCCACTCACTCACACTTCTGGTGTCAATGCTGGCTCTCAGATGAATTCAGGGGAGACTGTTAACCAGAACACCTCCATGTGGCCACTCCATGCATGTAGCTTTTTGGCCTGCTGTGTTCCAAAAATTAGCATCCCAAGAAAACAAAGTGGAAGTTCATGGCATTGCTGTGACTTGACCTTGGTAGTCAGAGTGCCACTTCCACAATGTCCTAATGGTTGAGGCAGTCACCAGGCAAAAGGGGAGGGGACAGAGACATCACTACTAATGGGAAGAGTGTCAGCATCATGTTGGGGGAAGAGCATGGGAGATGAAATATATTGTGGAGCCATCTCTGGAAAATACAATCTGCCACATGTCTGTCCAAGTCGTTAAAATCGTTATATAGTCTGGAAATGAGTCCTTTTTCAGTCTGAGGCTTGACTTTTCATTTTCTTAATGGTGTCTTAGAAAAGAAGTTAAAAGTTTTCTTTTGAACAAAGACTGCTTTATCTAGTTTGTCTTTTAGGGTTAGTATTTTCTGTGTCCTGTCTAATACATTTTTGCCTAAGCCAAGTTCTCAAAGATTTTTTCCTACGTTATCTCTATGAGTTTTTAGTTTAGCTTTTATGTCTAGATCCCTGATTCATTTCAAGTTAACTTTTTCATATGGTATGAGGAAAGCATTGAAATATCATGGTTTTCTCTTATGCATATTCAGTTGTGCCAGCACAATTTTTGAAAAGACTCTCCTTTTAACACTGTATTACTCAAACGACGTTTTTAAAAAATCAGTTTTATGAGCCTGTTCCTTTATTCTAAATATCTAACTTTACACCAGTGTCACACAGTCCTGGTTACTATAGCTTCATATTCAGTCTGGAAATCATGTAATGCAAGTTCTCCACATTTGTGCTTCTCTGTTAGAATTATTTTGGCTATTTTAGATCTTTTGATTTCCATATAAGTTTTAGAATCAACTTATTAATCTATACACACCACACACACATACCCCTGCTGGGATCTTAATTGGGTTTGTGTTGAATCTGTAAATCAATTTGGGGAGAATTGACTTCTTAACAAAATGAAGACTTCCAATCCAAGAACACAGTATATATCTCCATTTATTTAGAACTTCTTTAATTTTTCTCAGCAAGATTTTGCAGCTCTTCGTATTGTTTTAGAGGTCCTCAAGACTGTCCCCATTCTTGGTGATTAGCTAGAAGGATTCACAGGACTCAGAAGTTGTTATACTTTATAGTTATTGTCTATTACAGTGAAGGGTACTGAGTAAAATCAGCAAAGGGCAAAAGGGCTTGGAGGAAACCAGGTGCAAGCTTGCAGGCATCCTCTCCCAGTGGAGTTGCAAAGATGCACTTAATTCCCCCAGCAATGACGTGTGACACATGCAAAGTGGTGCTAGCCAGGGGAGCTCACAGGGCTTGGATGTCCAGGGTATTTATTGGAGGGGGTCAGTCACGTAGGCATGCAGTGCCTGTGTGAATGACCTCAGTGACTCAAGCAGCTACCGAGACGCTCAGGTGGTATTTCTCCTTTACGACGTTAGTATGGGAAATTACATTGATTGATTTTGGAATGTCAAACCAATCTTCCACTCTAGGGATAAAACCCACTTTTTCAAAAGCTATTATCATTTTCATATATTGCTGGATTTGATTTGCTAATCTTTGAGCAGATTTCGGTATCTGTGTGAGACTGTCTTGCTCTGCTCACACCCGCAGCAGAGAGCCCAGTGATCATACGGCTCACATTTCTCCCCCTTCTCTCAGGTGTCACAGTTCTGTACTGTGCACTCTCCAGTATCTGAAAACTGGATATTGAAACAAATATACTTGTTTTATACATTTAGTCCCATTTTCTCCTTGTTTAAAGTGGGAGGGCAAGTGTTGTTCTGACATTTTGGAAGTAGGAATTTTTAGATAAAAATAATTTTTGAAAAACAAATAGTGTTACTTGAATAAAAATGTTCAAATTATTTCAGTAACTTTTGCATTTTAAAAATCTTTAATTTAGCACAATGTTCGGATTTGTGGACTGAATTTTGGACTACACTTAAGGTGAGCTTTTTTTGTATTGCCTCCATAAGTATCATATTTCTAAGATATTCACCTACCTAATAAGTGTGTGTGTAAGGAAAGAGGTCAGGATTTGTGGGGAGTGACAGAGCTGGTGTGATCATCATATCCTAAAATGTATCCTTTGTGCTGTTAAAAAACAAATTTCAACTGAGTAAATTTTAAAGATCTTATTGGCTTTATTCAACACTTTATGAATCAGGCATCATTTAAGCTAGCAGACAGAAAGGAGCCGTGAGGAGCTGTACAAATGAAAGACTTTTATAGTCAGAAGGGAGCAGGAACAAGGAAGTTATTCCAGGCAAAAAAGGCAGGTTGGCTGTTGCAAGGTCACTTTCCTCTCAGGGATGGCCGGCGTCTACTAGGCAAATTACCTGACTAGTACTGATCAGGTAGATTCCTGATTGACTCGTTTAAGATTCCATTTCTGAGAGAGCTGAAACTGTAATTAAGTCTCGCAGTTTGGTGACTTGGGGTTTAGTGTGACTCCATTTTGGGCCTGTTGTCTTATTTTTAAGAGTACCAAACATCTCTATGAAATCTTAATCCTTTGGGAAGCTGTCTTCCCACTCTAGCACTTCAGTTAAAGTGGGAATGGGGGAATGACAATTTCTTTTTCAAGCACAAACTGAACACAGATCATTTTAGGACAAAGGTGTCAATTCTGAACTCCATCTCTCCTCCGTGTTTTACCAGCCATTCACCATCTCCAACCCTCCCCCCTTTAGAGGGAGGTAGGCTGTAGTTTAAATCCTGGTTCTGCTACTTTCTAAGTATTTAAAGTTTACATGTGATCCTTGTTTAACCCTTAAAACAGTGGATAAGGGAAGTGTTAGTAGTGCCCTTTTTAGATGAAGCTACTGAGGCTCAGAGAGTTTAAGTGACTTGCCTAAGACCGAACAGTTGATGAACTTTTGGGAATTTAAAGCTCAGATCCAGCCTGATTCCAAAGTTCTTTCTCTTAAGCTTTAAGCCATGCTGAATCTCCTCTGCAATTCTGTGCTGCTCTTAAGATGGGCTGGCTTTTTTATACCACCACCACTACCCTACCCAGTTAAAATTTGGAGTTCAGTGAGTACTCCATTAAATCTTCTCATTTGCTAATCCACTTTTCTGAGATCCTTTACAGAACCTTGTGAATCTGCTGTCTACAGACACTTATTTTACATGACTAGTACCAATTTTGCCTATGTATTTTTGTCTTGTACATGACTCACTTATACAAAATATGTTTTTATTTATTTTGTTGCAATTTATATTCACATACCCCCAAATGCTACTTTTTAAAGGAATTGGTAGAGAGTGGTAATGAGACCTTGCAAGAAATAAAAAATCTGATAGAGAAGCTGAATGAAAGAGATGAAAAAATGGAGCAAATCCGTATTTGGCTTCAAGAGGACATTGAAGAGTTGCGTTTTCTTATGGAACAGGAATCGCAGACAGACCTTCTCAGTAAGTAACATCTCAAGAGCTTTGGGTAACAAAGACCTTTCTGCTATTTTACTGTAGCTGGTGACATCTAAAATAGGAAAAAAAAAAAGAATGCCTATCAATAATTTAGTTATCCCCAATAATCCATTCTCAATAATGTCACATATGTTCAATGAATGTTGATTCTCATTTGTGGGGTTGAATATGGTAGCGCAGCAGTGTTGGGCAAGTCTCCCTTCCATCTGAGTGAATCTCCTAAATAACTAAATCGCAACTTCTTTCTGATTTTTTAAAACGTTTTCCTCCCAAAATCTTTTTAAACTCTTTTACATACTTCCTTGTCTTCTTAAACAGAAGACATTGAACATCATTTTCCCTTTTCTTCCTGAGCTGAGTTTAGCATTAAAAACAGCAACAGCATTAAAGACAGCAATAGTTGCTGTTTTCTAGTGATGCCTTCTGGGGCTTCTGAGATGATAACACATCCTATGCAACACGATTGACTCATGGGCAAGCAACCCAGGCTCTCCAGAGGAATATCAACCTTCATCCTCAATCCCTACTCTAGTGTCATGTTACACACAAGGGCTACAGAACTCCTTCCAGATCAGGGCTGCAGCTAGAAGTGAAGGTGAATCCTCACACAGTACAGCCCAGAGGTCCCAGGGCTGGAATCCCTTGGGAAGGTGGGATGGTGGAGGTAGAAGGGGCTGGTAAGAAGGAAGGAGAATAGAGCGTAGGGGAAAGATGGAGTGGTGAAATGAAAATAATGTCACCTGGCAAGTGTACAGATCTATTAGAGGTTATTAAGGTTTAAAAGCATCATCATTAGATAAGCGATATTAAAGGTGGGTTGTAGAAAATTTAAAAATAAGATGAAATAAAAGTAAAATGAGAGAAAGTGGTACAATTAAAAACATCTCAATATTTGGTAAAAAAACAATATTCTGAGGGTATTGCTTGACAAAAGAAATAATGTTTTAGCAGCCAATAAGGAATTTTGTGGGTGAACCTTCTTATCAACCTAAAAGCTGTCTCGGTGGCCCTGCTCCAGGTTGGTGATACCTATTGTGTCTCAGTGCATAAGCGTCCCTGGTGAATCTTGCTTAACTCTGCATTTTCTTTGCTAGGTCAGGCCATCTCTAGCAACTGTAGAGCAAGCAGAATTTTAAGAGCCAAATCATCTCTAGGTGTCAATTGCACTGTTTTCACACGAGCAAATCTTATTTCCATTTTTGTCTGAGACCTGATGGAATCTTTGCATTGGAGCAAAAAAATAGACTATATTGAAAAGCTAAACCCACGGAATAACTAATACCATACTCCCTTTTTCACGTATTTTGAGTACTGTCTTATTGATAACCTATGGAAAGTGGAGGATTGCAGCATGGAAAAAGTTGCAGGCCACCCAAACGAGAACAAGCTGAGGCATAAAGCTTGGTAGAACAAGGGAGTCAGAGTCACCATCACTTGTTTTTGCCAGAGATTCAGAGGCAGGTGTGGGAGTGAGAGAAGTTTAGTGTGGGAAAAAAAAAAGGAAGGCTTCAGGTGTGTTCTGATTGGAGGTTGTTAGCATGGGGAGGCTGGTAACAGGCTGACTAGAAGGAGGACAGCCTATGTGATTGATTAGTAAGCATACTTGGCTTCTCTCTGGTTGGTCCCAAGTTAGAAGAAGGGTCATAAAAGAGGGAAGTTGGTGGTCATTGATCAAGTTATGACTGTTCTGGGCTCATTACATATATGATCATTGCATGGGTCTATTGTCATGTATGGTGTGGCCACTGTTGGTTTGTATATTCAGTCTCAGCATGGATCTTAATTTTTACTTCTATTTTCAACTTAAAGTATCATGTTCAGAAAAGAGTAATAGTTGCTTTGAGTGAAAACCAACCCAAATAAAATATAAATAATAGGCCAATTCAGCATGTGCCATTCATTTTTATTTCATCCAAATGGTACAATCACTTAATTAAAATTTAAGTTCATTTGATAGGCAATCCGTATATACGACTCTTTTTTGCAGTACGTGGGCCCCTCTCACTGCCACGGGGGTCACAGGCCCAGCCGCTCCAGGGCACGTGGGATCCTCCCAGACCGGGGCATGAACCCACGCCCCCTGTATCGGCAGGCGGACCCCCCAACCACTGCGCCACCAGAGAAGCCCCGTATATACGACTCTTAATTAAACCATTCTTTTTCTAGACAACTGGAACAAGTTCCAGTTAATATTTATTATGAAATATTGCAAGTATGGAAAATATTGGATTGGCCAAAAATTTCGTTCGGGTTTTTCTGTAAAGCTGCCCCCTCCTGTTTTTATAGGGCTCAGAGCTAAGAATGGTTTTTATATTTTCAAATGGTTGAAAAAAATCAAAAGGATAATATTTCCTGGTGCCAGAAAATTATATGAAATTCAAATTCTTATATTTGTAGATAAAGCTTTATTGAACCCCAGCCACGCTCATACAGTCACACATTACATATGGCTGCTTTTGTGCTACAATGGCAGACACTGACAAGGACCATGTGGCTCGCCACACCTAAATTATCTATTACGGAAAAGGTTTGCTAAACCCTGAGCTAGAGTATTGCATCTTCTCCTTTGATCACTCATGGAGTGGGTGAGATTTTTTTTGGCAACATGGCAAACCCTAAGGATCATGTAGTCTGAGACAAATAAGAGAAGAAGGGATGATTTCTTTGTTCTAGGCCATGCAATGATGAATATGCTCTGTTACACAGTGACCAATTACAGAAAAAATTAAAATATCCTCTTTTTGTTGTTGGAAATGAAAAGAATATCACTTAATTTTATAAGAAAAAACACATATTTCTACTAAAAATATTTTCAGTCAATAGATTACTGATTGGAGGAATTTCAATTTTAAAAGTCAGTACTGTTTGCAGCCACTGAAATGTTCCTAACTGGGCATACTGATACTTGAAATTCCTCCTGTTTTTAAGGTTTCATCCATGTTTCACTATTAAAACTAAACTGAATTCCACAAGTATTTACTGAATGCCTATTCTGTGCCAAGTACCGTGTTAGGCTCTGGGGTTACAGTGGTGAATGAAAACAGGTATAATCCCTGCCCAAATGGAATTCACAGTCTAGTACAGAAGCCGGCAAATGTTAAAGGGCCATAATATTTTTTGGCTTTGTCACCCATAAGGTCTCTGTAGCAACTACTCAGGTCTGCCATTGTAGCAGAATTGCCCCTGTAGTTTGCCCACCCCTGACACAGTGGGAGAACCAAGTATTACGCACATGTATGTAAAACCTCTTGTCATAGGAATTTTACAGGTGGGGTATGAGAGCTATGAGAGAACCTAAGAGGGAGAGAGGCTTGACCTAGTTAAGGAATTGGGAGAGGTCTCTGGAGAACTGGAAATGGAGCTGAGATGTAAAGGAGGATTTCTGGATTCCCTTACTCCACTTGTTTCTGCTCCTGGAGCACTGGCACCACATAGGCTTTGGAGGAAGGTGGACCTGGGATCAAATCTCAGCTCTGCTTCTTACATGTTATTTAACTTCCACTCTTCAGTTGCCCTGGTTAAATATGAATGCTAACTAACAGGAATAATAAATAATGCCTCAGACACAAATTAGGCATTGAGATCCCTGAAATCTTCTGCCCTCCTGAGGAGATAATAGTCACCCTGGCCCCTTGAATTACTTGAACATCTCTGAGGCACCTCTCAGCTCTTGGATATTTCGCGTTGAAAGTCTTCTGTCACTGATGGACTTCTAGAGAAGCCTTGATCTCTTACAGCTTAATAGCCCTCTCCTGCCCTCTTCTGGACACAATGTGTCACTGTGGCCCTGCAGGTCCTGGTGCTCTCCTTCAGGGTCGTTGCAC
Source organism: Mesoplodon bidens (assembly GCF_964165515.1). Taxonomy (NCBI): domain Eukaryota; kingdom Metazoa; phylum Chordata; class Mammalia; order Artiodactyla; family Ziphiidae; genus Mesoplodon; species Mesoplodon bidens. The sequence goes on along the minus strand of NC_138178.1, from coordinate 136,746,334 downwards.
TATCTGTATTAGCATATTGAATACCTTTGAGCCCGGTACTAGAGCACATGCCCAGTTTCTGAGTCGAACAAGACCAGCCCCTGAAACTGGTCATACACTGTGAGAAGCAGACAAGTGAAGAGATGATTAGAATATGGTGGATTCCTTCTCTTGAGTGGCTATGGAGGGTAAAGAGGCACCTCTCAATCTTTTGGGGCGTTGGGAATATACAGGGATGTCTTCCTGAAGGAGCAGCTGACGTAAGCTGGCCAGGAACAGTAATAGCGTGGCTGAGTGGGTACCAGTTGGCAAGAGTGGGGGATAGGCTTGGCCGAATGTGAAATGCCAGACTTCATCCTGAAAACTAAAATCGTTACTTTTTGTTTTAACATTCTTTCTTGTAAATTAAAGGTAAATAAGTTAATTCTTGGTGTATACCTAAACCAAATAGTAACTGTGTACAGATTATTTGTAAAGAAGTATTAAATATAATTTTGTTTTAAAATTCCAAAAATCCCTGAGTATTATACCATGTACTATAACTTAGGTTACAGATAAACAATTTGTATGCTAATCAAATATTTTAACTTGATATGTGCTCTACAGAAGACTTTTTTAGGCCAAGAGATATTTTTAGAGAAAGATCCAAAAATTCGTGTAACTGTCTGTTAGTTATCTTTTTGTTATTGTGATGAAAAGGACTTGATATAATTTATTTTGATCATTTAATTCTGGAAGAGAACCTAGTTATTGAAGCAGAATCAAAATTTCAGTAAGAAATACTTTAAAAAATCATTCGCTCAGAAATTTTCAAAAGATCTCTTGGAAAAATTAAGATCTGAACTAGGAAGAGAGTGTTTAGACCATGGTTTTCAAACGTTAGAGTCACCTGGAGGAAGTTTTAAAAATCCCTCTGCTCAGCCAGACCAATTCACCCTGAATCTCTGGGGGTGAGACCCTGGCGTGTTTTTAGAACTCTCTTCAGCTGGCTCCATTGGGCAGCCAAGTCTTGAAAACTATCGGTTTTAGACAAATATATAACAATGTAATTGTTGTATTTATCAATTGACCCAAATTAAGAAAATATTTTAACTTTTATATTACCTATCCAGTGCTAGTTAGCAAAGTAATTACTATACACTGTAGCAGCCAGAGTAGTAATACAGTACAAGGATCTAAGACAAAACAAAGCTGAACTAGAAAAAGGGTTGTTTTTGTGTATTTTTAATGACCATTTTAACAAATTATTTAGTAACATTAGCAACCACAGTTGCTATGAATTGTTCTAGTCTTGTTCTTAAGGAAGCAAATTAAAAATGCAAATATGTATTAAGTATTTCCAAAATTCTTTGCATTTGAGGACTTGTAATCATATTACTTGCACAATTTCTCCTTTTGCATACACATTTTTCTGCTAGAAGAGGACATTGGAGGGGAAAATAATCATTAAAATGACTCCAATGTACTGTGACAAAAAGATAGTCCTGGTAATCAGATGCATGATCCCTCAGTACCATCCCGCCCCCGCCCATTATACAATCATCCAATTGAGGATTCTTGGGGCAATTTAAAATTGTAACTACATAAACCTATATAAGATACATATAGACTTTTTACATTTTATTTATTCCTACAGAAAATAAGAAGAAACAGAGTCCTATCAAAAGAATCCGTCTCCCAGTGGTTGAATGTACTATGAAAAAACATCAACAAAGAAAAACTAACAAAATAACTTAAAGGATACAACTGCTGTGAATTTAAAAGGTACAAAACTACAGAAAAAGTGAGTGCATTTTCTATTTTGCAACTGTCAATGGAAGTCTTAAAAGTTTGAGATTTAACAAACTCACACAACCCTCGCCAAGGAGCAGAAAAAGGAAATAACCTTCTAAAAATAAAAATGGATAAACATGGTCAGATTATTAAGTGCAAAAATCTTATTTTGCTCCCAATAATGAGTCTCCTGAAGACTTCAGAGCATAAAAATCACAGCACAGGTATTAACAACCAACCACAAGAAAACTTTATGTACTGTATATATTCTGTATTTTGTTAAATCTAAGAAGCCATCAATTGAGATATCACAATGTGACAAAAATTGTGTCTCAGGATTCATAAAATATGGCACGTGCATATATCCTTCAAAAATGAGATATGGGGGAAGGAAGTATATTTATTCACTTGGGAAAGAGACACTAATCTTACTACTTAACATTTTGAATTATTTCCACAATTAGTGTGGCAAATACAATTAAATGCCAGATATTTGAGATTTTTTTGTAGTTAAGCGTTTTTTTATCATTATTCTTTACAGGAACAGGAATAACCTGAAGATGTCTTCAACCAAACTACCTAAAACAAAAGACCTGTTATATAAATTATGCTCTATTTTTGTAATAGATCAAAATACTGTATTGGTGAAAATAAATAGATAACAAAAAACAACATACTTGATTTCCATGTTTGCTATCAGACCCCACAAATATGTCTGACTTTATAATTCAGTATACTTGAAAAACTGAAACACAACAGGCATGCACAATTATGCCAATGCTAAGGATTTCAGATTATACTTGTTACAGTTTTTCTTAATAAAAATGGGAACAACATATTGCTAGGTACACAGAAACATGACTTTGCACAAAAGAATAGCTAAATTGTTGCAAGAGGTAAGTGCTTCCTAATAGGCTTCTAGTGTAATATAACCGTGTGCTCTAAGTGTATGGTGTGTTATACTACATAATGGAGAATTATGGTATTTTGTATTTTCCATCAAACCACAAAATCTGTTAAGTCAAAAAAAGAAAACAAACAACAAACCCCCCATAACATTAGGTGTACTGACGATCATATTCCCATGTATGACAGAAGAGTACTAACACATTTTTTTATTTCTTTACTTCCTTTTATTAAGGACACTTCTTAGGTTTTTTTGGCATTTTACATTCAGTGCCCATTGGCTCCTTCTGAGAGTATCCGTGAAGGTTCGGTAAATTTTGCAGTGAACAAGTAAAAAAGGGCTGGTGTGGGTACCAATGCCAAAAGGGGTAAATCTTGCTCGAGTTTATCCACTCTGGAAATGGAGATTATTCCATAGGCATGAAGTAACCAGTGGCTGAAGAGAACAATGAGTCTTTTCTTTCTGACCAGAAGATCATAGCAGTTCTACATAATTTTATAAAAGAAAGAAAAGAGAAATACAGATTATTGGGCTGAATTGGCTAGATAATTTATTACATTTTACTTTAAAACATATTATTGTCACACAAAATCATAACCTCAGAATCACAGGGACCTAAGAAATCACCCAGTCTTGCTACTACACTTCACAGATGAGGAAACTGAGGCTTCCTACATTCAGCACTCCGCGGCAGCACCAAGACGGGAGCCCACGTCTCTAGGTTCTGGTCTACACCACCATTCGACCCTGGAAACACTACAGCTTCTTCTGAAAGATCTGAACTGGAAGGGGAAAGCCACATTTTGTGCCTTGTTCCTGCCCTGATCCACAGCAGCTGAGTCTACCAGTGGGAAGGAGGAGGTACATACACCCAACTTCCTTAACTCCAGCATTCCTAGAGTCTGCTGCCTGGATACTTAGAAGGGAGCAGAAATGACATGTGACTACTCTGATTTCCCTTTTATCTTTAATACTGCTCTACAATATACAGAAATTGGAAGGACCAAATTATTATAAAAGTAATATCTAAATGTGCTAATGAACACACTAAAGTGTAATTTGCAACTGATTACTTAACAAGTTTCCCTCATTAAATGGCTCATCAGCTCACCTAGAGCTTGACTGTCTTTTCCTGACTTGAATCCCTATTTCTGATTCATGTATAGAGTGCTAATTGAAGTACATGAATGTTTTATATATGGGGGATTCCCAGCAGCAGAGAAACAAATATGATTCAAGTTAATTGAACTTTCCATAGTAACTATGGATAATAAACAAAAATTCAAAAATTTCGTTTTATTCAAATATCCAATCATTCCCCCCCCATTTCCCTAGAGTTGATAAAAGTGCCAAAACTAATTTGTTTATCTTTAATCATACTGCAAAGTTGATTAAAGATTACCAAGGAGAAATGGGAGTAGAATATAAATGGAAGCATCTGAAAAATCACCATAAAAGTACTGTCTAGTTCCTCTACTGCTAGTCTACCTAAAAGTCACTATGATTTCTAGGTGGTTTGTTTCCCCCTCTCATTCTTTCACTAATGTAATAGAAACAGGAGCTTCAAGAGCAACCACTCCAAAATAGTTAACAACTTTCTCTGGGGTGAACTTTTTTATGTTAAGAATTATACGAGAGCACATATCAACTGTAGTGGGCGGTTGAAAACAGTGCATAGGCACTAGCTTAGCAAGGATAGGACGGAAGAGTACTAAGACATGTTACACTTTTATTCCTTTAGAGTTTACTCTCTAAGAGTTCTACCAGTGGCCTTCCACTGAAATATTAAAAAGTTAGAGGCACAAAAAGGATCTCAAGATAGGAACAGCATCGGAACTAATGTGAGTGTTAATGATATTTCCAAATCACCAAAGTATTACAGATATTATAGGGCAAAAGTAGACATCTGTAATCAAGAAAATAAAATTAGGGACAAAACATAGAAGGGTATGGAATGTATACTGTAATTATTGATGACTGTTAGTGTTCACTGCAAAAAAAAAAAAAAGCCTAGAATTAGTTCTATATAAAATAAAGCATTTTTATGTTTCCTTCAAAATAGTGTTAATAAGGTTCAACATTTCAATAATTATACATTTTCTATGTGGATAAATGATGTGAAATGAATTTTTTCTCTAACATGCCAGAGTTAAGCCTGACTACTTCACTAATTTCCCAAGCAAATATTGTCTAGTATACAACTTTTCATGAACTAGTGAGCCAAAAGCTACTGAGTGGCATCGTTTAGCCAAGGATTACTAAAACAATCAGTTGTAACATATCATATCATATGCACTATTCTCCTATTCAGTTGTCAAATCTATAAAAAAAAAGTCTTTAACAAAGGAAAAAAGATGTCCTACCTCTATTTCGGAAGCCGACATGTACACAGCCAGAGTAACCAAAGATAATACTAATATAATGTATGGGAAGGCATAGTCTGAAAGACAAACATTGGTATTATGCTGAAAATTATTTTCTGAATAAACCATCAAAAAATTCAAACAGTATAATTCTTTCCACAGACAAAAACCTTCTCAACCAGTCTTGGGAGAGAGTGAAGTCCTAATGCTCTAAGGCAGGGGTCAGCAAACTTTTTCTGTAAAGGGCCAGATAGTGAATACTTTTGGCTTCGTGGGCCATGCAGTTTATGTCTCGTCACCTAAGTCCGAAGTTGTAGTGGGAAAGCAGCCAGATCATATAGAAAATGGATGTGTCTGTGTTCCAGTAAAACTTACTTTATAAGTTTGTAAGTTATAACTTACATATAAGTTATTCAGACAATAAAATTCAAATTTTATATAATGGTCACATGTCAAGAAATACTACTCTTCTTTTGATTTTTTTCCCCAACAGTTAAAAAATGTAAAATTATCTTTGGCCCAGCTTTGAAGACCCCTGCCTGAAGGCTTCCACTGAGGTAAAGAATCAACTTCTCTCCTATGCATCTGGCATGATACTAGTTATGTATCAAACTTGGGAGAATTGGGAAAATAATTACTCAGTTTTCTGTGTTTTGTGGTCCAGATGGGGAACTTCAGTTGAGAAAGGCTATATATAAGAGTAATTCGGCTTTAATTAAAAGGTCATATAACAATAACCTCAAAGGCTAAATGGATCATTCAGTGCTCTTAATGTCAAATTTCTAGACAGTTCTACTTCAAATACAGTACAGTAAAATAATACTTTAAGTGAAAATTTTTCTTAAAAGTACCACCTCTTAAAATGTTCTAAATTTATAGCTCACTAAAACAAATGGACAAATTGAGAAAGATACCTTGAATTATTTTTTATACAATTATTTTAAAACAATTAACTTCAGTTACTAAAACTATTAATCATTCTACAATACAATGCGGTGGAACCCATCGGGAACATTTTCAAATGTTAATTAAGGATATGGCAGCCAGAATCTCTGAATTATCTATGCAGGCCTGATTCCAATTACTAAATAACTGACAATGATTAGGTCCTAACCAGCCATTCAAAAGAATCCCAATTAACTTACAAATAGCTAAACAATGTTGCTAATGATAGTAAGAACTGGTAGAGAAAGAACTGGTAGTAAAAAGGAGAAAGAGGAAATTTCCAACAAGCCCCAAACTTGTGGGGAGTAGAGGGAGGCTCTGGGCTCAAAGCAGGATTTAGAGTGGTTCTTACTCTAGGGTCTAAAACAATGTAATATTTTGAGCAACTAGGTCTGGGGGTAGTGCCTGGAAATCTTCATTTTAGTTCTGCTGGTGGTTCAGAGGAAGATCACCCTTAAAAACTGGCTTTAATAATACTTCCAAGCAAGTACAAGTTTGTCACTGACATCTTCCTACTTACCCCAGTGTCTCTCTCCCTAGACCCTGGTATCTTGAGCTACCAGAAGCCTCTTGGTGCTCTACTTTGCTCAGACTTGCTATATTCCCTTGTCACGGACTAAATGTTTGTGACCCCACCCCCCCAAATTCTTATGTTGAAATCCTAACCCCCAATATGATGCTGTTAATAGGTGGAGGGGCCTTTGGGGTGGATTAGGTCATGAGGGTGGAGCCCTCATGAATGGGATTTGTGCCCTTATAAAAGAGACCTCAAAGACCTCTTCCCTCTTCTGCTATGTGAGGACACTGAAAGAAGACAGCCATCAATGAACCAAGAAACGAGTCCTCACCAGGCTCCAAATCTGCTGGTGCCTTTTTTCAACACCATAAAATTATGAGTTGGTATGATACCCTCTGTGACTAATCTCAGCAGATTGCACAAGTTTATACTTAGTGCAAATAAACAATAACTCCTTGATCCTCCTATGAATGTGCTTTGAGTGGAGGCTTGTTAACAAAATGATCCAAAGACTTTCAGTGTGGGAAAAGGCGTTTTCCATATAGGCAGCTACAACATGGGAAGCAACACTGTCTGGCAGTCTCCTTAGGTTAACTTTCCAAACCTTTCCATGCTTTCCACAGCTTTTCCCTTTTCCCCATTTCATAACCAAGAGGTTCTATACAATAGAACCAGTGGCAGTCTAGGACACAGGGATCTGAGGGCTGGTAATTCTTAAATCTTCAAGCCTAGTCAGCTCTCCCAAGCTTGTCTAGGATAAATGACTACCTGTGCTCTTTTGAATATTCCATGAATACCTAAAACTGAATTCACTTCTCACCAACCTATTTGCTTATTCTAACATTCATTATTCATACATTCACTAGTTACTAAGTCAGAAAGCTCCTTTATCGTATTCTCCTCCCATTTCCTCAACCCCTATATTTAATTAGTTACCTAGCTTAGTTAACTCTGTCTTTGAAATAGTTCTTCTTTCCCAATGTTTCTCTGCTTTAGGTCAGACAGTCAGGCCCAGCTTATGGCTGTCATCTCTTAACTGATCCCCCAGGTTCTCTTCCCTGCCAATCCATCTTCCACACTGCTACCAAGTTATCTTTCTAAAATGCAAATCTAGTCATGTTACTCTTCCTCCTGAAATCCTTTTAAGAGGAGGTCTCTAGTCCCTAGAGCAAGAATAGCAACCTCAAATGCCTACAGAGGTCATCCAGGAGAATGAAGTGGGCCAAATCTAAGAAAATAGGAAATGGTAGGAGCTAGGAAAAACTATAGATTTTCAAACACTATGCAAAAGAAACAATACATCTGTAAAACCAGAATATGAGGGATAACAGACCCCTGACTAGTCTCCAATTTCTTCTTCCCGTGGCTTTATCCTCAGCTCCACCCTCCTAACTTTGAATCAAATTCATTACTAAGCTACATTACTTGCACAGTGATGCCATCCTGCCCAGTTCCTTCAGGCCAGAAGCTTGCCCTCTGCACCCAGGCAGGCTCCATATAAAGATGGTATCCAACATCCATCCTTGCAGTGTTCAACGTCACACATTCAAAAAGTCCCTCACTATGTTCTCTCAGCTACTTATAGCTTTCCTAGTAGTATATGAGCTCTTTAACACCAACTTTCTCTCATTCTTCTTTCGAGTCACAGATCAGTCTAAAGGATTTTTTACTTTATCTAAAAGTCTTTCATAAAGGAATTTAGAAAACTAGACTTAATGGTAAACAGTATATATTATCATGAGTAATTTCCATCTATTATATGTAAAAACCATCTATTATATCAAGAGTAATTTCCATCTATTATATTATACTCAGAGAAAATATTGTTTATCACATATAGTAAATATATTTCATTGACTTTACCCAACAAACTTACATAAAAGGCCTCCACCAACTGCCTGAAGCACGGTTAAAATTGGGAAGAAGTAAAGTGCAGCATAAATACTTTTAAATCGATCAGATTTCCCTAACCCACAGGCAATCTTCTTTACCAGAAGAGGTCGGAGCAGCATCATTAATACCAAGCAGAATGCATAATAGATAAATACAATGGTGTATCTGGAAAATAAAATAAAAAATTATAACATCAAAAATGTTTTAAAATGTATTTTTATCATTGATCATTTTAAAATCAAAGATCCTGAAAAAGGTTTAAAAAGTCTATCCATCGAATATTCAGATTGGTGGAGGGTTCACCAAAAAGGCTCTCATAATACCACTGCAAAGTGTATGCTGAGTCCTTTCCGGTAGACAGTTTGGAAATGTGTATCCAAAATCCTAAAATGTTTATATCCTTTAATTCAAAAATTTTACTTGTAGAAATTTATCAAAGGGAAACAATTGGGTATACACAAAAACCTGATGAACAAGCATTTTTATTGAATCACACAATAAAGAAAACTCAGGAAGAAAATAAATATTCAACAATAGGAAGTTGGTTAAATTTTAGAGTACATTTATGCTGGAATACTATGCAGACATTAAAAATCCAGTTATGAAAGAAATGTTAACAACAAAAGCAACTGTGCCTCATACATTAAGTGACAAGAACAGGCTACAAAATGGCATGTGCATAGAATAACCTTAATATTCTTTAAAAAAGAATAAAAAAATAAAAATAAAATCAAAATAAAAAGTGCAGCTGGAAAGACATTTTTAGCAGTGATCATCTTAAGAAATGGAATTACAGATTATTTTATTCGGGGTATGCCTTTTCTGTTTTCCAAATATCCTATAATGTAATTTTTACAATCAGAAAAAAAGTTGCAAAAAGATCTCTGTATCAGCAGACTATAGTTTCTAGCTCCTTATTCTGAATAATTACATTTCTATGCACATAGTTCTAACTTCCTTTTCATGAGGATTTTCAAATTATTTTTTACCATCTTATATGCAAACCCTCTCCCTTGCAAGGGAGAGTCAAGGGAAGCACGGGAGTTGTTTCAAATAACTGACCACATGCCTCTTCTCCACACAGCTTAATGATACCGGGTCGCTGTGCTCTCATGATGATTTTAGGTCCAGCCCTGTACCATACTGCATTATTTCAAGCCTCACTTCTTGGATGATGAGTTTTGTCTTCTTAGGCTACCTCTTACCAATATCAAAACAAAATAAAAGCTGTCTATTCCTTCAGCTTGTAGTTCCTTAAGAGCTCCAAAAAGACTATTATTTTAATCAGAAGGAAACCATCATGTGCTACCTGCCCTAAAGAACTAGGAAACTAGCTTTTGGAAGCAGATACCCGTGTCCTGCCCCTGCTCTCCACCAGAAGACCTCATCCTCTACCTCCGCCCCCCATCCATGCCCCTCATATGCATATAGGATAAATCTGACAAGCTAAAGCTAAGTTTTATTACAACAGTAATTACTGCTCATTGTCAATAACTCAGTTTTAGTAAACATTACCTTTTGCAGTAAGTTTCTAATGATAGAAGCTTGCATGTTTTTCCATATCTTATCTAATTAATTTCCCCTCAAAACTATAACTATCAGTAAAAGTATTCTGATATTTTTCAATTTGTAAGGAATTTATATATACCAATGGAGAAGATATCCTCCACTAGTCAATGTAATAGTGTTCCAAGGTTTCTGTTAATATTGCGCCATTACTTTTTGTTGACTTACAAAAGATAAAAATCATTATGACTTTGGTAAGTCCTACAGCTTTCAGAAATGTTTAGCCCCAGTCTAGCCATATATGTAAGTTTAAATGGTTATGTAAAGTAACATGTATGAATTCAAATGCTGGTATTATAAAATCTTCTCATACTTTTAATAAAACATTGTTTTGTATAATTAATAAAACAAGGCAGACAGTCCATTCCACAGTGACTATTGGTAAAGCTGCTAAGAAAAAAAAAAAACCTACTTAATTCAAAGATGGTGAACAGATGGAAAATGTCCTAATCAATGAAGTTGTGTGATGAGTCTGACTGAGTGCTGTGACAAGGCTCTGAGGCTACACCCAACTCAGCAGGACAAGTGCTGTAATAAATTAGAAGTGGCTGTTATGACTGCAGAATGAGGGCTGCGAGTACCTATTTGCCATCGCTGTTCTCATATTTTTTGACTCTCCTACTACAGGATTTACAGATATTATAGAAAACACTATAGATGTGAATAGCAGTAAATGAGTCTGATTTTCTTTTAAATAAGATGGTTATACATCTTATTTAAATATAATATTTGATTCAGTAATTAACTTCTCTATATAGGACCAGGTTAAGTTCTGCAAGTCCCCAGGACAATATGTGACAAGAGAATAATCAAAGCTGAGGGTTATAGCTCTATGAAATCAACAAAGAAGATAGTATCAGTCTTTTAGATACAATTTATATATATAAATATGTCTGGTTGTCTCTGTATATATATAAATAATTTGCAGGACTTAAAAGGTAGGCAGGTGGAAAATATTTTTATAGCTCTATATCTGGATCTCATTTTTTGTTTTGTGTTGCTTTTTTTTTCTACTTTTTTTTTGGATGTCGTTTTTTGCAAAGTATCTTTTTATATACGTGCATGTTTGTTTTTGACACAGTACTATTAAGAATTGCACAAAAAGTACTATTTTGTTGAGTATATTACACAATGGTAACTTGCTACAACTATGAGAATACAAATACCAGACAATTCTATTATACATTTACTGAGAAAAACACATCAGAATGAACACTAATTCACAGAAATTCTAAAAATGTAGGCCAGGGTAATATTATACAGAATCTTATGAATTTGATATTTTTTAAAAAAAACAAAAACAAAAAAGAAAGAACATTAAGCCAAGCACTCTAATAATAATGCCAGCTACTTATAAGTGCTTCCTGTATGCAAGGCATTTATTTAAGTCACCTTATAAGGTATCATTATTCCCATTTTTACCAACAGGAAAGCCGAGGTTAAGAGGCTCTTAACATGTTCAAGTTAACAGCTGACAGACCTGGGATTCAAACTCAAGCCTGTTTTTAGCTCCAAAGCCTATACTACTTCCTGTATGTCAGATATTGCTTCTCCGTTGTATAAGAAAAAGGTTTTCTTTATAATTCCCTTAAGAAAAAGATAAAGCTTATTTTAGAAGTGCTCAGACATACTTCAACATCAACACAAAAATACTTTCACTTCTATTATACTAAGATGTATTTCTATTTCCTCTTCTCAGATTATGTATCACTTAAAAGAAGAAAATCATTTCTGTATATCTCCCCCAGTGCCTAGGAGCCATTTCACAAGGCTCAATCTGCTTAAATGAATGAAATCTATAATCATCATTTTTTAAAAAATGATCTTACGTCTAAATAAATACTTACAGTGGGTAGACAGCTTCATGAGTACAGTGCACTGTGGTAACATAATCTGGACTTGGATTGTAAAGCATGGTGTACCAATCAGAAAGCATCAATACTCGACATGAACGGATATAAAGCACACCGACTGGATCGCTCACAAGTAAGGTGATGATAGCTGCCATAGTGCATTCAAATAACGCAGTGATGTGTTGGAAAAGGGCACTGGAACTAGTAAAACAAAGGAAGCACAATCACCAGAAAATTCTCAGCATGTTAAGTGGCTTTTAATAAAACCTGTGTATGCTTCAAAATATGTATTCTTTTTTTTTTTTAATTAATTAATTTATTTATTTTTGGCTGTGTTGGGTCTTCGTTTCTGTGCGAGGGCTTTCTCTAGTTGTGGCAAGTGGGGGCCACTCTTCATCGCAGTGCGCGGGCCTCTCACTGTCACGGCCTCTCTTGTTGCAGAGCACAGGCTCCAGATGCACAGGCTCAGTAGTTGTGGCTCACGGGCCCAGTTGCTCTGCGGCATGTGGGATCTTCCCAGACCAGGGCTTGAACCCGTGTCCCCTGCATTGGCAGGCAGATTCTCAACCACTGCGCCACCAGGGAAGCCCCAAAATATGTATTCTAAAAAGAAGTTTTGACTGATAAATCCTGAAACAAAAAAATCTTATAAATAGGTAAGTAAAGCCAAGCACATATGAAAACTACTTGAGAAGGATTTAACCTTGTTTACTAAAAAGGGATAAATACTCATCCCAGATAATACTGTGCCAATATTGTCTAAATGTGTAGAAGAGCAGATATTAGATCTACCTTTATCTTCAGTAACTCGCCAAATTATTAAAAATGTCTTAAAGTTATCTATGCATCATTTTAAATTATCTTAAACATTAAAAGTACATAAAAGATTATATGTAATACATATTAGTTATAAAATATAATAAACATTGTAAGCTCACCACCTAACCCAATAACTAAAACATTAACAACTTATATCTACCTGTTCCTCCCCATTCCTGTCTCTCCCCTAGAAATAACCATTATACTAAATGTTCTTTATCAGTTTTTCTAAACAGTTTTTATTCCAACTGTATTTATACTTCAAAACCACTATTTAGTTTTGCTTATTTTTCAACATGATAAAGTGAGGTAAGCTTTCTGAGATTTTTCTTTCCACTCAAAATTACATTTCCAAGATTCATTCATGGTTTTGCTTATATCTGAAGTTCAGTCGTTTTCACTGCTGTATAATATTCCATTGTGTGATCTTTCCATTATTTATCCATTCTGCTTTGTTAGTAAAATGTGTTGCAAATGTCTTCCTCTCAGTTTGTGGGTTGAATTTTCATTTTCTTTGTGATGTCTTTTTATGAATAGATGCTCTAAATTTTAATATAGTTGCCATTATCAATTTTTAAACTTCTGGTTAGCAGATTCTCACTCTAAGAAAAATATTATCCTATATTTTCTTCTAAAAGTTTTAAGGTTTTGCTTTTCATGTTTCAATCTTTAACTCAGAAGAGATTTCTGTGTCTAAGTTAGGATATAACTTTAGCTTTTCCCATTTGGATATCCAACTGTCCCAGCAGCAGCATTTTCTTGAATAGTTGCTCTGTTCTCCCCACTAAGCTGCCATGCCACTTCTGCCATATAAAGTCTCCTATATAACCAGCCTTTTCTAGGTTCTCTATTTTGTTCCTGGGGTCCCTTTATCTATCCCTGAGACAACAGAAGATGACAATAATTCTTGATATTACATACATTCTTTTACTTTTTCAGTGGTGTTGCTCATTCTTGGGCCTTTGAACTTCCATATAAATTAGAGAATTAGCTTGTCAAGTTCCACAGTATAAATCCAATGTAGCTTAGCTACCTTGGTCTTGGCTACCTTACAGTACTGTGATTCTGTAAATGAAATATAGGGAGGTAATTGATTTTATATACTTAGCTTACAGCCAGCCTCTTCACTAAACTCTCATTATTTATGATTGCTTCTCTACAGATGCTTTTGAGTTTTCTATTTGAACAATGTTTCAGTTACCTATCACTGCACAGCAAACTACCCTAAAACTCAATGGCTTGAAACAACCACCAGTGATTATTTCTCACTGTTCTGTGGTTTGACTGGGCTCATCTGAAAGAATGAAAAACAAATTCACAGAATTGCTTCCTAGGAAGCAAAACACATCCCAAGCAGAATAAATAAAAAGAAATTCACATTATAATTAAGCTGCAGAATACCAAAGATAAAAGAGCAGCTGGTCAGCAGCCCCCATGTGCTAACAGCTGACAGCCGGCACCTACTCCAGCATATGAGTTACTCATTTTGAACACCACAGCCCAGTCCAGCCTCTAGATGGGTGCATCCCAACTCAACATCACGTGGAACAGAAAGGACTACCCAGTTGCTATCGGCAGTTAACCTCTGGCTACCCTCCCAACCCTACTGCCTGGTTTGTCACTCTGGCCCCAGCTCAGGGTAGGTTTGCTTGTTTTCTGAAAAAGAAGAGTTCTCGGAGATCCCCCCTTATTCCTGTGAGACCAGCAATGTCTTAAACAGTATGTCTCTTCCAGACTTTAGTTATTTCATGCAGGAGGGTGACCTGGAGCTCCTAATTAGCCCATGGTGTTGGAAGCAGAACTCCTGTGCCATTTTACACAGATGAAGACACGAAATATGTAAGTAAACGTGTACACTTTCGTATTATATAATCCAATCTTTTGCTTCCTTACAGAATTCATATTTTTAGAGGCAAAATCCCAACCTCATTATTTCTTGCCATGACTTTAGCAACCTTCTTACTGGCTTCCTCTTCTCATCATGCTCCCTTTCAATCCATCTGCAGTCAACTACGTAATCTTTACAAAATGGAATCTGCTTTTAAAACTCCCCTTATTAAACTACTTCAGTGGATCCCATCTGCCTTTCAGGAAAAATACTTCCTACCAGCCTTATCTCCCACACCTCCTGCCCTTACGAAATTACTTTGTTTCCTCACTGCTCCATTCATCCCAGCATGCTTCATGCTCTACCTCAAAACACGTCACCTATCTGGCAAATGGTGTATCCTTCAAGATCAGCTCTGGGGTTGTCCCCAGGTCTTAGGAGTATTTCCTAAGACTCCCCCAGCCCCAAACCTCTTTATATCTTGGTCTCATTTAGTCCCTATTTCTCATAGCACCCTCAGCTCTCATTTCTTGGTTATGCTGTGCTCTTTCTTGGCTCTAGACTTTTGCACATCTTTTTCTTACTGTCTGACTCTTTCTTCAATTCCTCTCTCAAAAACTACTCGTTTTTCAAAGTTCAACTTAAAGTGAGTTTTTTCTCCTGTGACACCACCCGATTTTGAGAGGACAGAATTGACTTCTTCCCTCTTTAAGCTAGCCTTAAACCTCTGTACACACCTCTCCTATAGACCCTCACATACACTGTATTGGTTTGTCTACCTCATCCACTGGACTGTGAGCACCCACATTTTCATCATCTCTGAATCCCGCAACCTAGCACAGCACCTGGCACACTGCAAACATCCCTAAAGATTGTTGCATGAATACATTTGGAAAGCTATAAATTACATAAAAACAAATTACGGAAGAAGCACACCTTCTGGCTTCATTACATAAAAACATGCAATTTCTGCCTATCTCTGCCCTGGCCTCAAAGAAAAACAAATTTAATACTAAACTTTGGGGAAAGCAAGCAGGCCAGAAAGGGAAGTTTTGATTAGTGTCTAGCCCATGCATTCTCAATGGGCACTAGCACTCCCAAGGGGACAAGAGTATAAAATAATATTACACTTTTTATATATAAAGCACATGTATACATACACTATATAAACCAATAAACAATATATCTGTGATATTAAAATTTTATGGGGTAGGTGGAATTGGGGGAAAAAGGTATCTAAAAAGCTTCTTTAAGGAGGAAAGAATGAAAAAAATGTCAAGAAACATATGAGTCTAGCCTCAGACAGCTAGGCCCCTGCTTCCTTGATTTTAAGTGCAATGTCTCAGGAAAATGCAAGAGATAGTCCTTGCCTTCCTTGCTACCAATTTCCTAGGCAAAGCATAGATATGCAGCCTCCTTTTTAAACCCACCTCCTTTCCTGCCTAAGCACTGATCACACCTCTGCTTTACCCCCAAACCAAGGCTCTACCCTCTGCTCTAAAATTCTCTCTCAAAACATATCTGATGTTTTAGTTCAAATGCATTTGGTGAGGTACATCCATTAAGCCCACCTCTTCTCCACTCTGGGCTGAGAAGTTCCAAATGAGCAATTATTCTATTTTAGCTCTGTTAATCACATCTCTTTTCTAACCCTCATCTCTCATCATTCTATAACAGAAATTAAAAGCAGGATGAAAGCTGCTTTAAAACAATTTTTTTAATAGTCTTCTGAAAAAATAATGAATGCTCTTCCAATGTAAATAGTCACTGTGGACTTATTAGGTAGATCCAGAAAAGTACTGGTTCTACTTCCACCTGACCTTCTCTTCACTTCCGTTCCTACCACTGGCCATCACTATTTCTTGGACAACAGCTTTCTAATATGTCTCACCACTAATCTGCCCTCCACAGAAGTTATCTTCCTAAAACATACATCCAAGATGCTGTTTCTCTAAACCAAAACCTTCACCAATAAATCATTCACTCGGCAAATACTAAGTGAGTATCTACCATGTGCCAGCGGCTGTGCTGGTCTCTGGAGATTTCATAGAGAACAACAGCGATGGCCACTGCCCTCATGGAGCCTATGGTCAGGGGTGGGAAATAACATTAAATGAGGAGACAAACATAACTACAAATTGTGTTGACTGCTAAATACAAAATAACAACAAAATGAGAGTGCTATTAAAAGAGAAAAATAACGGGGACAGACCTACATTAGATTGGGTCAGGGGAGGCCTCTCCGAGTAGGTATAATTTAACCTGATATCTGAAGGAAGAAAAGGCAGCTAGGTAAAAAGTTGCAGGGAGAAGAGAGTATTTCAGGTAGAGAAGAGTTTGGGGAAATGGACAGGACTTAAAGCAGGAAAGATGCTGAGATGTCAAAAGCAGGAAAGATGCTGAGATGTCAGAGGAACCAACAGCCAGGATGGCTGAAATGTACTACAGTAGAATCTGGTTCCTCATTTCCAGTGGGATACGGTTCACATCATCACCAAGAACTTTCACATTCTAGCCACAACCCCCTTTCCCACCTTCCTTTTTATTACCTTTCTCTCATATGCAATCCACACTTTGAACACCCAACTACTTCCATTCCCACCCACAAGAGATCACGTTTCATACCTCCCCACCAGTGTTCACGCTGTTGCCTCTGCCTAAAATGTTCCTTTTTTGAAGTGTTTTGGGTGCCACCAGGCACAATTTATCTCTTCCATTCTTTGTGATTCCAGAGCATTTTGTTTATAAAGCTTTTATATACTTTTTGGTTATATACTTTTAAGACTGATTTGTATTATAATTAGTTATGTATATATTTGTCTTCTCTACAAGAGTATGACTATAAACCACATCAGTTATGTTTGTATCTCCTTCCCTGATCTTTTCAACATAAAACGCAATGCTCAGTAAATTTTTTGGATTTGTTTTAGTATGAGTTTTCATAATTAGGTTGCAGCTATAACATTTTAACTACATTATACTAGATTACTAGTATTAAGTTGCAAAGTATTTGTTTTAGAACAATAAACAGTTTGTAATCATAGCCAAGTCTTTGTAGAAAACCAATGAAGATAATTAAGAAATAAAAATATAAATAAAATACTCCCTCAGCACCACTCAGAGTAAAACAGACAAAGGATATTTCCCTTAATATTTACTGAGGCATGCCCTAGCATTAAGTTTCCTTGCCACCGTCAAAAGTAATCAAAAGATAAAGGAAAAACAGGTTTGCCACTTTTACAAAAGCAGAAGTATAATTACTTGATAAGGTCTTCTAAATGACAGCTATTCCAACATCAGTCCACCCAGATACATTCATAGAAAGTGCTAACCTCTTTTTCCCTGAGTACCATTCAATGAAGAACCAATGTAAAACAAGAGGAAGCATAGCCATAAATCCAAGATAGAGCCAATCATAAAGTTCTGGAGACTCTGTGCAAGGCTGACAATACTTCCGTG
This sequence comes from Mesoplodon bidens, assembly GCF_964165515.1. Taxonomy (NCBI): domain Eukaryota; kingdom Metazoa; phylum Chordata; class Mammalia; order Artiodactyla; family Ziphiidae; genus Mesoplodon; species Mesoplodon bidens. Next base: position 136,728,432 of record NC_138178.1, on the reverse strand, counting down.
CATTTGTTCTCTGTCCTCTTGGACACACCTATGATATATAAGAACAGTATTTTATGTACGGATATTATCCTAGAACATTAACACCCCCAAAAAATCATTCACTAAGACATCACATTTCAGTTTAAACATCTGTTTACATGTGCATCTTTTAAAAATAAAAGAGAAAGCATAAGTAAAATAAAAAGCAATCTACATTGTATTTGCTATACCTGTATAAGGTTATTAAAGGACTCTTTATTAAGTTACTAAAATAGTTGACTAATATTACATGAAAAACCTAGTTATTAACACCATATAAAAATTGCAGAGAAATGCTCTGGAGTTGTAATGCTAAATTATTGTCCAAATTACTTTTCTATATTAATAAAAAGTAATTCGAAATTATTATAAAACTACCAAATTAAAAAACTTAATAACTGTGACCGTCAAGATGTATTATAGATATATAATCAATATGACAACACAAATAAGGATTTTATTAACACCTCCATATTCTTTTATAAGTTGAATACATTGAAGAAAAAAGTTATTCTACATGTGACAATATTTCAGAAGCAAAAAGATTTTACAAATGAAATAACATACAAATGTTAAGACTTACCCCACATTCTCCATATATTTCAGTTGAGCCATTTTTAAATAACAGGGTCTTCCCACAATACAGTCCAAGGCATGCTGGTTGAATATCGACAGCTTTTTAAAAACAAATGCCAGTATAGTAACATCTTTTGTGATTATAAAAAATAAGGTAATAAGAGCTGAAACATTTGGCAGAAATATCTCAACACACTTTCAATTAAAAAAATATGTATTAGACAAAAGTCTTGATGCATTTATTTAAAGTTTTCCTTTTACACTGTGACACTACTGAAGGTTACATGGAACCTTATTGCTAATACTGTTCCTTAAGATTAAGGTCCTCAACCAGCAGAGCGGACTTCATGCCCACAACTCAAAGCCTAACCTGGTACGTCTCCAGTGGCTCCAACCAGCCATCATTCCCCTTGATTAGATGGTCTAGACTTTTGAATTTCCTTTTTTTTTCTTTTTTTTAACTAGAGGACTAAGAGAGGATGGATACTTTTTATTTTGCCCAGTCAGGACATTAAGTGCGAGCATACACACGAAATCTATTATCACCTTCCTTCATGACAGAACACCCTTTAATACCAGAAAAGCAGAAAGGACATAAGTTCAGAATAAAGGGAAGGCCTTTAAAGTAAATACATTCACCTTACAGGAAGCTTGTAAATTATCCTAACTTTAGTCATTTTTGTAGAGGACAAGTGAAGATTTCATCAAGGCTGTCACTGGGCCTCTGACCAAGACTTAGGAACCACTGCATTAGAATCAACCCTCTGATCTCAAGGCTTGGACAACATAAAAAGCAGCTCTTTTTAACCAAAAAACTCAGGGCCTACAGATTGTCTTTGACCTCATCTACAGGGAGAAACTATCGAACGAGTTTTTTTCATCAGTGACATCTGATTCCCTTCAATCACTGATTCATTCCTTCAGTAAACATGCATTAAGTGTCTGATTCCATTGGTGAAGGGCCCCTAAAGATCCACGGAGGAACATGACAGAGTCCCTACCCTCAAAGAACCTACAGCCTAGTGTGGAATAAATCCAAAACAACTGTGGCCAAATGTGAATTAACTTGGGAAATTATGCATTTTATGGCTATTCTTGAACAATCATTTCCCAAATTCTTCATGAATTCACAATCTAGAGACTGCCTGATCCACAATACTCGTTCTTCTTTCAAATTCAAGTAGAGTTTTTTCTTTCTCCTTGTGCTTAAGAGAAAAATAGAAATGGCGCTGACTAAAATGCCTCAAGTTTAATATTTTCACTTTTATCAAATTTCTGACTTTTTAAAAAACCCATGGGCTTCTTTACCTTACTTGGCACTTATTTTTAAACCAGTTGTAATCACAATGTTCTAAACTATAGACGGAAACGAGTTGTTTCAGATTTTTTGAGAAGGCAGAAGGTAAAGAATTGGAAACCTTCTATACCGGTTTTGCATCTAGCAGATGCATAATAAATACATTTGAGTGTCAATAATCTAAAATTTCTCAAAATCCAAGGCCTGAAAACCGGTATGATAAACTGAACGCAACAGCTTACCGTCGACCAAAAAAACCCTAGCTCCCACTGTACGCTCACTTTCCCCTTTGATTTCCTTTAGTAAAGGAGGTCTAGATTTTTTACTTTTTGCAACCGTCATGCCCCTTTGTGAAGGGCCCCCCAAACTCAACGTTTGATGCTGAAGCAGGACACAACAGTTAAGCAGCAATTAGCTTCTGCTTCCTTTCCGGTTTTCCTGCACTTACGCCCGCGCTTTAAACAACTCTCAGGAATGTTAAACAAAGGGACCGAGACAAAGGGACTGAGGTGACATTTTGAACAAACAACAAAGGCCTGGCCTTTTCCCCCAGTACGCAGCCGGCGTCCCCTCTGCAGTCGGTCTCCCCGCTGCAGCTTGTCTGGAGCAGAGACTATCCCTATCCCACCTCGACCCGGCCAAGAGCTGCTGGGAGCAAGGGACAAGGATTCGCCGCTATCCGGAGGCCACCCGCTGTGGCCCAGAGCTGGGAGCGTAGGGAAGAAGCAGAGACTAGGATAAATGCTTCCCGGGACCTCTGCAATCACTCACCCATCGGCAGCTTGCAGGTTTCCTTGGAGAGGTTCGTAGATCAGCCGACCCGACCGCAGCGCCCGGACATCCGGGCCAAAGCCGCCTCGACGGCTCCGCCTCCTGGTAACCCGGGCGACCGCTCCGAAGCCCCGCCCCGCCTCGGGCTTCCGGGTCTCGGCTCGAAGGCCCCGCCCTTCAGGTGGCGCTGCGGCCTGGCCCTCTGGCGGAGAGGAGGTGGTTAGACCCGCGGCTGGAACCGCGAGCGGCCGGGCAGTGGTCGATTCCCATCTGGACGCAGACGATGGCGAGCCCGCCGGCTGTGCCCCCGCTGCCTCCGCACGACCCGAGGACGCCGGCTCTGTCGGTGGTGGACATGCACACGGGCGGCGAGCCCCTGCGCATCGTGCTGGCTGGGTCTCCGGAGGTGGTCGGCCCCACGCTGCTGGCCAAGCAACGCTACATGCGCCAGCACCTCGACCACGTGCGGCGACGGCTCATGTTCGAGCCCCGGGGGCACCGGGACATGTACGGGGCTGTGCTTGTGCCGAGCGAGCTTCCTGACGCGCACCTGGGCGTCCTGTTCCTGCACAACGAGGGCTACAGTTCCATGTGCGGCCACGCGGTGCTGGCTCTGGGCCGGTTCGCGCTCGACTTCGGGCTGGTGCCAGCGCCCCCCGCCGGCGCCCGCGAGGCCCTGGTCAACATCCACTGCCCGTGCGGGCTGGTGGCCGCCTTCGTGGAGTGCGAGGGCGGCCGCAGTGGCGGCCCGGTGCGCTTCCACAGCGTCCCGGCCTTCGCGCTGGCCACAGGTAACCGGTGGGACCCTTCCGGCCCTGCAGCCCAGGACCCAACTAATTACACTGTCTCTCTGGGCTGGAACCCACGCAGCGCAACTAACCCACCCCACAAAGCCTTTACAATCAGTAAAAAGGTAATTCTAAATAACTGCAAGTGTGTGTCAGCACCTTGCCCTTGCGAATTTGTATGGTGCATGCAATTTGATTACCCCGCAGATCTATCCGTCTGTGGCTTGGGGAGAGTCTTGAGGGGTACAGAATTCCGTGCTTCCCATACTCAGCGCCTCATTCTCCACTCGTCAGGCATTCCTAGAGATTTCACAGTTGGATAAGGCAAGGTCCACTAGGGTCAAGGGAAGTGCAAAGAACCGGGGCTCCAAGCTGGCTCAGAATATGATTGCTAGACACATTATTACACCCTGACAAGTTAGTAAATACGTTACTAAAAGTCATCTGTAAAAATTGCCTTCTCCAGTTCTTGGGGGAAGAATTAAATATTTTCGAGAAGATACAGATGTTGCCGGTCTAATTCTTTAAGAACAGGTACAGACATTGCCTGGGTCCAAATCCTGACACCCCCTTAAAGCTATGCAAACTTAGTCAAATTACTGACCCCCTCCGTGTCCATTGTATCTTCATTTGTTATCTCATTGAGGTTTTTTTGAGGATTTAATGAGAGTATGCAAGGTACTTAGAATTTTTAAAAAACATCTTCCTAGACATAGAAAGACTGCAGAATATATAGGGTTGCTAGTTATAGTTCTCGAGGTGTGCAGAGCCTTTAAAAGGCTTTGGTGGGTTCTCTAGTACAGAGCCTGTATGTCATGTAAAACAGTGTGTAACTATTCATCCTTACAAAGAGGGAGATTGCTACAAATTCCATCAGCGAAGGCTGAATTCTATCAAGATGCTTTAGTAGTCTGACTGGAAGTGAGCTGGGAGCTAATTTAGTCAATCCAGCAATAGGGTTATCGTTCCTTCAAAGTCTTCCAGCTGTGCAAATCATTCTGTTAATTTGATCTTGATCCTCCTCGTGGATTTGGGTTCCAGTTTAGCCTGATTATAAATGTTATGAATGATGCAGTAATAGCCCAGGTGTTTGAGAGTCTTAGAATACCTCAGGCAGCTGAAACACACAAGTTGATAAAGAATGCCACTGGGCAAACTGATGCCAGTTTCCCAGAAAGAATTGGTGTCACGTCCGGATTGGGAGGGAACTTGAGGGAGACAGGAATTTATGTTAGGATTGCATCTTTAAAAACCTCAGCAGTTAACTAGCTTGGCTACCTGATTTCCCCTTAGGCCACCCCAGCAGCAGATTAGAAGCACTCTAGATTTTGTGGGAAATGACAGCTGGCAGCAGGATTACCAACTACGTACATCATAGTTTGGGGTTGGTTAGGGCAGGGGCAGCCAACCCCACAAGCACAGTAGTTCCTGAAAGCATCACTGTGTGACCATAATATAATCAGTGGGCATTAATGGTCACTTTGAGCCATTAAGAAAATGAAATCCTTAAACTCTCTACTTTGAAAATTGCATAAAAGGCAGATGGATAGTGTCCAAGATCACGGCTCTGCCCCTCCCCATCTCTGTGACCTTGTGGAAGGGATTCCATGCCTCAATGTCATCTATAAAGTGAGGATGACAACAGTCCCTACCTCAGGATTGCTGAGTTCATCTCCACTCCACCCAGCTAAAATGAAGACTCTTTAGTTTTATTCACTGTATTTAAGTGCTAGAACAGTACACAGTCAATGAATATTGTGTGAATAAATGAAATTCAGAGAAGAATATGCTGATTGGCAAATGTAAACATCTGTCCTCTTAAGAGCCCTATTCCAGTTGGAAGTTAAACTTTTGGCTTTAATATTAAAATTTATTGTATTCCTAATCTGTGCCCACTATTCCCCACACGTTATCACATGGAATTCTCAAAACAATCCCTTTAGGATGGAAACAGCAATTCCATTTTATGCATGAGGACTTCAAAGCCACACTTAGCTTTCCCCATTCTGGCCGTCCCACATTTCCATCTATTTCCTGAGTCTCCTTTCATTAAACCTGCTTTTCATGTTGCATAAGCATCAAGATAAAGACATTTTTGATTCACTTTTGCTCTTAAGTTCCACAGGTGTGTTTTACTCCTTTGATTATAAACTTGCTCTGTTTTGACACATCATGTGTTAAAAGGGTCCTGTGGTTCTACTCTAACTGGTAGCCCCCTGGTATCTTTGTATGACTCACTGTGCAAACTCAGGAATACAAGAACTATTTTTCACAACTTAATTTCTGAATTTGAGACCCCTCTCTGCCCTGTTGGTTGACTTAGCCTCATCCTTCCACAGGCTGGCCCCTTTTTTGATATCTGCATGAGAGGCACCTACATTTTCCTTCATAGTTTTCACACATTCATGTCCCAGAATTTCCTCTCTCTCTGCCTCTGATGTTTTCTAGAAAAGATCTTCAGAACAGTTAACAAAATATGTATGTATGATTTAGGAAAAACATGGCATTCATGTTCTAAAACTTATACAAACCTCATTAACTTAAAAATAGAAAGATGTACTGAGCTAAAGGTCTATTATTAATTATGTGATGCATACTCATTTTGAAAATGGATTTTTGCTCCATTCCTTTTTACGATAGGAAAAAATACCCCCACCCCAACCCCCAGAAATACACATATATTTAAAATGCTGTGAATTTTATTGCTGAAATACTAAAACAAACTTATTTTCAAACATATCTTTTTTAGATTTCCTAGTGGATGTTCCCGGTCATGGAAAGGTGGTGGTGGACATTGCATATGGTGGCGCATTTTATGCGTTTGTTAGTGCTGAAAAGTTAGGACTTGATGTTTGTTCCACAAAGACAAGGGACCTCATGGATGCAGCAAGTGCAGTGACAGAAGCAGTGAAAGCTCAGGTCAGTACAGATGCTGCTATCATAGCAGATACCCTCCTCTGTGACATGGAGGGAATATAGATGACATGTCTATACAGAAAATTAAATACCTCTGAGTTCAAATTATCAGTAGTACTAAGAATAGGGTACTGGTTATAATCTTAGACTCTAGAGCAAGACTACCTGGGAGTTGTAGTTTTGCTACTTGTAGCTTTTATAACCTTGAACAAGTTACATAACTTCCATGTGCCTCAGTTTTCCTAGCTGTAAATGGAAATTATGAAATACCTGCTTCATAGGGAGTTGTAAGAATAAGTCAATATGTGTAAAGGACTTAAAATAGTGCCTAGCCATAGTAAATGTTCAATAAATGATAACTATTATTAACTTTAATAATACATAATAATAATATAATTTGTGGTTACTTAAACATAGAAAATGTATTATATAATATTCCACTAATTAGAAATGCTTTGATATATGTGGTCATTCTGCAAACCTTGAAAATAATGAATGTAAAATATAGCTTACAAAATAGATTTCATTAAATCTGATCAGACTTTCTCTTATTTCACAGAGAACATTAATTCCTAGTTAGTGAATTTTTCCTATATTGCTAAGAAGTTACTTAAATAACCACTCAAGTAACTCTAGTTTGGCTTGGGAAAACTATTGTTATAAAATCAGTTTAGATAATAAGTAATTCTAGAATAGTCTTTCCTTTCTAGCACAAGTGTGCCTTTTTACCTAATTGGGACCTATATATAAAACTCAATTTTACCTAATTGGGATCTATGTATAAAACTCATATACATATTTAAATGTTTTAGCATATGAGAATTTATCATTCTAAGTAAAAAATAACTTAGGAAAGATAGAATCTAATATACTTCTACTAATTATTTATGGGCCTATTTAACATATCTGAGGCTTTATTTTAACATAATAACTTAAATAACAAAATGAATATATACCATATCCCTGTTCTAAATTATCATTTTTCCAGGACTGTCAATACCAATAGGTAGAATTATTTTATCATAGTAACTTCTGAAACTCTGAATTCACATCCATTTTCTGTTCCAGTAAGGAGACAGCTAATAGTTTAACAATTTGACACAAAATAATTTGACCTTATTTTTAATAAAATCAAGAGAAAAAGGCATTGTTTTCTTAATAAAAGGAGTAATTTTGAAGTTCTCAAAGCTAGAACTTCTCACCAAGGTGGCAAGGGGTAGACTTTGAGGGAGGAAGGATTCTGAAAAAAATGTGAGTAGTTCTGTCAGTGATGAAGCAGGCAGTAGGATTACTTTGTGAACCGCTGATTATTCATACTGCTAATGCAGATTTAGGCAAAGGCCATTTGCCCAGGGGGGAGGGAGCTAAAGTAAATATAAAATAAATTCATCTTTGTCCTTTTAGCAAACATTTACCAAGGACTTATTGTATGTCGGACACCATGCTAGATGCTGGAGACCCAGAGGAAGAACAAACCCCACGACCTTCAAGGAGCTCAGTCTAGTGGGGGAAGCATCCCTGTGGGCAGTGTGATGTACTGGTGCTATTGTGGAGGTGGGGCATAGGGGCTTTAAGAGGTCAGAGAACAGAGATCCAATATATGGGCCTCTTTAACTGGGTTATAGATGGACTCTTTGGATTTTAAGAATCCAAATCTTTTCAACTGCTTTAAATGACAGGTAAGTGGTATTGGACTATACTAACTGTAAGGATACAATGGAAGTAAGGTTATAGTAATCTCAGCCAAGCTACCAGGCATTACAGGAATCCAGAAGTTAAACAACCAGACCTCCCAAGTTCAGGAAGCATTGCACATTTGGACCTGACCAAGCTTTACCACTGACGTGACCTAGCTACCCTGCCAGTGCTTGCTTCTCTCTGTGTGTACCTGCTGCTTTTTATGATACTGACTTCATCCTTTATAAGTCTTTTTTTACCCATCCAATTGTTTCTCTTACCTAATAGCTTCTGCATCCTTATACTTTTTGCTTGCTCATGGCCTCTGACAGTTCTTGTATCTATCAGTGGTATTAATTTCAGCTCTAGATACTCATTGCTTGCTTTTTCAACATTATCCCCTTCAAGTTCTTGAGGGTGAGAGTAGGATTGCCTTAACTCCTCCTGCTTGAGCAGCCATGGCTGGCCTGTGAATTGACCATCCCGGGGTCAATGCTGGGGTCAGTGGTTCAAAGAGTATGTGTTTTGGCAGGTATGTGTATAAAATAGGACTGTTCCTTTAGTAGAGGCTATGTGCAGGCTGACTTCCTTAGAAAGGGCTCAAAGTATAAGAATCATAACTTCCAACAAAACTATCTTTATTCATCTAGAGAAAGACATAATTTCTAGTATTTAGTGCTGTGACCCAAAAAATATTTTTTAAATGATAAAGGTGGAAAAATTATGTCTAAGAGTACCCCTGTCTAAGAGTACCCCATATATGTTATTTAAAAGATAAGTTTGAATGAAAATATTTATTTTATGTGTGGTTGATAATTATTTTATTTACAGTTTAAAATTAATCATCCTGACAGCGAAGACCTTGCCTTTCTATATGGAACTATATTAACAGATGGAAAAGACGCTTATAGTGAGGAACCAACCACCAACATCTGTGTGTTTGCAGATGAACAGGTATTAAAACTAGAATTTTTATTTTTATTTTTATTTATTTTTATTTTTATTTTTTTCTTGGCTGTGCTGCACAGCTTGTGGGATCTTAGTTCCCTGACCAGGGATTGAACCCTGGCCCCCGCAGTGAAAGCTCAGAGTCCTAACCACTGGACCGCCAGGGAATTCCAAACTGGAATTTTTAGGCACACAGCCAGGTAATATGGAACTAGAACACTGTGAACATCTCATCTTCATTTATTCTGCAACAGGTTGACAGAAGTCCTACCGGCTCAGGAGTGACAGCCCGAATTGCTCTGCAGTATCACAAAGGGCTTCTAGAACTGAACCAGACCAGAGCCTTTAAAAGCAGTGCAACCGGCTCAGTATTCACAGGGAAGGCTGTGAGGGTGAGTGGCACCCTTAGCTTCTCATTTGTAAGTATGTTACTTTTGAGACTGTGGAGACCTAAGGTGGGTGTTAGATAAGTTTCTTCACTTAGCTCTTAGAAGAGAATTTTAAGACAGGCCTGAAAAAACTTCCGTTCAGCTAGGATATTGGTTTTCAAAGTGTGGAAAGGACCTTTGGGTCCTATCCATGGGTCCACAAAATCAAAGATATGTTCATAATAATACTGAGACGTTGCTTCCTTTTCACTTTCATTCTCTCACAAATGTACAGTGGAGTTCTCCCGGAGCTACGTGATGGGTGATATCCCAGCTGATTGAATGCAGAAACAAATACGAGAATCTAGCTGCCTTTTGTTATGCCAGACATTAAAGAGATTTGCAAAAATGTAAAAAATGCCATATTTCTCATTAATTTTTTTTTTGTTTTGGCAGATATAGTTATTTTCACAAAAATTTGTTGTTTATGACAAAATGTAATTGGTTTATTATTTCTAAATGCATTAATGAAAAAATATCTTTATTTTTTTTGAATTTTAGAATTTTATTTACTGTTTTTATACAGCAGGTTCTTAACAAATATCTTTAATTCCCAATATAGCAAATATTAATTGATATAACTGAAATAAACAAAAACTCTTTGTGGTCCTAAAATCTTTTAAAATTAAAGCATAGTTGATTTACAATATTGTGTTAGTTTCAGGTATACAACATAGTGTTTCAGTATTTTTGCAGATTATATTCCATGGTAGGTTATTATGAGATGTTGGGTATAATTCCCTGTGCTATACAGTATATCCTTGTTGCTTATCTATTCTATAAATAGTAGTTTGTATCTGTTAATCCCATACCCCTAATTTGTCCCTACTCTCTTTCCTTTCCCCTTTGGTAAGCACAAGTTTGTTTTCTATATCTGTGAGTATGTTTCTGTTTTGCATATACATTTATTTGTATTATTTTTTAGATTCTACAAATAAGTGATATCATATAGTATTTGTGTTTCTCTGTCTGACTTTCACTAAGCACAATATTCTCTCCATCCACATTAATAATAATAATGGCATCCATAATAATGGCATTATTTCACTGTTTTTTATGGCTGAGTAATATTCCAGTGTGTGTGTGTGTATGTGTGTACCACATCTTTTTAATCCAATCATCTGTTGATGGACACTTGGGTTGCTTTCCCGTCTTGGCTTTTGTAAATAGTGCTTCTATGAACATTGGGGTGCATGCATGTTTTTGCATTAGTGTTTTCATTTTTTCAGATATATACCCAGGAGTAGAATTGCTGGATCATATGATAGTTCTATTTTTAATTTTTTGAGGAACCTCCATATTGTCTTCCATAGTGGCTGCACCAATTTACATCCCTACCAACAGTATAGGAGGGTTCCCTTTTCTCCACATCCTCACCAACATTTGTTATTTGTAGACTTTTTGATGATAGCCATGTTGATTGGTGTGAGGTGGTACCTCATTGTGGTTTTGATTTGCATTTCTCTAACGATTTCATGTGCCTGTTAGCCATTTGTATGTCTTCTTTGGAAAAATGTCTATTCAAGTCTTCTGCCCATTTTTTTTAAAGATTTTTTGATGTGGATCATTTTTTAAGTCTTTATTGAGTTTCTTACAATATTGCTTCTGTTTTATGTTTTGGTTTATTGGCCCTGAGGCATGTGGGATCTTAGCTCCCCGACCAGGGATCAATCCCACACCCCCTGCATTGGAAGGCAAAGTCTTAATCACTGGACGACCAGGGAAGTCCCTTCTGCCCATTTTTTGATTGGATTGTTTGGTTTTTTCGATATTGAATTGTATGAGCTTGTACATTTTGGAAATTAAGCCCTCGTTGGTCACATCATTTGCAAGTATTTTCTCCCATTCCATAGGTTGTCTATTTGTTTTATTGGTGGTTTCCTTTGCTATGCAAAAGCCTTTAAGTTTAATTAGGCCCCATTTTTTTATTTTTGCTTTTATTTCTTTTGCCTTAGGAGACAGATCCAAGCAAATATTGCTACTACTTATGTCAAAGAGTGCCTATGTTCTCTTCTTCCAGATTTCCCAGCACTACTTATTGAAGAGACTGTCTTTTCTCCATTGTATATTCTTGCCTCCTTTGTCGTTTAATGACTATAGGTGTGTGGCTTTGTTTCTGGGCTCTCTATTCTGTTCCATTGATTTATTTGTCTATTTTTCTGCCAATACCATGCTGTTTTGATTACTATAGCTTCGTAGTATAGTCCAAAGTCTGGGAGGGTTATACCTCCAGCTTCATTCTTTTTTCTCAGGATTGCTTTGGCAGTTTGGGGGCTTTTATGGTTCCATATATATTTTAGGATTCTTTGTTCTGGTTCTGTGAAAAATGGCCTGGGTATTTTGATAGAGGTTGCATTAAATCTGTAGATTGCTTTGGGTAGTATGGCCATTTTAATAATATTATTTCTTCCAATCCAAGAGCATGGAATATCTTTTCATTTGTTTAAATCATCTTCAGTTTCCTTCATCAGTGTTTTATAGTTTTCAGCATATAGGTCTTTCACCTCCTTGGTTAAGTTTATTCCTAGGTATTATTTTTTTGACCTTATTTTAAATGGGATTGTTTTTTACTTTCTGATATTTCATTATTGGTGTTTAGAAACGTGACCGATTTTTGTATATTAATCTTGTATCCTGCAACCTTGGTGAATTTATTTATTAGTTCTAATAGTTTTAGAGTGGAGACTTTAGGGTTCACTATATAGAGTATCATGTCATCTGCAAATAGTGACAGTTTTACCTCTTCCTTCCCAATATGGATAACTTTTATTTCTTTTTCTTGTCTGATTGCTATGGCTAGGATTTCCAATACTAGGTTAAATAGAAGTGGTGAAAGTGGGCATCCTTGTCTAGTTCCTAAATTTAGTGGGAAGGCTTTCAGCTTTTCACCATTGAGTATTATACTAGCTGTGGGTTTGTCATAAATGACCTTTATTATGTTGAGATATGTTCTCGCTATACCCACTTTGATGAGAGTTTTTAATCATGAATGGATGTTGAATTTTGTTGAATGCTTTTTCTGCATCTGTTGAGATGATTATGTGGTTTTTGTCTTTCCTTTTGTTAATGTAGTATATCACATTGATCGATTTGTATATGTTGAACCATCCTTGTGACCCTGGTATAAATCCAGCTTGATTTGTATATGTTGAACCATCCTTGTGACCCTGGTATAAATCCAGTGTATGATCCTTTTTATATATTCTTGGATTTGGTTTGCTAATATTTTGTTGAGGATTTTTGCATCTATATTCATCAAAGATATTGGCCTGTAATTTTCTTTTTTAAGTGTCTTTGTCTGGTTTTGGTATCAGGGTAATGGTGGGTGAGGTCCTCAAATCTTAGGGTATAAAGGGATCCTGAGACCAAAATGTTTGAGAACCATTAAATTAGGGTTTGGAAGTTTTTTGTTTTTATTCTATAGGAATGTTCCATTTTATATAATAAGATGTGAAAGTCCTGAAAAGTTGTGGAAAGTATTTTTGTAATGGAATCAAATTATAAATGAGCTAACAGCTAATTAATGAATTTACTCATAGTAGTAAGTAAAATCTACTGTAGTATGATTAAATTGCATCTAATAAGTGAATCTACTCACAAAGAGTCCTTTAATATAGCAGATAACTTATCCTAATGAAGACTTTTATATCCTAATGTAGCTGTTTTTAAAGTTTGTTCTTTTCTGAATATGGAATTTGCTTTAAGTTAGGGATTCATATATAATACGCTGATCTTATGGGATACCAAACCATTTATGTTACATGCAAAAACTTGGAATACGTTATCTTCAAGTCTGAGACTCAAGACAAAATAATAATCGACAACATTTATTGGGTGCTTGACTATGTGTCAGTTTCCAAGCTAAGCACTTCACATATACCGTCTCTTTTAATTCTCCCAAGAATCCTCTGAGGTCAGTAATGTTATCATCCTTTTTTCACAAGTGATAAAATGGAGAATTAGAGTTTAGATAATTTGCCATAGGTCAAACAGACAGGTAACAGAGCCAGGCTATGCATGTGGGTCCCTCTGAGCAGAGCCTGTACTGTTAACCACCATATTTTCTTGCTCTTAGGCAAACATTTGATGCAGATGGGCAGTTTCACCCACGTGAGAGTGAATTCAACTCTCAACCAGCCAGTAATGATGACTCCCAAAGCTTCATCCCTACCACGCTTACCTGTGCCTCTCTCCTGAGTCTGACACTGTCCACTAAACTCATCTCAAGATGATTGTCCCAGAGATATCTCCAACTCAACTTGTTTACAAGTTCTCCCTTCCTAAATGTGTTCTTCCTGTCTCATTCCCCATCTCAGCTAATGGTGGCGCCAGCTTCACTTCCAAGCTAGAAACTATGGTCATATTAACTCATCTCTATTCCTCACCTCCTACGTACATCAGTCCCCAGGTCTATCAATTCTGCCTCCAAAGTATCTCTATATTTTGTTCTCCATTCTCTAAAAACTGCCCTCCTGTCTCTAGATTTAATTGATGAATTAAGGTTACCTCTTAACAGATTGCTGGGTTTCTAGTCTCTCTCCTCTCCAATTTGTTCCCTACTTTACAGCTAAACTAAATCAAAAACACAAATCCAGTCACTTACCTTAAATACCTCCCATTGCCTATATGATTAACTCTTGGGTTCTCTTTAAAATGATAAAAACTGAGAATACAACTTTTAGGCTAGATAAACTATGAGGGCAGTATCTTGATATTCTCCTATCACCTTCTTTTTTCAGGAAGTAAAATATGGTGATTTTAAAGCTGTTATAGTGGAAGTATCTGGACAAGCCCATTACACAGGTACAGCAAGCTTTATAGTAGAAGATGATGACCCATTGAGGGATGGATTTCTTCTCAAATGACTTATATGACTTTTAAGGGCTTTCTTTAAATTGTTATCATACGTAATTTCTCTCTGAATTACTTGGAAAACTGTATCCAAATTGTACATGTAAGCCAACTAACATTCTTCTTAAAATAATACACTGTGGTTAAATATAAAGTCATTATTCCTCATACTTATACATGTGTATTGGTATAAATATTGCTTATAGAATACAAAATGCAGAATACTTTTCTAATTATTAACATATCAGGTAAAATTAAAACCTTAGTTCTTGTTACTTTTAAATATTCCTCTGTGGTAATTACTATAATATTCTGTTTTAAATGCTCTTTGAATAATAGCTTCAATTGTAGCCCTCACAGCAATGAGTCTTACAAGTTCATTATTTTAGTCTTCCAGTTTTTGAGTAAAATAATGCCCTGTCTCTAAGCAGCATGCAAGAGAGACAGCTTATTATAAAGTCCTCAACACTTAGCAGTCATAAACTGGGGAGGAATGGGGTGGTCAGCTTCTTTGGGTGAGAGTTGTTGTAGCTGCTGCAGGGATGTCCTCTGTGCTGCAGAGCCCAGCTCCTATACCCGTAAACTCGTGAGAGAAGATCAAAAATCAGGTTTTTGATATATCTTTAACGCTGTTATAAAAGGGGTTGTTTATTGCATTACTGAAGTATAGGTACACAGTAGGAGTCAATCAATAAATATCTACAGTGGAGCGAGTCACATACTCTGCCAACTACATGCCAGGTAATTTAAAACATGAAGGACATGTTAACTATTGGCATTCTTGCTAGTTAATTGTGAACCTGTTAAAAAATAAAATATGATCATTATCAGTCATTATAAAATGAAGTATTAAAAATTATTCACCATATGATTTTCTCAATATTCAGTAGACTTTTTTTCTGGTGGGTGGGGGGTATTTTCTCAGTTTATTTTAGATTCATTGTTTTGACCTTAATTTGTGCTCTGAACTCTGTCAACCTTGAATCAGTAGACTCTTTTTTGAGGTAAGTAATAGTATTTCTTTTTTTGAGCATACAGTGAAGTAATTAATTCATTTAACTGGCTGTATCATCCAGCAAGTCTGTGTACACCCAGTTATTAGGTCTCTGATTGAATTACCTGACCAAAAGGAAGGCTGTAAAGTTAATGTTCTTGATTTCCCTATTAAATACACAAAAACTAATGTTTTCCATTCATTATCTCTTAAAATCTGTGGTAAAAAATTCACTTACCTCCAAAAAATAACACTAAATATGACCAAGAAATTTTCTACAGATCAGGGAGATTTGCTGTACTTTATTTTAATAGAAATAGAGCCACTATTTGCTCTCTAAATTTCACAAGTCACATTAATTTGAAGAAAAAAAGACACATACATTGTTTAGAAGTTTATAGCATTTTGTAATGTGCACACACATCTCCCCTGATCTAATGAGGTACACTGTGAAATTTGATTATTATTCTATGGCTACCGAGGGTGGGGAGTATTTTATCACTGACATTCTTTAGAATTGTTAGCACGTGGTGATAACAAAAATGCGGACTGACAGTCAGTTTTATTATTGTTTCAAAATTCTCTACAGACAGTGCACCCCCTGATCAACTGCACCCAGGCCGGCACTCCCTCTGCCCACCCATGGTATGCCACTGCTTTTGTCTCATTCATGAATATGAGAGAAATGCAAGCCAGAAGTGTCAACTAACTCCCTCAGGTCGCATTTAAGGCTGTCAGTCTAGGGCTTCTGACCCCAAGTCCAGTATTTTCCTGCTACACTTCCTCTGCCTCTAAGACAGGACAGCCAGAACTTGTTCTATGATAATACTTTAACAAATATGTTATGTTTCTTGAACATTGAAAACTAGATACTGCCTAAATCTTCCTAAATTGTAATCCAAACCAGAGCCAAACCCTTGCAATAATATTCATTCCTTCTGTATTTCACCATGTCTCCCATGGAGTCAAAACCACTAGGGAAATCAACAGCTGTTCCTCTCAGCTCCAAGTGTCTAATCAGTCACTAAGCCCTGTTGATTCTACCTTCTGAATAGTGCTCACAGCTATCCCTTCCCATCCTTGCTAAGGGTCTTGTCTCATCACTAACCTCTTTCAAGCAACCTCCTTCCCCTCATTGGTTCCTTCCTCTAAGGTCTTATCAAGTATCATCATAAACAAAATGAAACAAACATCCCTTGTCCACCTTCCCTCTTCAGCCTGCTGTCTGTCGCCCCTATTTCCTTCCCTTTGCAGTCACGCTCCTAGATTCCTTACTCTCTTCTCAATGGGTACATTTTCTCATCTTCCATTTGCTACTCAACTATTGCAGTCTGGTTTCGCCCTCATTACTCATTGGAAACTGTGCTTGATCTAACGGCCAGATTTAATGGTCACCCAAGGGTTTATGCAATCCATGGTGGATGCTGCTTCTTGCTTCTTGCAGGCAAGTGTGGTACATTTTAGAGCACCAACCTCTACTCCCTTGGTGCAGAGCTCAGACACAGAGCCATCCACTGAGGTTCTCAAGACCATAGGTTAGTACTCAGGCCCCATTAGTACCCATCGGGTGCTGCAGTTGTGTGGGCCCAGGTCCATCTCCTCTTCACCATGCGCTTGTAAATCTTTTTGCTCCAGGTCCTCTAGACTCCGTAAGAGTTGGGGCACCCTCCTCTTCGTCCCTCAAATTCCACAATTTCTATACCATCCCTCCTTAGGACAGTGCCTCTCATACTTCAATGTAGGTGTGAATTACCCAGGGATCTTAGAATGCAGATTCTCATTTCCTAGGCATGGGGTGGGGCATTTCTAACAAGCACCCAGCTGATGCTGGTACTGCTGGTAGGAGGACTGCAGTTTTAACCAATCGATTTTAATTCCCTATTTGGGCCCAGGCTTTACAGGTGAGTCTCCCCTACCTGGAAACTTCTCCTCTTAGCTCTGAGACACATAAGAAGCCTGCTACCTCCCTACCTGGAGGTGAAGAATAGAGCTGACCTCATCATCTCAGCAACTTTTCTGAGAAGAGGCTGAGAAACTTACATTCTCCTCTTCTGAAAAGCAAAAGTAAAACAAAGCACCCCGAAACACAGGACAGCTGATTTCTCAGTTGGCCAAATATGCCTCATTAAATACATCACTCACCTGCTTAGCTTTTCTCCCTTTACCTGCTTCTTAATTTTTGCTACTCCCTAGCATTCCACCCATGGTTCCTTTCTCTCTTCACTCAATACTCTGTTCCTAAGTCGTCATATTCATGCCCGCATTTTTCTCTCTTGTAGAGAGGCTGACATCTCCCAAGTCTCTAAATCCTAAGCTCCAGAGCCATACTGCAGATTCACTACTTGGTGGACAAAGCAGACTCATCTGCCCCTAGAATGAGCCCCTCCTCCCGTATTCCCTAATTTGATCAATGGTACCACCATCCATCGAGCCAGGAACTTGGGATCTATCCTTGGATCCTTTTTCATGCCCTTTTGTCCTGTCTGTTGATGCTCTGAGGTGGATGTCTGTGGATTTGGCCGGCATCATTCCTTTTCCCTTCTTTTATCAACAACACTCTCCTTTTCCTTTGGGAAACCATCCATCCCCTTGCACATAGCCTTGATGGGGCTGCCAGACAAGGGGTACTCCAATCAGACTCTCTCCTCTAAGACCTGGGATCTTGAGAGAAATGACATAAGGTCTGAAAAATGGTTGAAGCAGACTTATTCCTATAGAGCCCTAAAGAGATCACCCTCAGTTCCTTTCTGCTATCTCTACCTGTAGAGCTGCCCTGACTTCTCTTTTTCTTGGGGTTGGCTGTTAGACTATCCTTTTGAACTCCCCCTGTCCTTCCAGTAAATTCTGCTTTTGCTTAAATGAGACAGTGCCCTCAATGTATTGTTTATATCCAAAGACTCTAATCCATATACTGCCTCCTTCTTCACTGTAAATGCCTTAGTTCAGACTCTTTCATTTCTCCCCTGGGCTATTACAATGCCTTTTCTTTTTCCTTTTTTTCCCCAAATCTATTTATTCATTTATTTTTATTCATCTATTTTTGGCTGCGTTGGGTCTTCACCGCCGCACGCGGGCTTTCTCTAGCTGCGAGGAGTGGGGGCCACTCTTCGTTGTGGTGTGCAGGCTTCTCATTGCGGTGGCTTCTCTGTGGCAGAGCACAGGCTCTAGGCGCGCAGGCCTCAGCAGTTGTGGCACGCGGGCTTAGCAGCTTGTGGCTCGCGGGCTCCAGAGCACAGGCTCAGTAGTTGTGGTGCACGGGCTTAGTTGCTCCACAGCATGTGGGATCCTCCTGGACCAGGGCTCGAACCCGCGTCCCCTGCAATGGCAGGCGGACTCCCAACCACTGCGCCACCAGGGAAGTCCCACAATGCCTTTTCTTAACTGGTCTCTCAGTTGCCAGATTCTCTTCCTACAGTCCTTATATTTTTAAACAACATTTATGACGTTGTAATATATTTGTGTTTGCCTAAAACTGTAAGGTCTTTGGGCTAGGACCCTTATTTGTTGTTTCTGAAAACCTAAATAAACTAATCTGTTATATATTTTTGGCTTAGTTCAGTGGTTTTCAGCTGAGGTTGGTCCCCCTCTCCCCCTGAACATTTGGCAATGTCTGAAGACATTTTTAGTTGTCACTACTGCCATCTCGTGGGTAGAGGCTAGGGTTACTGTTAAACATCCTACAGTGCCTAGGATAGCCTCCACAACAGAGAATTACCTGGCTCAAAATGTCAATAATGCTGAGACCGAGAAACCCAGTCTTATTTTACCACCTTAAATGAACTTTACTTATACTGTAAGTTTCCAGTAGTATATTTTTCCTCACTAAAATAAGTGCCCAAAACACTACTATTGTTGATTCTAAGACCTGAAAGTATATTAGTCATTCTTGAGATCAGTGTTTCTCAAACGAGCATCAGAATCACTTGCAGGGCTCGCGGCTGGGCTCCATCCCCATAGTTTCAGATTCAGTAGATTTGGGGTGTGGCCTGGGAATCTGCATTTCTAACAAGTTCCCAGGTCATGCTGATGCTGCTGGTCCAGGGTCCACACTTTGTAGACCACTGCTTTAGAGAACCTAAGGGTTTATCACAGTTTCCCTCATTAGAGGCCATGCCCAGAAACTTGAGATGCAGTTTCCCTGGGAAGGCTGGCCCTTCCTGAACCTGTATCTTCCCGCCAGATACCTGGAGCTGCATCTGTGGCGACTGCTTGGCTGGCAGCACCTTAAACTCAAAACATACCACATTCCAGAGAACTGATGAAGGCTGCCAGCAGGGCAAGGAACCAGTGACTCTCCCCTCTTCCCTGACACGTGTGAGAGAGTAATGGTCCTGGGGTCCAGGTCCTTGAAAACAAGGTGACATCCTGCCTCCAGGATCCATATTCTAGCTCCTCAAAGCACCTGTATCAGAATCACCTTTGGGGTTTAGATTCATGGGCCCATCCTCAGTACTCCTGGGAGTCAGCCAGCCAATGTGCATTTTAATAAGCTTACTACATCAGTGGTTCTCAAAGTGTGGTCCTTGGACCAGCAATATCATCACCACCCAGCAACTTGTTAGAAATGCATATTCTCGGACAAGACCCCAGATCTACTGAATCTGAACATCTGGGGTTGGGCCCAGTCAACTGTGTTTTAACAAGCCCTAGGTGATTCTGTTGCATGCTCAAGTTTGAGAACACCTGGTTTAAGTTTTTCTGCTCCCTCAGGTTTAAGATCTCCGAATTTCGATTGTTTTCCACTTCAGGTTCTAGATTCCTTTCCTACCTGTAGATGCCGGAAACACCCACAGGAAGCAAAGCACCCCCCCCTCGCCCCCCGCCTCTCTGTAGGACATGTGTATCCAAGAGAGCTTGAGAGTGAACCCTTGTTGAATTTGGCCATCTGTGTGAGGACCAGTCCCGCTTTATCTGATCAGGCTGGGCAGTGGTCCCTGAGGAGGTCGACCTGGCACTCTCTGAAGCCCACCTCCCTGGCCGCATAACCTCGGGGAGAGGTGACATCCTGGACCGGCTTTTCTGAGGGTACTCGGCCGGCGTCCCGCCCCGCGCTCTCGCGTAAACACGCGGTTCCCTTGGCAACGCCTGGACCGCACGTCAAAAGCTCCGCGGGTCGTGGGCTACGGTCAACCCTCCGGCCGAGCGCAACTCCAGGCAGAGGCCCCTGACCCCGGCCCCGAGCCACCTCGGGCTTGCGGCCGCCTCCCCCGGTGCGGGATGAGCAGACCCGCGGCCGCCGCGGGGCCCCATGGAGAAGCAGCCGCCGCCGCCGGTGCGCCCAACAGTGAGCACAACCTTGTCGGGCAGCCCACGCCCCGGCGCCCCC
The DNA here is from genome assembly GCF_964165515.1 of Mesoplodon bidens. NCBI lineage: Eukaryota > Metazoa > Chordata > Mammalia > Artiodactyla > Ziphiidae > Mesoplodon > Mesoplodon bidens. The sequence goes on along the minus strand of NC_138178.1, from coordinate 136,707,842 downwards.
TCCGCGGCCGGCACGCCTGGCCGGACTTCCTCTGCGGCGGCGACGGCGGCGGCCGTGCTCTCTTTCAGCACCGCGTCGGCCGCGGCGCTGGGGAACCAGAGCGGCAGGAGCGGGGGCGACAGCACTGGCGCCTCGGCTGGCGGCGGCCTCGGCGGGCACGGCGCGGCGGGGAGGCCACCGCTGGGCCCCGCGGCGGCGCCGCTGCTATCTCAGGGGGCGGCGGTGGAGGCCCAGACGCTCGTCCTCCTGCTCATCTTCCTGCTGTCTAGCCTGGGCAACTGCGCGGTGATAGGGGTGATCGTGAAGCACCGACAGCTCCGCACCCTCACCAACGCGTTCATCCTGTCCCTGTCTCTGTCGGATCTGCTCACGGCGCTGCTCTGCCTGCCAGCCGCCTTCCTGGACCTCTTCACACCGCCCGAGGGCCCGGCGCCCGCCGCCGCCGCGGGGCCCTGGCGCCGCCAGCCATCTCTTCAGCTCGTGCTTCGGCATCGTGTCCACGCTCAGCGTAGCCCTCTCATCTCGCTGGACCGCTACTGCGCCATCGTGCGGCCGATGCGGGAGAAGATCGGGCGCCGCCGCGCGCTGCAGCTGCTGGCCGTCGCTTGGCTGGCGGCGCTGGGCTGGCGGCGCTGGGCTTCTCCTTGCCCTGGGAGCTGCTCTGTGCTACCTGGGAGTCCCCGGCGGCGCAGAGCTTCCACGGCTGCCTGTACCGGACGACCCCGGACCCCGCGTAATTGGGCGCGGCCTACAGTGTGGGGTTGGTGGTGGCTTGCTACCTGCTGCCCTTCCTGCTCATGTGCTTCTACCACTACCACGTCTGCAGGACCGTGCGCCTGTCGGACTTGCGCGTGCGGCCCCTGACCACCTGCGCGCGCGTGCTGCGCTTCTTCAGCGACGTGCGCACGGCCACCACAGTGCTCATCATGATTGTCTTCGTCATCTGCTGCTGGGGGCCCTACTGCTTCCTGGTGCTGCTGACCGCGGCCCGGCAGGCCCAAGCCACGCAGGCTCCCTCGCTCCTCAACGTGGTGGCCGTATGGCTGACCTGGGCCAATGGGGCCATCAACCCTGTCATCTATGCCATTCGCAACCCAAACATTTTGATGCTCCTAGGGCACAACCGGGAAGAGGGCTACCGGACTAGGAACATGGACGTTTTCCTGCCCAACCAGGGCCCGGCTCTGCCGGCTAGAAACAGCAATCCCCTTCGAAACCGCTATAGCAACCACCTGGGGGCCTGCAGCAGGATGTCCTCTTCCAACCCAACCAGCGTGGTGGGAGGGGACGACGTGGCCATGTGGGATCGCAAAAGTCCAGTTGTGCTTTTCTGCCCGGAGGGGCCACCAGATCCTGCGACAGCAGCAGCTAAACAGCCTAAATCTGAAGCCGGGGATACCAGCCTCCAAGAAGGGTTGGGATGCACAGCTTGTGAAGGCAAATTTCCACCCGCTTCGATGAACAATACAGGATTCCGGGGAGAATCGTGTGTTTCATAAAGCCAAACATTTACAAAAGAGGCAAAGGGGGAGGCTTACCACTTCCCCCAAACAACATACAAGACAGTGTCCTTTCCTTCAGAAGTGCGGAAAGGAATGTAAAGTGCAAAACTTAAAACGATGTTTAACCACACAACCAAGCATTGTGAACTGTAAGTGCCAAAACTGACAAAAATAAAATTCACAATTACTGAAAATCTCATATTACAGGAATCACACTGTGAAACAAACAAAAAAATTCATTGAATGCAACTGGTTCATATACATAGACTTTCAGGAAAAATGAAGACCTTAAGAATTGCTCGAAGGCCCCTCTAAATCACCAGCATTCAGCAGAACTTCAGATTTCTAGAACTTGCACCTCTGACACATGCCTTGGTTGCTTAGGTTAGGAGTCGAAAATTTTTATCCTTACATACTTTGGTGCATTTCCTCCCCATCCCACCCCCATAATCTTTGTGAGAAATTTTAAATTCATATTCCATTTAAAACTATTTTAGGATTTTGAAAAAATGGTTTATTACTAAAAGTGATTTATTACTATAAAATTCAACCATTTGAGGGGCAAAGAGAAGTATGAACATAAAGAAATGTGGCTATTTTTTAAAGTATTTCAAGATTATACTTAGAAATTAATGTCCCCCATCTTACCCCCAAAATTATCTGCCTTGGAAGCTTTGAGACTTAAACCTTACTCTAACCTGGTACTTTTGTTTCTAATGACTTAGGGGTGCCGCTCTCAGAAAGCTTCCACATTCTTAAAAATAATTTTCATAGTAGAAAATCTTTGCATTTGAGGTAAATTTGATTTTTGGATGCAGCCAAAAATGTAATTTGAAGTCAAGTTGATTGAATTTTGTGAGTAATGCATATATACCTATATGAGAGCTCTATAAAAGTAATAAGCTTGGCTATCCTAGGTAGCTTTCATCTAACCGAAGGTGATTCCAAAGAGGAATTCAAAAAATATTTTGAGAAGTGGATGCATTCTTGGAATAAGCATAAAGCTCTCCAGGAAAATCATGTTCTTCTACATTTGGAAGTTTGGGTACATTTGTTTAAAAAAAATAGTTGCTTAATAGACATGACATATAAAATAATGTGGTCTAGGACTGCCCTGGTGGCGCAGTGGTTGAGAGTCCACCTGCCGATGCAGGGGACACGGGTTCGTGCCCTGGTCCGGGAAGATCCCACATGCCATGGAGCAGCTAGGCCCGTGAGCCATGGCCACTGAGCCTGCGCGTCCGCAGCCTGTGCTCTGCAGCGGGAGAGGCCACAACAGTGAGAGGCCCGCGTACTGCAAAAAAATTAAAAAAAAAATAATAATGTCTTTATTTGAAAGGAGAATGGCTGTGGGATTATTATATGTAATAGCGTACTCATAACTTAGGGGTAAAGTCAGAGAGGTACTTTAATCAAGCCAAAAATACCTTCAGAAAGGTGCAAAACAAAGATGCTGTTTAAAAATATTTGAAAGCACAAGCACAATTCAGGATTTGTGTGGGTGAAATTTCTCACATTAAATGCCACTGTACATAGAATCATTTACTCAGAATTTTACAAGATGTTTTTGTGTTTTCTTCCTCTTTCTTTCTTCATCTTGCTCCTCTTCAGTATTTCACAGCCTTAATTGAATAAGTACTTTAAACTAGATATGAAACCTCTGCTCTCAAATAAAGATTTTAATGTGAAATGGCCACCTTTTTTTCTTGTAAAGTATTTAAAGAAGAAGGGTGTATGTCATTATTTTGTAATCAAAGATGGAAATATATGATTTTTTTATACAGCAGGTTCTTATTAGTCATCCATTTTATCCACAGCAGTGTATACACATCAATCCCAATCTCCCAATTCATCCCACTACCACCCCCCACCACTTTCCCCCCTTGGTGTCCATACGTTTGTTCTCTACATCTGTGTCTCAATTTCTGCCCTGCAGACTGGTTCATCTCTACCATTTTTCTAGGTTCCACATATGTGCGTTAATATATGATATTTGTTTTTCTCTTTCTGACTTATTTCACTCTGTATGACAGTCTCTAGATCCATCCATGTCTCTATAAATGACCAAATTTCGTCCCTTTTAATGGCTGAGTAATATTCCATTGTATATATGTACCAGATCTTCTTTATCCATTCATCTGTCAATGGGCATATAGGTTGCTACCATGTCCTCCTGGCTATTGTAAATAGTGCTGCAATGAACATTGGGGTGCATGTGTCTTTTTGAATTATGGTTTTCTCTGGGTATATGCCCAGTAGTGGGATTGCTCAGTCATATGGTAATTCTATTTTTAGTTTTTAAAGGAACCTCCATACTGTTCTCCATAGTGGCTGTATCAATTTAGATTCCCACAAACAGGGCAAGAGGGTTCCCTTTTCTCCACACCCTCTCCAGCATTTGTTGTTTGTAGATTTTCCGATGATGCCCATTCTAACTGGTGTGAGGTGATACCTCATTGTACTTTTGATTTGCATTTCTCTAGTAATTAGTGATGTTGAGCAGCTTTTCATATACTTCTTGGCCATCTGTATATATATGATTCTTGTCAGAGCTAAAGATGTTTTAATTTTTCCCTTTCTCAAGGCATCACACAATCAGAAGTTTATGAATTATCTTTATATATCTTCCTACACTGAGTGTAGTACAGAGTAGATGAGATCATGTCTCCTCTTTAGCACTTACTATAAAACATTTACAGACAGTGCAGCTGAACTCACGTTGAACAGATATCCTGTTAAAGGCAAAAAAGTTGTGTATTTTTCACATTTTGAGAAAATGGAAGTCATGTCTGATATTTAGGGGAAAATGATAAAGTCTTCCAATTATGAAAGGTATCATAGTGCAGAAATTCAGCAGCTGTGAATAGAGGCAGAGAAAGAGTTAGAGATCTTAGGGGAAGGAGGCAAGCATGTTGCAAAATAAGGTATTGCCTGAGAAGAAGAATTGAAGGAAGGCATTTAAAAATAAACGTAACATGAAATAGACCTGCTTCGTGAGTGAGGGGGAAATCCATGAGATTGGGGGTGACGAGGTGGTGGCATGAAGGACTGTAGGCAAGAAAATGAATCCCCACCCTGACTCTTGGTAGGCAGGTGTAGGAAGTTTTAGGAAGGGGGTGGCTTGGGAAGGAGATTGTTCTGTTAGTGGTTCTAAGAGTAATGGTGGGTAAGAATGTGAGGGGAGAGGGAGAAAGTAGCTAGTAAGTTACTGAACAATTTAGAGTGTTGTGTTTGTCTTTAAATTTGAGGCTATACAACCGGTCAGTGATAGAACTAGGACTTGAACCTCAGAGCCCCATATTCCCTTCTCTACCCTCCGTTGCCACCATAAAGATCAATGGATAGAGAAACTAAGGATGAGAAGTTGTGGTACTATCATCATCATCATCACCACCACCATCAACATCAACATCATCACCATCTACTGGTTTTATTTCGTATTTTATGTAGAACAACTTCCTGGGTACTAAGGCTACTAACGGGAAGAAATCACATTACCTGCCTTAAGAGGGCATACAGACTAATCGAAGACTTTTTGCTTTATAAAAATGGGCCATAATGAGGACTCTTTAGTTTACCTGTAAGGAAGAAAAGGTGCAGCATTTTCAGAAGTGGTTAGCAAAGAAGAGATGGATTTGGAAGCAAAAGACATGCAGATAAAGGCCAGGAACCAATCTGGTCCAGTTGTAAATACTTAGAGACAAAAATTAGCGCCTTGAATAAAAGATGTGAAAGAATGACTCAAATAAATATAAGACTTAGACCTTTCCTCATGACTTTGTGGGAAAAGGAGAAAGAGAAGCTGTGCAATATTGGGATGTATTAAATATTGCTTAGACATAAAGGCCAGAATGTAATCCTTCATATCTCATTCTGCTCCCAGCTTGAGTATTTCATTTAAATTACAATAACAAGTCATACTCAGCATAGTACATACATTAGCTCATTTAATCCTCAAAGCAACCCTCTAAGTAGCGGGTGGGTGGGGGGATGCTATTATTATCACACCACCCATTTTACAGATGAAAAAACTGAAGCACACAGGGACACACACAGGAAGTAAGTTCTAGATGTAAGATTTGTCCCTAGCAGACTGGTGCCAGAAGTCTCATCTTAACCACTGCACGGTACTGCTTCTCTAATTTGTGAAAGATAATGGGAAACCTGGAAAAGAGCCTGGGAAGATAAAAACAACAATCAAAGGGGTGGGAAATAGATATCATAAAATTTAAAAGAAAGGATTTGTTTAATTTGGAGAACAGCTATATAAGATGTGTGTTTTAAAAATATATGAAGAGATTTTGAGCAGTTATTTTCTCATATAAATCCCAGCCCTGGATGACTCCAATCATTGGCCTTCTCCATTCCTGCTCCAGGGTGGCTGAGCACAGCTGGAGAAAATTAGAGTCAGATCAATTAGTACCCTCTACACCTAGGATCCATAGCCTCGCCCTACCCTTCCACCCTGCCCAGCAGTCTGAACCTCTTCTCTTGTCTGCTCACTCTTTCTGCCGATTTTAGTGACCCCTCAAACTTTCAACCAATTCTCCCCTTTTGGAAGATCACTTTTGCTCCTACTTCACAAAGAAAATAGAAGCCATCAGATGCATATACCCTCATATTTTAGCCATCAAATATAACAAACTAAACTGAATTTATACCAGTTCTCAGCTCTGTCTTTCCAATAGTAAAGAAGCTGGTCCCCTCACCAGCCTCAGGACCCTCATGCTATCAATTATCTCCTTTCTGTGGTATCCTTAGCCTTTCCTGCTGAACCAAATCCTTCCCATGAGCTCTTAAGCATTCTTACTTAAAAGGAGAAAACAAAACCTCTCCAATTTATTCATCCCTTTTCTCTCCCTGAGCTCCCACCCTTCCACTAAACTTGTCAAAAGAATTGCCTGCACTTTATCAGATCTAGATCCTGGTCCATAATGTTCATGGTGCAAGAAAGTCACTTATGCAACTCAATTTTCCCCCAATCTCCTATTCTGCCAGATGGTAGAAACTTAAGACGGGTTTAAATAAGCCCAGGCTCTATGGGCTTATTTAGCTCCAAGGCCCAGGTGAGCGTCAGTCTTCAGTGGTCATCTGTTTGTACTGAGGCACCCATTGATCTGTTTCTGGTCACATCCACAGTGGGCTGTATGAATTATCCCCACTCAGTCTGAGAGGACCCAGGGTTAACTTAGACAGCTTTAGAGCCCTTCTTTGGACACAGAAAGATTATTACTCTATCTCAGCACCAATGGAGGGCTGTGGCAACCCCTATAATGCTGTCTCAGGCTGTTTTTTATTATTTATTTATTTATTTATTATTTTAATTTATTTATTTATGGCTGTGTTGGGTCTTCGTTTCTGTGCGAGGGCTTTCTCTAGTTGCGGTAAGTGGGGGCCACTTTTCATCGCAGTGCACGGGCCTTTCACTATCGCGGCCTCTCTTGTTGTGGAGCACAGGCTCCAGATGCGCAGGCTCAGTAATTGTGGCTCACGGGCCTAGTTTCTCCGCGGCATGTGGGATCTTCCCAGACCAGGGCTCTAACCTGTGTCCCCTGCATTGGCAGGCAGATTCTCAACCACTGCGCCACCAGGGAAGCCCCTCAGGCTGTTTTTTTAAATTAGTTTTTAATATTTTTGATTCCTTGAAAATTGTTAGTATTGTTGGGTCAGTAAATCAAAATAATACATAAAGTATATGTTGGGGGTTCTACTTATGGAATGGCACTGAGGAGCTCTGTGACCTGCTCCCCAGTGAGACAAGCGTAGCTGGTGAAAATTATTTTAAAAGCAACCATTTGAAGCGTCTGGAAATTGTAAGAGTAAAACCATGCATAATGGTTGGTCAAATTCATTGCATCTGTCTTCACTAATCAAGGTCATTTTAAGACTTACACGTCCTCCAAGCAGCACATGGCCTAAACAACAAGATGTCTGCCTGAGTTATTTTCCAAGAACTTGGAGTCAGCTGCATCTAGTTTGAGCTGGGCTGATTAAGACTGGATAGGATTGCCAGCCCTCCAACTGGGTAGGCATGAATGTCCTCTCTGTGACCTTTTGACGTCAGAGGGCTGAAAACTCCACCCTCAGATGGTGCTAAGGGCCTCCACGTTTGAACTGCAGAGGCCTGTAGTTAGTTACACCTGCGCAGAAGGACAGTTAACAACACCTTTTTCCAATCACACCTTTCCCTACACTCCCCACGCCTCAGACCGCCCTGCTTCTTTATTCGTTATCCCATAAATACCCGTGCCCTTGCCTTTGGGGAGGCAGGTTTGAGAGTCGTTCTTCCGTATGCTTGCTTGACTGCCATGAGAATAAACCCTCTCTCTGCTACACAGCTCAGTGTCTCAGCGTTTCGCTTGCTGTGCGTTGGGCAAGGTGAACCTGGTTCAGTAAGAAGAGCATACAGCAAATGAAGAAGTAGTTACGCAAGAAAGTCTGCTATAACTCAGTAAGAACAGCAAGAGTGGGTAGAATTTGAATTATAACCAGCTCCTTCTCTCAGCTTATTGTGACAGAAACTCCACTTCAGGTGAGTACAGCCAAGAACCCAGGGCTCCCTCCTTCCCCAGTTCCCAGTCCCGCACTGTGGTGCTTCCTGAGAGGAGCAGGTACCGAGAACCTCTCATCTTTCCAGCTACATGTTGCAGAGACTAAATCCCAGGTGATTGTGGCCATAGAGGTTGGGAGTTCTCTTCTTCCGCCTGGTCCCCATTCACAGGGTGGGTGCTTAACCTCAGTGCAGCATGCTGGGAATACTGGGACTGCGATTGCCCTCACCCAGCTTGTTGTAGGGCAGAGCCTCCATGCTAGGAAAGACTAAGAAGCTGAGAAGATTAGAGGCTACTGTCCCCACCACTGCCTTGCTCCTAAAGCGGGGTATTACTCCAAAAGAGGCAGGCACCCCAAAGAAGAAGACCACTCTCTTCCCCCAGCTTCAGAGCAGTGGTCAGGTGGGTTTTTTTGGTTTTTTGTTTTTTTGCAGTACGCGGGCCTCACACTGCTATGGCCTCTCCCGTTGCGGAGCACAGGCTGTGGATGCACAGGCTCAGCGGCCATGGCTCACGGGCCTAGCTGCTCCGTGGCATGTGGGATCTTCCTGGACCGGGGCACGAGCCCGTGTCCCCTGCATCGGCAGGCGGACTCTCAACCACTGCACCACCAGGGAAGCCGTGGTCAGGTGTTTTGATCAGTGGTGTGGACAGGCCTTTAAAAAGAGAGTCCTGAAGGTTCTCCCTAAGGAGCTAACTATATTTGAAACGAAGTGTGGGGAATTTCAAGTCTAAGGGCATTTTTAGAAACAGTACTTTTTTTGTGTAAACAAAATTTGGGGGCCTGATATCTTCTTGAGAGATACAAACTAAACCGTAGGTCAGCTAGTTTACCAGAGAGAATCAGGGAAAGACATGTAAAAAAATATATCATTTGTTGAGCAATTTCACTTCTTCCAAACTAGTTTATAAAAATATTCACAAATGGGAAGAGATTTAGAGATGATTATCACTGTGTTATCACTGAGGATAATCAAAACACCCAATGATAAATGGTTAAATAAATGAAACGTTTATACAAAGAAATTTTATGTCGTCATTGTGAATTGCTTTGTACACATTTTAATAAGTTGGGAAAATCCTCATAATTTTAACTTAAGCAAAATTCTGAACTGAATGTTCAGTGTAACACCTCCTTTTTTAATGAATGCACACACATAGAAAAAGACTAGACATAAATATATCAGTGTTAACAGTGGTGATATCATTGTTCCACATTTCTGGTTATACTTGTACTAGTTTCATAGGGATGCCATTAAACAAAGTACCACAAGCTAGGTGGCTTAAAACAACAGAGACTTATTGTCTCCTAGTTCCTGGAAGCTAGAAGCCTGAAACCAAGGTGTTGGCAGGGCTGTGTGCCCTCTGACGCCTGTAGAGGGAACAATTCCTTGCCTCTTTCTAGCTTCTGGTGGTTTGCTGGCACTCTGGCATTCTTTGGCTTGCAGCTGCATCACTCTAATCCTATTTTCAAATGGCATTCTACTTGTATGTCTGATATAACATCATCTTCCCACCGTGTTTATCTATGTGCTCAAGCTACCCTCTTAAAAGAACACCAATCGTATTGCATTAGTGCCCACCCAAATGACCTAATCTTAACATGATTACATCTGAAAAGACTCTATTTCCAAATAAGGTGATGTTTACAGGTACCAAGGGTTAGGTCTTCAACACATCTTTTTAGGGGGACACAATTCAACCCATAACAGTACTGTACTACATTTTCCAAATCTCCTGCAATAATTACATACTCATTATCAGGAGTGGCTAAGGGATCCAGCTTAGGGGTCATACTAACCTGATGTAAAGCTAACCTCCACCACTTAACAGCTGTTTGACAGTGAGCAAGTTAACCTCACAATATTTCCATTTCCCCATGTGTAAAAGAAGGAGAATAATAATACTTACCTTAGAGGATAGTATATGTGATGCACTTAACATTGTGCCTGATCCTTAGCCAGGCATTTACTGTGAATAGTTACTATTATGGCTGAAAGAAAAATAATAGACAAATGCTACACAGAGAGAAATAGAATGAGGATTGAAAAGAAGCAATTAGAAGGTAATTAGTGGCTGTAATGAGTTGTTTTAGGAGCCAGCCTGTAACAGACACCAGGTACCTTAGTGATTAGGAAGTGAGAAATTGAAGGTAGCAAATAGAGGCCAGTCTCTTACAGACTTGGGCTATAGAAAGCAGAGGAAGACAACTAGAGGAAACAATGGAATTATGTTTTATATTACTAGGGATAACTAGCACGTATTTAAAAATAAAGGGAAGTATTGGGGTTGGCCAAAAAGTTCGTTTGTCTTTTTCCCGTAGATGGATCTAGTAGCGCTTAGTTGTCTTTAACTTCATTCAAAACAGTTTTGTTAGATTGTGTTGTGACAGCTGTCATATCAGCGTGCATTAAAAAAAACTTACCAAAATTGGTGAATTTTTGTGTAGCTGTTTTACTATTGAAGATGGAAGAAAAGCAACATTTTCGGCACATTATGCTTTATTTCAAGAGAGGGTAAAAACGCAACTGAAATGCAGAAAAAGATTTGTGCAATGTATGGAGAAGGTGCTGACTGATCAAATGTGTCAAAAGTGGTTTGTGGGCTTCCCTGGTGGAGCAGTGGTTAAGAGTCTGCCTGCTAATGCAGGGGACATGGGTTCGAGCCCTGGTCTGGGAGGATCCCGCATGCCGCGGAGCAACTAGGCCCGTGAGCCACAACTACTGAGCCTGCGCGTCTGGAGCCTGTGCTCTGCAACAAGAGAGGCCGCAATAGTGAGAGGCCTGAGCACCGCGATGAAGAGTGGCCCCCGCTTGCCACAACTAGAGAAAGCCCTTGCACAGAAACGAAGATGTAACACAGCAAAAATAAATAAATTAATTAATAAACTCCTACCCCCAACATCTTCTTTTAAAAAAAAAAAGTGGTTTGCCAAATACCGTGCTGGAGATTTCTCGCTGGACGATGCTCCACGGTTGGGTAGAGCAGTTGAAGTTGATAGTGATCAAATCGAGACATTAATTGAGAACAATCAACATTATACCATGCAGGAGGTAGCCAATATACTCAAAATGTCCAAATCAAGCATTGAAAATCATTTGCACCAGCTTGGTTATGTTCATCACTTTGATGTTTGGGTTCCACATAAGTTAAGTGAAAAAAAACCTTGACCGTATTTCCACATGCGATTCTCTACTGAAACGTAATGTTCTGTTTTTAAAACAAATTGCGATGGGCGATGAAAAGTGGATAGTGTACAATAATGTGGAATGGAAGAGATCGTGGGGCAAGCGAAATGAACCATCACCAACCACACCAAAGGCCAGTCTTTATCCAAAGAAAGTGATGTTGTGTATATGGTGGGATTGGAAGGGAATCTTCTATTATGAGCTCCTTCCAGAAAACCAAATGATTAATTCCAACAAATACTGCTCCCAATTAGACCAACTGAAAGAAGCACTTGATGAAAAGCGTTTGGAATTAGTCAACAGAAAACGCATAATCTTCCATCAGGATAATGCAAGACCGCATGTTTCTTTGATGACCAAGCAAAAGCTGTTACAGCTTGGCTGGGAAGTTCCAATTCATCCACTGTATTCACCAGACATTGCACCTTTGGATTTCCATTTATTTCGGTCTTTACAAAATTCTCTTAATGGAAAAAATTTAATTCCCTGGAAGACTGTAAAAGGTACCTGGAACAGTTCTTTTCTCAAAAAGATAAAAGTTTTGGGAAGATGGAATTATGATGAAGTTGCCTAAAAAATGGCAGAAGGTAGTGGCACAAAATGGTGAATACTTTATTGAACAAAGTTCAAGATGCCTTTTATTTTTACTTAAAAACTGAAGGCACTTTGTGGCCAACCCAATATATGGATGAAGATAAAATAGCAGTGAAAGTTGAAGTCAGGCATTGAGAGGGGTAGGTAGTCAATCTTCTGGATAATATAAATATTTAATATACTATCCAGAAATTTGAGTATCTATTGAGGATTTTTAAGGCTTTTTTTTTTTTTTTTTTTTTTTTGCTGTAGGTGGGCCTCTCACTGTTGTGGCCTCTCCTGTTGCGGAGCACAGGCTCCGGACGCACAGGCCCAGCGGCCATGGCTCACGGGCCCAGCCGGTCCGCGGCATGTGGGACCCTCCCGGACCAGGGCACGAACCCGTGTCCCCTGCATTGGCAGGCGGACTCTCAACCACTGCGTCACCAGGGAAGCCCTTTAAGGCATATTTTTGTCTTATCATTTTTTAAACTCTGAAAGCTTACCACCCTTAAAAAAATAAAAGATTTAACTATTTTAGAGCAGTTTTATGTTCACAGTAAAATTGAGAGGCAGGTAGAGAGATTTCCTGTATACCCCTTATCGCCACATGTTTGGAGCCTCCTCCATTATCTATCTGTATCCTCCACCAGATTTGTTACACTCAATGAACCTACATTCATACATCATAGTCATTCAAAGTCCACAGTTTATATTAGGATTCACTCTTAGTGTTGTACATTCTGTGGGTTTGGACAAGTATATCTTGACATGTATTCATCATTATAGTGTCCTAAAGAGTAGTTTCACTGCCCTAAAAATCCTGTGCTCCACCTATTCATCCCCCAACCACCAACCTCTGGCAAGCAGTGCCTTTTTACTGTCCCTGTGCTTTTGTCTTTTCAAGAATGTCATATAGTTGGAATCATACAGTATGTAGCTTTTTCAGATTAACTTCTTTCACTTAGCAATATGCATTTAGGGTTCCTCCACGTCTTTTCATGGCTTTATATGCTCATTTATTTTTTGCACTGAATAATATTCCATTTTCTGGATGTACCATGGTTAATTTTTCCATTCACCTACTGGAAGACATCTTGGTTGCTTCTATATTTTGTAAATAATGAAAAAAGCTGCTATAAACATCCATGAGCAGTTTTTTTATGTGCACATAAGTTTCCAACTCATTTGGGTAAATACCAAGGAGCATGACTGCTGAAATGTATGGTTAGAGTACATTTAGTTTAGTGAGAAACTGCCAAACTCTCTTCTAAAAAAAATGTTTCATTTTGTATTCCCACCAGCAATGAATGAGAGTTCCAGTTGCTCCACATCCTCATCTGCGTCAGCATTTGGTGTTGTCAGTGTTTGGGCTTTTGGACATTCTAATAGGTATGTACTTGTATCTCATTATTTTAATTTGCTTTTCCCTGATGACCAATGATGTATAGCATCTTTTCATATGCTTATTTGCCATCTGGATATCTCCTTTGTGTCTGTTCAGGTCTTTGGCCCATTTTCTGAAATGGGTTGTTCATTTTCTTATTGACTTTTAAAAGTTCTTTGTGTATTTTGGATAACAGTCTTTAATCAGATGTGTCTTTGCAAATATTTTCTCCTAGTTTGTGGTTCGTCTCTTGATCTTTTCAACATTTTAAAAACGCATTAATCTAACAGTTTTAAGGCTATGATGAAAAGACAGAGTTGCTATTATCATTAGGAATATTACCCTTCCCTAAGGTACATTTTGGAAATTGTGTGGGGGGATTTTGGGTGTCATAATGTTATTGGTATTTATTGAGTGGTATCTAAGAATGCTAAATGTCCTACAAAACATATGAGAATACTGCCTGAAGCAGAGTTGTCCCACATCCCATACAATTATCAAATATCCTACCAAACATTGAAATAGCTGACATCTATGAATCATTATGTAATTTTAGAACTTTAATCCATTCTTCATAGAAATACTTTTTAAACATGGTTTTATATACCCTGAAAAGTTTATTTAAATACAACTTTTATATAAATAAAAAAATGTGTATTTGTTTTAGATTTTTATCAAGCAGTATTCACCATTTTGAAAACTTTCATCACAATTTGCTACATTTCTTGAGATAATGAATGGGTCATGAAGAAAGCACTCTTGTATCTGTCTACACTTGTAGCTATTGTAATCACTGATTCTACATTTAGGTGTAAGCATCTAACTACTTCACTGTTTACTTTGCAATAAACTACTTGCCACAGAATAATAGATGAATGCTTGACAATTTGCCAAGAGAAAAATCTGGTACAAAAGGGTACATACTATATGACCCCATATGAAGTTCTAAAACAGGAAAAATATATAGTAGAAAGAAATAGAAATTCTAGTTCTGAGAGTTCCCACATGTTCATTCACTATGTCCACCTTTTCCTTTAAGCCCTGAATCATATTTATAACAGGTGTTTTTAAAGTTCTTACCTGGTATTTCAAACATCTGGGCTATAAAAAGTACTGCTTCTCCTGAATTATGGTTGGTATTTCCTTTTTTTAATCCTTGTCTAGTTATCTTAGATTATATATTTTACATTGAGACAGTGCATTGTAGACAATGGATTTTGTGTTTTCCTTTAAAGGACATTTTACTTAAATTACCAGTGGGTCCTTTAGATCCTTTCAGACTTGGTTTTTAATCTTTGAGCCACTCTAGTTTTGGCCTTAGTCCCAGGATATGACTCTTGTTTGGGCGCATGATTTGCATTGCCAAGTTACAGTCTCTCTATTGTCTTAAATGAATGCCCAATGTTCTCCATGAAGTCTCTCCACTCTGCTTGGACTATAACTCCATCACCCAGTCCAGTATGATTTCAGGTATCTGTATTCATTCATCTCCCAGTTTTACCATAGTCACCCTCTCCTAGGGCTCATGGCAATTTTTTCTATATATTTACACCCCAGTTCTGTAACAAAGATCCATGGGAGAACCCCCAGGCAGACTTCTGTCTCCCTCCATCACATAACTCCTTTTTCTCTAGTACTCTGGCCTGCAAATTCCAGTTTGTTCAGCTGCCTTGAACTCTGATCTCTACATTCTCAGCTTGGGAAGAATACCATTCTCTACCTGGGCTCCATGTCCCAGTGCTAAAGTCTGAAAAATAGCCCTAGGCAGAAAGATTGAATACTTTATATAATACCTATGCATATAGGGCACTTAGCATGATGCCTGCCCAGAGAAAACGGTCAATAAATGCTATTTTTATTATGAAATCTATATTTAGTAAAATATAGCTACAAATTTCATTTTAGAAAAAATCTGTTATTAAAATATTTCGAGGGCTTCCTTGGTGGCGCAGTGGTTGAGAATCTGCCTGCCAGTGCAGGGGCCACGGGTTCGATCCCTGATCTGGGAAGATCCCTCATGCTGCAGAGCAGCTAAGCCCGTACGCCACAACTAGTGATCCCGTGCTCTAGAGCCCACGAGCCACAACTACTGAGCTTGCGAGCCACAACTACAGATCCCACATGCCACAACTACTGAAGCCCACGTGCCTAGAGCCCGTGCTCTACAACAAGAGAAGCCACCACAATGAGAAGCCCGTGAACCGCAACGAAGAGTAGCCCCCACTAGCCACAACCAGAGAAAAGCCCGTGTGCAGCAACAAAGACCCAACGCTGCCAGAAACAATAAATAAATTAATTTAAAAAAATACTTCAGGGCTTCCCTGGTGGCACAGTGATTGAGAGTCCACCTGCCGATGCAGGGGACACGGGTTCGTGCCCCAGTCCGGGAAGATCCCACATGCCGTGGAGCGGCTGGGCCCGTGAGCCATGGCCGCTGAGCCTGCGCGTCCGGAGCCTGTGCTCCACAACGGGAGAGGCCACAACAATGAGAGGCCCGCGTACGGCAAAAAAACAAACAAACAAACAAAAAAAAAACTTCAAGTGATCTCAGTTTTGGAAAACGAACTTGCATTGATAGCTGAAAAGATATTTATTAAATAATACTACTAAAAATTTTTACCAAACTATGATTATAGTGGTCTTCAAGTAAAGACATAATGAGATAAATTATTATAATGTATTTTTAAAATAAATGATAAAAAACACACAAAAGAGCACGGTTAGTGGTCTGTGAAGAGAGGGGGCAGGTCCCTCCACTTGGCCTTGGACGGAGTAAAATCATTTACCTATTTTTCATTGCAGTGGACCCTCTGGTTTTTGGGACTATTGGCTGGAAGTACTGTCTTCTCTGCCCAGTAGCCTCTGAGTGAGGCCTGAGTTACTGGCCTGGGCTCCTGAAAATACACCACCATAGGAGTACTTCTAAATTGTGTGTTTGAGTAGTTTAACTGAATTTTTCCCAGTTTTTTTTTTTTAACTGTAAGCCAGTCTTATCTTTTAATCATACTGTTAGTACTCACTTGGATTCAGGTAATTTTTATATCAATACACTGTTTTAGCCTCTCCACATGAGTAAAGGAATAGAGGATAATTGTATATCTTTACACCCTTGTCCCTGGGTGTTCCTCCTTCAGCTGGATCTCCCTGTATCATTGGTCAAGAAAGCACAAGCCACCAGAATCTAACATTTGTTATCATGTTTATTCAGGAAATTTAGCTGGCTGATCTAGATGGCTAGCATCTCTTTCCCAAAGCGTTGGGCTTTGTTAAATAAGGCTGCCTTCCCTCTCAGAGGAATATGCCGTCTAGTCAAAAGCAGAGAAATATCTCTACTAGATTAAGGCAAAACACACACCTGACTAATCTAATATGTTCTCAAGGATCCCACTATGTGGGCTAGTTTAAAAGTCAACAATTGTCAGTCACCTTGTTGTTTTCTCTCCAAAGAACCTAACAATCAATTTAACTAAAAAAAAATACTGTTAACCCTGCTTTACCTTTAGCAAAAGGACTACAGACAAACCAAAGGAGAGATGGCAGAGTTCACCGTTCCCTAGTAGTCATTCAGTGCCTGCAGATCTCTGAATGTCAGGGGATTACAGGCAAATACATATTTTCTTGGGAGCACTACTGTATATGCTCCCACTGTGAGTGAGGAGAAAATTAAAATAGCATTTTACCTGTGATTTGAAAGACTGAAGTACTATTAACTCCCCACAAGGAGGCTCCATTATTAAGTACAACAATTTTCAGAGAGGAAAATATCAACCATTTAAAAAGCGGCACACCCAGTGCATTTAAATACTTTAACACTCTTGTTGATTATGGTTTGGTTCTCATAAAAATAATGTATCTTCTTGGTGCTATGCAAATTTAAGGCAAATGTATCGTGTTAGATCCATAATTTAAATTGAGGTGAGTGCATAGAATAAGACAGTCTATTTGTGGAACAGAGAAAGTTAAAGGGTGGTAATAATAAAAAATTTAAAAACAAGTTCCTCATGCTTCAGTTATTAAATTTCATCCAGCAGTTGTCACCAAGGTTCAGCTTTCTCTTTCTAAGTCAAATAAGAAAGATTATTAACCTTTGGTTAAAATTCTTTCCCTTTATATTACCTGTTTGGTAGCACCTAGGGCCATGATGTTATTTTTATTTATTTGTTTCTAAAAGGTTTTGTTTTTTTAACATCTTTATTGGAGTATAATTGCTTTACATTGTTGTGTTAGTTGCTGCTGATAACAAAGTGAATCAGCTATACGTATACATATATCCCCATATCTCTTCCCTCTTGCATCTCACTCCCACCCCCCCTCCCTATCCCACCCCTCTGGGTGGTCACAAAGCACAGAACTGATCTCCCTGTGCTATGCAGCTGCTTTCCACTAGCTATCTATTTTACATTCGATAGTGTATATATGTCCATGCCACTCTCACTTCGTCTCAGCTTACCCTTCCCCCTCCCCGTGTCCTCAAGTCCATTCTCTATGTCTGTATCTTTATTTCTGTCCTGCCCCTAGGTTCTTCAGAACCATTTTTTTTTGATTCCATATCTATGTGTTAGCATACGGAATTTGTTTCTCTCTTTCTGACTTACTTCACTCTGTGTGACAGACTCTAGGTCCATCCACCTCACTACAAATAACTCAATTTCGTTTCTTTTTATGGCTGAGTAATATTCCATTGTATATATGTGCCACATCTTTATCCATTCATCTGTCGATGGACACTGAGGTTGCTTCCATGTCCTGGCTATTGTAAATAGAGCTGCAATGAACATTTTGGTGCATGACTCTTTTTGAATTATGGCTTTCTCAGGGTATATGCCCTGTAGCAGGATTGCTGGGTCATATGGTAGTTCTAGTTTTAGTTTTTTAAGGAACCTCTATACTGTTCTCCATAGTGGCTGTATGAATTTACATTCCCACCAACAGTGCAAGAGTGTTCCCTTGTCTCCACACCCTCTCCAACATTTACTGTTTGTAGATTTTTTGATGATGGCCATTCTCACTGGTGTGAGGTGATATCTCATTGTAGTTTTGATTTGCATTTCTCTAATGATTTGTGTTGTTGAACATCCTTTCATGTGTTTGTTAGCAATCTGTATATCTTCTTTGGAGAAATGTCTCTTAAGTCTTCTGCCCATTTTTGGATTGGGTTGTTTGTTTTTTGGATATTGAGCTGCATAAGCTGCTTGTAAATTTTGGAGAATAATCCTTTGTCAGTTGCTTAATTTGCAAATATTTTCTCCCATTCTGAGGGTTGTCTTTTGGTCTTGTGAATAGTTTCCTTTGCTGTGCAAAAGTTTTTAAGTTTCATTAGGTCCCATTTGTTTATTTTTGTTTTTATTTCCATTTCTCTAGGAGGTGGGTCCTAAAGGATCTTGCTGTGATTTACGTCATAGAGTGTTCTGCCTATGTTTTCCTCTAAGAGTTTTACAGTGTCTAGCCTTATATTTAGGTCTTTAATCCATTTTGAGTTTATTTTTGTGTATGGTGTTAGGGAGTGTTCTAATTTCATTCTTTTACATGTAGCTGTCCAGTTTTCCCAGCACCACTTATTGAAGAGGCTGTCTTTTCTCCATTGTATATTCTTGCCTCCTTAATCAAAGATAAGGTGACCATATGTGTGTGGGTTTATCTCTGGGCTTTCTATCCTCTTCCATTGATCTATATTTCTGTCTTTGTGCCAGTACCATACTGTGTTGCTTACTATAGCTTTGTAGTATACTCTGAAGTCAGGGAGCCTGATTCCCCCAGCTCTGTTTTTCGTTCTCAAGATTGCTTTGGCTATTAGGGGTCTTTTGTGTTTCCATACAAATTGTGAAATTTTTTGTCCTAATTCTGTGAAAAATAGCATTGGTAGTTTGATAGGGATTGCATTGAATCTGTAGGTTGCTTTGGGTAGTAAAGTCATTTTCACAATGTTGATTCTTCCAAACCAAGAACATGGTATATCTCTCCATCTGTTTGTATCATCTTTAATTCTTTCATCAGTGTCTTATAGTTTTCTGCATACAGGTCTTTTGTCTCCTTAGGTAGGTTTATTCCTAGATATTTTATTCTTTTTGTTGCAGTGGTAAATGGGAGTGTTTCCTTAATTTCTCTTTCAGTTTTTTCATCATTAGTGTATAGGAATGCAAGAGATTTCTGAGCATTAATGTTGTATCTTGCTACTCTACCAAATTCATTGATTAGCTCTAGTAGTCTTCTGGTAACATCTTTAGGATTCTCTATGTATAGTATGTCATCTGCAAACAGTGACAGCTTTACTTCTTCTTTTCTGATTTGGATTCCTTTTATTTCTTTTTCTTCTCTGATTGCTCTGGCTAAAATTTCCAAAACTATGTTGACTTACAGTAGTGAGAGTGGACAACCTTGTCTTGTTCCTGATGTTAGAGTAAATGGTTTCATTTTTTCACCATTGAGAACAATGTCATATATGGGCTTCAGTATGTTGAGGTAAGTTCCCTCTATGCCTACTTTCTGGAGGGTTTTTTATCATAAATCGGTGTGGAATTTTGTTGAAAGCCTTTTCTGCATCTATTGAGATGATCACATGATTTTTATCCTTCAATTTGTTAATTTGGTTTATCACATTGATTGATTTACATATATTGAAGAATCCTTGCATTCCTGGGTTAAACCCCATTTCATCATGGTGTATGATCCTTTTAATGTGCTGCTGGATTCTGTTTGCTAGTATTTTGTTGAGGAGTTTTGCATCTATGTTCATCAGTGATATTGGCCTGTAGTTTTCTTTCTTTGTGACATCTTTGTCTGGTTTTGGTATCAGGCTGATGGTGGCCTTGTAGAATGAGTTTGGGAGTGTTCCTCCCTCTGCTATATTTTGGAAGAGTTTGAGAAGGATAGGTGTTAGCTCTTCTCTAAGTGTTTGAGAGAATTCGCCTGTGAATCCATCTGGTCCTGGGCTTTTGTTTGTTGGAAGATTTTTAATCACAGTGTCATTTTCAGTGCTTGTGATTGGTCTGTTAATATTTTCTATTTCTTCCTGGTTCAGTCTCGGAATGTTGTGCTTTTCTAAGAATTTGTCCATTTCTTCCAGGCTGTCCATATTATTGGCATATAGTTGCTTATAGTAATCTCTCATGCTCCTTTGTATTTCTGCAGTGTCAGTTGTTACTTCTCCTTTTTCATTTCTAATTCTGTTGATTAGAGTCTTCTCCCTTTTTTTCTTGATGAGTCTGGCTAATGGTGTATCAATTTTTTTTTATCATCTCAAAGAACCAGCTTTTAGTTTTATTGATCTTTGGTATCGTTTCCTTCATTTCTTTTTCATTTATTTCTGATCTGATCTTTATGATTTCTTTCCTTCTGGTAATTTTGGGGGTTTTTTGTTCTTTCTCTATTTGCTTTAGATGTAAGGTTGGGTTGTTTATTTGAGATGTTTCTTGTTTCTTGAGGTAGGATTGTATTGCTATAAACTTCCCCCTTAGAACTGCTTTTGCTGCATCCCATAGGTTTTGGGTCATCGTGTTTTCATTGCAATTTGTTTCCAGGTATTTTTTTTATTTCCTCTTTGATTTCTTCAGTGATCTCTTGGTTATTTAGTAGCATATTGTTTAGCCTTCATGTGTTTGTAGTTTTTGCAAGAAAAAAACTAAAAACTACAAACACATGAAGGCTATTTTTCCTGTAATTAATATCTAGTCTCATAGTGTTGTGGTCGGAAAAGATACTTGATATGATGTCAATTTACTTAAATTACCAAGGCTTGATTTGTGACCCAAGGTATGATCTATCCTCGAGAATGTTCCATGGACACTTGAGAAGTAAGTGTATTATGTTGTTTTGGACGGAATGTCCTATAAATATCAATTAAGTCCCTCTTGTTTAATGTATCATTTAAAGCTCATGTTTCCTTATTTATTTTCATTTTGGATGATCTTTCCATTGGTGAAAGTGGGGTGTTGAAGTCCCCTATTATGATTGTGTTACTGTCTATTTCCCCTTTTATGGCAGTTAGCATTGCCTTATGTATTGAGGTGCTCCTACGTTGAGTGCATAAATGTTTACAATTGTTATATCTTCTTCTTGCATTGATTCCTTGATCATTATGTACTGTCCTTCTTTGTGTCTTGTTATAGTCTTTATTTTAAAGTCTATTTTGTCTGATAGGAGAATTGCTACTCCAGCTTTCTTCTGATTTCCATTTGTATGGAATATATTTTTCCATCCCCTCACTTTCAGTCCATATGTATCCCTAGGTCTGAAGTGGGTCTCTTGTAGACAACATATATACAGGTCTTGTTTTTGTATCCATTCAGCCAGTGTATATCTTTTTGTTGGAGCATTTAATCCATTTACATTTAAGGTAATTATCTATATGTATGTTCCTATTACCGTTTTCTTAATTGTTTTGGGTTTGTTATTGTAGGTCTTTTCCTTCTCTTGTGTTTCCTGCCTAGAGAAGTTCCTTTAGCATTTCTTGTTAAGCTGGTTTGATGGTACTGAATTCTCTTAGCTTTTGCTTGTCTGTAAAGGTTTTAATTTCTCTGTTGAATCTGAATGAGATCCTTGCTGGGTAGAGTAATATTGGCTGTAGGTTCTTCCGTTTCATCACTTTAAATATGTCCTGCCACTCCCTTTTGGCTTGCAGAGTTTCTGCTGAAAGATCAGCTGTTAACCTTATGGGGCTTCCCTTGCATGTTATTTGTTGCTTTTCCCTTGCTGCTTTTAGTATTTTTTCTTTGTATTTAATTTGTGAAAGTTTGATTAATATGTGTCTTGGCATGTTTCTCCTTGGATTTATCCTGTATAGTACTCTGTGCTTCCTGGACTTGATTGACTATTTCCTTTCCCATATTAGGGAAGTTTTCAACTATAATCTCTTCAAAAATTTTCTCAGTCCCTTTCTTTTTCTCTTCTTCTTCTGGGACCCCTATAATTCTAGAATGTTGGTGCGTTTAATGTTGTCCCTTGAGACTGTCCTCAATTCTTTTCATTCTTTTTTCTGTAGTCTGCTCTGCAGTAATTATTTCCACTATTTCATCTTCCAGGTCACTTATCCGTTCTTCTGCCTCAGTTATTCTGCTATTGATTCCTGCTAGAGAATTTTTAATTTCATTTATTGTGTTATTCATCATTGTTTGTTTGCTCTTTCATTCTTCTAGGTTCTTGTTAAACGTTTCTTGTTTTTTCTCCATTCTATTTCCAAGATTTTGGATCATCTTTACTATCGTGACTCTGAATTCTTTTTCAGGTAGACTGCCTATTTCCTCTTCATTTGTTAGGTCTGGTGGGTTTTTACTTTGCTCCTTCATCTACTGCGTGTTTCTCTGTCTTCTCATTTTGCTTTACTTACTGTGTTTGGGGTCTCCTTTTCTCAGGCTGCATGTTCGTAGTTCCCGTTGTTTTTGGTGTCTGCCCCCAGTGGCTAAGGTTGGTTCAGTGGGTTGTGTAGGCTTCCTGGTGGAGGGGACTTGTGCCTGTGTTCTGGTGGATGATGCTGGATCTTGTCTTTCTGGTGGGCAGGACCGCGTCCAGTGGTGTGTTTTGGGATGTCTGTGAACTTATTATGATTTTAGGCACCTTCTCTGCTAATGGGTGGGGCTGTGCTCCTGTCTCGCTAGTTGTTTGGCATGGGGTGTCCAGCACTGGAGGTTGCTGGTCATTGCGTGGAGCTGGGTCTTAGCGTTGAGATGGAGATCTCTGGGAGAGCTCTCACTGATTGATATTACCTGGGGCCAGGGGGTGTCTGGTGATCCAATGTCCTGAATTTGGCTCTCATACCTCAGAGGCTCAGGCCTGACACCCGGCTGGAACACCAAAACCCTGTCAGCTACATGGGTTTTGGGAAGTCTGAGGTCTTCTGCCAGTGTTTGATAGGTGTTCTGTAGGAGTTGTTTCACATAAAGATGTACTTTTGATGTATTTGTGGGGAGAAAGTTGATCTCCACATCTTACTCCTCTGCCATCTTGAAGATCCTCCCTCTAAAATGTTTTTGTCTAGTAGGCTGCCCTTTTCCAGACCTTTGGTTAAAGAAATCAGGCTTTTGTTGGGGCTCGTTTTACCTACACCCTTTGGTCATTTCGGGTTGCCAGTTTCTTCAGTAGCCAGTCTTTTTAGATTGGAAAATGCAGTTTCTGCTTAGCTCCAGCTTGAGTTCACCTATGAAGAACATAGTCTACTATGAGGCGGTAATGGGAAGCCTGATGGGAGAACCCAGATCACAATGCTGCATGGCAGAGGCCTTCAAACCCAGGTCTGACTGCATGTCATGCTCCTTGTAGCTTTCAAGGCTTTCCTTCAAGCCTCTGTCCTGAGAGTGCCAGGCGGGGACTGTCCAGGCCTCCTCATTTTCCCATGGATGCTCTTGGAGGTGGTGCATGGCTGCCCTAGAATGCCTGAACTTTGTTTTCCTCTCTGATGTGATTAAATTACTGAACACACTTCAGGCATCCATGACAGGAGTGCCACCTGGGAAGTCCATAGTGTTATTTTAATATCACTCTTTAAAACAAAAGCAGTGAATACTTCTTATTGGATGATGTAAGGTCTTAAAATATTGGTAATAACATTTCTAAATAGCCAAAAATTTAGTTGAAATATTTAATAGGAAATACAGACTAAATACATAATTATTTATAAAATTAAGACCTTTATCAACATGATGTTAAAACTAAGTGTAAGATTTAACATCATACAGTGTTGCAACTTTCTTTTGCCTCCTAATTCTCTGAAAAAAAACTTAGAATAAATATGACTAGTGCTATGAAAGTTCAAATCATTTATTTAATAAATGATTAAGGCATTTATTTCATAACGTGTTGATAAAATGTCAGGGCAACTGAGAGACAAATTTCTTTAGATGGAAAATAGAATGAGGCTTATAACTTAGGAGTTTTAGTCTAAGACCTTACCTTCTAGAGGGGGGTGTTGGATTTAGCTAGCATGACTGAGTGCCCCCATTAGGTCCTTTGCTTACGTCGCTTATTTCATATCTGTGGGCCAGATATTACTATTCCCATTCCACAGATGAGGAGACTGAGATTCAAAGAAACAACTTATTCAGGATCACATAGGCAGCTAAACAACAACTAGAATTGGAGGTACTGGTATTGGAACCCCAGCAGGGGTCTGGGGTGTGTAGGGATGCAGTTTGGGAGTCTGTGAGTACAGAGGAGGCAGGTTGATGTGAAATGAACATAGAGTCTAATCATCTGTGTGCTGTTAAATGTGTGATTTATCTCGGTTAGCATGCCTCCCTTGTCCTCCTCCGGCTCTCTGCTGCCAGATGGAGCTTGAATTTTTTTCAGTTTGAATTTCAGCATCAATATTATATTTGAAATGTAAGAGTAAAATTGACTTCTGTGATCACTTCTGAAATGATGACTGGGTGCCCAGGCAACTAGCTGTGGAACGTCAGGTCCCTCTTCCTAAAGGTCAGGACTGTGCCTGGCTGGCTCTGATAATAGAGTGAACCTAGTGGCTATGTCTCAGGGCAGCCTGAGCCAAGTGGTCAGTAACTAACAGACTCATGGGTGCCCCCTGTGTACCTGGAGGAACCTGGTTTCCTTGGAGATGCTTAGGCTGCATGATTAACTCCACCCCTTGCCTCCGTCATCAGGCCACCCAGCCTGCCGCCTACAGTGGTGTAAACCTTTGTGGCTGGGGAGCCCCTCTGGTCTTCCCCACAGGAAGGACAGGAGGCTTCAATAAAGCTTGCTTCTATTGCTTTTAACTTGTAGGCAGACCCACCTCTTTAGAGGAAAGAGAAGATTACCCTAGTTCTTTGGAGATGGAAAGTGAGTCTTACAGTCTCATGTTATGGCTAAAACAGATTATCCTCAGATTATCCACACAGACTGCCTCTGGGAACTGGGATCGGTCAGATTCTCTTAGTGATCATGCACAATCAGACAAGGGCTGGATGGGAATGCTTTTCGATTGTGGATTATTTCTCTTAATTACATGAGACCCACAACAGGACAACACCTCCCTTAAACATTAAAAAAAATATTAAATAAAATCATGTCAATTCAGGCCTTCCTGAATTTGGTGAAAATGTAACACAGGAGACGAAGAATAGAAAATGTGGTCATATGTAAAGGCTCTGTTCTCTTGTTGTTACTGAACATTCTGAGTGTCTCCTAAACTTTTCCCTGTGACATACTTTGAAGGGAGAAGAAGGGAAGGGAGGGGAAGAAATTTCTTCCTAAAAGAGAAATAAAGAGAAGAAAGAAGAGGAGGCTGAGGAGGGAGGGAAGGGGATAACAAGTTCTTTAAAAAGGAAAGAGGGAAAGAGAAGTTGGCTGCAATTATAGGGTGTCAGATGAGCAACAAAAACATTAGTTTGAAATATTTACTGAGCATCTACTATGTGCCAGGCTCTCAGACCCTGGTTGAAAGCATGGGAGCAGACAGTTGTTTTGTCTTACAGAGCACGTAGATTGAAGGAAGCACAAAATCTATTAAAGTAAATTAGGTTGCTAATAAGTTCTTAGTTCATTCTATTTTACCCTATTTCCTTTCATCCCCCATAGGTTTATCCATAAACCTAAGTAAAGAGAAATGAACTACTCTGGACTATTAAAATATAACATTGCCTTAAAATTTTTTTCCAAGTTAACTTTTTCTTTTTGCTTTCCTAATTGAGGTAATGTTTTTGTATTACTGCATGTCTACATATTTTAAAGGAGCTGATAAAAATATATTCATTCCCATGTAGTCTACTTGATCAGCCTATTTGCCAAAATTTTCCTGAGGAATGTGCAGAGGGAAAAAAGAGTCAAGAGTAGATTTTGTTTTAAATCAATAATTGGAATAGATGTGAGACAAAAATAATCTGAAATTAAGCACAGTGTTGGATTTAGCTTGAAGTAGATAGCAGTCTATCAAAAAAAAAAAAAAAAGAAATCAGGGGCTTCCCTGGTGGCACAGTGATTAAGAATCTGCCTGCCAATGCAGGGGACACGGGTTTGATCCCTGGTCAGGGAAGATCCCACATGCCGCAGAGCAACTAAGCCTGTGCACCACAACTACTGAGCCTGTGCTCTAGAGCCTGCAAGCCACAACTACTGAGCCCACGTGCCACAACTACTGAAGCGCATGCACCTAGAACCCATGCTCCGCAACAAGAGAAGCCACCGCAATGAGAAGCCCGCGCACCGCAATGAAGAGTAGCCCACACCTGCAGCAACTAGAGAGAAAGCCTGCACACAGCATCGAGGATCCAACGCAGCCAAACATAAATTAATAAATTTATAAAAAGAAAAGCAGAAAAAGAAATCAAATACGCTTGTGTACCACAGCATTTAAGTCAATAGCAGAGGTAAACTTGAGGTCAATGCTGTTATAAGTTCTATATAGAGTCCAGACTGGTTCTTTGTTTTGGTGCCAAAAAGACTGATCAACTTTATATCTACAACTTACCTTTTAAATGATCAAACTGTAGGTGAGATAGACAAATATTTAACAACCAGTATGGCATGGACACAGATACTGGCTCTATACCCTAAAATCTACTTTTGGGTGGATCCTGGTGGAATGAATATCCACCCTAATTATGGGGAAACTGATAAGTAGTTCACATAGAATGAAATTCCCTCCTTGGTCCATTTAAAAATTAAGCTACTCCTTTGGAAGAAAGCTACTATGACTGGCTTTGTCCTCAAACAGCATAACTAACATGGGAAAAGAAAAGATGTTCCTCCTGAAGATATTCTCCATTTTTGGAGAACTTCTCAACCTTTCTAAAATAATGTTGGCATTCTGGTTGTCAACACTATGTAGCAAAGATATAGAGGATGCAATTTGAAAGCACATGTCTGTTTAGTATACATTGAAACATCAATAGCCATACTGTGAGACACGTGTAGAAAGGAATCAAAGGGTGGAGACTTTTTAAGTGCTGGCTTCCCAGAGGGACGAACCTAGATAAGCTTTTTAACTAGGTTGTAGGCGTCACAGGTCCAGCAGGAGGCAGCACTGCTGTTACACAACGGGGAAGGAAAAATAAACTTTGTTTCACGTGGTCTCCTGGGCATCATTTAGTATTCTCCTGCCTAACTTGGCAGTAAACAAGTGCCTGAGGAGAGCATAGTGAACACGGGTTTGGATCACACAGTAATGAGGGTCTGGGTCACCTGAGCAGGTAAGCCACCTAGACTAGCAGAAGTTCTAGCCAAGGGTGAGGGGAATTTGGGATGTGTAGTAGAGAAGGGAGATGCTGAATATTCATTGCAGCTCTGAGATCAACTGCTGTAGTGGGATCATCCCACTAACGTTTATCCTGTAAGTTTCCCAAGGGAAAGAGACCAACCAGAATCCCAAGGATGCTGTACCCCTATGGAACAAATGCTTTATACAAAGCAACTGAATCCAGGCAGTGGTAGGGGTGAACTCTGGTGGATGCTGTGATACCCTGTCCAGATACCCCCTTCTGGACCAAGTCACTCGTTTTCGGAGCTGGCAGACGTATTACCTTGATGGCTCATAGCTAATCCCTCCCTATGATGAAAGGAATTCCTTCACCCAAGGATATGCCCACTCCCAGGGGTAGCCCACATCCAATGACTGGTCAATGTCAGGGTACAAAAATCCAGGCCTCTTATCTTAATTTGGGATAGCTCTGAAGGACCATGCCAGCTCTCAAGCTCCTATGGGTTCTGCTGAGAACTTTCTTGAAATTTCATCACAGTTCAACTTCTTTCATCCCTACTGCTTTCTTAACGCCTCACAATTTTTATTCCTGAGAATAAAAATACATTCTATACTATACAATAAACTTCCTGTATACAAATTTCTTTCCTGGAAAATATGATGTAAGCATTTCCTATTAACTGTTTTATTTATTTATTTTTCCTATTTTGTACCCTATTCCCATTGTGGATTTTCCCTTATTTGTAATAAACACTTATTCTGAATTTGGATTTGACTTCTGTGCATGCCATGCTTTGCCAAGAACACCATCTGTTCACTTACTGAATGTCTAGTCATCATCAGGTTAAACCAAACAATATTACTTCTAAGAAAATGCAATTTGCAATGAAAGAAGTAAGGCAGTTGGTTGATATTCATGGGATTTGCTAGTCTTGTGCCCCCAAAACAATTGGCCTTATGGAATATTGGAATTATTTTCTTGCTGTTAATATTTTTTTGAAGTATAGTTGGTTTGCAATGTTGTGTTAATTTCAGGTGTAGAGCAAAATGATTCAGTTATACATGTATATATATATATATATATATATATATATATATATATATTATATTCTTTTTCAGATTCTTTTCCCTTATTGGTTATTACAAAATATTAGTATAGTTCCCTGTGCTATGCAGTAGGTCCTTGTTGGTTATTTTATATATAGCAGTGTGTATATGTTAATCTCAAACTCCTAATTTATCACCCTTCCTTTCCCCTTTGGTAACCATAAGTTTGTTTCTATATCTGTGGGTCTATTTCTGTTTTATAAATAAGTTCATTTGTATCATTTTTTAGATTCCACATATAAGCAATATCATATTTGTCTTTCTCTGCCTGGCTTACTTCACTTAGTATGATAATCTCTAGGTCTATCCATGTTGCTGCAAATGGCATCATTTTATTCTTTTTTATGGCTGAGTAATATTCCATTGTCTATAGGTACCACATCTTTATTCATTTGTTACTGGACATTTAGGTTGTTTTCATGTCTTGGCTATTGTAAATAGTGCTGCAATGATTCTATTAACTATTTTAAAGATACGTGGAAAAGTATGTTTGTGACACATTTTATCAAAAATATGCTAGATATATGCTATGGTTGAGTTCGTTAACTAATTTAGCAAACCTCAGTAAAACAAATGTAAAGATTTAGCAAAAGAACAATATTTGGTAATTAGTTCTAAATCACTAGTCAGGCATTCTAAACATGCTATTTTAAGGCTGTGTTTTAATAAGTAATTAATATATGTTTAGCCAAATCAAATAAACAGCTTTAGCTCTTTTTATAACATTTGAGGCTAATAAACATCAATATGATAATGCTTTCACTTTTCCATGTTGTCAATTTATCAAAAATTTTAACTAAGCTTCATAGTCATGAAACACATTTTTAGGCCTAAGGTTTATTACTTTTCAACCTCATGCTTTCAATAGTTTGGTTTAATTTGTCTAATATGACGAGTTTCAAAATTCCTTAAAAATTATTTTGTTAAAATTTCATTTCTCTAAATGGGAGATTCTACATTAGATGTCTTAAAGTTCATTTCACAAGCACATTGAAATTAATGAGGGCTGAGAGATAGTAAATAATAAAGCAACATCGTAAAAGCTGTTAAGCACCTTTGTTTTAACAGCTTTGATATATCATTTATATACCATTTGATTCATCATTTAATGTGTACAATTTAGCAGGTTATGGTATATTCACAGACTTGTGCAACCATTATCACTATCTGACTTTAGAAATTTTTCATCACCTTAAAAAGAAAGCCCACACCCATTAGCAGTCAGTCCTCATTTCTCTCTCCTTCCAGCCTCTGGCAACCACTAACCTACATTGTCTATGGATTGGCCTATTGTGGACATTCCATATTAATGAAATCATACAACGTGGGTTATGTTGTTGTTTTTGGTGACTGGATTTTTTCACTTAGCATATCTTTTAAAAATTTATTGAAGTACAGTTGATTTATAATGTGTTTATTTCTACTATATAGCAAAGTGATTCAGTTATACATATATACACATTCTTTTTCATATTCTTTTCCATTATGGTTTATCACAGGATATTGAATCTAGTTCCATGTGCTATACAGTAGGACCTTGTTGTTTATCCATTCTACATATAATTTGCATCTGCTAATCCCAAACTCCCAGTCCATCCCTCCAAAACCACCCCCTGCTTTGGCAACCACAAGTCTGTTCTCTCTGTGAGTCTGTTTCTGTTTCATAGATAAGTTCATTTGTGTCATATTTTAGATTCCACAGATAAGTGATATCATATGGTATTTGTCTTTCTCTGTCTGACTTATTTCACTTAGTCTGATAATCTCCAGGTCCATTCATGTTGCTGCAGAAGGCACTATTTCATTCTTTTTTTATGGCTGAGCAATATTCCATTGTGTATATACACCACATCTTCTTTATCCATTCATCTGTTGATGGACATTTAGGTTGGTTCCATGTCCTGACTATTGTAAACAGTGCTGCAGTGAACATTGGGGTGCATGTGTCTTTTTGAATGTTGGTTTTCTCCAGATATATGCCAAGGAGTGGGATTGCTGGATCATATGGTAGCTAGCTCTATTTTCAGTTTTTTAAGGAACATCCATACTGTTCTCCATAGTGGCTGCACCGATTTACATTCCCACAGCAGTGTAGGAGGGTTCTCTTTTCTTTACACCCTCTCCAGCATTTGTTATTTGTAGACTTTTTTTTAGTGATGGTCATTCTGACCCGTGTGAGGTGGTACCTCACTGTAGTTTTGATTTGCATTTCTCTAATAATTAGCAATGTTGAGCATCTTTTCATGTGCCTGTTGGCCATCTGTATGTCTTCTTTGGAGAAATGTCTGTTTAGGTCTGCTGCCCAATTTTTTTTTTTTTAAAGAAGATGTTGGGGGTAGGAGTTTAGTAATTAATTTATTTATTTTTGGCTGTGTTGGGTCTTTGTTTCTGTGCGAGGGCTTTCTCTAGTTGTGGCAAGCGGGGGCCACTCTTCATCGCAGTGCGCGGGCCTCTCACTATCGTGGCCTCTCCCATTGCGGAGCACAGGCTCCAGACACGCAGGCTCAGTAGCCGTGGCTCACGGGCCCAGTTGCTCCATGGCATGTGGGATCCTCCCAGACCAGGGCTCGAATTCGTGTCCCCTGCATTAGCAGGCAGACTCCCAACCACTGTGCCACCAGGGAAGCCCCTGCTGCCCATTTTTTGATTGGGTTTTTTTTGTTGTTGTTGAGTTGTGTGAGCTGTTTGT
Organism: Mesoplodon bidens; assembly: GCF_964165515.1. Classification (NCBI taxonomy): domain Eukaryota; kingdom Metazoa; phylum Chordata; class Mammalia; order Artiodactyla; family Ziphiidae; genus Mesoplodon; species Mesoplodon bidens. Next base: position 136,676,723 of record NC_138178.1, on the reverse strand, counting down.
ATATTTTGGAAATTAAGCCCTTGTTGATCGCATCATTTGCAAATATTTTCTCCCAGTCCAAAGGTTGTCTCTTCATTTTGTTTGTGGTTTCCTTTGCTGTACAAAATCTGTATTTCACTTAGCATATTAACCTTATTTTCAAGCTTTATCCATGTTGTAGCATGTCAGTACTTCATTCCTTTTATTGCTTTACCCTTTTATTGCTGAATAATATTCCATTGTATGGATATACCACATTTTGTTCATCCATCAGTTAATGAATGGGTTGTTTTGGGGGGTTGTTCCCACTTTTTACCTACTGTGAATAATGCTGTTATTAACATTATGAGTTTTATATGGACATATGTTTTAGTTTCTCTTGGGTATATTCCTTGGAGTGAAATGTAGGGTTATATGGTAACTTTCTGTTTAACATTTTGAAGAATTGCTAAACTTTTCCAAAGTGGATGCACCATTTCCTATTTTTATCAGCAGTGTATGACAGTTCCAATTTCTCCACTTTCTCCTCTACACTTTTTATGGATTATTGTTTTGTTTTGAATATTAGCCACCCTAGTAGGTATGAAGTGGTATCTCAGTGTGGTTTTTATTTTCATTTCCCTGGTGACTAATAACTGTCCTGTGAAGGATAATGAAGAACAAAATGGACGTTTAACTTGGAAAAAGGAAGATTTTGGCAGAAGGGCCTGATAGTTGTCTTTAAGTGTTTAGAATAGGGGCAGAATTTTATTTAATTACAGATGTACAGAGAGGTGATGTGAAATAGTGAAATATAGCTCTGTAAATGGAATGTCTAATGAAATAGATTGAACAGGGAAACAGTAGGTCCCCATTCCCTAGGGATGTTCAAGCAGATGGTGTAGAAGGATTCTGTGGTGCTACTCTAATATGCTATGGTTTTAAACCTGTGTGGCAAATTTACAAAGTATATTGTGTTAGGTAGGTACATGACACACCAACCAACCAGACAACCAATCATCTCTTGCTGATATTATTTATCTCTTGCTTACTTTCACTGTCTTATCACCTAAATACTTACCCAGTTAAGAGAAGATATGAACTTAAAAGACAGGAGATTCACTTCCAGCACTGAATCCTCTGTTGATTGATGATATCTGCTCAAGTAAAGTGCTTTTGACTCAATTGGAAAGGAGGAAAATTGAGCTTAACCTGGTGCCTGGCATTTGCCTGAGAGGCATCATGACCACTTCCTGAGTGATATGTGGATGAGTTCTGACCCGGGTAAAACCACTGGCAAGTGACATCCAAGTCAAAACTGTGGGGTTACTCAGAATCATAGATAACAATATTTAGAGAGATCAACTTTTTTGATAGTTTTAAAAATATTATTAAACTCTTTATTCTAAGAAAACTGTAGATTCCCATGCAGTTCTACGAAATAAGAGAGCCTGTGTGCCTTTTACCCAGTTTTCCCCAGTAGTAACATTTTACAAAACAGTATTACAACCAGCATATTGATGCTGATACAGACAAGATATGAGACATTTTCATCACCCTCAGAATCCTTCCTGTTGCCCTTTTGTTGCCACAGCTGTTTCCCTCCCACATCCTTAATCCCTGGCAAACACTAATATGTTCTCCATTTCTATAAGTCTGTCATTTTTAAGAGTGTTACACAAACAGAATCATACGGAATGTAACCTTTTGGGATTGGCTTTCTTCACACAGCATAATTCTCATAATTGATCCAGGTTGTTCCATATATTAAAAATTGGATCCTTTTGATTGCTGAGGAGTATTCTGTAGTATGAACGTACCACAGTTTGGCTTTTGTTAGCCATTCATTGACATCTTGGTTGTTTCCATTTGGGGGCTATTACAAATAGAGCTCATGTGAACACTTGTGTACAGGCTTGTGTGTAAATTTAAGTTGTCACTTCGTGGGGTAAATGCCCAGGAGTGCAATTTTTGGGTTGTATAGTAGGTGCGTGTTTAGTTTTTTAAGAAACTGCCAAGTTATTTTCCAGAGTAGTTGCACCATTTTTTATTCCCACCAGGAAGGTATGAGTGATCTTGTTTCTTCCTATACTTGCCAGTATTTGGTGTTCTGATAGGTGTGCAGTGAGACTTCATGGTTTTCATTTGAATTTCCTTAATGGCTAGTGATGGTGAGCATCTTTGCATGTGCTCATTTGCTTATTTCAACTGCTGTTTCCAGAGCGTGCTTGGTGTCACCACGAGGTGGACATGGCAGCAAAGAGAGCTAGGCTCAGGAGCCCCCCCTCTGCTTCTGCCAAAGCTGCTCTATTTCTTTGAAAAACCCGTTTTACTTATTGGGCTTTTAAGCAAGATTTCATTTATTTTTTAAATTTTTATTTTTTTAAATAAATTTATTTATTTATCTGTTTTTATTTTTGGCTGTGTTGGGTCTTCGTTGCGGTGCGCGGGCTTTTCATTGTCATGGCTTCTCTTGTTGCAGAACACGGGCTCTAGGCGCATGGGCTTCAGTAGTTGTGGCACGTGGGCTCAGTTGTTGTGGCTCGCGGGCTCTAGAGCACAGGCTCAGTAGTTGTGGTGCACGGGCTTAGCTGCTCCGCAGCATGTGGGATCTTCCTGGGCCAGGGATTGAACCCGTGTCCCCTGCATTGGCAGGCGGATTCCTAACCATTGCGCCACCAGGGAAGCCCCAAGATTTCATTTAAACAGGTTTCCTTTGCTAAAGAAAAAAAAGTGTGAAATCAACTTACTTCATCTATTTTACTGATGATTTTGTAGGAAATGACTTAATTTCCCACTATCCTAGACAAAAATTAAATTCAGAATTAGAAATAAATGCATTCAAATATATTATATAAAAATATATTCAAAAGCCAATTGCTTAAGCCAGTATGTGCTCTTTTTATACTTTTCAGTGAATGATTGCAAGCTGACTCTAATTTTTAAAAATGAAAATTGTATCTCTCCCTAATTTTAAAAAGGCTAAAACATCTCTCATTAATAATCTGGAAGACAGTTTCCTTTCCCACAGGACCAGCACATTAATTATCTTTCTACGTGTCAGGCAGTAAGGGCGCTAGTGTAGAGGAATAAAAAGTGAAGGCTCTCATAGGGTTGTAATATCCTAGATATAATATACTTATAACACCTAACATTGATGGCAAATACATGCAAAATGCTTGCATACCATCTGATTTTGTGATTCTATAGATTAGGTTTTAGAAAATAAAATATTCCCAGGGAGTGTGAGTCACGCTCACTGAAATCTTGTAAGGGAAGTTTCTCTGGAGACACTATATTTTAGCCTTTCTTCCCATATTCAGGTTCTCTTGCTTTTTCCTCAGGGAGAGATCTTTTTGAGCGTGGCCAAAGAAACTTGTCACGTTAAAACAAACAAAAAATGCAACAACAGCAGTGCTATCCCTGCTATACTTTTCCTAGTAATTTCACAGCCCAGTGATGGGAGTGTCAGAGTCGGCATTCTTGGAGGGAGGTACAAGAGGGCGTTATGTAGCCGGGCTGATGCTAACTTGGCAGGATCTCAGATGGTCTCAGTGAGGCCATGTGAGCCGACAGGCTGCAGCTGGACAGGAGCCAGTGTGAGCCACATCCTCCCGGAGGACTGAGAGACAGAGGCCACTCCATCCGAGTTCCTGGGGAGCAGCATGACCTCCCCAGCCACTGCGGGAGGCAACTGAGTCTCTCGGCTTCCCGTCCACGTGCACACAAACAGCGCTCTGGAGGAACAGGAACTGGCCACAGTGGAACATTTTTCTCCCATGTCATCATCCACCCTGATCCTTCTGCTGGGAAATCTGTGAAACGTCAAGGATAGGCCTGGTGAAAAGAAAATTGAAACAAAACACATTCGTGCGTCTTGCTTCTGCACGTGTACCGTCCCCAAATACTGAGGTCCCCACGGCTATATCTGAGGGCTTCGTACATGGTGGTCAGAAGGCTGTCTGGAGAAGTTCCACGCTGTTGGCTCGTGCGTGGTTTTCTTTTTCTCTGTGTGTGGTAGAAGGAATTAGTGCGGGGGAGGGGTGGATAATCTCTTTTGGAATAATGTTTTACAATCCCATTGGACCTTGGGTTCTCTAGCACAAGTAAATGTTGAGAAGGAGTGTTTTCATCAAGGTAGAACAGAGGCCTGCTGTCTGACTACACCTTAGGGAAGAACTTCTGTAACCTCAGCTCATGCTTCATTGGATTTCCCTGCCCGGGCCCAGTCAGAACCCCAGCAAAACCGGAAGGTGGAAACAGGGCGCTGGCCAATTCCATCTTTCCCACGAATAAGCTAATGGCGTTCCCACCAAACTCACTTTAGCACCAGCCAGAGGGTCCAGGACTGGCAAAGCCTTCACTCTTTTTCCTTGAGGAAGTAAAGGCCCTAGTGCCTAAGAAAAAGTGAGACTTGAGCCCATCCCCAGATAATTAGGGAATCAAGGCAATTATAGTATCCTTCTGGTCCTGGCCCTTCCAAAGTAAATGTGGTTGTGAGTTTTAGCAGAAGAGCATTGTTCTAAAGTAGTACACTATCAGTTTCTGTCCTGGCTTCAAAATAATCTACATGTATCAACAGTCAGGGAAGTGAGACACTTTGAAAAGAATGATTAAAAACTGGGATTGGGATTTTATAAATATTATCTCATTTAATCTTCATAACCGCCTGTCAGGAAGGTACTATTACAAGTTCCAGTTTACGCACATGGAAACCGAGGGCTGGTAAGCTTGAATAACTTTCCCAGAGTCACAGACAGCAAGATGAAGTGCTGGAAATTGAACGTGGAGTTGGGCTCCAGAGCGCTCATGCTTAACCATTCAATGACACCACCAAGAAGACCTGCCACGAAGGGTTAGTTATGAGGGCTCACGGGAGAGACACCAACAGACTGGGGGTGAGCGCGGCGGCTGAGACTGGGAGAATTCTCCCAGGACTCAGAAACTTGCTCAGTCCTGACGGATGGAAAGGAATTAGAAAGGGAAGAAGGGTAAGAGGTGGGAAATGTGAAGATTAACCCAGAAAGGGGAATGGGATGTACAAACACTCAAAGGCGAGGGGGAACATGGCAAGGGGAGGAAAGCTAAGTGGTGCGGTGAGCTCGGATCATTGAATTTCGGTTGAACTGAGCAAGGGGGTGGGGTAGGGAGCAGAAGTCGAAATGAGAATTAAAACTGGAGATGTTTCTAACTCATGCCAAACAGAATTTAATTTTGAAGGTCAAGGGTAGCCAGTAAAGGATTTTAAGCAGAGATCAGGGTGGTAAGTTTTGCATTGCAGAAAGATCACTGTTTGTTTAGGGAGTCTCTGCAGGAAATGAGGGCTCAGGGTGTGGCAGCAGAGTCAAATGTGAGACAGCGAGACTAGTTAGGAGACAATGCATCATCCATTAAGAAACAAGGGTACAGACTAAGAGTGGAGGTGGAGAGGAGGGAGTGGATCTGAGAGCTACTGAGGGGAGTGGAAGGACTCTGATGACCGAATGAGTGGGAAGAGCAAAGGACAGGGAGTGTTCGCGGTGAAATAACATTTACGCATTTCGTAATACACGATGCTGGCATTCATTCAGCAGGGGGAAAAGGGGCAGGGCTGGCAAGGAGTTAGGAAGGGTAATGAGAGCAACTTACAACATAATTGAGTTTGAAGTAACAGTGGGGCATCCAAATAAATATTCTGGGGGTGGGGGGCGTGTTGTTGGCTAAATGAGCCTATGGCTCAAGAGAGAGGCTTGGGCTGGGGAAATAGGCTTTTAATCCTCCTGTGGCATTTAAGACTATAGGGCTGTGCCAGGTTTTCTTCTCTCTCGATCCAAATTCACTCTCTGCTCATTTTCAGCTGCTGGAGCTGAGACTCGGCAGACCATGTTTCTGCTTTGCCAGTTGCCTCTTCCCCAGGCTTTGCCACCAGAGGGCAGCTGCAGGACTGGAGGAGGGACAGCGGAGCGGGTCCCCTCCAGCTCCCTTCTTCACTCCAGTGGTTGTAGTTCTCTCCAGTAGGAGCTGCTGGGGCCAGTGTGCAGTTTTTATAACACTTGAAGAACCAGCTTCCTCTTGCCCCCATTTGAGGCATGCCAGCCCCCAGCTATGCCCCTCCCCCAAGGGCTGGGTTCCACCTCATGGGGCCTCTTCTCTAAATGCTAGTTTTAATAATCCCAGCCTCTTCCTTTTGTACTTTCAGTCCTAGAGGTAGAATTGCTTCCAGTAGGAGCTACCTGCCATACCTTAGAGTTCTCTTTTCACCCTTTCAGTTACCTAGTTAACAACTTTATGCCTAGTCAACAGACAATTCTGTATATTAATTTATCTCAGTTAAAATAACTGATGCGGTTCTGTCTCCTCACTGGCCCCTGACTTTGTAGGGTGAATCTGGGGACACCCAAGGAAAGTGTGGAGGGTAATGAAGAAGAGAGCTTTGCAAAGGACCCTGGGGCCGCCTATGTTTAAGGGCTGTCAGTCCTTAAGGCATGGACCAGGGAGATGCTGGAGAATCCAGAGGATTCTGTGTCTAAGGGGAAAAAAATCAACCAAGGAGAGAGCATTCAGACTAGAGACATCATTGTTAATGGGACAACGTTCCTAAGAAGATGGAGAGAGTAGCCTTGTTCCTGGAAAAGAAAGGAAAGGAATGGAAGTGGGTGAGGAGTAGATGGGGAGGTCATCAACTGAGAGCGCAGGATGTGGAGAGGAGGTTTGCAATAGCCTCTGAAGAGGATGGAAGAGAGGGCTGGCTGGGGGTTTGCTGGGGGTTTCCTGGGGGACAGCGCTGAGGGTCAGTCAGGGAACGGGAAATTGACATGACTCTAGTCAAATTACTGGGTCTGTGTGTGTGTGTGTTCTATACTATTAGAACATAGCAGCCTTTTGTGGGGCATTGACAGTGGGATTAACTCAAGGGAAGGAGTTTACCAGGTGCTCAAGAGATGCTGGTATGAGCAAGAGAGGGATTACATGAAGGACCTTGGGCCAAGGTTGGCTAGAAAATGAAGTGAAGCTCATAGGGCTGATGTACAAAACCACACGACTCTATGTGAGCTCATGATGGTGTGCATAGGGTTGAACTCTCTTTAAAGCCATAAAAGGAAAAGTTTCAAATACGCTCTAGCCAGGCAGCGGAAAATCTCCCACAGAGATGGGACACTAGTTTTAATAAAACACGGTGGTTCATTTTTAGTTCCAACCTAATTTACAAGTTACCCAAGTCAAACAGCTTATAAATCTGTATATTTAAAGTCCTTATTTATTTAGTAAAGGAACTGTTTTTGAGAAGCAGTGTAATAAAGAGCTTAGAAAACTTTAGAACACCTCAAATATGAAGAATCAGGGATGTAGGGATGTCGTTGTAATGAATACTACTTTGGTTTTTTTTTTGTTTTGTTTTTTTTACTACTTAAATTTTCTTATGGCTGAGATCAAGTCTGATAAACACTTTTAAGTTAGGCAAATAATGACGGTAATAAAATACTATGCCCTTGCAAAATATAGTAAATGCCCAGGCTTCCGAACTTTTCCAATTATTTTCTTGTAAATGCATTTGTATGGGGATAGTTTCCCCCTAGGGCAGACTATAATTTTAAAAACTTGAATTCACTGCAGCCCTATAAATCACTGTTTCCCCTTAATGTTGGCAAGTAGTGATTTATTTTAGTCAAATTGCAGACCTCACTAGGCATGTTTTACTGTATAAGTACTTCCCTAGGGCAAGGAAGACTTTTTAGTGTATTATTTGGGGGAAGCATAAAAGCTATTAAATTCATAAATTAATTTACACTTGAAATCTTAGTTTATCCTGATTTGTCACGTATTTTGTACAAAATGGCTGTTATATGTGCATTATCCATAAGCAACTAAAATATACAACTCTTAGTAATTCTTACATTTTTAGAATAGAGCTTTAATGTTGCTAAATATTTTCAAATGTATCTTTTTCACTTTTGCAATCCTGATTATGAAAAGGCATTTATATAATTTATATCTGAGGCTCATTGACATGAAATCTATTTTGCTTCTCTCATCACAGGTTTATCTAAGAAGGGCATAGGAAAAATAGTTAAGCTGAAATAGGAGTGCTTTTCTTTAATTCAGTTATAGAGGCATTTGAAAACAAATGTATCCAGAAAAATATACGGAAAGGTGAATGTAGTATAAAATGATGGAACACTAAATGGTTTGGGGCAGGGGTGGTATGGGGATCCAATGCCATGAAGTGCAGCTACGCCATCACCTAAAAAGTCTGAGTACTGCTGCATCAGGGACCATGGTGGTGAACATTGTAGGGATCTTCACACACCTGACAGAAAAGAAATTACTTAGTAAAAAAACCACTGGAGTTAGACAAATATATGTTCAACTTATAGCTCAGCCACTTACTAGCTTTTGACCTTGGTCAGCTTTAACTTTTCTTAGTCACTATTTGCTCATCTGAAAATTGAAGATAAAGTAATTACCTCTCAAGGTCCTTGTGAGAAACCATTGTGTCTACAGGTGTTGAGTGCTAGCACCTGGAAAGCTTGGGGCACCATGGCCTCCTGCCTTTATGGGCCCTACATTCCTCAAGCCTCAGGTTCTGACCTCCCAAATGACCATCTGGGAAGACATCAAGTAAGATTTTGCTAGAACTTTAAGGGCAGATGCCACCAACAGCCCACCATCCTTTGACTGACTGCAGACTTTAAAATGTGGAACTATGTATACTTTGAAGACCTAATGTAAAATGTGTGATGAAGAAAACAAACTTGTTCTAGAAGTTGTCTCCTTCAAAGAAGGGACAGTGGACGGCACCATTGATTCCTCCACCAATGCCTTGTCATAGAAGCCCCCACGTATCATTACTTAATTTGGAAACATGACTGAAAGTGGAGACTCAAACAGCAGTTGGAATAATCAAGAAAGTTGGAAGGATCAACCTGGTTATTTGAGGCAGTCTCTGTGTTCTATATAGTCTGCCTTAATTAAAAGCCTTTCAAATGGACTCCTCATAAAATTTTTATACTTTCTGCTTCATCACAGATCCTTATTACCTCCCCCCAGAACTACTGCAATAACCTTCTAAAGAGTAGCCCAACTTTACCCCATTCTGCATGCTCTTGCCAAAGCTCAGCTCTAGTGCTGGTGCTCCCCTACTCCAGCATCTTTGCGATTCCTTACTGCTTAGGGATCTAAGATCCAACTTCTCATCCCACATGAAGGCTCTCTGCATTACGAGTCCAACTTACTTTCTGCTCCCTTATATCTACTTGTATTCCAACCAAACCGATTGAAACCACATTTTTATTGATCACTTACTATGTTTTAGACATAATGATAAACATTTAAAATATATCATTTAATCCATAGAGCATATAATGATATTATTTTGCCCATATTACAAATGAGGAAATTGAGATTTGGTGAATTCAGGTAAATTGTCCAAAGTGTTATGGTTAGTAAGTGGCATTGAGAAAATTTAAATCTGAACTCCCCAAATAGACCCTATGCTTTCTTGCTCATCTGCCCTTATTCATGTGATTTCCTCCGTGTAGAATTGTGCAATGTCTTCTCTCCATATATTTTTACCTCAAAATCTTATTCATCCTTCAAGACACATATCAAGTGCCACTTCTTCCTTGGGGTCTGTCCTGATGTCTCCAACCAGTGGTGCTGGTCCTCCATCTGAGTGGCCACACATTGATACATGCCTGGCATTAGTGAATGGTGAGCTTGTCCACTCTCATCTTCATCACTGGGGCTGGTGGCTTTGTGAGGACAGTGGCCACGTCTTGGTCATATTTTTACCCCTGCACTGAACACAAATCCTGGTGTGTTCCAGATGCTCAGCATTGACATGAATTATCCTATAAATAAACAGAGAAGATGCAACACTAGTGTTGGCAAAATAAAGGCAAGAAGTCCCTACTTTACAGTCCCTGTGCCTTCCCTGGAAATCATGGTGCTCTGTCTAGCAACTAAGCAATTAAATATGACACAGAGGAGGAAAGGGTGCCTTACTGAAAGGTTGGCTTCTGACACTCAATACTTGGTTTGTACATATGAACAAACATAGACGCTTTCTTAGATAATCAGTGGGCATATTTGCTGATCAACTGACTCTTTGTTTAATAAGGCAGAGGTGAGTGATTACCCAGTTCTTGTTTGGGCCAGAGAATTATGTAGTGTTATTGGCAACAAAACGGACTCTTTTCTATGTCCATGGGTGCAACATTAACCAACACCTTCCCCTCTGTTCATCAGTTATGAAATCTGGGGGTGTTCAACATTGAAAAGCACTCAAACTGATAGCACCTAGCAATTCGGCTCCATAGAAAATGTATGAAAACACATGTTCACACAAAACCTTGTGCAGCATTATTCATAACAGCCAAAACGTGGAAACGACTCAATGTCCATCAACTGATGAATGGATAAACAAAATAGATATATAACTATCTATACAATTGAGTATTACTCAGGAATAAAAAGGAAGGAAATCCTGATGCATACTACAACATGGATGAACTCTGAAAACATTCTAGGTAAAAGAAGCCAGTCACAAAAGACCGTATATTGTAAAATACCGTTTATATGAAATGTCAAGAATAGGCAAATCCACAGACAGAGAGTTGATTAGCGGTTGCCTAGGGCTGGAGGAGAGAGGAATGAGGGGAAATAGGGAGTGACTGTTAAATGGTGTGGAGTTTCTTGTTGGAGTAATGAAAATATTCTAAAATTGATTGTAGTGATGGTTACACAATTTTGTGAATATACTAAAAGCCATTGAATTGTACATTTCAAGTGAGTGAATTATGTTGTGTGAATTATATTTCAATAAGGCTGTTATTTTAAAAAGCTGCCAACATGATATCAAGGATTATTGTGGGATGAAGAGATATGCTAGTCAATTGTTACATAAGCTGTTAAAAATTCCGTATGAAAAAGAAATTCAACATTTGAGTAGGCCTCTACCAAACTTTCTTCTTCTCAAAACAGGTTATAAGGAAGCAGAAGAGATGAAAGGGAAAAGGTATTTGGTTCTTTGCACAGCGCCCTGGTATATTTTACTTGGAGCAAAGATTATGCTTTGGTTTAGATCAGTCAGGAAATACTTTTTCAAAAATACTTTCTACTCTTCTATGTCTTGAAAAGGCAAAAATGAATATTTTATCACTTGGATAATGAGGAACTTTTATTTTTAGCTTTGGTATTTTAATTTTAAAAGGCACTTAACACTAATGAGCATTTTTACCCAGCGAGATATATGTATTTTAACACAAACAGTTTTAAACTTATCTAAGAGCATTTAACAACTGAGCTATACATGGAAACTATTAAAAAAAAAAAAAGCAGCTGTGGTGTTAATGACTATTGCATACTCCCAGCCAGCTGAGACTTGACAGAACATTGGACTCCAGAAACCCTATAAGTGAATAACATGGGAAATAGTCTATAAATAGGAAGAGTATCAGTTATTCGCCAAAACACACAGATTCTGGTGTGACCACACAGAAAGGAGTAGGAAAGGCATCAGGATTTCTGACAAGCTGAATGAAACTTGGACATACAGACAGCAATAAAGATATTATGTTCTCCTGAGCAGATGTTAGGGGCTATGGCTCAGACCTCATCTCTTACTTGGTGCCTTTCCAGCTCTCCAGAAGCGAAAGCTGAGCCTGGGAAGATGAAATGCGTGAGAGTGAAATCGGGGACTTTGGCTCTGATGCTGGGCTCCCTGTGCTCTTAAAAGCCAGTGCACAAGAATTGGGTTGGCAGGGACCGTGCGCTTGTTTCAGAGATGCTGAAAGAGTTTGGGGGGTCTGGAGGGCTCCTGACCGGTGTGCCTGTGGCTGCGTGAGTTTCTCCCAAGAGACTTATATTCCAGCTCCGCTGAGGTTCTCAGCATTTCCAAACACACTTGGTCTGATACTGCTGTGTCTGTGCACATACCATTCCCTTTAGTCAGAATCCCCCTTCTCTTCATCTGGAAACCTACTCATCCTTTCAAACTCACCTTTTCCTCAGCTCCCTCAAGCAAAATTCGTTATCTCCACCTCTGTCCTCCCAAAGCTCTCCGTCACAGCCCTGAAACCAGGCATCATTCTCCCTCCCCAGACAGTGTCTCAAATACAAGGATTACATCTATGTTTTAAAATCTTTATCACTTAGCTTGTCTGGCATATAGTTTGTGCTTAATAAATGTTTGTTGAATTCCACTAGATTGAGATTCTGATATGCAGTCTGAGAATAGAGATGAGTAAACCAGCTGCCTGGCTCAGAAGGAGATACAAGTGTGTGTGTGTGTGTGTGTGTGCGTGCGTGTGTGTGTGTGTGTGTGTGTGTGTGTGTGTGTGATGTTAAGAGATTATTAAACTGGAGAGCCAAAACCAAAGGACTGACTGCCTCTCATGGGACTATTCCAGGCGTCCAGGGGAGAGAGTTGTTCAAATCATGCTACAGTGAGCATGTTAGTTTGCTGGGGCTGCCATAACCAAGTACTACAGACTACAGTCATTTAAACAACAGAACTGTATTTTTTCTTCTGATTCTGGAGGCTTGGAATCTCAGATCCTAGCATCCGCAGTGTCGGTTTCATCCTGAGGCCTCTTCTAGGCAGCTGTCTTCTCTCTCCGTCTTCACAGGGCCTTTCCCCTGTGTGCATCTGTGTCCTAATCTCCTCTTCTTACCAATCATATTGGATTAGGGCCCACCCTAGTGACCTCATTTAACCTTAATTACCCCCTTAAAGATCGTATCTCCAAATACAGTCACATTCTGAGGTGCTAAGGGTGGGGACTTCCACATATAAATTTTGAAGGGATGCAGTTCAGCCCATAGAAGTGGATAACCACCCACTTTGCCTGAGGTTAAGGCATGCCTTGTACCTCAGTACTGCAAACTCGCTTTTTATCTCCCTTCAACTTGAGTTCAGATCTAAGCCATGTTGACAGAGACCCTTCAAGCGCACATTTAGATGATAATTGGAACTGGCAAATGGGAAGCCTGGATGCTAGTGCAGATTTCCTTTTCATTCTTCTCAGCGCTGCCTGGGCTGGGGAGACCTAGCCTTGGGTCTCTTTCATGGGATGCCAGGAGGTACCTGGTCTCCAACTCTATTACAGCCTTTATTTCACAGGCTGCTTTTATGCCACAAAAGAATGTGCCATCACAAGTCTCTGCCAGCATTTTCTCTCATTGCTTTCTGGTGAGCACTACTTGGCACCAAACCAGCTTAGTGCTCGTGCATGAGGCTGGAGGGGGAGAGATGACCAGTCAAGGTCTCTGTACCATCCTGACGAACTACAATTGTGAACAGTTAAAGACATCCAGCCCCGGTGCTGGACCAAAAGCTAGGCAGGTCGGAGCAACACATCATTCAAGTGTAGGTGTCCCTTTTAAAATAGAGCAAAATAATCATTATAATATAGTGAAACTGCTCAGAGTGGATTCCTCTTGGAAAGAGCAATACTGGAGTACTTTCCTGAGACAAGATAAGCTTGGGCTTATAGGGTTGGCACTCCAGAGATGCTCTTCCCCTGCTTTAGTTAACTATTTCCCCAAGTGAGGTCCTAGGCCACTGATGGTGGACTCACAAGGGGTTTCTTTTGTTTTTTAAATTAATTAATTTATTTTTTGTTGCATTGGGTCTTGGTTGCTGTGCGCGGGCTTCTCATTGTGGTGGCTTCTCTTGTGGCATAGCACGGGCTCTAGGCGCATGGGCTTCAGTAGTTGTGGCTCGCTGGCTTCAGTAGTTGTGGCTCACAGGCTCTAGAGCACAGGTTCAGTAGTTGTGACACATGGGCTTTGTTGCTCTGCAGCATGTGGGATCTTCCCAGACCAGGGATTGAACCCGTGTCCCCTGCACTGTCAGGGGGATTCTTAACCACTGCACCACCAGGGAAGCCCTCATGTGGGGTTCTTAACTAAGCTCCTCCACACCTCGTGATGACTAAATTGGGATCTCTGGGTGAACACAGGAAAAGGAATTTTAATTTTGCCTGTGTTATTCTTACCCAAACGTGTGCAAACCACTGATTAACTGCGTGGAGATGTAGGAGAGGCACTGCCAGGTGAGTGGTTTCTGCTTGGACTGTGGCCTCATGATCCACTCAGCCTTTCCATGGGTGTGGTTCACGGAGACTCAAACAGACTGACAGTCACAATGACCAGGTACCAAGGACCCAGCTCTTGATCACACTCCAGGGCTCTGCCCACAACTCCAATTGCTCTGTCTTCCATATCCCTTTATTCTTTGAAGTCACAGCTTGGATCGTCCCTAATTTAAAAAAGAAAAGTACTTGAAAGTTTCCTAATCCTGAAATGACTCAATGTTGATGGTAGTGCAGTCAGTAGAAGGGAAATATCACACCCAGCTCCTGGGAATGAAACTGGTACGATCACTTCCAGAGGGCATTTTAGCAATGTGTAGTGAGAAACTGTGAATTCTATTTCCAGAAATGAACCCCAAGGGCAAACTGATTCTGTCTAAGACTATATACAAGAGCCTTGTTTGTAATAGTGACAAATGTTCAACAGATAGGAAACTTGTCAAAGAACTTGTCATAAAATTTTAAGTAGTCATTTAAAATTCTGTTGTCACAAAATACCTAACATGTGGGGAAATACATTTTATTAAGTTAAAAAAAAGTAGGGTAGGGGCTTCCCTGGTGGCACAGTGGTTGAGAGTCCGCCTGCTGATGCAGGGGACACGGGTTCGTGCCCCAGTCCAGGAAGATCCCACATGCCGCGGAGCGGCTGGGCCCGTGAGCCATGGCCGCTGAGCCTGCGCGTCCGGAGCCTGTGCTCTGCAACGGGAGAGGCCACAACAGTGAGAGGCCCGTGTACCGCAAAAAAAAAAAAAAAAAAAAGTAAGGTAAAAATCTCTTTACATATATAATAATTCCAATTCTCCCTCCCCCTGCCATACACACACACAAATTTCTCTGTTTCTATCTGAAGAGAAATATACATAGTTGTTAAAAATGATTATCTTTAGGTCAGGGGCTTCCACAGGGAGTTAAAAGGGCAGAACTCTGAGGATTGCGTCACCCAAGTATTCTGTGAACTCACATTAATCTATTGCCTTCATCTTAACTTGAGCTGAGATCAGCAAGCTTGGGTGAACAGAAACTTGGATTTGGAGTGGAGGAGGAAGTAGGCAATTAGAAACCAAAACGGTTAGTGCAGTGGCTCTCAAACCTCACTGTGTAAAAGGATCACCTGGGGAGCTGGGTTCAAATGAATATTCCTTCTAGAAAGTCACCACTTACAGAAATTTCTGTGTAAGAGATGGGGCTTAGTCATCTTCATTTTAATAAGCCCCTGATGTCATTTTGCTGCAGGTGACTTGAGGGTAGTAGTACCTGGAGGACGAACAAGCCAGAGAGAGAACCCCAGAGGAGGCCTAGGGAAGCAAAGCGTTCTGGGAAGCCAGAGTGAGGGGCAAAGAAAGAGGCGTCAGATTTTAACATGTTCCTTTCTGTTCCATATAAACCAGGACTATTTACTGTAGTGCCAGGGCTATTAAAACAGTCTGAAAGCCCTTTGTAGGCTAACCTTGAGGACGTGGTTATCATTTTAAACATGATTTCTAATGGAAAATGTGTTTCAAGTTTTCTAACTCCCATCTGAGCTTTTGGAATTCAATGTGTTCCTGTCCTGAGGACTATCTGTTGTAATCACCATTGCCATAAGCCTCCCAACCCTGATGTAACTCTTTAGATGCCTTTCCATTTTTCACATTGATTTTAGCTCATTTATCAAAACAGAAAAAAGGATAAATCTATTTTTGACCCAAAAAACACCCCAGATATTCACTGTTAAATATAAGATTACGTTCAATCTCAAGCCAAAATACTGTGAGTTAGATTTGAGCCTCTATTTTTCTTTTTGCAAAGAGCCTTAGATTTTTGCCGTTTTGGAAAGAGATAGTACGAGGAATAGGAAGGAATGTAGCTTAAAAATTCTGATCAGCTTCTTTAGATTTAGTCTTGAATTTGGAATCGTCCCTTAAAATTTTATAAATTTCAGATTCAATAACTCTAAAGAATAAATTATAGAACAGATCTCTTTTGACAGACAGGAGTAGGAAATAATAAAAACTGCCAGCACTGCATGTGTACACAAAGAATGTGCTGTCATACAATTTGGTGGTGGTAATAAGTTGTTTAAAGGAAAGTTCAGATGTGATTTGGAAACAGGTTTGAAGGTGCTGGCAATGGGGTGTTAGGACGGCAGTTGTTCCCGCGTCTGTCTTGACTCTGTACAAATGGTGGTGAGATTAAAGAGGCTCCTAAGGTGCCACCTTCTCCTCACGTTTTAATTCATTTGCAGAATAAATGCGTATAAAAATCAAAATTATAGTCTCCAAGAGCTGAACTAGATGGTCACAGTTTGAACTACCAAGGACAAAGGGAGCTTAGATGAGATTTATGATGCTTCAAACTTTAAAAACACAAAACCCTTGGCTCAAACAACCCTTTGCTGAAGCAGAAGCAGAGTCCTGGCCCCTCAGTCCTTTGAACACCCCCAATTAGACATTTGTATCAGGATTTTTCAGTTCCAAGCAACAGAATCTGACTCTGGCCAGTTTTCAGAATTGCTGGGAAAGCTGAAGAGCTAAGCTTCAGAAAGGACTGGACCCAGGGAAGCTCCTGAGTTCTGGGAAGCAAGGACTAACAGCAGTCTCTCCAGGGATTGTCACTGGAACCAGACTTGGTGTTCCTCAGCTCTGATTTGCCTTGCTTGGGTCACATGACCATCCCTTGCTCTAGGGGTATGGGAACATTCTGATTGACCTTCTGGTGGAAGAGGATGGTTAGCAGAAGAAAGGGGAGTTGATAGTAGGAAACTAAAATGTGTGTCCACTACAATAGTCCTTTGAGGTCTCCTCCAGCCCCAGGATTCTAGGACTACTGTTCTATTATCAGAAAATTCCACTTGCAACAGTGAGCCAAGATGGCCCCAGGGAGCTAGCTGCAGGCTCTGTTCTAATTTCAAATTTTAATCTCAGAGAACAGCATCACCAACATAGGAAAAAAAAATTAGGTGGATAATGGCAGTGTCTTGCAAATTTTTTAAATGGAATATTTGTTAAGGCCTCAGACTTTTTGGTCAGATTATAGTTGAATTTTGTGTAACCTTGGGTAAATTTCTTTTCCTGAGCCTAGATTTCCGCCTCTGTAAAATATATGAGTCATTGGGTTTTTATTGGGTTGTTTTTATGACAAATGCTTATTACAGGGCCTAGCCTTAATAAATGGTACTTATTATCATTCTAAAATGAATTTCCTCTCAAATGTTAATCATGAAAATTTATACAGTCATATTTTAATGAGTTCATTTTCATAAATTCATTAAAGCTTAGAGACATGGTAAACAGATATTCTTGATTCTCAACAACCAAGCCCAAGGGGACTAATGAAATGAATGGTAGCAATTCACTGATTCACTAAAGCTTCAGATTTGTCTTCCATGAACACAGACATGTCATAGGGATTGTGTCCAGGTATGTAGATGGTATTTATATTTGACAGCAACCCGGGCAACATGGTATAAATATTATAAATATTACAGATCCTCACTCCGGGCTTCGACATAATGGCATGGAGACCACATTTCTATAGAATTTTGATATAGAATCAAAATCCTGTATATCCTCTGTCCTTTGGCAAATGGGAGAGGTTGCTGTGACTCTTTGGTACATCACTGTGATGACTAAAGCACAGATGCTTTTCAAGCCAACCATGTGTCCTGGGAGTTATGAAACCACATGCTTCCGGAAGCAGCTCTCTAAGAAGGATTTTAAAACAAAGAGGTGCTGAAGTCTGGGGAGAGAATTCCACTCACTTAGTTCATCACAAGCACCTTATTAGGAATGTGAAATGGGGAAAGGAACTGTTTCTAATGCAGATTTACAAATTATCCTGGTGTGACCAGAATTATGTCTGAGAGAGAGATTCCTGTGCCTCCACGCCTCCACTGAACACACTTCCTTCCTCTGGAGAGTGTGAGTTGGAAAGTTTACCCTTCCCTCCCAGAAACAAATGCCAGTGTTCAAAAGCTCAGCATTAACCCTCCAGAATTCCCCAATCCTATTATTTCTAAAACCAATGAACCAAAAACATTTGTTGGCCATGTACCTACCTATCTTTTTATGTATCACCTTGCTGCCCACTTGAGCACTCAGAAGAAAAGGGTGATTCAACACTTCTAGTCTCCTTGGGAAGACATGGAACCACATGAAATAGTAAGACCAAGCAAAAATCAGTATGAGGCTTCCCTGGTGGCACAGTGGTTGAGAATCTGCCTGCCAATGCAGGGGACATGGGTTCAGGCCCTGGTCTGGGAAGATCCCACATGCCGCAGAGCAACTAGGCCCGTGAGCCACAACTACTGAGCCTGCGCGTCTGGAGCCTGTGCTCCGCAACAAGAGAGTCCGCGACAGTGAGAGGCCTGGGCACCGTGATGAAGAGTGGCCCCCACTTGCCGCAGCTAGAGAAAGTCCTCGCACAGAAACGAAGACCCAACACAGCCAAAAATAAATAAATAAATTTATTTTAAAAAAATCAGTATGAAATAAAAACTTATCTCTGCAGCTCGCAGGCCCAGTGGGGCTAGACAGCTTTGTGAACTTTGCTGCATGCGTGGCCAAACCCCTTGCTCAGCTGGAGGAGATTTCAATCAGCAAGCTTATCTGTGCCTAACGGAACAGTGTCCAAATTTGTCACCAGGCCATGCTCAAAGAAACAGGCAATTTGTTGAAGTCATTTCGGATGCAGGAAATCCTGTGTTTACTACCTAGGAAATACTACACAAAGGTTGGGATTTTTTTCCTCTTGTAATGCTCTTTCGAATTGAAATTTGGCAACAGAGACACTGCTGGTAAGGAGAACGTTGCTCAGGAAATGACAATACGGTGATAGCCGATCATACACAATAGGCCTTACTTCTTTGTTCTGGTTCTCAAAGTTAGTTGATAGAATCGCTTCCTTCAGGGTGTCCAGTCACTCACAGGTTCATGTTTTGAGTGCTGATGCCTTCAGAGAGTCGCTGTCATCTCCCTAATCATGTCTAAAAGGATGTAGGAGAGGAATGCCTTGAAAATACTGGACTCCTCTGTAAAGTTGATGGAGAATGTATAAGAGGGACAGTAAGAATCACTAGGTCTCAGTTAATCCAACTAAATCAACTAAATGGACATGAAGTAGGCCCTTTCTAAAGTCATCAGCTTATGCAATAACGTCTATACTTGTGACTGAAGAGCTTCCTCTAGTCAGAACATCGGGGGCTGCAGACAAAATCTGATGGACGTTACACAGCATGACAAATACATGTGGTAGTATATTTAAAGGAAAAAGACATCAACAGAAGCCAGAGATAGGGCACCCGGAAAAGGGGTGAGTAGATGTAGAGTCATTAGAGTGTATCCAGTATTACCCAGGAATTAAAGGTCTTGAAGATTATAGTCCCACCAGCAAGGCTGTAACTAGAGTGGGCAAGGGTTCCTCCTTTAATTAACTTAGCCATGAGGCATCCCTTTAGATTACTAATATTGTTTTCTTTTGGTTTATTTTGTTGTTTTCTCTTTTTAAGTTAAACTTTTAGTTCATTTTTAGTCATTTCTGTTGTTAAGAAATGAAGGCATGGGACTTCCCTGGCGGTCCAGGGGTTAAGACTTCGCCTTCCAGTGCAGGGGGTGCGGGTTTGATCCCTGGGGGGGAACTAGGATCGCACATGCCTCACGGCCAAAAAACCAAAATGTAAAACAGAAGCAATATTGTAACAAATTCAATAAAGACAAAAAAAAAGTCTACATCAAAAAGAATCTTAAAAAAAAGAAATGAAGGCATCAACAGACATAACTTTGCCTTTGAGTACAGTTTGGGCTGTATTCCGTGTGTAGTAGCTATACTATATTTTTATATGTAGCAATGTTATCTTCATTATTTTATAGAGTTGCCACATTTAGCTAGTAAAATATTAATATGCCCAGTTAAATTTCAATTTCAGATAAACACATACATTTTTGGTGTGTGTCTAAAATATTGCATGGGACATACTTATACTAAAAAATGATTATTATCTGAAATTATACTTTAACTGGGCATCCTGTATTTTATCTGGTGGCCCTATTATAAACAGATCTTAGATGTAGTTTTGGTTAACGTTTTTTTTAACATCTTTATTGGAGTATAATTGCTTTACAATAGTGTGTTAGTTTCTGCTTTATAAAAAAGTGAATCAGTCACACATAGACTTATGTTCCCATATCTCTTCCCTCTTGCGTCTCCCTCCCTCCCACCCTCCCTATCCCACCCCTCTAGGTGGTCACAAAGCACCGAGCTGATCACCCTGTGCTATGCGGCTCCTTCCCACTAGCTATCTATTTTACATTTGGTAGTGTATATATGTCCATGCCACTCTCTCACTTTGTCACAGCTGACCCTTCCCCCTCCCCATATCCTCAAGTCCATTCTCTAGTAGGTCTGTGTCTTTATTCCTTTCTTACCCCTAGGTTCTTCATGACCTTTCTTTCCCTTAAATTCCATATATATGTGTTAGCATATGGTATTTGTCTTTCTCTTTCTGACTTACTTCACTCTGTATGACAGACTCTAGGTCCATCCACCTCATTACAAATAGGTCAATTTCGTTTCTTTTTATGGCTGAGTAATATTCCATTGTATATATGTGCCACATCTTCTTTATCCATTCATCCGATGATGGACACTTAGGTTGTTTCCATCTCCGGGCTATTGTAAATAGAGCTGAAATGAACATTTTGGTACATGACTCTTTTTGAATTATGGTTTTCTCAGGGTATACGCCCAGTAGTGGGATTGCTAGGTCATATGGTAGTTCTATTTGTAGTTTTTTAAGGAACCTCCATACTGTTCTCCATAGTGGCTGTACCAATTCACATTCCTACCAGCAGTGCAAGAGGGTTCCCTTTTCTCCACACCCTCTCCAGCATTTATTGTTTCTAGATTTTTTGATGATGGCCATTCTGACCGGTGTGAGATGATGTCTCATTGTAGTTTTGATTTGCATTTCTCTAATGATGAATGATGTTGAGCATTCTTTCATGTGTTTGTTGGCAGTCTGTATATCTTCTTTGGAGAAATGTCTATTTAGGTCTTCTGCCCATTTTTGGATTGGGTTGTTTGTTTTTTTGTTATTGAGCTGCATGAGCTGCTTATAAATTTTGGCGATTAATCCTTTGTCAGTTGCTTCATTTGCGAATATTTTCTCCCATTCTGAGGGTTGTCTTTTCATCTTGTTTAGGGTTTCCTTTGCTGTGCAAAAGCTTTGCAGTTTCATTAGGTCCCATTTGTTTATTTTTGTTTTTATTTCCATTTCTCTAGGAGATGGCTCAAAAAGGAAATTGCTGTGATTTATTTCACAGAATGTTCTGCCTATGTTTTCCTCTAAGAGTTTGATAGTTTCTGGCCTTACATTTAGGTCTTTAATCCAAATTGAGATTATTTTTGTGTATGGTGTTAGGGAGTGATCTAATCTCATACTTTTACATGTGCCTGTCCAGTTTTCCCAGCACCACTTATTGAAGAGGCTGTCCTTTCTCCACTGTACATTCCTGCCTCCTTTATCAAAGATAAGGTGACCATATGTGTGTGGGTTTATCTCTGGGCTTTCTATCCTATTTCATTGATCTATATTTCTGTTTTTGTGCCAGTACCATACTGTGTTGATTACTATAGCTTTGTAGTATAGTCTGAAGTCAGGGAGCCTGATTCCTCCAGCTCTGTTTTTCGTTCTCAAGATTGCTTTGGCTATTCGGGTCTTTTGTGTTTCCATACAAATTGTGAAATTTTTTGTTCTAGTTCTGTGAAAAATGCCAGTGGTAGTTTGATAGGGATTGCATTGAATCTGTAGATTGCTTTTGGTAGTAGAGTCATTTTCACAACATTGATTCTTCCAATCCAAGAACATGGTATATCTCTCCATCTATTTGTATCATCTTTAATTTCTTTCATCAGTGTCTTATAATTTTCTGCATAGAGGTCTTTGTCTCCTTAGATAGGTTTATTCCTAGATATTTTATTCTTTTTCTTGCAGTGGTAAATGGGAGTGTTTTCTTGATTTCACTTTCAGATTTTTCATCATTAATATATAGGAATGTCAGAGATTTCTGTGCATTAATTTTGTATCCTGGTACTTTACCAAATTCATTGATTAGCTCTAGTAGTTTTCTGGTAGCATCTTTAGGATTCTCTATGTATAGTATCATGTCATCTGCAAACACTGACAGAGGTACTACTTCTTTTCCGATTTGGATTCCTTTTATGTCCTTTTCTTCTCTGATTGCTGTGGCTAAAACTTCCAAAACTATGTTGAATAAGAGTGGTGAGAGTGGGCAAACTTGTCTTGTTCCTGATCTTAGCGAAAATGCTTTCAGTTTTTCACCATTGAGGACGATGCTGGCTGTGGGTTTGTCATATATGGCCTTTATTATGTTGAGGAAAGTTCCCTCTATGCCTACTTTCTGCAGGGTTTTTATCATAAATGGGTATTGAATTTTGTGAAAAGCTTTCTCTGCATCTATTGAGAGGACCATATGATTTTTCCTCCTTCAGTTTGTTAATATGGTGTATCACATTGATTGATTTGCATATACTGAAGGAACCTTGCATTCCTGGAACAAACCCCACTTGATCATGGTGTATGATCCTTTTACTGTGCTGTTGGATTCTGTTTGCTAGTATTTTGTTGAGGATTTTTGCATCTATGTTCATCAGTGATATTGGCCTGTAGTTTTCTTTCTTTGTGACGTCCTTGTCTGGTTTTGGTATCAGGGTGATGGTGGCCTCATATAGAATGAGTTTGGAAGTTTTCCTCCCTGTGCTATATTTTGGAAGAATTTGAGAAGGATAGGTGTTAGCTCTTCTCTAAATGTTTGAATGAATTCACCTGTGAAGCCATCTGGTCCTGGGCTTTTGTTTGTTGGAAGATTTTTAATCACAGTTTCAATTTCAGAGCTTATGATTGGTCTGTTCATATTTTCTATTTCTCCCTGGTTCAGTCTCAGAAGCTTGTGCTTTTCTAAGAATTTGTCCATTTTTTCCAGGTTATCCATTTTATTGGCATAGTGTTGCTTGAAGTAATCTCTCATGATCTTTTGTATTTCTGCAGTGTCAGTTGTTACTTCTCCTTTTTCATTTCTAATTCTATTGATTTGAGTCTTCTCCCTTTTTTTCTTGATGAGTCTGGCTAATGGTTTATCAAATTTGTTTATGTTCTCAAAGAACCAGCTTTTAGTTTTATTGATCTTTGCTATTGTTTCCTTCATTTCTTTTTCATTTATTTCTGATCTGGTCTTTATGATTTCTTTCCTTTTGCTAACTTTGGGGGTTTTTTTTTCCTCTTTCTCTAATTGCTTTAGGTGCCAGGTTAGGTTGTTTATTCTAAATGTTTCCTGTTTTTTTAAGGTGGGATTGTATTGCTATAGACTTCCCTCTTAGAACTGCTTTTGCTGCATCCCATAGGTTTTGGGTCATCGTGTCTCCATTGTCATGTGTTTCTAGGAATTTTTTGATTTCCTCTTTGATTTCTTCAGTGATCACTTCATTATTAAGTAGTGTATTGTTTAGCCTCCATGTGTTTGTATTTTTTACAGATCTTTTCCTGTAATTGATATGTAGTCTCATAGTGTTGTCGTCGGAAAAGATACCTGATACAACTTCAATTTTCTTCAATTTACCAAGGCTTGATTTGTGACCCAAGATATGATGTATCCTGGAGAATGTTCCATGAGCACTTGAGAAAAATGTGTACTCTGTTGTTTTTGGATGGAATGTCCTATAAATGTCAATTAGGTATATCTTGTTTAATGTATCATTTAAAGCTTGTGTTTCCTTATTTATTTTCATTTTGGATGATCTGTCCATTGGTAAAAGTGGGATGTTAAAGTCCCCTACTATGAATGTGTTACTGTCGATTTCCCCTTTTATGGCTATTAGTATTTGCCTTAGGTATTGAGGTGCTCCTATGTTGGGTGCATAAATATATCCAATTGTTATATCTTCTTCTTGGATCGATCCCATGATCATTATGTAGTGTCCTTCTTTGTCTCTTCTAATAGTCTTTATTTTAAAGTCTATTTTGTCTGATATGAGAATTGCTACTCCAGCTTTCTTTTGGTTTCCATTTGCATGGAATATCATTTTCCATCCCCTCACTTTCAGTCTGTATGTGTCTCTAGGTCTGAAGTGGGTCTCTTGTAGACAGCATATATATGTGTCTTGTTTTTGTATCCATTCAGCCAGTCTGTGTCTTTTGGTGGGAGCATTTAGTCCATTTACGTTTAAGGTAATTATTGATATGTATGTTCCTATTCCCATTTTCTTATTTGTTTTGGGTTTGTTATTGTAGTTCTTTTCCTTCTCTTGTGTTTCTTGCCTAGAGAAGATCCTTTAGCATTTGTTGTAAAGCTGGTTTGGTGGTGCTGAACTCTCTTACCTTTTGCCTGTCTGTAAAGATTTTAATTTCTCCATCAAATCTGAATGAGATCCTTGCTGGGTAGAGTAATCTTGGTTGTAGGTTTTTCTCCTTCATCACATTAAATATGTCCT
This sequence comes from Mesoplodon bidens, assembly GCF_964165515.1. NCBI lineage: Eukaryota > Metazoa > Chordata > Mammalia > Artiodactyla > Ziphiidae > Mesoplodon > Mesoplodon bidens. The sequence continues at coordinate 136,652,208 of NC_138178.1, read as the reverse complement.
GCCAGTCCCTTCTGGCTTGCAGAGTTTCTGCTGAAAGATCAGCTGTTAACCTTATGGGGATTCCCTTGTGTGTTATTTGTTGTTTTTCCCTTGCTGCTTTTAATATGTTTTCTTTGTATTTAATTTGTGAAAGTTTGATTAATATGTGTCTTGGCATGTTTCTCCTTGGATTTATCCTGTATGGTACTCAGTGCTTCCTGGACTTGATTAGCTATTTCCTTCCCCATATTAGGGAAGTTTTCAACTATAATCTCTTCAAAAATTTTCTCATTCCCTTTCTTTTTCTCTTCTTCTTCTGGAACCCCTATAATTTGAATGTTGGTGCATTTAATGTTGTCCCAGAGGTCTCTGAGACTGTCCTCAGTTCTTTTCATTCTTTTTTCTTTATTCTGCTCTGCTGTAGTTATTTCCACTATTTTATCTTCCAGGTCACTTATCCGTTCTTCTGCCTCAGTTATTCTGCTATTGATCCCTTCTAGAGAATTTTTAATTTCATTTATTGTGTTGTTCATCATTGCTTGTTTCATCTTTAGTTCTTCTAGGTCCTTGTTAAATGTTTTTTGCATTTTGTCTATTCTATTTCCAAGATTTTGGATCATCTTTACTGTCATTATTCTGAATTCTTTTTCAGGTAGACTGCCTATTTCCTCTTCATTTGTTAGGTCTGGTGGGTTTTTATCTTGCTCCTTCATCTGCTGTGTGTTTTTCTGTCTTCTCATTTTGCTTATCTTACTGTTTTGGGGGTCTCCTTATTGTAGTCTGGAGGTTCGTAGTTCCCGTTGTTTTTGGTGTCTGTCCCCAGTGGCTAAAGTTGGTTCAGTGGGTTGTGTAGGCTTCCTGGTGGAGGGGACCAGTGCCTGTGTTTTGGTGGATGAGGCTGGATTTTTTTTCTGGTGGACAGGTCCATGTCTGGTGGTGTCTTTTGGGGTGTCTGTGGACTTATTATGATTTTAGGCAGCCTCTCTGCTAATGGGTGGGGCTATGTTCCTGTCTTGCTAGTTGTTTGGCATAGGGTGTCCAGCACTGTAGCTTGCTGGTCGTTGAGTGAAGCTGGGTGTTGGTGTTGTTATGGAGATGTCTGGGAGATTTTTGCCATTTGATATTATGTGGAGCTGGGAGGTCTCTTGTGGACCAGTGTTCTGAAGTTGGCTCTCCCACCTCAGAGGCACAGCACTGACTCCTGGCTGTAGCACCAAGAGCCTTTCATCCACACAGCTCAGAATAAAAGGGAGAAAAAGTAGAAAGAAAGAAAGGAAGAAAGGAAGGAAGAAAGAAAGAGGATAAAATAAAATAAAGTAAGGTAAAATAAAGTTATTAAAATAAAAATATAATTATTAAGCAAAAAAAATTTTTTAAGTAAAAAAACAAACAAACAAAAAAACGGACAGATAGAACCCTAGGACAAATGGTGAAAGCAAAGCTATACAGACAAATTCTCACCCAGAAGCATACACATACACACTCACAAAAAGAGGAAAAGGGGAAAAAATAATAAATGTTGCTCTCAAAGTCCACCTCCTCAATTTGGGATGATTCGTTGTCTATTCAGGTATTCCACAGATGCAGGGTACATCAAGTTGATTGTGGAGATTTAATCTGCTGCTCCTGAGGCTGCTGGGAGAGATTTCCCTTTCTCTTCTTTGTTCGCACAGCCTCTCTGCGTGTTGGTCGCCGGAGGGCGTCTGTTCTTCTCTCAGACAGGATGGGGTTAAAGAAGCCGCTGATTTGGGGGCTCCGGCTCACTCAGGCCAGGGGGAGGGAGGGGTACGGAGTGCGGGGCGAGCCTGCGACGGCAGAGGCTGGCGTGACATTGCACTAGCCTGAGGCGCGCCATGCATTCTCCCGGGGAAGTTGTCCCTGGATCCCGGGACCCTGGCAGTGGCGGGCTGCACAGGCTCCCGGGAGGGGAGGTGTGGAGAGTGACCTGTGCTCGCACACAGGCTTCTTGGTGGCTGCAGCAGCAGCCTTAGCGTCTCATGCCCGTCTCTGGGGTCCGCGCTGATAGCTGCGGCTCGCGCCCGTGTCTGGAGCTCCTTTAAGCGGCACTCTTAATCCCCTCTCCTCGCGCACCAGGAAACAAAGAGGCAAGAAAAAGTCTCTTGCCTCTTCGGCAGGTCCAGACTTTTCCCCGGACTCCCTCCCAGCTAGTCGTGGTGCACTAACCCTTTCAGGCTGTTTTCACGCCGCCAGTCCTCTTGCTGCGCTCCAACGGACCGAAGCCCGAGCCTCAGCTCCCAGCCCCGCCCGCCCTAGCGGGTGAGCAGAGAAGCCTCTCGGGCTGGTGAGTGCTGGTCGGCACTGATCCTCTGTGCGGGAATCTCTCCGCTTTGCCCTCCGCACCTGTTGCTGCGCTCTCCTCCGTGGCTCCGAAGCTTCCCCCCTCCGCTACCCGCAGTCTCCGCCCGCGAAGGGGCTTCTAGTGTGTGGAAACCTTTCCTCCTTCACAGCTCCCTCCCACTGGTGCAGGTCCCCTCCCTATTCTTTTGTCTCTGTTTATTCTTTTTTCTTTTGCCCTATCCAGGTACGTGGGGAGTTTCTTGCCTTTTGGGAGGTCTGAGATCTTCTGCCAGCGTTCAGTAGGTGTTCTGTAGGAGCTGTTCCATGTGTAGATGTATTTCTCATGTATCTGTGGGGAGGAAGGTGATCCTGCGTTTTACTCTTCTGCCATCTTCCCCTAGATCTAGTTTTGGTTAACTTTTGACCCAGTATTTCTTGGAAGATTTTCTCCCCAAATGATTGTGATATTTTTTGTTTTAACTTTTATTATTAAATTCTGCTCTTTTTGTGTATGTATGGCTTAATTTTAGAAGTGTAACCAGAGATGAGTGGGTCTCCACTGGGAGAGATTTTACTCCCCAGGGGACCCTTAGCAATGTCTGGAGACAGTTTTGGTTGTCACAACTTGGGAAGGTGTGCTATAGGTAGAGGCCGGGGATGCTGCTAAATATACTATAATGCACACAGCAATCCCTATGACGAAGAATTATTCGGCACAAAATGTAATAGTTGCTGTTGAGAAACACTGTCAATCGTTTGAAAAGAGGGTTTATCTTTTCAAATATATCTTTGTTTAAAATATATCAATTAAATCAACCTCACCAATTGCATTATTCATATCATCTCTATTTTCTGCATATTCAATCTATCAAAGAGAGTGATATATTGAAGTCATTCATTCAGTTTAAAATACATCACTGAGCTCCTCTAGTATGTCAGAGCTTGTTCCAGATGCTGGGAATCCTCAGTGAGCAAAACAGAGTAACATCTCTGACTTCATGGAGTTTTTATTCCAATGGGTGGGGTTGAATCAAGAGACATAATAAACAAATAGTATATAAAATATATGATAAGTGTTATGAAGGAGAGCAGAGAATAGGGATGGATGCTGGGATTGGCATAGGTTGTAATCGTAAATTGAGTGGCAAGAAGGTTACATTAGAAGAAAGACCTCAAGGAGATGACAGAGAAAGTGATGTGATATCTTAGGGAAGAGTGTTTTAGGCAAAGGAAACAGAAGTGCAAAGCCTCTGATGTAGGTCAGCGCTTGGTATGATCAAGGAAGAAGAGGAAGCGGAATAAGGAGAGTAATGGTGACGGATGAGGTCAGCGAGGTGATGGTGCTGGGCTGGCGTCCAGACCATTTAGGGCCAAAGATGCCATTGTGAGAACTGTTGCATTTATTCCTAAGTGAGATAGGAAGTCAGAGCTTCAGTAGACTTGCTAGAATTTTACATACATTTTGAAAGCATCACTTTGGCTGTTGGGTTGAGAATAGATTATGGGGTGAAAATGCTGAAGCAAAGAGACTAGTTAGGAGGCCACTGCCATAATCCAGGAGAGAGATGATGGTGTTTGTTGCGGTGGGTTGGGGGAGAGGGGGTGGGTAACAGTGAAGATTGTGAGAACTGATTGAATCCATTAGGCACACCTACCTGCAGCTGGAGAGAATGCAAAATGGTACAACCCCTATGAGGGGAATTCAACAGTCTTTAATAAAGTGACCTAGGTGTCTACTCTTCAACCCAATGATACCACTTCTAGGAATTTATACTGGAAATATACCTCCAACAATAATTAATAGAGATACATAAGGTTATTTATTGCAATGTTATATGTAACTGGAAGGTATTGGAGATTGGTTGAATAAACTATGTTTATTCAGTACACACTATGCAGCTGTAAAAAAACAATGAGGCTGAAAATCTGGATGAATCAATATGGAGTAATTTCCAGCAGATATTAAGTGTAAAAGGCTCACTGCAAAAGGGCATATGTAGTTTGCTACCTTTCGTGCAAAAAAGAAGGAAAAATACATTTATCATTATAAAAGAAAATGTTAAAGTTGGGTACCTACAAGATAGCATGAGGTGAAAGGGACACAGGGTAGAGTGACACTTCCAAGTGTACCTTTTCATAGAGTTTTGACTTTGAAAGTATGTGAGTGACTACATATTCAAAAAATAAAATTGAATCAAGAAGAATGGGAAGGGGACAAAACCTAACTAAAACTGAAAGAAAATGGAAGCAAATGAATCTTAGTGTATTTCAAATGATTACTATAACTATACTGAAGGGGGAGAAAGAGCCTATCCAAGTTATTTATGAGCACAGTTTTTGATTATCTTTCTCAGTCTGGAACAGGATAGGATGTGGGGAGGGGAAGTAGAAGAGAGAAGTATATACAAATTCAGTACTCTTTAGTAGGTTAGTTTTTGGTAGTGTTAGGTAAGAAGCAATTTTGAAGCTTTTATATTCAATATAGGATTGAGTCTGTTTTGAGTATGTGTTGGTATGGTTGGGAGTTAAGGTTCATACGGTGGAAGGAGGGACATAGAAATACAGAACAGGAGGCAAGGAGGAGCCTGTGGGGATGGAGTAGAACTTGAGGTATTGGTGTGAAGTCATCATTTCTAAAACATCTTATGTATATACTTGTTTTTGTGCACATGTATATTTGTGTATATGTGCGTTTTATGGATATATACATGTATACATTTCCTCACTCTGTCTGTGGAAAGAGTCAAGAAGCAAAATAAATCTTGGTCCCTAATACTATTCCCACTAAAAGGCACCAGAGTTCCTTGGAAAAATGTCTCACTCCAAGGCTGGGGCAGGGTAGGTAGAAGATAAACCTGGAAACTTTGGTTTTGTTAGAAAATTAGGAAATGTTTTTTTTTTTTTAAATAGCATATATTACAAGGACACAGGAGCAAGCTTGAGGGGGCTCCCCTTGGTCAAATCTAGAACAATTTGAGCATAAAAACTTATAAACCACCAGGCAAAATAGGACTTTATGAGTCCATATTGACCACAGAAAAGTAACAATGGAGGAGGTGGGAGGGATCTCGCTTACAGTAGAATACTGAGGCCAACTGGTAAATGTGGGAAGAGTATTGGAGCTGAACTATATAATCATTTTGCAATTATTGTAGTAAAGATTGGTTCAGCCAAAAATCATTGAAGAATGCTCAACCTATGGGGATATTTTGATGAGGAGCAGACTGCTTATTAATTGCAAGAGAGAACAAAACCCTGTAATTACACAGAGAGGAAACTGGGTGATACGTTGGCCTGGGTGATCAAAATTTATGTCACTTATGAGGGACGGACAAACATTGTGTGCCTCCAGATGTGATTTCTTGATACCACCTATGATATATTCCAGCTGAGAATGTATAACTTTATTCTAAAAAAAAAATCAGTCAAACACAAAAAAGGGAAAATTATAGTTAAGAAAAGTAGATGTGGAGACGTGTATTCCTTGGCTGGTGGCCCCCTTCCATCTTCAAAGACAGAAGTCACATAACTCTAACCTCTGCTTCTGTCCTCACATCTTCTCTGATCCTCCTGCATCTTTCTTATGACCCTTGTGATTACATTGGCCCCACCTGGATGACCCAGGATAAACTTCCTATCTCAAGATCCTTAATCAGTCTGCAAAGCCCTCTTTGCCATGTAAGGTAACATATTCATAGGTTCTGGGGACTAGAACATGGCCATCTTTGTGGCAGCCATTATTCTGCCATCCACAGGATTATTGTTCAAAAACATTAATGTCATAAAAGACAAAAGCTGAAGAGTGTAATAGGCTGAAGAGTGTAATAGGCTAAAGAGATATGATAACTACATGCAATATATGAATCTTGGACTAGATCCTTTTCTGGAGGGGGTTAATGCTATAAAGGACTTCATTATTATGTCAGCTGACAAAACTGGAACATGGATGGTTGATTAGATACAAGTATCAGTATAAATTTATAAAGTTGACAAATGTAGTGAAGTAATGTAAGAATATATCTCTATTCTTAGGAAATGCACACTTGAGTATTTAAGAATTAAGGGCCATGATACATGCAATTTACCCGCAAATGGTTCAGGGAAAAATATGTGTACACACCACACATACAAAGAGCAAGAGAACAAATGAAGCAAAATGGGGTAAAATGTTAACGATAAGCAAATCTGGGAAAAAGAGAAAAGCGTGTTCTCCATGGTATTTTTATTCTTGCAGTTAGGTTTGAAATTATTTCCAAATAAAAAAAATTTTTAAATCAGTTTTCTACCCTGCCATTTAATCCTAAACTTCTGACAACATCCCTCATGGGATGAATGGTCATTCAGTCTAGAGATGTGAATGCCTCTAAGGATAGTTGGACTCAGTATCTAATGAGGCAGCCTGTCCAATTGCTGTCAGTTAAAGGAGCTTTGAGGTTCTCTACAGGTTAGGGAAAGTGAAATCAGTGTGTGGGTGACTTTCACCTGTTGGTTGCAGCCCTGTCTTCGGGCGAAATACAGAATGTCTTCTCCCTCTTCAATTATTTGAGGCCAGCTGTTGTATCTCCTTCATAATTTGTTTTGCTAGCTAAAAGGTTCTTGTCAGTGGATGCTTCTGAGCCAGTTTTTAAACCTCCTTACCAGGATGTGTTTTTGTTGCATTTAAAAGGCAGTGTCTGGGCAAACACAGCACTCCAGCTGTGGCCACTCCCGTGAGGAGAGCAGTGGGCCCATCCAGTGAGTTTGATTTGTTCCTTCCTCCTCTTCCACTTCACTCTTCCTAGGTCACTGAAACCTGTACAGGGAAAAGCCACGTCAATGGTATACACTGACTTCATGACTAAATCAATGCATGTAGTTTTGGTGTAGCCCCGATGGGGCTCTGAGGATCCACGGTACCATGGTTGCCTGTAAAACAAAGGAAAACCCTGGAATGAGCCTTTTTGCTACTGAAACGTAATCTGCTCTAAGCAATTGCGTGACTGCTGGACAGTGCAATCAGGACAGTGTGTTTAATTCTAGTTAGTGAGTTGGTGGCATTGAATCCCCGGCACGCAGGGACAAGGACCTCTGAGGCAGGACCCTGCGTCCCACTATGGGAAGTTGTAGAACTGCTCTGCCTAGCTCCCAAAAAGGGAAGTGAAGGCATTCAGGAGGTCCATGAGGCTCCTAGTTCATGGACGTTGGCAACAGACAGCTCAGAGCGATCAGGTTCTAGAGCGTGGCTTAGAAATCAGGGCGAGGAAGCTTGGGAGCAGCCTTCTGTGGGGAGTACTTTAATGTTTAAATTTTAACTGTCTCAGGAATGATCAGGGTCACCTGCGCCACATGCTAGTGAGGGAAATTCAACGCCAGGTGCCCTCGAAGCATCATTTCTCCAGATCGTGTGGTAGAGGCTTCCCTTCCCTGTGGCATTAATCCTTTAGCAGCCACCGAGTGAGACAGGGCCGGCCTGAGCCCTCCTAGCTGTGCCTCTAGCCATAGAACTCACCAGCCATAAAAATGTCAGGTCACTAAACAGCTGCTGCATTTCAGGGTCAAATATCTCACATTCAAGGCGATAGGAGAGGAGTGTTTTCTGCAAAAGCTTTTAAGAGAATTCCAAATAATGAGGCCTTTATGGTGGTGGAGTGACTAACAATACTGGTTTGAGGGAAGGAAGAATGGGAGCTAGGCAGGGCAGGCTCTTCCTGTGAGCCTTCTAATGACAGTCAACCTGCAGAAACTGTCTTAATCTGGAAATCCTAAATTTATGGTCTAAACTACCTAAGCGTGACTAGTTCACTAGTGACTAGCCCTTCCTTTTGTTTCTTCCCCCCTCCACCCCTGGCTTCTAAGGAGCTGAGACATGGACAAAAAGGTCCTATTGGTCTAAGAGTTAATCCTGAGCTTTTAGAGACTGGGCTGAAGTCTCAAAAGGTGTTTTTTTGGAGATACACCCAGAGGTGAATAAACTGGGGAAGTCAAGAGGGCACCATAAGTTAACCAAGGGAGTTTAGCTGAGGGGGTGTGTTCAAGGGAGGAGGGCAGCCTCGGCCAGTTTGGTAAGGAAGTGTGTGGCCAGGCATACAGGGACTTTTCTCTTTTTAAGCAGCTGGTAGAGACACCTCCTTCTCTCCCCTGTCCTGTCTTCCTGAGTCATTGCTCAGCATCACAATCGCCGAGTCTCCAGGCACCCCTCCCATCCCTGGAGAGTCAGGATGGCCCCCAATCTCATTAGACTTAGGAAGGTTTCTTTACACTGCAGGCAGAGTGGGAGGATGGGGACAAGGACACTAAGAGATGTTCACTACTGGAGGATTGCCGCTTCCTTTGCCACAGAAATGTCTCCACATGATCATAATGGGTATAAATGAAATGGGAGATGGTACCAAAGGTCAATATAGAACCATTGCCTTTTTTCCACCTCCCATTGAAAGGAACCACAGGCAGAGAAGCAGAGAGAACACATGCTTTATTTAAGTGACATGGGAAAATTATACTTTGGAACCTTTCTCTTTCCCATGGAAAACAAAAACATATCAAGGTTTGATTAAAATAATGATCTCCATTGTCAAAAGCCCCTAGTGTGCAATCTCATGTTCATGTTATTTGTTTGATACCATGGAAACACACAGTTGATTGCAGTGAACAAAAGCATGTCAGGGAAGAGGCCAAAAGGTTAGATCTGATGTTTTCCTGACAAGTTGAATGAAGAGTAATTGACTGGTCTTCACTATGGAAAATATGAAATCCTTATAAATTTCCTTCCTCCAGAGGTTGCAAGCTTTCTCCAAGATAAAGAATTTATAGATTTTAAGCCATTTCTCAATAATGCACTTGAAAGTTTTTAGACTTCAGTAGAGTTCCTATTAATAGAGGGAACAGGGATATAGAGATACAAGCCAATATACAGACCACATGGAGAAAATGAGCACCTAACTCAACATAGTGATGGTCCATGAATGACCCCAATGCAAGAAGAACCCTGACTTTAAAACTCTCCATACAAAGTTCAATGGTTCTAGAAGCTAGTGCTTATGGAACTGAATGGTATCAAGTAGCTGTTAAACCTTGGGAGGTCTTTTTTTTTTTTTTAACATCTTTATTGGAGTATAATTGCTTTACAATGGTGTGTTAGTTTCTGCTTTATAACAGTGAATCAGCTATACATACACATACATCCCCATATCTCCTCCCTCTTGCATCTCCCTGCCTCTCACGCTCCATATCCCACCCCTCTATGTGGTCACAAAGCACCAAGCTCATATCCCTGTGTTATGCGGCTGCTTCCCACTAGCTAACGGTTTTATATTTCGTAGTGTATATATGTCCATGCCACTCTCTCACTTTGTCCCAGCTTACCCTTCCCCCTCCCTGTGTCCTCAAGTCCAGTCTCTAGTAGGTCTATGTCTTTATTCCCATCCTGCCCCTAGGTTCTTCATGACCACATTTTTTTTCTCTTTAGATTCCATACATATGTGTTAGCATACGGCATTTGTTTTTCTGACTTACTTCATCTGTATGACAGACTCTAGGTCCATCCACCTCACTACAAATAACTCAATTTCGTTTCTTTTTATGGCTGAGTAATATTCCATTGTATATATGTGCCACATTTTCTTTATCCATTCGTCTGTTGATGGACACTTAGGTTGCTTCCATCTCCTGACTATTGTAAATAGAGCTGCAATGTACATTGTGGTACGACACTTTTTGAATTATGGTTTTCTCAGGGTATATGCTCAGTAGTGGGATTGCTGGGTCATATGGTAGTTCTAGTTTTAGTTTTTTAAGGAACATCCATACTGTTCTCCATAGTGGCTGTATCAATTTGCATTCCCACCAGCAGTGCAAGAGGGTTCCCTTTTCTCCACACCCTCTCCAGCACTTATTGTTTGTAGATTTTTGATGATGGCCAGTCTGACTGGTGTGAGATGATGTCTCATTGTAGTTTTGATTTGTATTTCTCTAATGATTAATGATGTTGATCATTCTTTGATGTGTTTGTTGGCAATCTGTATATCTTCTTTGGAGAAATGTCTATTTAGGTCTTGTGCCCATTTTTGGATTGGATTGTTTGTTTTTTTGATATTGAGCTGCATAAGCTGCTTGTAAATTTTGGAGGTTAATCCTTTGTCAGTTGCTTCATTTGCAAATATTTTCTCCCATTCTGAGGGTTGTCTTTTCATCTTGCTTACAGTTTCCTTTGCTGTGCAAAAACTTTTAAGTTTCATTAGGTCCCTTTGTTTATTTTTTTTATTTCCACTTCTCTAGGAGGTGGGTCAAATAGGATCTTGCTGTGATTTATGTCATAGAGTGTTCTGCCTATGTTTTCCTCTAAGAGTTTGATAGTGTCTGGCCTTACATTTAGGACTTTAATCCATTTTGAGTTTATTTTTGTGTATGGTGTTAGGGAGTATTCTAATTTCATTCTTTTACATGTAGCTGTCCAGTTTTCCCAGCACCACTTATTGAAGAGGCTGTCTTTTCTCCATTGTATATTCTTGCCTCCTTTATCAAAGATAAGGTGACCATATGTGCGTGGGTTTAGTTCTGAGCTTTCTATCCTGTTCCATTGATCTGTATTTCTGTTTTTCTGCCAGTACCATACTCTCTTGATTACTGTAGGTTTGTAGTATAGTCTGAAGTCTGGGAGCCTGATTCCTCCCGCTCCATTTTTCTTTCTCAAGATTGCTTTGGCTACTCAGGATCTTTTATGTTTCCATACAAATTGTGAAATGTTTTCTTCTAGTTCTGTGAAAAATGCCATTGGTAGTTTGCTAGGGATTGCATTGAATCTGTAGATTGCTTTGGGTAGTATAGTCATTTTCACAATGTTGAATTTTCCAATCCAAGAACATGGTATATCTCTCCATCTGTTTGTATCATCTTTAATTCCTTTCATTGGTGTCTAATAGTTTTCTGCATAAAGGTCTTTTGTCTCCTTAGGTAGGTTTATTCCTAGGCATTTTATTCTTTTTGTTGCAGTGGTAAACGGGAGTGTTTCCTTAACTTCACTTTCAGATTTTTCATCATTAGTGTATAGGAATGCTGGAGATTTCTGTGCATTAATTTTGTATCCTGTTACTTTACCAAATTCATTGATTAGCTCTAGTAGTTTTCTGGTGGCATCTTTAGGATTCTCTATGTATGTTATCATGTCATCTGCAAACAGTGACAGCTTTACTTCTTTTCCGATTTGGATTCCTTTTCTTTCTTATTCTTCTCTGATTGCTGTGGCTAAAACTTCCAAAACAATGTTGAATAATAGTGGTGAGAGTGGCCAACCTTGTCTTGTTCCTTAGTGGAAATGGTTTCAGTTCTTCACCATTGAGGATGATGTTGGCTGTGGGTTTTTCACATATGGCCTTTATTATGTTAAGTTCCCTCTATGTCTACTTTCTGGAGGGTTTTTATCATAAATGATGTTGAATTTCATCAAAAGCTTATTCTGCATCTATTGAGATGACCATACGGTTTTTATTCTTCAATTTGTTAATATGGTGTATCACATTGATTGATTTGCATATATTGAAGAATCCTTGCATTCCTGGGAAAACCCCACTTGATCATGGTGTATGATCCTTTTACTGTGCTGTTGGATTCCATTTGCTAGTATTTTGCTGAGGATTTTTGTATCTATGTTCATCAGTGATATTGGCCTGTAGTTTTCTTTCTTGTGACGTCCTTGTCTGGTTTTGGTATCAGGGTGATGGTGGCCTTGTAAAATGAGTTTGGGAGTGTTCCTCCTTCTGCTATATTTTGGAAGAGTTTGAGAAGGATAGGTGTTAGCTCTTCTCTAAATGTTTGGTAGAATTCGCCTGTAAAGCCATCTGGTCCTGGGCTTTTGTTTGTTGGAAGATTTTTAATCACAGTTTCAATTTCATTGCCTGTGATTTGTCTGTTTATATTTTCTATGTCTTTATGGTTCAGTCTCAGAAGGTTGTGCTTTTCTAAGAATTTGTCCATTTCTTCCAGGTTTTCTATTTTATTGGCATATAGTTGCTTGTAGTAATCTCTCATGATCCTTTGTATTTCTGCAGTGTCAGTTGTTACTTCTCCTTTTTCACTCCTAATTCTATTGATTAGAGTCTTCTCCCTTCTTTTCTTGATGAGTCTGGCTAATGGTGTATCAATTTTGTTTATCATCTCAAAGAACCAGCTTTTAGTTTTATTGATCTTTGGTATCATTTCCTTCATTTCTTTTTCATTTATTTCTGATCTGATCTTTATGATTTCTTTCCTTCTGCTAACTTTGGGGTTTTTTGCTCTTCTTTCCCTAATTGCTTTAGGTGTAAGTTTAGGTTGTTTATTTGAGATGTTTCTTTTTTCTTAAGGTAGGACTGTATTGCTATAAACTTCCCTCTTAGACCTGCTTTTGCTGCATTCCATAAGTTTTGGGTCGTCGTGTTTTCATTGTCATTTGTTTCTTGGTAAGTTTTGATTTCCTCTTTGATTTCTTCAGTGATCTCTCGGTTATTAAGTAGTATATTGTTTAGCCTCTATGTATTTGTATTTTTTTACAGATTTTTTTCCTGTAATTGATATCTAGTCTCATAGCATTGTGGTTGGAAAGGATACGTGATACGATTTCAATTTTCTTAAATTTACCAAGGATTGATTTGTGACTCTAGATGTGATCTATTCTGGAGAATGTTCCATGAGCACTTGAGAAGAAAGTGTATTCTGTTGTTTTTGGATGGAATGTCCTATAAATATCAATTAAGTCCATCTTGTTTAATGTATCATTTAAAGCTTGTGTTTCCTTATTTATTTTCATTTTGGATGATCTGTCCATTGGTAAAAGTGGGGTGTTAAAGTCCCCTACTATGATTGTGTTACTGTTGATTTCCCCTTTTATGGCAGTTAGCATTTACCTTATGTATTGAGGTGCTCCTATTTTGGGTGCATAAATATTTACAATTGTTATATCTTCTTGGATTGATCCCTTGATCATTATGTATTGTCCTTCTTTGTCTCTTGTAATAGTCTTTATTTTAAAGTCTATTTTGTTTGGTATGAGAATTGCTACTCCAGCTTTCTTTTGACTTCCATTTGCATGGAATATCCTTTTCCATCTTCTTTCAGTCTGTATGTGTCCCTAGGTCTGAAGTGGGTCTCTTGTAGACAGCATATATATGGGTTTTGTTTTTGTATCCATTCAGCCAGTCCATGTCTTTTGGTTGGAGCATTTAAACCATTTACCTTTAAGGTAATTATTGATATGTATATTCCTATTACCAATTTTCTTAATTGTTTTGGGTTTGTTATTGTAGTTCTTTTCCTTCTCTTGTGTTTCCTGCCTGGAGAAGTTCCTTTAGCATTTGTTGTAAAGCAGGTTTGGTGGTGCTGAATTCTCTTAGCATTTTCTTCTCTATAAAGGTTTTAATTTCTCTGTGGAATCTGAATGAGATCCTTGCTGGGTAGAGTAATCTTGGTTGTAGGTTTTTCCCTTTCTTCACTTTAAATATGTCCTGCCACTCCCTTTTGGCTTGCAGAGTTTCTGCTGAAAGATCAGCTCTTAACCTTATGGGGCTTCCCTTGTATGTTATTTGTTGTTTTTCCCTTGCTGCTTTTACTATTTTTTCTTTGTATTTAATTTTTGATAGTTTGATTAATATGTGGCTTGGTGTGTGTCTTCTTGGATTTATCCTGTATGGGACTCTCTGTGCTCCCTGGGCTTGATTAACTATTTCCTTTCCCGTATTAGGGAAGTTTTCAACTATAATCTGTACAAATATTTTCAGTCCCTTTCTTTTTCTCTTCTTCTGGGACCCCTATAATTCGAGTGTTGGTGTGTTTAATGTCCTGGAGGTCTCTGAGACTGTCCTCAATTCTTTTCATTCTTTTTTCTTTGTTCTGCAGTAGTTATTTCCACTATTTTATCTTCCCGGTCCCTTATCCGTTCTTCTGCCTCAGTTATTCTGCTATTGATTCCTTCTAGAGAATTTTTAATTTCATTTATTGTGTTGTACATCATTGTTTGTTTGCTCTTTAGTTTTTCTCTGTCCTTGTTAAACGTTTCTTGTATTTTCTCCAATTTGTTTCCAAGATTTTGGATTATCTTTACTGTCATTACTCTGAATTCTTTTTCAGGTAGACTGCCTATTTCCTCTTCATTTGTTTGGTCTGGTGGGTTTTTACCTTGCTCCTTCATCTGCTGCACGTTTCTCTGTCTTCTCATTTTGCCTAACTTACTGCGTTTGGGGTTTCGTTTTCGCAGGCTGCACGTTCGTAGTTCCCGTTGTTTTTGGTGTCTGCCCCCAGTGGCTAAGGTTGATTCAGTGGGTTGTGTAGGCTTCCTGGTGGAGGGGACTAGTGCCTGTGTTCCCGTGGATGAGGCTGGATCTTGTCTTTCTGGTGGGCAGGTCCATGTCTGGTGGTGTGTTTGGGGTGTCTGTGACCATATTGTGATTTTAGGCAGCCTCTCTACTAATGGGTGGGGTTGTGTTCCTTTCTTGCTATTTTTTGGCATAGGGTGTCCAGCACTGTAGCTTGCTGGTCATTGAGTGGAGCTGGGTCTTGGCATTGAGATGGAGATCTCTGGGAGATTTTCACCGTCTGATATTGCATGGAGCTGGGAGGTCTCTGGTGGACCAATGTCCCGAACTCAGCTCTCCCACCTCAGAGGCACAGGCCTGACGCCCAGCCAGAGCACCAAGACTCTGTCATCCACATGGTTCAGAATAAAGGGGAGAAAAAGGAAAGAAAGGAAAAAAATAGAATAAAGTTATTAAAATAGAAGGTAATTATTAAAAGTAAAAAAAATTTAAGTAATAAAAAAATGAAAGAAGAGAGCAACCAAACAAAAAAACAAATCCACCAATGATACCAAGTGATAAAAACTATACTAAAAAACAAAAAAACAAAAAAACTGTCAGAACCCTAGGAGAAATGCTAAAAGCAAAGCTAAAGAGACAAAATCACACACAGAAGCATACACATACACACTCACAAAAAGAGAAAAAGGAAAAAAATATATATATATATCGTTGATCCCAAAGGTCACCACCTCAATTCTGGGATGATTTGTTGTCTATTCAAGTAGTCCACAGATGCAGGGTACATCAAGTTGACTGTGGAGATTTAATCCACTGCTCCTGAGGCTGCTGGGAGAGATTTCCCTTTCTCATGTTTGTTCACACAGCTCCTGGGATTCAGCTTTGTATTTGGCCCTGCCTCTGCATGTAGGTCATCTGAGGACGTCTGTTCTTTGCTCAGACAGGACAGGGTTAAAGGAGCAGCTTCTTCGGGGGCTCTGGCTCACTGAGGCCGGGGGGAGCGAGGGGTATGGAATGAGGGGAGATCCTGCGGTGGCAGAGCCTGGCGTGACATTGCAGCATCCTGAGGCGCGCCGTGCGTTCTCCTGGGGAAGTTGTTCCTGGATCACGGGACCCTGGCAATGGCAGGCTGCACAGGCTCCTGGGAGGGGAGGTGTAGATAGTGACCTGTGCTTGCAGACAGTCTTCTTGGTGGTGGCAGCAGCAGCCTTAGCGTCTCATGCCTGTCTGTGGGGTCCACGCTGATAGCCGCGGCTCGCGCCTGTCTCTGGAGCTCCTTTAAGTGGCGCTCTCAATCCCCTCTCCTCATGCACCAGGTAAGAAAGAGGGAAGAAAAAGTCTCTTGCCTCTTCGACAGCTCCAGACTTTTTCCCAGACTCACTCCCGGCTAGCTGTGGCGCACTAACCCCTTCAGGCTGTGTTCACACAGTCAACCCCAGTCCTCTCCCTGGGATGTGCACTCCAAAGCCCGAGTCTCAGCTCCCAGCCTCTGCCTGCCCCGGCGGGTGAGCCGACAAGCCTTTCAGGCTGGTGAGTACTCGTCGGTACCGATCCTCTGTGCGGGAGTCTCTCTGCTTTGCCCTCTGCACCCCTGTTGCTGCGCTCTCCTCCGTGGCTCCGAAGCTTCCCCACCTCCGCCACCCACTCTCTCTGCCTGCGAAGGGGTTTCCTAGTGTGTGGAAACCTTTCCTCCTTCACAGCTCCCTCCCTATTCTTTTGTCTCTGTTTTTTCTTTTTTTCTTTTGCCGTACCCAGGTATGTGGGGAGTTTCTTGCCTTTTGGGAGGTCTGAGGTCTTCTGCCAGCATTCAGTAGGTGTTCTTTAGGGGTTGTTCCACATGTAGATGTATTTCTCATGTATTTGTGGGAAAGTGATCTCTATGTCTTAGTCTTCTGCCATCTTGAAGCTCTTCCAAACCTTGGGGGGGGGTCTTAACTTAGGTTTTCTATATGATTAGGAAATAGGTGGTGGTTCTTGTTTAAAAAAAGTCACAGAAAATTCCCCCCTTTCATAACTTGATCTTTTAAAGAATTGTGTCCAAACTAGCTTATTAAAGATTATCCTTTTGCCTGACCAACCCATGTTAAGTATAGGAAAGGGGCAGAATCCTGGAGGGTTTGAACTGCTTCACCACCTGACAGAAGCACATTTTCCCCAGTGATGATTTTCTGGGGAAAACTGAAGATGTACAAATAAGCATAATGATCTGTAATTTTCAGGTTTTTCCCTGTTTCTGTCAATACACCAAGGGCTGCTGAGGGTCTAGATGGTTCTGTATGTAGGTCCCCATGTTTGTAGGGAGGAATATAAAATTTGCTGACCATGCAGCAGGATCTCTCCCGTCTGGATACCAGTTTAAAAGAACAAAGTAGTCTTTGGATACTATGCAGTAACCAGGGACTAGATAGAAAAAAAACAAGATGTTAGCAATTATAAGAACATTATGAGTCCACTCTCAAGATCAGAAGTGCTTGGATTCTCAAGCAACCACTAGGATAATTTGTTTTCAGCTTGACTTCGAATTGGGTAGAGGATGGCCAGGAAACCGAAGTGATGTGGGGCTGAGAGAGTCCCAATTTTCAGAGAAGAGAATACACACTCCTTCTATATGGTAATGCTTCCCATATTGACATATATCATAAATTAATCTTTTAAAAGGAAATGCTTCAAAATGAAAAAGATTTTGATTGTAGAGATTAGAGACTCTTTTCTATATCCCCAGTTGAATAATTTCACCAGTAGCTCCACCATGAAACTGTTCAACACATACAGAGTTATACCAAAAACATGTTATAGAAGGAGGTAGTAGTATATGGTAGTCTGTGGACATCCTGAACACTGCCATAGCAGAAAACTATACTTCTCTAGGCCCAGTATGTACAGGTTTAAAAATGTATCATTTCTAATTTAGTAAACAACTTGAAATATTTCATTTTAATGGTGGAAAGTGCAAAGAAGTTTGATAATGCTGTTTTAATAACTCATAGAAAGCATATACATAACACCTAATGAAGTCATCTCTTTATTGCATGTTGCTATTTAAAAAAAATTTACAGTCTCATGACACAACATTTTTTCTTGGTACTATAACAACAGTCTCGCACCTAAAGACTAAGTGGTTCCAACTACTAAGCTAATAAGATACAAGACATACAATTGAGTTTACAAATTATAATGCTTTTTCTTTTTGGCATTAATTTAAACAAACAAACAAAAAACTTTTAAAATACACACCCAAGAGAGGAAAAAGTGGCTACTTACACCAGCACCAATCTAAAAAGTAGGTTTTTTTCTCAACAATGGCACATGGAATTACCTGCACACAGCTTTCGGGGAAAGAAATGAAAAATGGAAATGGCAAAGGCGGCCTACCAGGATGGCCATATCAAAATGAGGATGATGAAAAAGGGCGAGAGGAACATGCTACACAAACTTGCTCCTTTATGTGACTCTCCCTCCACTTGTCCATTCCTTAAACTGTAAAACAAAGCCATTTTCAAAAGACAGTTCCAAACTTGAGCCAGATCAAATTTCTCCTGCTCTAAATAGAAAAGAATATATATAGAGGCACTTTAGTTAAGGAACAGACAAACCCACTAGTACATCCCACTCCTCCTCACCTCCAAGCTTTTTTGAGCAAAGTCTCTTCTGCACCTTTAATGTGGTGTACTTGCAGACCTTGGTACATAGGAGCTGGGGGAGTGCGACGTCTGCTGTGTATTTGTGACTGTTTTATTTGCTAGAGTCATCCATATAATGTGTAGAAAGTTGCTAAGTTTGCAGTGAGGGGGGAAAAATGTTAAAACCACGGCTCTTGCCAACTCTTAGAGCACTATTTCACAGCTTTCATGTAGCGCAGACCTTGCCATCTGCGCTAGGCATTATAGTTTATACAAATTATTTTTAAATAGCACGATTCCTGTACAGCACACGCATCGGTATTCTGTTTGCCCCTTAACTGTCCCCATTAGAGCATAAGCTCCTTGGGGGCAGGGGCTCTGTCTTGCTTACCACTGTAGCCCTACTATGCCTGGCACGTAGTAGGTGTTTCAATAAATATTCGTTAATTGACTGAAAAACTCAATTTAGTGAGTAAATAATGTTCTAGTGCAATAGGACAAACTACTCTCTCCACAGGAAACCCAACCACAACAGGATCGATGGAAAGAAAACAGAGAACCTTAGCTCCCCTCCCCCACTACTAATAAATAAAGTAAAGCAAAAAAAAAAGTAACAGTCCTCTTTATATATCATATAATTTAAGGATATTAAGAGTTGGTAGGTTAATGGTAAGCATCTATATTTTATTTTCTAATGTTCATTGTTTTTATTCATTTCTCCCTGAGAGCTTTATCTTTTGGACTGAAATTTTACAGGTAGCGTTACTGACACACAATTTAAAATGACAACATATAAACAGCAAACCACATCAAACATACTTAGAGATAAATAGCTCTTGGCATCTCTGTTGGTGGTGTTGACATTTTGTGCATTCACTAAATGTCCTTTAGTCCAGACCTATATTTACAGAAGATGCAGCTTGTCCTACAAAACAGAAAATACCAAAAAAAAAAAAAAAAAAAAAAAATGCACCCCATAAAATTTTTTTAAAAATAATTTTTATCCCTTCAGAGAATTCCTCCTTGTAGGTCTTGGGTGGGAAATTTTATTTTTAAAGTTTATAGGTCTATATTATTAGGAAAACAAGCATATTATGGTAATTTTGTTCTTTAACAGGAGCATGGATTGCATTTAGATAGTGTTCTTTCCAAAAGCAATGTAAAGAAATCATCAAGAGTGCTTGGCAGAGAACTCGATGAAATTAGGGGGTAAAAATTGATGTCCAAGTTTTAAACATATAAAAGAACTCTGATTGACAGTCTACACAATTCAGATTGTGTGCCAGATGTTCTCAATAAACATTTACAGACTGCAACCCCACACCAATGTCAGAAATTCTAAGCTGGTCCTATGAACTACTGATGTGATGCACCAGCATCATACTGTCAACTATCAAAAACCATTTTAAATCTATATTTTTCCAACACCAGTTTCACCAGTGAAAATAATTTCAAATTATATCAAGCTTGGAAAGCATAAAATATTTCTCAAGCTTTATTTTTTTTCTTTTTTCTTTTTACTCTAGGGAATGTCTCTGTATCTCTTTGAGGAGATAGTATTGTGCTTCTGAACAGTCATGGTGTTCAGGGGAAGAAGACGAACCACACTCAATACGAATGCATATACACAAATGGGTTCTGAGCACATACATAAACATAAATTTTTTTTTTTCACCAAACATATAGGTCTCCAGACAACTCTCAGATTTCTATATACATTTCTTCATATATACACACACATACATTTACATACACACACATTCACGCATTCACTCGCAGATGAAAGGAGAAATTGCCACTGTTTGGATTGCAAGGCAGTGTAATGAAAAGTTCTAGTCACTTCAAAGGGCCACTAATGAGCTTTCTAAAAAAGTATTCAAGGGAAATTAGAAATTAAGTTTTGTGACCGGTCTCTCCCGGCTGCTGTCTGTCATCTGGTTGGTAATGCGCTTGCGATTCCGTTTCAGTTTAGAAAGGTCTTTGTCAAACACTTCTCCTGAGCGCAAAGCAGAAACCAGGTCATCAAACTCTCCGCCTTCTTCACTGTTCTCTTTCGCTTTCCTCATTTTCCGTTCCCTTTCACGTTGTTCCTTGAGCTGCAAATGGAAAGTGACCTCTTAGAGAAGTGTCAAAATAATACTGTATTTTGTATTGAGTGGAGATGAATTCTGTGGAACATGATGGTGCTTCAGTCCACTGAGCCACGTTTGTTGATAGCTGCCAGCTCCCTTGGATGTCATGAGAGAGGATGACTGGGACATCAGGGCTCATCAGAGAAGCAAGGAACAATGAAAAAACTGACCACCACTTTGTGATTAGACTCTTGCTGTCTAGAATCTCAGTAAACCCCATGATATTCTAGTTAAAATGAGAGCAATTAAGGCTACTCATATTTCTATGATGGAATAAGAAAGTTATCACTATTAAATAGACCCCAAATATTGGTTTCTTTGATGGTATAGAGACACTAAAGCAAATGCTCATTAGGCCACGTTCCTGACATCAAAGGCTAAGCCTGTATCTACTGTGGATGCTTGGAACCTGTTATGCAAGAGTTACTATTATTAAGAGCCAAATAATACACACACGTTATAGAAAATTTAGATATCCTTAAAGAATTAAGGATAATTTTTTTCCCCTTTTGTTTATCAAGAGATAACCATTGTTATCTAAGCTTTCTCACATCATTAAATATTCTTTAAAGACATGACTTTTAAGGACTGCATAAACAGTCCACTATGTAGCTATTACATCATTTAGAACTAATGCCCAGTCAGTAAACGTGTAGGTTGTTCCAGGTTAGGGCTTATCATAAAGACTGCTGCTCTCTTTGTGCCCATGTATGATTATTTCTTTAGAATGATTTCTAAGAAGTGGAACTCCAGATCAAAGGAAGGGGATATATTTTTTTAGGCTTTGTATATAGATTGCCACATTGCCCACGAGAAACTTTCTACCGATTGAAATTCCCAGCAGCCTTCTAGAGAGGATATTGATGCCCTCCTTCTTGCCAGCATGACAGAGTGCTTCCTAAAAACCAAGGAGATGCAGCAACAGAACTTTCTGGGGGTGGAACTGGCCACCCACTTACCTGAGCCTCCATTCGAGCTCGGCGCTCTTCTTCCTCCTTCTTCTTTCTCATGTTTTCATTCTCTTGTTTGGCTTCTGACACAGCCTGAAGAAACTGATCAAAAATGCCAAAGAACTCATCTGGCTGTATTTTGCCAGCCTCTTCCCCAAAGTGTTTCACTGCTTTAGTAAACTGGAAAAAAGAAGGTTTTAGAAGTTCAGTCTTCCAAGAGAACACCATGATCACATAAATATCAATCTCTCTCAAGGGGCTAAAGGTCAAATTGAGTCAAATGTAACTCTCTGGATTTATCTTCAGCTGCTGAACGTGTCTATCAATCTCTTCTAAAGGAAAAAATGTAATACTCCACGACTTGTGAAACCATTTATCCTTGTCCACCTAATTTCAGCTTAACATCTATGATTACATCCTATGACTCTTTATTAACTAAACAGTAGTAAAAACAAGAAAGCAGAATATCACAGGGCAGAGCTCCCAGGACATAAAACTAAGAGCAAACTCAGCAGGGGTAAGGAAACTTGTACTTTTAACTTTTCTTTGAAGTAGCTTAGTATCATTTATTGGCACCATGTGGTTAGTATCAGTGTTTCTTAGCTGCTTTTACTAATCATAAATAATATTGGTATTACTATACTTCCTGGGCCTCAATTAGAAAACACTCATTGATTATGGAATCATTAAGGCAACCCAAAATTCATAACTGAGAATACAATTTTATTCTAAATCCTTTGTTTTAGAACCCCCTTCAAGGCAAATCTTTTAAAAACAGATAAAATGCAAAATATTAAGGGCGAATTTTAAAAAATTAAATTAAAAAAATATAGGGTAACAAAATAGCACAGCCAGTCTTTTTAGTTTTAACATTTCTGTTTTTAGTTCTTCTGGTTGTTATCTTCACAACTCGAGATAGTATGCTTTCAAGTGTCTTAGCATTATTATGACCATCCAAATACTGTTCAATGCCAGTCAAGTTGTTTTTTAGAACTATACCCCTTTCTGTAAGGATCTAATGCTATTACGTCTAAACTACAAAGGACGGTGTTTCTAACTTCAAGGTCAAACAAATTCTTACTCCCTAAGCCTAATCAACTACTTCAAAATTTCCAGATCTTTCATTTTCTTCACAGTTTGAAACTCTTAGGCTGCAGAGGACTGCATAAATACTTCATGGTCTAATTGCTTTTATTTTTCTTGCACTACTTGTCTTTAGTATATTAAGATTTCCTGACATTTTGGCAATCCTATCTCTATAAAGGAAACATTTTCAACATTCATTCTTAAATAAGACAATTTTCAATTTTTTATATATATATTTCATATCTTTAAATTTATAATAATGCTTTTTTACCATTTTTCTCTTCATCGAGGCATTCTCAATCTTTTACTTATTTGGAAATATTTTATTAGAAACTAAGCTCTTTAGGGAAAAATACGACATTCTTCATACACCACATGCAGCGCTTCAGTTGCTCCATGGTTTTATAAGCTAATTTCTAAAAGTTCTGGTATGAACAAAACAGCAACAGATAGATAGCCTACAATTGAGTTTCTAAAACACTCAAGTTCAGGCACTTCAAAGCCATCCTGAATGATCTTTTTATCTAGGAATTCTAGTGATGATGAAGTCATGTATATTTTAGTCTTAGAAATCTGAAAAAACTAGTCTGAGACTAAAGTTCCCACACTAAAATTAAAAAAAAAAAAGAGTGTGTATAAATCAAAAATTAACTATTCAGTTGATTCTTAGAAAAATGTTTGAGCCCGTGATGAAATAGGTACTGTACTGCCTAGATTGAGGTGGGGGCCATCACAGGGGAGGCTGCTGACATCAGTTCACTGATTTCAATCAGGGGTACCAGGGGCTGGACCTCTGACAGTGGTCATTCAAACATATCTTGTCTTCCATTTATTTAATAACATTGGAGGTGGGGTTTCATGTTAAGATTAGCTAGTGTATCTTAACACAGTCTACTTCTGAACTTTAATGAGTATGTGTGTACACTTACATATACAATCATCCATATCTACAACTGAACAGGGGACCACAGAAAAATGAGATTCATTACTCAAGTTTCAAAGGAAAGATTCAAGTTAAAGCAAAAGAGTGTTGTCACAACTGAGAGATGGGCAGTGTGGAGGAACTCAGTAGGGTGGATGGAAGCTTAATGACATTTGTTAATAATGAGAAGGGGACAAGAGATGTGCACGTGTATATGAATGTGTATGAATTTTGGAAGAGGCAATAACCAGAGAGAGACAGAGACAGAGAGATGGGGCAGGGGGATTTTAAGGTGTTGGTTATTTGCCAATGAAAACTCCTCCCTTACAGGAAAACAAGATTTTGTAATAGCAAAATCCATTTTTTAAAAAAGTCATATTAAAAATATGCCTTTTGGGCTTCCCTGGTGGCGCAGTGGTTGAAAGTCCGCCTGCCGATGCAGGGGACACGGGTTCGTGCCCCAGTCCAGGAAGATCCCACATGCCGTGGAGCGGCTGGGCCCGTGAGCCATGGCCGCCGAGCCTGCGCGTCCGGAGCCTGTGCTCCGCAACGGGAGAGGCCACAACAGTGAGAGGCCCGCGTACCGCAAAAAAAAAAAAAAAAAAAAAAAAAAAAATGCCTTTTGCAAGGAGGCTCTGAATTAAAGTGCCTATCAATCATTTAGTAAGTTCTTCTAGAGATTTAAAGAGGGAATATCCCGCCCTCCTAAGTCTCTATCTCAGGTGAGCATCTTAAAAGTTTCTGAAGCCCGAGGCCTCAGTCATACCTTGATCTCACATTTCATCCTGCCCTTGGTTTTCATAATCCACTCTTTTCTGTCTCCCAGAGATAATTACTTTGATCCAATAACAATCAAGAGAAAAACTATCAAAGTATTTAAAACTGTCAAAGTATTTACTTGTTTTACACCATTCAGATACTTCAAGGTCTTACTAACCTCAAGGCCAGTTAGATAGAAACTGATCACAGTCCTAGAAATGAAAGTATACTTATAATATCTGAAAGTACCAGCTCTGTCAAGCAAAACTCAGTGCCCAAGGGGAAATTTACCAGGTCTTTAGCTTCTGCTAGAAGATCTTCAACGTCAGAGAAGCTGAAGCTGGCTACCGTGATGAACTGGCTGACAACAGACACAAACTTATCTCCAGGCCTTGAGGGCTGAGACTTCTGATATTCCAGCTCCTTAAACACAGGAAATGGATAATGTCAATGTAGGCTTCAAACACAGACACCCCTTTGTCTTTTTCCTTATGCCTCAAGTTTAATAAGTCAGAATGGCAAACCCATCAAAGCTAGTGTAAAACATTTTATGATAGTCCAGTTCCCCCTGCCCTTCCACCAACCCTGCCACAGCCAAACCCATGTGCCCACACACAGTTGCAAAATGCAATTTAACCAGTCATCTGAGTATTTTATTGGTGTGATTTTGTATACTGGCTTTAGAATGTAAGGAGATTAGCATTTGGATAAAATTAACAGAAGTTAAACAAATAATGGAGAGCAAATTGGATTCAAAAGGTGTGTGACTGAAAGCAAGAGAATTTGATTGTTGATATTCTGTGCTCAGATCTCTGGTACTTTTGATTTTTTCCTTCTCTCCATCTCTGCCAAGTCTACTTATTTCCTAAACTGTGATAACTAGGTGAGTAGAATTTCAACTGTAGCATTTGGCACCATAACGCCATTTTTCTTCTCATCCATACCATTTGGGTTTTGTGAGCAGACAGGTAGGAGTATTAGTGTCTCATTAATCATCCATATTCTCCATTACCATGGTGATGAACATAGATTATTCAAATCAATTTCAATAATAATTTCAACCATTGCCAGATGCATTTTCTTATTTCATCCCACAAAGCCCCTGTGAGTGAGGCATTATTATCCCAATTGTACAGACACATAAATTGAGGTTCAGAGGGATTAAATTCTTTGCTCAAAGTCAAGTAGCTGATAAGTGACAGAACCAAAATTTGAACTCACGTCTGCCTGACTCCAGGGTCTCAGTAACAACTATTCTGTGTACCTCCTGACCTAATCTGGATCTCTGTTTCCTTCCATACCTGCTTTGGCAGAGATTCTAACGAGCAGGACGGTAGAGGTCACGGGCTAGGGGTTCTGATTCAGTTCTACCACTGATTTGGTACTTATCCATGGCAAGTAGCCTGGGCCTTAGTTTCTTCACTCATAAAAAGAGGGCAGGGAGCTTCAAGATGGCGGAAGAGTAAGAGGCGGAGATCACCTTCCTCCCCACAAATACATGAGAAATACATCTACACGTGGAACAGCTCCTATAAAACACCTATTGAACGCTGGCAGAAGACCTCAGACCTCCCCAAAGGCGAGAAACTCCCCACATACCTGGGTGGTAGGGTAAAAGAAAAAAGAATAAACAGAGACAATAGGGACAGGACCTGCACCAGTGGGAGGGAGCTGTGAAGGAGGAAAGGTTTCCACACACTAGGAAGCCCCTTCGCAGGCGGAGACTGCAGGTGGCGGAGGGGGGAAGCTTCAGAGCCGTGGAGGAGAGCGCAGCAACAGGGGTGCAGAGGGCAAAGCGGAAGAGATTCCCGCACAGAGAATCGGTGCCGACCGCACTCACCAGCCCGAGGGGCTTGTCTGCTTGGCCGCCGGGGCGGGCGGGGCTGGGAGCTGAGGGAAAGGACTGAGGTTGGCAGCGTGAACACAGCCTGAAGGGGTTAGTGCACCACGGCTAGCCGGGAGGGAGTCCGGGAAAAGGTCTGGACCTGGCGAAGAGGCAAGAGACTTTTTCTTGCCTCTTTGTTTCCTGGTGCGCGAGGAGAGGGGATTAAGAGCGCCGCTTAAAGGAGCTCCAGAGACGGGCGTGGGACGCTGGGGCTGCTGCTGCCGCCACCAAGAAGCCTGTGAGCAAGCACAGGTCACTCTCCCCTCCCGGGAGCCTGTGCAGCCCGCCACTGCCAGGGTCCCATGATCCAGGGACAACTGCCCCAGGAGAATGCACGGCATGCCTCAGGCTGGTGCAACGTCACACCGGTCTCTGCCGCCGCAGGCTCGCCTCGCACTCCATACCCCTCCCTCCCCCCGGCCTGAGTGAGCCGGAGCCCCCGAATCAGCGGCTCCTTTAACCCCGTCCTGTCTGAGCGAAGAACAGACGCCCGTCAGGCGACCTACACGCAGAGGTGGGGCCAAATCCAAAACTGAACCAGGAGCTGTGTGAACAAAGAAGAGAAAGGGAAATTTCTCCCAGCAGCCTCAGGAGCAGCAGATTAAATCTCCACAATCAACTTGATGTACCCTGCATGTGTGGAATACCTGAATAAGACAACGAATCATCCCAAACTGAAGAGGTGGACTTTGGGAGCAAAAGATATATATATATATATTTTCCCTTTTTCTCTTTTTGTGAGTGTGTTCTGTCCATCCATATTTTTTTAACGTTTTAAAATTTATTTCTTAATACTTATTTTTTATTTTAATAACTTTATTTTATTTTATCTCCTTCCTTCCTTCTTTCCTTCCTTCCTGCCTTCCTTCCTTCCATTTTTTCTCCCTTTTATTCTGAGCCATGTGGATTAAAGGCTCTTGGTGCTCCAGCCAGGAGTCAATGCTGTGCCACTGAGTTGGGAGAGCCAACTTCAGGACACTGGTCCACAAGAGACCTCCCAGCTCCATGTAATATCAAACGGCGAAAATCTCCCAGAGATCTCCATCTCAACGCCAAGACCCAGCTTCGCTCAACGACCAGCAAGCTACAGTGCTGGACAACCTATGCCAAACAACTAGCAAGACAGGAACACAATGCCATCCAGTAGCAGAGAGGCTGCCTAAAATCATAATAAGGACACAGACACCCCAAAACACACCACCAGATGTGGACGTGCCCAGCAGAGAGACAAGATCCAGCCTCATACAGCAGAACACAGGCACTAGTCCCCTGCACCAGGAAGCCTACACAACCCACTGAATCAACCTTAGCCACTGGGGGCAGACACCAAAAACAACGGGAACTACGAACGTGCAGCCTGCGAAAAGGAGACCCCAAACACAATAAGTTAATCAAAATGAGAAGACAGAGAAACACACAGCAAATGAAGGAGCAAGGTAAAAACCCACCAGACCAAACAAATGAAGAGAAAATAGGCAGTCTACCTGAAAAAGAATTCAGAGTAACGATAGCAAAGATGATCCAAAATCTTGGAAATAGAATGGAGAAAATACAAGAAATGTTTAACAAGGAACTAGAAGAAATAAAGAGCAAACAATGATAAACAACACAATAAATGAAATTTAAAATTCTCTAGAAGGAATCAATAGCAGAATAACTGATGCAAAAGAATGGATAAGTGACCTGGAAGATAAAATAGTGGAAATAAATACTGCAGAGCAGAATAAACAAAAAAGAATGAAAAGAATTGAGGACAGTCTCAGAGACCTCTGCGACAACATTAAAGGCACCAACATTCGAATTATAGGGGTCAAGAAGAAGAAGAGAAAAAGAAATGGACTGAGAAAATATTTGAAAAGATTATAGTTGAAAACTTCCCTAATATGAGAAAGGAAAGAGTTAATCAAGCCCAGGAAGCACAGAGAATCCCATACAGGATAAATCCAAGGAGAAACATGCCAAGACACATATTAATCAAACTTTCACAAATTAAATAAAAAGAAAAAATATTAAAAGCAGCAAGGGAAAAACAACAAATAACACACAAGGGAATCCCCATAAGTTTAACGGCTGATCTTTCAGCAGAAACTCTGCAGAGCCAGAAGGGAGAGGCAGGACATATTTAAAGTGATGAAGGAGAAAAACCTACAAACAAGATTACTCTACCCAGCAAGGATCTCATTCAGATTTGAAGAAGAAATTAAAACCTTTACAGACAAGCAAAAGCTAAGAGAATTCAGCACCACCAAACCAGCTTTACAACAAATGCTAAAGGAAATTCTCTAGGCAGGAAACACAGGAGAAGGAAAAGAACTACAATTAACAAACCCAAAACAATTAAGAAACTGGGAATAGGAACATACATATCAATAATTACCTTAAATGTAAATGAATTAAATGCTCCAACCAAAAGACATGGACTGGCTGAATGGATACAAAAACAAGACCTGTATATATGCTGTCTACAAGAGACCCACTTCAGACCTAGGGACACATACAGTGTGAAAGTGAGGGGATGGAAAAAGATACTCCATGCAAATGGAAGTCAAAAGAAAGCTGGAGTAGCAATTCTCATATCAGACAAAATAGACTTTAAAATAATGACTATAACAAGAGACAAAGAAGGACACTACATAACGATCAAGGTTTGGATCCAAGAAGAAGATATAATAACAATTGTACATATTTATGCACCCAACATAGGAGCACCTCAATACCTAAGGCAAATACTAACAGCCATAAAAGGGGAAATCGACAGTAACACAATCATAGTAGGAGACTTTAACACCCCACTTTTACCAATAGACAGATCATCCAAAATGAAAATAAATAAGGAAACACAAGCTTTAAATGATACATTAAACAACAAGATGGACTTAATTGATATTTATAGGACATTCCATCCAAAAACAGAATACACATTCTTCTCAAGTGCTCATGGAACATTCTCCAGGATAGATCATAACTTAGGTCACAAATCAAGCTTTGGTAAATATAAGCAAATTGAAATCGTATCAAGTATCTATTCTGACCACAACGCTGTGAGACTATCGATTATAGGAAAAAATCTGTAAAAAATACAAGCACATGGAGGTTAAACAATACACTACGTAACAACCAAGAGATCACTGAGGAAATCAAAGAGGAAATAAAAAAATACCTAGAAACAAATTACAATGAAAACACGATGACCCAAAACCTATGGGATTCAGCAAAAGCAGTTCTAAGAGGGAAGTTTATAGGAATAAAATCCTACCTTAAGAAACAGGAAACATCGCAAATAAACAACCTAATCTTAACCTAAAGCAATTAGAGAAGGAAGAACAAAAGAACCCCAAAGTTAGCAGAAGGAAAGAAATAAAGATCAGATCAGAAATAAATGAAAAAGAAATGAAGGAAACGATACCAAAGATCAATAAAACTAAAAGCTGGTTCGTTGAGAAGAGAAACAAAATTGATAAACCATTAGCCAGACTCATCAGGAAAAAAAGGGAGAAGACTCAAATCAATAGAATTAGAAATGAAAAAGGAGAAGTAACAACTGACACTGCAGGAACAAAGGAGCATGAGAGATTACTACAAGCAACTATATGCCAATAAAATGGACAACCTGGAAGAAATGGACAAATTCTTAGAAAAGCACAACCTTCTTAGACTGAACCAGGAAGAAATAGAAAATATTAACAGACCAGTCACAAGCACTGAAATTGCAACTGTGATTAAAAATCTTCCAACAAACAAAAGCCCAGGACCAGATGGCTTCAGAGGTGAATTCTCTCAAACATTTAGAGAAGAGCTAACACCTATCCTTCTCAAATTCTTCAAAATATAGCAGAGGGAGGAACACTC
This sequence comes from Mesoplodon bidens, assembly GCF_964165515.1. Lineage (NCBI taxonomy): Eukaryota > Metazoa > Chordata > Mammalia > Artiodactyla > Ziphiidae > Mesoplodon > Mesoplodon bidens. Next base: position 136,622,468 of record NC_138178.1, on the reverse strand, counting down.
CCAAACTCATTCTACAAGGCCACCGTCACCCTGATACCAAAACCAGACAAAGATGCCACAGAAAACTACAGGCCAATATCACTGATGAACTTAGATACAAAAATCCTCAACAAAATACTAGCAAACAGAATCCAACAGCACAGTAAAAGGATCACACACTGTGATCAAGTGGGGTTTATCCCAGGAATGCAAGGATTCTTCAATATACGCAAAACAATCAATGTGATACACCATATTAACAAATTGAAGAATAAAAACCATATGATCATCTCCATTGATTCACAGAAAGCTTCTGACAAAATTCACCCATTTATGATAAAAACCCTGCAGAAAGTAGGCACAGAGGGAACTTTCCTCAACCTAACAAAGGCCATATATGACAAACCCACAGCCAACATCGTCCTCAATGGTGAAAAACTGAAACCATTTCCAGTAAGATCAGGAACAAGACAAGGTTGCCCACTCTCACCACTCTTATTCAACATTGTTTTGGAAGTTTTAGGCATAGCAATCAGAGAAGAAAAAGAAATAAAAGGAATCCAAATCAGAAAAGAAGAAGTAAAGCTGTCACTGTTTGCAGATGACATGATGCTCTACATAGAGAATCCTAAAGATTCTACCAGAAAAGTACTAGAGCTCATCAATGAATTTGGTAGAGTAGCGGGATACAAAATTAATGCACAGAAATCCCTTGCATTCCTATACACTAATGATGAAAAATCTGAAAGTGAAATTAAGAAAACACTCCCATTTACCATTGCAACAAAAAGAATAAAATGCCTAGGAATAAACCTACCTAAGGAGACAAAAGACCTGTATGCAGAAAATTATCAGACACTGATGAAAGAAATTAAAGATGATACAAATAGATGGAGAGATATACCACGTTCTTGGATTGGAAGAATCAACACTGTGAAAATGACTCTACTATCCAAAGCAATCTACAGATGCATTGCAATCCCTATCAAACTACCACTGGCATTTTTCACAGAACTAGAACCAAAAAATTCAATTTGTATGGAAACACAAAAGACCCTGAATAGCCAAAGCAATCTTGAGGAAAAAAACAGAGCTGGAGGAATCAGGCACTCCGACTTCATACTATACTACAAAGGTACAGTAATGAAGACAGTATGGTACTGGCACAAAAACAGACATATAGATCAATGGAACAGGATAGAAATCCCAGAGATAAACCCACGCACATATGGTCACCTTATCTTTGATAAAGGAGGCAGGAATGTACAGTGGAGAAAAGACAGCCTCTTCAATAAGTGGTGCTGGGAAAACTGGACAGGTACATGTAAAAGTATGAAATTAGAACACTCCCTAACACCATACACAAAAATAAACTCAATTTGGATTAAAGACCTAAATGTAAGGCCAGACACTATCAAACTCTTAGAGGAAAACATAGGCAGAACACTCTATGACGTAAATCACAGCAAGATCCTTTTTGACCCACCTCCTAGAGAAATGGAAATAAAAGCAAAAATAAACAAATGGGACCTAATGAAACTTAAAAGCTTTTGCACAGCAAAGGAAACCATAAGCAAGATGAAAAGACAACCCTCAGAATGGGAGAAAATATTTGCAAATGAAGCAACTGACAAAGGATTAACCTCCAAAATTTACAAGCAGCTCATCCAGCTCAATATCAAAAAAACAAACAACCCAATCCAAAAATGGGCAGAAGACCTAAACAGACATTTCTCCACAGAAGATATACAGACTGCCAACAAACACATGAATGAATGCTCAACATCATTAATCATTAGAGAAATGCAAATCAAAACTACAATGAGATATCATCTCACACCAGTCAGAACGGCCATCATCAAAAAATCTAGAAACAATAAATGCTGGAGAGGGTATGGAGGAAAGGGAACTCTCTTGCACTGCTGGTGGGAATGTGAATTGGTACAGCTACTATGGAGAACAGTATGGAGGTTCCTTAAAAAACTACAGATGGAACTACCATATGACCGAGCAATCCCACTACTGGGCATATACCCTGAGAAAACCATAATTCAGAAAGAGTCATGTACCAAAATGTTCATTGCAGCTCTATTTACAATAGCCAGGCCATGCAAGCAACCTAAGTGTCCATGAACAGATGAATGGATAAAGAAGATGTGGCACATATATACAGTGGAATATTAGCCACAAAAGGAAACGAAAATGAGTTATTTGTAGGATGGACCTAGAGTCTGTCATACAGAGTGAAGTAAGTCAGAAAGAGAAAAACAAATACCGTATGCTAACACATATATATGGAATCTAAGGGGGAAAAAAAGGTCATGAAGAACCTAGGGGCCAGACGGGAATAAAGACACAGACTTACTAGAGAATGGACTTTAGGATAAGGGGAGGGGGAAGGGTAAGGTGTGACAAAGTGAGAGAGTGGCATGGACATATATACACGACCAAATGTAAAAGAGAGAGCTGGTGGGAAGCTGCCGCACAGCACAGGGCGATCGGCTCGGTGGTTTGTGACCATCTAGAGGGGTGGGATAGGGAGGGTGGGAGGGAGGGAGACGCAAGAGGGAGGGGATATGGGAACATATGTATATGTATAACTGAGTCACCTTTTTCTAAAGCAGAAACTAACACACCACTGTAAAGCAATTATACTCCAATAAAGATGTTTAAAAATAAATAAAGTAATACTCTTATAAATCATGAAACTTGCTCTGATTAAAAGAAATTGCCACAATCCTCGTTTTTTGACCTGGAAAGGGAGTATATGTATGGGTGTGAGGTGCAGAGATGTGAAAGCAAGTTTAAAGTGTTTCACGGATGTACAATTCCATAAGACTTCTGTCTTTGATACCTTCAAGCAATGTAATCAATCTGTGAAAAGAACAACTGGGACACATGAATGCTTGGACGGATTAAAGTCTGCCTCCCGATATTTCCCTCCTCTTAACATTTAAGCTGCCAGAGGGAGGGGGAGGCCTCTGTAGTCCCTCTCCTGTGAAGAGTGTGTTACATTGTACAGGACCCAGGGGCTAGAGAGATTTCAGCAAAACCACCTTTAATAAACCCCCCAAACACATAACTTCCTTGGGACCGCTCTCTCATGCCTTGCTCTGAACTAGCTCAGATGCAGGGGTCAGAGCCTCCATTGTCAGGCTTTAGGACTGTCAGTCACTGCCACGCTAGTCTCAAGAAAGCTTTCCACTGGGAGGAAATGGCCGCAGAGTGAAGGCTATAACACAAGCCTCGTCCCAAACTGCCCTTATCCAGTTTGGCCTCTGAAAGCCGAGGACCATCCTCCACGCGCACTCACAGTCTCTCAGCCCACAGGGGCTGGAAAAATGAGTATCTACTGCTCTTTTTAAACAGCGACCCACCCCTCCCCCCCTCCCCCAAAATAAGGAAAAAAAGAAAACCTTACATGCTCCTTAATTTATTAAAAATTGAAAAGGTTAGACACTGTGACTCTAATTTTTATTAGAGCTATTTCTTTAATGAAGTCAACTACTTTCTATGGCACAGTTTTACGATTATAAGAAGGAGGAGGTGAGAACTCCCTGGCGGCGCAGTGGTTAAGAATCCACCTGCCAATGCAGGGGACACGGGTTCGAGCCCTGGTCCGGGAAAATCCCCCATGCTGTGGAGCAACTAAGCCCACGAGCCACAACTACTGAAGCCCGCGTGCCGCAACCACTGAAGCCCGGGTGCCGCAACTACTGAAGCCCGCGCACTTAGAGCCCGTGCTCCGCAACGAGAAGCCACCGCAGTGAGAAGCCTGCGTGCCTCAACTAGAGAAAGCCGGCAAGCAGCAACGAAGACCCAATGCAGACAAAATAAAAAATAAATAGATAAATTTATTTTTTAAAAAAGGAGGAGGGTCCTCCTGGCGTTACTAATAAATGATCTGTGGGGCACCTTCCCGAGCTGCCTGTAGACCAGCCTCCTTCACCAAGTGCCAGGCCAGAGCTCTGCTCTCCCGAGCGAGGCTTCTCACCCTGACTTGCCCCCGCCCTGTCAGCAGCCCTCGTGCAGTACCCACGGGGCACTGCGCCCTCACAGTCTGGTTAGTTCCACCGGCTCCACTGCCTCCGGCACCCTGACCAGCAGGGCACTCCTTCCATGGAGTCCGGGCCCAGGTCATCTCATATAGCTGGGACAGCCTCCCTCCTCTGTACCTAAGTTCACCCTACCCTCCTTCTAAGCCACAGCTCAAAGTTCATCTCACCCAGAGGAGAAGCTTCCTTTCACACACGCCAGCCATTCCCGAAGCCTCGGGCTAACCTAAATCCCCGATCCTCCTCAAGGCACCTTTGTCATCACTTAGGAGGTGAACTGCTGACTGCTCCTGGCCACTGTAACACCTGGAGGGTAAGGATTCTGAGTCATCATGATCCCCTCGCCTTGAGAATGGACTGTACCCCCAAAGTGCTCAAAAAATACTCCCCAAGGGACCAACTCAAAGACAACAGAGAAGTTCCATTGCTCTAAGAGTAAACATTTATAAACAGAAACACCGAGAAGACCTTGAAGACTCTCTAGCCAACCCACTTTCATGAGTCCTGCCTCACAGTAGGAAAGTGGTGGAACTCTGGGTCCAATTTCCCAGTTCCTGTTCCCGTGATGCCCCCATGACATCCTGCCACCTGCCACTGCATCACCAGGCTAAACACAGCCTGCCTTTGCTCCTTTGTTGTTGCATTATTTTTTTTCTTTTTTTTAAACAATAAATGTTTATCCTGCATGCCAAGGCAACCAGCAACTCCTCTGCTGGATGCCATCACCAGCACCAGAGAGAGTGAAGGGACTGAGAATTAGAACGAGAAACATACTCACCATCTCTACTGCTTTCAGGCCACTTCTCAAGGTGCTTATTTCTTTGTCCAGCTCAGTCATGCTGTTGTAAATGGCAACATTTTAGTAACCAACATGGGACTTACACTTATTGTATTAAATATATGATGAGTTTAAATATTTCATGCTTGGAAGTCCACACTACTTCATTTTAAATGTTTAAAATTCCCTTCAGTGTTCAGATCTCACAGAAAGACAGCAACATTTTAAACTTATGAAATTTAGGTATGGAATTATGTTTTTTTTTGTTTCCCACAGCCAGCAGGTATAATATTTATAGGTTAAAAAGGGCAGAATAGAAATATGTCATGTTTCAATCTCACAAAAATCTCACTTAAGCAAATTACTGTATGTGGAAATAAATTTCTTGCCATGTGTGGCTCCCTTTGGACAAGGAAAAGAAACAGTTGATCCACAATCGTGTGTTGTGCTCTTCATTATTATTATATTGCTTTTCATGAATGCTCTGGTAGTATGAATATTACAAGGTGATGGCCTACATTTCAATCAACAGTGATTTTTCTCAAAGTTTTACTAATTAGTTTTCATTTACTTTTTTTTTTTTTTAAACAGAGAAAGTTTCCTGGGCTTCTCCCATAATGCTTTTTATTTGACAGCTTTTAAACATGAGAGATTACAACTTAATTCTCGCAGAGAATTCACATGTAAACAAATTCATTGACACTTCATTTACTTCAACATTGTAATTTCATGTCTTACATGGTACATTTCTACCAAACTCTACAGAGGGAAAAAATTAGCCTGCCCATCAGGCTTTCTAAAATCACTGCAAAAAGGTGCGGTTTAAATATGTTTTTAAAAAAGGGGAGTGGAGTATTTCCCTGGTGGCACAGTGGTTAAGAATCCGCCTGCCAATGCAGGGGACACGGGTTCGAGCCCTGGTCGGGGAAGAGCCCACATGCCACGGAGCAACTAAGCCCATGCGCCACAACTACTGAGCCTGTGCTCTAGAGCCCGCAAGCCACAACTACTGAGCCCACGCGCCTGGAGCCCGTGCTCCGCCACCGCAATGAGAAGCCCACGCACCACAACAAAGCGTAGTCCCCTATTGCCACAACTAGAGAAAGCCTGCGCGGGACAACCAAGACCCAATGCAGCCAAAAACAAATAAATATTTTAAAAAGGCGGGGTGGGGGCAAAAGGAAGCAGAAGGAACAGAAAGGAAAAGTGCCTGCCCCTCATGAGGTCTCTGAAAAGTGGTGTGAAGTTTGTGGGGAAAGTTTAGTGACTTTCCACTTTATTTTTAGTTCCTTCATTTGCATAAAGACTGTTTCCATTAAAAGGTTGCTTGGTTTCTAGGAGTGTGTACACATGGGAAAATTACTAGCAACACCCTGACCTGCAGGACTTCCATTTGCTTAACAATGTATCCTCATATCCTCATTTAACTAAGGGTGTTCCCACCTGTATTTTAAGAGAACCACCCTTTCCAACTACTAGTGAAGCCACACTGCTTCCCTAGACTCTTCATAACTCAGAAAATTAGGTTTTGTAGAAGTTAGAAACTGCATCCAGGAATATTCCGAAACAGCTAGAACAAGTACACAGTGACCCTTGAACAACACAGGTGGGAACTGTGTGGGTCCACTTATATGCAGATGTTTTTTCAATAATTATGTACTACATGATCTGTGGTTGACTGAATCCTCAGATGTGGGACCACGGGTACTGAGGAACCCCGCACAGGAAGGGTCAGCTATGAAGTTATATGTTGAATTTTCAGCTGTGCAGTGGGGATTCGGCACCCTTAACCGCCCCCCCCCCCCCACCATTCAAGAGTCAACCGTATATTCAAACTCATGTAACACATCTGAGTGACTTGGATACTATTCAAACTTTATTTCATACACTGTTCAGGGGAAAGCAAACAGAAGGACCCTCTTCATGCAACGCTAACTATCTCAACGGCTAAACCACAGTCCAACAGATTTAAAAAACTGAAAGAATTCACTCTAAGTACTTACTTTACTTTTGCTGCTTGAGGAATGTCCCGCAGCTCCTCATTTAGATTAAGAACCTTGGGGTATTTATTTTCCACAATAGTTATGAGATAGTGCAAAAGTGTAATGTTCCTACAATTACAGGAGAGAGTATTAAACATGGTTAATATCTGCATATGATTTGTATATTCAAGTGATTACTTCCACAAGAATGCTATATCCCTGCATTACTTTCAAAATGTGTAGGTTCCTGAAAGGCAGGCATTCTTAAGAGAAAGGGAGGAGAGCCTTCATGGGATTTACAAAAATATACGTCAAAAGAAGCACACATCTTCTGAAAGGGAAGGGCAGGGGATAAGAATTACGTTTTGGGCCGATAATGGGGATCCTTCAAAATCTGCGTAATGCGATGGGTGATAGAAAGGAGTCTGAACCACTGCCAAAGGGGACATCCCTTCACAGTGCATCCACCCAAAGACGAGGCCTGCCCTACAAGTTCCTAACAAGCAGGGTGGGGTGGGGAGCGAGGGATGTTTAATCCACTAGAGAGGACGGCTAATTTTCAAGTCTGAAAGTACAGAGCAGCAACTCACTGATGAAAATTACTGACAATTCTCATTTAAGGGTTTCTTTCAACTGGGTGATAACATTTTCCCCTTCTGACTCATTTGTTTTGCTCTTTCCCCTTCTGACCTTATTTGTTTTGCTGTGGCAGTAAAGGATGGCTGGAAAGTTAGAATGCCCCCTATTTCAGGGCAGGACCTGGAAATGGGCCAGGACTGTGTCATCATGGATATGATACCCTCGCAGCCTAATTTTAGCAACACTTCAGCTCCTAACTGCACAACCAGCTCCCTCTTTGGTGGTGACAGGGCTGAACCTTGACTGACCTGGGTTGAAAAGGCAGGCATCTGATAACACTATCTATGAGGCCACACTGTCGTAGCCTGGTCCCCTGGTCCCCGACTCTGATGCACATTACAATCACCTGGACCCCAGATGCCTGGGCCAACCTGAGATTCAGTCATTGGAATGAGGTGGGACCAGGTGTGGGTATTTTTTTAAAACTCCCCACTGAGACTAACAGCCAAGATCAAGAAGCACTTACGCTATTGAAAGTTAGCATAATCAGGACACAAATGCATTTCTTTAAAAACATTTCCATAATTTTTAGGCAGTTTGCTAATTCACAAGGCTAAGTACGCACCGCCCCCAACAAAGGTAAAGCAGAGCTGCCAAACAATTTTTTCCCCAGAGCAATGCAAACCATTTCTGGTTACCCTTGCAGCTTCCTAGGAGTCAATGCAATCCTATTCCTCTGAGTCAACTGGCCCACAGGGAAAAATATTTCCCCTTATTTTTCTTGTGCTAATAATTAGAAAACCATTGCTCAGCAAAGTAAACAGTGGCTAATAGTTCTGGCCACATATTTTGCAGGTGTTCAGCTGTATTGTTCCACTTCAATTCTGCCTTTCACAGAATCTATGTGTCTGCCATGTGCCGGCTGCATGAGAGGCAAAATCCCAGCAACCATCATGAGAAAGAGTAATGCCATTTTCTTTCATTATTTCAGAGAAATGCTTTGTTAGTCAGGAAAATTTATTTAATTAACCATATACGCCTTTTTTAGTGTAGAAAGACTTAAAACCAGATCACATTTGGATAGCAAACCACATTTGTTTGCTATCCACATAGCACCTCATATGAGTGAATATAAATTCCTGAATAATAAAAACAACAACTAAACAGCCTCACATTTGACTACTCTCTGGTCATTACCAGAAACAAGCCTTTAATGCAGAGTGAAGAGGGAAAAGAAGAAGATCAGAAATGTTTTTAATTTATTGTTTTGAAAAGGCTTATTGTGTATTGGATAAATTTTATATCATTAACTAGCAGATAATCATGTAGTAAGTGCCAGCTTATCAGTAAGTTGGAAGGTGGGGGGCAAATGTGTATGTGTGTGTGTGTGTGTGTGTGTGTGTGTGTGTGTGTGTGTGTGAGGGGGGGGGACAGAGAGAGAGAGAGAGAGAGAGAGAGAGAGAGAGAGAGAGAGAGAGAGAGGGAGAGAAAGAGAATAGGACTGACTGGTGGTGAGGATTTCCCTCCTCCCCAGCCTGCAAGCCCAGTTGAAGAGAATACTGTTCCTTAAAAGACGGCTGCTCTTTATATGCAAGTAAGATGCTGCAGTTACGTACTGCAGCCTCCAAATAAAATCAGTCTGTTAGCAGAGGAGAGCTGTGGGCAGACCACTAGAACAACTGTCAAATACATGTAAGGCCAAACACCTTGCTGCTTGTGACCTCAGACAAGCTAAATGAGCAACCTGACCCTGCCTCAGTTTCTTTATCTGACAACAGGTGATACAACACTTGGCCTGGGGACTTCACAGGTTGTTGTGACAATCAAATGTGAACGGGCTCTGAAAGGATCAAGTGCTTACATTAAAAATAAGGTGGTGTTCAGAGAAAACCATAATTCAAAAAGACACATGCACCCCAATGTTCCCTGCAGCACTATTTACAATAGCCAGGTCATGGAAGCAACCTAAATGTCCATCCAACAGACGAATGGATAAAGAAGATGTGGTACATATATACAATGGAATATTACTCAGCCATAAAAAGGAATGAAATTGGGTCATTTGTAGAGACACAGATGGACCTAGGGACTGTCATACAGGGTGAAGTAAGAAAGAGAAAAACAAATATCATATATTAACACATATATGTGGAATCTAGAAAAATGGTACAGGTGAACTGGTTTGCAGGGCAGAAAGTGAGACACAGATGTAGAGAACAAATGTATGGACACTAAGGGGGGAAAGTGGGGGTGTGGGGGGTGGTGGTGTGATGAATTGGGCGATTGGGATTGACATATATACACTCATGTGTATAAAATGGATAACTAATAAGAAGAACCTGCTGTATAAAAAATAATAAAATTCAAAGAAAAATAAGGTGGTGTTGATAGAACGTATCAGCTGTGCTTTGTTCATCTATTTCTACACAATGCAAAAATAAGGTTTAGCCCCACAACTGAACATACTGCTTGTTTCTTATACGATGGATTCAGGGTTGCCATAATGCTATGCTTCACTGACCCTATAGAAAATATAGAATAAAGAGTCTCATTGGTTGGGAATAATTAGGGTGAACAGCCTATACTTCTAAAAATAATTCGGGTTACAGAGAAGTTTACCTTAGAAACAAATTCCTTCCAAGTCAGTGGGAAACACAACTCGCAGGGAAGCTAGAGTTAAAATGCCCAATGCCCTTCCATGGAAATGACACTAGCACATTTTCACCTTCTGGTGTCTCTAACAGCAATCTGTTCACCTAAAACACACTTTCTAGGAAGCATTTTAATGAGTCTTGGGATGAGCAGCTGAATACCAACAGCCAAAATGCATTTATACATTGTCATTTTTTAATGTAGCTGCTAGCTTCCAGGTACCAAGGAAACCATAACCTAAAAAGCCAACAAACTTCACATTCTGTCATCAGCTGTCAGTTTTTTATCTCTGTGGAGGGGTAGCAATTAGGAGAGGCCGTGAGGGGGCTACTAGGGTGCTGGTAAGGTTCCGTTTCTTGACCTGGGCACTAGTTATACAGATGTGTTCAATTTGTGAAAAGTCATCAAGCTGTACCTTTATGGTGAGTGAACCTGTCTTTCATGTATTACACTGTAATAAGTTTACTCAAGAAAACCCCAAACACAAAAACCTTGGACTAGATGATATCCCTGTGGAATGAAAATGAAGGATAACTGGCCCAGTGGGAACCTGGGGATACGTGTGGTCGTGAGACAGGAAGGGAGGAGTCAGTGGAGAAGGGAAGAGCAGGAGAAGGAGAAGTGCAGACCAGACACTTCGGGATGAGGAGGCCCAGGAGGACCAGAGGGTGCAAAGTTGAGCCCCGACCTAAGTTCCCAGATCTTCCATACTTACTTATCGATACTGGATTTTGTGTCAGCAATCTTATTTAGGCCGGATATCTTGAATCCATATGCATTGCCTCTTTGGCCTTTATTCATGTAATTTCCAAATGCCAAAACCACTTCCAGCAACTGCTTCAGGGAACTGCTCCTAAACACCTCTTCTGAACCAGAACGAATTGCTTCAAAACAAAATACATAAAACTATTACAACAAGACTTTTCAATGATACCCATCCTAAATCCACACACCTGATAACAGATACTGAAGATGTAAGATGGGGCTGTTAGACTACCAGGGAGCACTTTCCGAACACCTTTACCAGAAGCCAAGAGCAAGGGGGCAAGGAGAGCCAGCTCAAATTGTTCGAGAGACCCAGAGACAGGTGCACAATCCTAGCCTTTCTCAGTCTTGTTCTTGGCTGACTCACCGACCATAAGCAGTTAGGAATACATAGAGCAGCTATTGCATTTCCCACATTCCTTTGCAAACCCTTTCTTGCCTGGTGTGAGTCAGATCACAGGACAATTGATCAATTCCACTGATAGAAAAACTGGGCAAAAACGTGTGACATGTCACAGCTAGCAGGTGTCATCAGGACCCCAAAGTCAGCCTGCACTCTGTGGCTGTGCTCCTCAGTTGCCCACATTTCAAACACCTACAAACTTAACAGCCTCAAAATCAAACCATATATCAGCCTCAAATCTTCCCTCAGAAAAATCCAGTAAGGCCCCATTACGAGAAAGCTAACTGTAGGTTTAATGCCAGTAGCGATCAAATAAATTCCTCACCAACACCCAGATAGCAAAAGCCCAGTTCTGCAGAGGAGTCCAGGGAGTGTGCTATGAGTTCCAGAACCCAGGCTAGGCCATTAAGCCAAGGACAGACCTTAAGTGATTATCTGCCAGAATTCCAACAGATTTCAAGCAAAAAAAAAATCACCAAAGGGATCCAGTTTACTATATGCACTTGCACTCCACTTGTAAATGGGCACTTGAGATGAACATCATTGCCAGTCTGGGCAGCTTGACTTTACCTTCTACTTTGGGTTTCACTTCTGCCACACGCTCTGCAAACTTCTTTTTGAAGTACAGCGACTGCAGTCTTTGCTGATAATGATTAATTCTGTAAGAGCAAGCATCAACTAATGAACATGTACTTAATACACCTATGTTCACTCAATGAATATGGAGGTGATGGTACCTTAGAGCACTCCCAGCCCAACACACACACACAGAGTTCCTCTCCTGGACAGGAGCACAGGGCCTGAGGCCAACTGCGCCTGGACAGCCCATTTTCCCAGTGCCCTACAGGGAGTGTTCGGGCAAGTGCAGCAGGGCCTCAGCTCCAATCAGCTTATGCAATTGCTAAAAGAAAGTGAGAACTAACTGCCGTTGACTAAAGCCCCCTTCACTTCCTCAGAGTCCTAGTAGCTCTTGTGAACAGAAAAGCGATAAAAAGGAATGAAAATGTAAAGACTCCCCGCTTCTGCTGCAAATGAGGGGCAGTTGCCTGCGCTCCTGCCATGGTGCTTCACTCGCCACAAAGTGTGCCTTGCAGAACTGTAGGGTAAAACTTGTCTCCGGCATTCTCTCCTCACACCATCTTCTCCCCACTCACATCCCCAAACCTTCCTCTTTCTTCACAGTTAGGTCCCTAGCTGCACCCCTCAGGGCTGGAAAGCTCTGCCTTCCAGGATAGCGACTAGCGACTAGAGATAACAGGGAACTGGCCTGTGATCACCACCAAGACAGGCTGCTTGGTGTTTCTGAGCGGGTGAGGGTGGGCAAACCTGCCCAGGCCTTCTGAAATCGCTGCCTAACCTGCTCTCTGGTGGAAACTTCAGCCCAGTAGGACTAGCAATCAGCCCTCATCCAAAACTATACCATAAAATCAGACAGATGCAGGCTAGGTTCTGCTCTTACTAGGTGACCTTGGGCAGGAACCTTAACTCCTCCAGTTGCTGGCAGAGAATACCTCCCTGCCTGACAGCCCTCCTGGCAGGGCTGATAGCAGGATTAAGATGCACGCAAAGATCTAGACAGTTACTAAGGGGCAGTTATTGCAGGTGGCCATGTATTTGTCCACACAAAGGGTTGCTGGGCACACGTGTCAAAATTTCAAAGCCATCCTTTGTTCTACAGTAGTATACAAAAATGGCAAGTTGAGGTGAAACAACAAAAGTAAGTCCAGATATGGCAGAACTGCAGAGTGGCATGTTCACCTTGGCCACCATGTAGGCCACTGGCACTCAGGGGAGGAGCTCTGCCCGGGGGTTGACTGAGGGTTTCAGGATCACTGGTCCTTGTCTAATGCAGAATCAATTCGCTAGGCCTGGGATGGCAAAGCAACTCAGCGCACAGGCCAAACTCAATTACGGAGCAGCAGCTGCTGCGGGGCTTTCTGGAGAAGGGTTGAGAAAGCTTGCCAAGGTTCCATGGGAAGAGTGCCACGATCGATTAGTGATGTCTGCGTGTGTCATGATTTGACATCCAGACCCTGGCTATTTAGTTATGTGGGCTCTACGTTGATGCCTCCGAGTCTGCCCATTTTTTTCTATTTTACAACAACCTTGAGATGTTGAGGTATAAGGAGGAGTGGGCTAGAATCCCAAGGGATCAAAGTGCTGAGGAGAATGACACTGACTAGAACCCAGAAAAGTTATGACTTGATTAGGTCAAAGTACATGAGCCAAAGAGGCCCAGAAATAGAGAGAACTGTGAAGAAACTCAGACCCTGGCTCACCCATGGGTGAGAACTCACATAAACAAAACAATCAAGTTCCACACAACTCAGACTAGAGGAGATTTGGGGATTCAAAAAGGCTTCAAGTTAAGGCAGGTTAACTGGCCCAGATAATTCAACAGGAATCAAAAGATTCACTTCCTTAGAAAGGCCAGGGGCATCTTTGCTTTTTAAACATTTTCAAACTCACCTGCTCATCTCGAAAAGGAACCTATCAGCCTTGGCCATCCGATCCAGTTCATGTTTATGTTCCTCCAACAGATCAATGTCACTTTTTTCAGGAACAAATTTCAAGAGCTAGAAAGTACATGCAAATATTAAAACTGAGGTTTATAATTTAAATTCTTGCCCTAATTTTTCATGCTTTCAGTTCAATTTGTCCCAAGATGAAATTTTAACTTTTAATTTATAAGCTCTCCTCGCAGGTGGCTGTTCAGCTACAATGAAGTGATTGAATCTTTCCATTTAGGTGGCCAAAAGGTACAAACTTCCAGTTACAAGATAAATCGGTAACGGGGATGTAGTGTACAACATCATGGTTATAATTAACGCTGCTGCTTGATATATATGAAAGTTATTAAGACAGTAAATCCTAAGAGTTCTCATCAGAAAGGAAAAAAAAGGTTGCTTTGTTTTTTTGCCTTTAAAAAACTTTTATCTATATGAGATGATGGATGCTAACTAAACTTATTGTGGAAATCATTTCACATTTGTAAGTCAAACCATTCTGCCACACACCTTAAATTTATAGTGATGTATGCCAATTATATTTCAATAAAATGGGAGAAAACCCTTTCTATTTTTACTTGAAAGTAGTTGAACTGGTGTAAGATTAATTTCTGGTAACTATGTGTTCTATAGTGCCCCTCAAATCAGAATTGGGAAGTTCTTTACTAGGACCCACTTTACATAGTCCATTAGAGGGGCCTTGGAGATTCAACCTTCTCATGAGAAGATACTACAACTACAGAGAGATAGGTCACTCACCCAGGATTATAAAGCAAGTGTGTGTGATCTTCAGAAACAGAACCTAGGTCTCGACTTCCAGCTCTGTTTTTTTCCTATTACATCATTTCCTATTACATCATTACATCCTATTACATCATTTCATCATGCTGAAATGAGTAATTTTATGTGTATTTTCTAATCAATTTGCTTATTTCTTTGGCTTATCTAATTCCATCTCATTTTTTGCTCCATGTAGAGTTAGGTGAGAGGAACACAATGGGATGTGAAGTTTTTGATTCCATATTTTATTTTGGACGAAGAAATGAGCATGGAATGTGGAAGAGATAGCAATAATATTTAAAGTAGAACTTCTGTATGTGTCTAATTTTCTTTAAAGGCACAAACGTGTATGTGTATGCCCAGGGCTGTGTTTGTGTGCTATTTTCTAGATCAAATATTCTTGGACTTTAAAAAAAAAAATTACACTGAGCGTCTGGACCCTGAGATCCTCCCCATAAACTTGATGCTGGCATTGGGTGGTCCATTTAGCAGGTTTTCAAATGTTCGTTGGATTTAATTAAGGGATCTCAGAAAAGGCAGTCAGTCTGGGTACCACCAGCAGAGAAAGAGAATTGGAACTACAGGGAAGGAGATGAACGGTTTGAGGTTGGAAATATATTCCAGGCAGAGTGCTTATCATGCTGGGTTCTGGAAGGGGCAGTGCAGCACTTACACAGGAGGAAGAGCGGCCACCACAGCAGTGGGGGAGGGCAGCAGTGGGCAAGGTCAGGGAGGAGCAAGGGCCTTGCAAAAAATTCAGTCTTTATTTTGAGGGCATGGGATGTAACTCAAAATCTCAAGTAGGGGAATGAGTTTTCACTTTAAAAAGAACACTCTGCCTGCAGAATGGAGAAAGAATTAGAAAGGATCAAAAGTACTGGGGGTTGTGATTAGATTGTTGATGCAGTAATCCAGGTGAGAGACGGTGGTGGCCTGGAATGGGTAGTGGACAGGTTCTAGGGCTATTTATGGGGTTTGAACTGGCCTGATTTGTCGACTGTGGTAGATGAGGGTCAAAAGGATGAGGCCCAGGCTTCCGGCTTGGGCAATGATGTACACAGAGTGTAACAGGGAACCCAGGAGGAGAAGTTTGGAGGAAGGTGGGTGAGGAGAAGGTGAATTTAGTGTTTGAAATACTGGCAAGAGAACCAAGTCGTGATTTCTAGTAGGCAGGTGGACAAATGGGTCTGAAATCCCAAAGAAATCTGGAAGACAAAGCTTTGGTGTGGGTTACAACATGCATGGACGTGAGTAAGGTAACCAGGGGGTCCATCAAGAGAAAAAAGCAGGGCTGGAGAGAAGCCGGCATTGATGCGATGAGAACAAGAAGAGGAACCTTCCTAGAAGGCAGTGGAGGGGCCTATGTGGAATCACAGGGCCAAGGGAAGAGGTGTTTCACCATGGGGCCAGTGGCCATCGGTGTCACACACCACCAATACGTCAAGGAAGATAAGGACTGCAAAGAACTCCCTGGCTTTGTCAACAAGAAAGTTCATATCCTTAGTGAGAACAGCTTAAGGGAGGTGAGGAGGACGGACTGCAGTGAGGTGAGGAAGAGTGAACAAGCTTTCAAGAACTGGCTGTGTCAAAAAAGAGAGAGGACAGTGGCAGATGGGGACGTGCGGTCTTAAGAGGTGTGTGTGGGAAGGGCTGGGACCTGAACAATTTACATGTTGAGAGGGCAAGGCGGAAGACCTTGAGGAGAGGGGCAGGGCCCTCTGGGCGAGGTCCCTGAGCAGAAGGAAAGGATGGGCCAGAGCAGAAGCCAGGGACACCCCTCTCTCCTAATGGGGTGGAAGATGGAAAGATGGAAGCAGATGCCAGGGAATTCACAGGTCTGGTGGCCTGAGAGCTTCTAGGCATGGATGTTCCCACGTTCAAATGGTAACACTGGACAAGTGTCTTCTTGTTCTTCCTCAGGGCTGGAGGGAAGGTAGTAGGGCAAGGGAAGGAAGGAGGAAGAGAGAGGACAAGGCTTATTTTTTCCCCTGAGTTTGGACTTTTTCCTTCTGGACAAGGAAATTCAGTTCTAGTTTCAGGGGTCCCCCCATACCTGCCCCGCTGAGCCTACAGGCCCCTGTTCAGGATAACACAGACACCATCTGTCTCTTGTTACTCACAAGAGCACAGTGAGAGGCACAGGCTAAAGGCTCAGGCCGTCTCAAGTCAGAGTCAAGAACAGACTGTGTTTGGACAGTTTTGAGAGGAATGAAGAGCCAGACAGACACCTGGAGATAAGGAGAAAGGTGTGCATCCCAAGAAAGAGGAGCGTATGGATCTCATCTGAGATCTGATCTCAGTGGCTAAAAGCAGCAGGAGAGGAGGGGTGGAATGTGGCTCAAATGCAGATCATAACAAGTAGTAAAGGACGCTGTGTGAAGGCAAAGGAAGCAGAGGAAGGGGGGTAGAATAAGGAGGAAAAGAAAGAGCCTGGGAGGGCTTCCCTGGTGGCACAGTGGTTGAGAGTCCGCCTGCCGATGCAGGGAACACGGGTTCGTGCCCCGGTCCAGGAGGATCCCACATGCCGCGGAGAGGCTGGGTCCGTGAGCCATGGCCGCTGAGCCTGCGCGTCCGGAGCCTGTGCTCCACAACGGGAGAGGCCACAACAGTGAGAGGCCCACGTACCGCAAAAAAAAAAAAAAAAAGAGCGAGCCTGGGAGATGAGCAGAGAGCAAGACACCCACAACTATCAGCAGAGGCCAGGTCAAAAGTATCCACTTGGCCAGATTCTGCTTCAGTAGACTGATTTTCTTACTTGTATTTATTTGAAGTACGTTCTATTTGCACTACAAGCCCTTTTGGCAAGATTCTGAAATCCCTTCCCTCAAGGAGGAATTTTGCTGGTTGCAATTTCACAGTAAACAGATCTTGTGGAATTTTAAGCATATGACCTTATCGATAGAGGCTGAAGACCTAAGGACTAAAGCAGCTTTCTGCTTGGCTCTTCACACTGGGTGAAGCAATTTTTGATGCAGGCATTTGGAGCACAGGGTCACCTGGGGGCCAGGGAGGGACACAGGGCAGCTGGGCTCCACTCTCTTGGGGCAGAGGCTCTATTCTGCCTGATGTTCCGCGAGGGAGGGAAGAGTGGGCAGAGCAGCTAAAAGTGCTCGAAAAACGGAAAACGTTTAAACTATTTATACACAGAGCATCGAACGGACTTGGAAACATAGTCATTAGCTATTTGGGGAACTAAATCAAAACTTAAAAGGACAGCAAGCAAAGTTTCTCCACTGCTAAGTGTGACGGTTTTCACCCAGGATGACTGCAGCTGCAGAGGTTTCAGGGAGGGGCGGGTCCATGGATGTGTGGTGATACCACACACATCATTCCTCCCTGCCTGGTATCTGAGGCCTTCTGGGAAATCAGTGAGAAGCGTGGAAATGCACATGCATACAGGCACTCCACTGGAAATATCCATTTCCTCTTCTCCTGGGAGCTGAGCCTGCCTACAGGTGATACCTCAAGTTCAGCCTGAAATCATGATCACCTGTGTCCACTGTTGACCTTAAGTGGTCCTGGTTCTAACAAATGGAGGCCTCTTGACCAAAATCTCTCAAAATATGATTCTGTTGCAGGGACAAGGAGACCAAACAGGCTTAGAGCATTCAGAGACTGTCCCCACAATGCACAGAAAAATTTAGGGCTAGACTGAGAGATAGGTAACAATCCCTGGGGCATCTGCTAGTATGGTATCATCAACAGTATCATTTGGGAAATAACTGAACCAAGCTGCTGACAACACACAACACAGCTGGAGTGGCTGCACGGAGCATGTTATGGAAACACTGCATGACGAGAGGCTAGGGCACCACATCCAACGTGTTGCCTGGACATAAAAAATACAAATTATCTTCAAATACCACGGACAAGGATGTA
Organism: Mesoplodon bidens; assembly: GCF_964165515.1. NCBI lineage: Eukaryota > Metazoa > Chordata > Mammalia > Artiodactyla > Ziphiidae > Mesoplodon > Mesoplodon bidens. Next base: position 136,604,109 of record NC_138178.1, on the reverse strand, counting down.
TACTGATTGTGCATAAATCTACGCCATACTTACTATCCCCAACATTTGAATTTCCTGCCATTTACAATGCAAGAAGAGTGCTATACAACTTATGGAGACAAGGCCCAGCCCCAAGAAGTTTACACCCCACCTTATGACACATACGAGTGTTTTGATGAAGATGACAGTGCTAGGGGGTTAACAGTGGCTGCTGTGGCTGTGGGAACAGTAAGCCAAGACCAAGACGCAAATTGTGTCAGGGATTAAGCAATGACTCAGTTCATGCAGTGCAGCCTGTGACCTCACAGTGCTGGGATTCTCAATATTCCAGTGAAACAGACATTTTCTACTAAAGCTAGTAGATTTCTATGACCTGCTAAGGAGTAACAACTTGATGGCAGGCAGCATGAGAGACAGATTCCAGCATCGAGGGTCCCAGGCATTTGACGAATTCTGGACCGTCCTTCTCACCCATCATTTTGGAAACAAGGGAAGAATCAAGTCCTAGAGGCTTCTGACAGAGCTGTGTGGAACCTTGGTTCAACCTCCTCAATTCAGAGATGAGGAAATCATGTACCAGTAACAACCAGACTTCTTTCCTCAGTACCCCCTCCCTGCTGAGAGTCCGGTGTCGCCTGTGCCCTGAGCGTTGCCCGGCAGCTCACCTGTTCCAACATGTCCTTGGGCAGATCCTCCTGCTCATCCATGGTTAGAATTGCCCGTTTGATTTCATCGTTGGATAATTTCAACCTGGAGAAAGAATATTTTACTTGTTGTTAACGATATTGGCTTGAGCCGTAAACATTTAATACAAGGTAACCCATTTTGCTATCCCAGCTTCAAGTGCCGTTTTTCTCCAAATCTCTCAGTGAAAGCTTATTTCCTGACAATGTTGCCCCTAAAAACAGTATTTTGAAACGGCTTTAACATTCTTTCAGGGCTTTCTAATGCTCTGCTGACACAGAGAACAAAGCTGTTATGTTCTACCATTTAGTTTCCTTAAACAAGAGATTGGAAGATGAGAAATAGGGAAAACACCCACACATACCTGTTTTCTTTAATATATAGTATCCACAAATTGAAGGTGAAAGGGGAAAACTAACTTTTTAACTTATGTGTCAGGAGTGTTTAAAGTTCGCTCTCATATTAAAAATGGATTTTGAGAAGGTTAGCAGGATCTATGTTATCGTTAAAAAAACTGAATAGTTGATATACAAAATAAAATGTATAGCTGAGGAGTTTTCATATGTATTATTTCATTTAGCATTCAAATTAACTGTGATGATTTTTTTTAATTGAGGGAGAAACTGAGGCTCAGAATGGCTAAGTGATTTGCCCAAGGTCAAACATATACAAAGGGGCAGTATCTAACACAAACCCAAGACACTTGATTGCTAATCCCAAATTCTTTTTACAAATAATGCTTATCTAGTTAATATCTCATAGGGAAGGATTTAAGCAAAAACCCAAATCTGTTTTCTGTTTTTCTGTCTACCACTAATTCATATGATTTACTAATTTATATTAAGGATTTATGTCTTGATTCTGGCAGAACAAAGTACTGACTGTGAAAAGAGTTGAAATTAAAACATACTTATAAAAATATGTTTTTATTACACACAATCAAGTCAACCAGGGCAAAAAATCTTAATCAGATTATTAGCTGTAACAGTAGGGTCATTCTTTTGTTCTACTTGTAAGCATTAGACCCAGACTTATTTAAAAAATCTTACTTCCTTATAAGCTACCACTAACGTGTTAGTACAATTATTCGATCTGTTCTTCTAGTTATGATCTTCAAGAAGAATGACATTCAGGACTGGGAATAAAGACATGAACACACAAATATAGAGCAAGGCATATAGCCTTCATGTGTAACTTCTTTTTTTTTTTTTTTTCTTTTTGCGGTATGCGGGCCTCTCACTGTTGTGGCCTCTCCCGTTGCGGAGCACAGGCTCCGGATGCGCAGGCCCAGCGGCCATGGCTCACGGGCCCAGCCGCTCCGCGGCATATGGGATCCTCCCAGACCGGGGCACGAACCCGTATCCCCTGCATCGGCAGGCGGACTCTCAACCACTGCGCCACCAGGGAGGCCCCATGTGTAACTTCTTGAAGGAAGGGACTTTGGCATCAGACAGGCTGTGCCTGGCTCTGACATTTCTTGGGCAGTGTCCGAAAAATTGGAAAAATTTTTTTCTTCAGCCTCAGTTTCTTCATCTATAAAATAGAGATAATGATAACCTATGTAAAAAAAAAGGATTTTTTGTATGTGTATAAAGTGAAATAATGCACGAGACATGTTTAGCATAGTGTCTGGACATAGAAAGGGCTCAATAAACTACATGTATACTCTGCAAGGCAGACTTTTCCACCCAGAAAAAAAAAAAGCAGCAGTACTTATGTAACATTAATATTCAAGGGCAGCTATTTGATAAATAAACAGCGCTTAGTAGGGTTATCATGAAACTTCCCAAAGTGCTCTCATACCCATTGTTTCATCAGAGTTTCCTCTCTGTATAGAGCACCCATTAGACCTGGGAGAATTAAAAAATAATTAGAAGACATGGTGCTTATTTTAAAGGTGGTTATAATGTTTGAGAGAATCTAATGATAAGCTGAAACACTCCACACAAGGGTACATGAAGCATACATGGTCAGCTGTGCTCTCCCAGGTAAACGAGAGGGTTGGCTGAGTGCAGGGGTGGCTATAAAGCCCACAAAGGAGGAAAGAACCCACTCTGGACACCTCTGGCTTGTCCTATTTCTCCAGATTTTGACACGATCTTGTTAAAACCATCCATCCTGCTGTTGAAACTGAATGTTGTTTCATGTACCAATAAGTAGGCCAGGGAAGGAACAGATTTGGGAATCCTATTGTACAAATATCATTCTCTTCTATTTCATGCATTCAAACCCAAATAGAGCACCTAGGCAACATGCCAAAGTGTCCATGTTCTAGAATAAGACCCATTCTCTTCCCTAGTCCAAGTTGTAGCACCATAATAACTCCTGAGCTGTGGACAGCAACTCTGGATCTGGGCAGACGTCTCTAGATTGATTTAGTCATTATGGAGTCATTTCCCATGAATATGTTCACTAGAACATCATAATGGAAAACTCCCAAACTTAAATGGAACAATTTAGCCATGTTGGCATGAGTAAAACATATGACGGGAAAAACTGTATCTCGGCATCAAGGTCTCTACCATATGGGCCCTGGGTAGCCCTAGATTCCAGGACACTAAAGGCTCTTGAGTCAAGTAAGGGCAAACACCATGGTGTAGCCATGCAAGGCCAAAGAAGTGGTACATTAAGTAAGGTTGAAACTGCCACTGATGAAAACCAGCTGGCTGTGGAAATGTCTAGTTACCACGAGAAAAGCTCCACTTATTTAAAAAAAAAAAAAAAAAGATTAGTTCTGTGTCCTTTTCACACGGAGTTGAAGAAACCACTTTATGGTGTCTTTCTGCTGAGTCCTTCTGTTTTACATTTAAGAGAAAAGGAGTTGAACATCAGAGTGAGAACAATACTTGAAGTATCAGATTTGCATTTCATTAGCTCCCCATATGGAGTGCAGAACTTCTTGCTTTTGAAATTGTATATATTTATGCTGCTCAATCCCCAGAGGCTGTCTGGACCAAACACTAGCTCTAATTCATAACAATTTTGGTTTCTCTTCATGTGGCCCACAAAGAGACTTGAGACTTTAATGGCTAGTACTTAAGAAAATCTACCTGTCAACATCCCGCCTTGCACGTGGTCTGTGGGAGCAGACAAAAAAGCTGTACCTTTGGGGAAAGAGGAGAAGGGTACACGGCCCTCTGGGAGGCTTCTATAGGTTGCCAAAGAGTTCTTAGTATCGTCTGTCATCCACAGATTGAGTCGCTAATCTCTGTAATTTAAGGACCCTACCAATCCTAACCTTTTAATTGCTTTTAAAGCTTGGCAGTGTTCTGGTGTGCAGGAGGGTGGCAACTTGTGAGACATGCACTTCGACTTTCTTTGCAAGGCAGGAAACGAACCAGCCATTTAAAACCATATTTAACTCCACCTTGCTCTGCTCAGGTATTTCAAAAATTTGCCCAGAGAACTGGAACATCCAGGCATAATTAAACTAAGTTAAGGATGGATGGCTAGATCAGCTTTAGCTCCGCTTCAGTGGATTTAAGCCAAATCCCTCTCCTTTAAAGTAGCCTTTTGTGGTTTACTACACCCCGGCTGTCATGTTAAGTGAGCATCTGGAAAAAAAGAATGGCAGAACACTTCATAAAAGTGTGTTTTAGGTGGGTTCATTTTGCAATATAAGCCAGCTTCCAAGTTTCTTTCTTTCTTTTTTCTTTTTTTTTTAACAGAAGGGAGAGGTCTGTTTTAGGGAATAAAGCAGAGTGAATCTTAAGTTGCCCTGTGTCGCCTACATACACACAGCAGAGAAGTTGTTGCTGGCTCTTCCAGGGGCCTGACGAATGGGTCTCATTCTCGGGTACATCGTGTCCATTCTACTCACTTCTCGAGTCTGTAAAAGGCAGGGTCCCTGGTGGCTTGGAGCGTCACACCTTCCAGACAGCCTCTTTCTGGGCGCTGTGAGGGACGCTGGCCTCTCATGCTGTGAGCACATGAAAAGGGCCTGTACTTCCTCCCCTGCTCAGCCCCTGGGATGAGAAGGCCTTTCCTTCCGGCCGCCTTCTCAGCTCCAGGCAAGGCTGTGGCAGGTGCCCCTGGCCAAAGAGTCCGTGAACTTTCGCGGTATGGGGGTAAGAAAGAGCTTTTAAAGATAACCAAGCGCTGCAGACACGTGTGCATCACAATACCGCCGGTGGAACATGCCACGGGCTTTCACCGGGGTGGAATCTGGTGTAATGACTGCGTGGCTGGTAATTAAATTCCTAGTCAGCAAGGTAAGACACAGAGAGGGTCGCCAGTCTTTGGGAATGAAATAAGCAGAAAAGAAGAAAGACACTAAGTGTGGAAAGGTAGGAAGTCTTGACTTCACCTTGGAAACATTCCTACTCATTGTCCCCAGGCAGAAAATCAGTCTCCAAATGCTAGTGACAGGTTTTGTCTCCCTCCAGTCTGTCCCTCATCAGGTCTGAGCTGGGCAATAGAAAGAGCTCCCTATCTGAGAGTAGCCTGTGCCTCCAGCTCTGACCCCTCCAGCCTATCCTGCAAACCCGTCAGAGATCAAACTCAAAACCTCATTAAGACAGTGCTGTTCTCTGGAACAAACGGCACCAATTCCGGATCCCCTAGGTACACAAATGGGCCGTTAACTGAGCAGCTGCCACGTACAGGCACTCTGTCAGTGTTTCTCACACGCTGGGTCTCATTCTTACAAGCCCACTGCTTCCATTACCTCCATTTTATAAACTGACCCTGGGCTAACTCGGGCCCTGACAAAGGCACCAGGCCTGGATCTCAGGCCCTCCTGCCTGGTCTCATTTAATCCAAGTGATAATCGTCTGCTGCAATTGCAGGGCTCTCTCTATAGCCCGGCCTGTACCCCCTCCGGAGCCTTCGCTCCTGCTGCACCCTTGGAACTGCCTCCGCTCCCCTGCCTGTGTAACTGTCGATGGCCCTCGAGGCCCACTTTCTCAGGGAAACCCTGCTGCTGCCCCCTTGCCCCCCGCCTTGGCTGGGCTCCCCATCTCCCATCCAGACCAGTCTAAGGCCTGAATTGTTCACAGGTCATCTTGCCTGTGTCACTGTTCTCCAATTAGCCATGCACGGCCAAAGGCAACAGTGCTACCTTAAGTCTTGGGACATCCTATGGCACCCAGCACAGTGCCAGGCAAATAAACACTCCAAAGCGATAACTCTAAGCAAAAAGTATCAAAGCAAAGTATCACAGCTCTCCCCTCCTTTAAGCCCCTGGCTCCTTTTGTGTGTACTCATGCATTGCCAACGAAAAGGGGAGAGTGAAAGCAAGGTAAACCAACCGCTGACTGGTTAAACAACTAAATAAAAACAAATTAGTTCTGCTTAATTTCTTTTACCTTTAGCCCTGTGCTTTCCTGATGAGAGAGTAAAACCACTGACCACTAAGCAGACAAGCATGTGGTACTGAATCCTCTGTGGCAGAGAAGGTTTTAGACCCTGATCAATAAGGCCCCATTACCATAAGGTTAACTGCATCTCAAAATCACCTTGTTATGCATAATACATTTTTAAATTATGCTCATTGTAATACTTATCCATTAAATTGGATATCAATAGATAATTTAACAGATATGAGGCAAGTTCTTAAAATTATCTTCTAGAGAGTTCAGACACATTCACATTCTAAGTCACCTTAGCCTTTGACACTTTTGATGTAATGAGGGAATGATATACCACAATATGAAACAATTCCTCCAATAATGGGATGGGAAATTTGCCAGAAGGAGTTGTAACCTTATCTATAACTAGTGTAATTACCCTCAGTGGCATCTTGTGCTGAGAATAATCTGTCTGTGAGAAACTGGGTCACAGCTAGAGCACTTAAATTACTATAGAAATTCAGAGTGATAGCTCCCTTTGCCAAGCTGTTTTTAAAGTGCTCCCCTAGACTGCAAAAGAGCAAAATAGAGGGGGAAATTCTAGGGTTTTAAAAGAAAAACTTTGCCCAATTTTTTTTTTTTTTTTTTTTTTTTTTGCGGTACGCGGGCCTCTCACTGCCGCGGCCTCTCCCATTGCGGAGCACAGGCTCCAGACGCGCAGGCCCAGCGGCCACGGCTCACGGGCCCAGCCGCTCCGCGGCACGTGGGATCCTCCCGGACCGGGGCACGAACCCGTGTCCCCTGCGTCGGCAGGCGGACTCTCAACCACTGCGCCACCAGGGAAGCCCCCAATTTTTCATTTAATTTTGCTATTAAGTAAAAACATTATTTGTAAAAAGAAGTTTTAACAAAACAAATTGTATAGACCATAGGAAAAAAAATGTAGCCCTTCAAAACTATTTTCAGTGGTGTCTTCCTGAACAAAAGTGGGGATAAACACAGGGCCTGGCCACTTACACAGCTTCCAGCCAGAGGCAGAAATTAAATGCTAACAGGATGGTTCATGTTACCTTACTAGGTTGTATTAAAATTCAAGGGTCTTACCAAACTTCAATTTCTCTTCCACTAAAAGAAACATTTGCTCCATAAAGTAATATATGTCTGGTTATCAATCAAACTTCTATGCTGCAAACCAAGCAGCAGTGCTGTGTGTTAAAAGAAACTTACCCTAAGACCATGTGAAAAATAAGAACTACTACAACTACTACCTTCCGTCTTTACTCTCCCTGAAAGTCACCTTATGCCAGCCTCGATACATATATAACACTCTTTCCAGAATGTAACCAATGTGACTTATACATAATGCCTCAAAGTTCAGGGTTCTTTATATTTTCCTTCCCTTCATCAGCACTAGGTATCTCTGTCTAATGTGAAAGTCCCTTTTAGAGAAAGAAGAAACTAGATTCAGAAAAACTACTTGAAATGCCCAGGACGACCTGACACATTGCCTGAAGCTATAATCAGATTCCAGGCTCCCGAATTTCCTTTTTTCTTTTCAAGCTTCAAGGCCATGATGGTTCACTAATTATGAGAAATACTTCTGAAAGGGCTGAACTGGATGAATTAGCATTTCACTGAGGTTTGAGTTTTACATATTTTTTTAGTCATAAAAATGTTCACAAAGAGCATGAAATAATATAATCTTGAAGTATAAAAAGGTGACTTTAGAAAGCAAAATGAAACTAAGAGCCTTGATGCCTTCACTGTGGATGCTGATTCTGTGACAGTGTTACTTCAATGGCTAAAGAATCTCTAAAGCCGAGAGGTATAAATAACAGTAAAGTACATTTTATAGGCTCTCTGGAAAAACAAAACAAAACATTGATTTGAGATGTTCTGCTCTTTAAGATTTAGGAGTCTGTGGAAATTAAACTGCAAGAAAGTAGGCATCCAGCTGTGACATATTCCGCGAGGGAAAGGAGGCACTAATGGTCCTCTTCACGTCAGACAGAAGAAACTCAGAGAACTGACCCTCAGCAGAGTCCAGGTAAAAGGAGGAGTCCAAACATGTGGTTTGGAGCCAAATGATAGAAAAGTTGGTCCTGATAGCCTCATCCATCAGAGGGCAGACAGCAGAAGCAAGAAGAACTACAATTCTGCAGCCTGTGGAACGAAAACTATGTTCACAGAAAGACAGACAAAATGAAAAGGCAGAGGGCTATGTACCAGATGAAGGAACAAGATGAAACCCCAGAAAAACAATTAAATGAAGTGGAGATAGGCAACCTTCCAGAAAAAGAATTCAGAATAATGATAGTGAAGATGATCCAGGACCTCGGAAAAAGAATGGAGGCAAAGATTGAGAAGATGCAAGAAATGTTTAAAAAAGACCTAGAAGAATTAAAGAACAAACAAACAGAGATGAACAATATAATAACTGAAATGAAAAAATACACTAGAAGGAATCAATAGCAGAATAACTGAGGCAGAAGAACAGATAAGTGACCTGGAAGACAGAATGGTGGAATTCACTGCCATGGAACAGAATAATGAAAAAAGAATGAAAAGAAATGAAGACAGCCTAAGAGACCTCTGGGACAACATTAAATGCAACAACATTCACATTATAGGGGTGCCAGAAGGAGAAGAGAGAAAGGACCTGAGAAAATATTTGAAGAGATTATAGTCGAAAACTTCCCTAATGTGGGAAAGGAATTAGCCACCCTAGTCCAGGAAGCGCAGAGAGTGCCAGGCAGAATAAGCCCAAGGAGAAACATTCTGAGACACATAGTAATCAAATTGACAAAAATTAAAGACAAAGAAAAATTACTAAAAGCAACAAGGGAAAAATGACAAATAACATACAAGGGAACTCCTATAACATTAACAGCTTATTTCTCAGCAGAAACTCTACAAGCTAGAAGGGAGTGGCATGATATATTTAAAGTGATGAAAGTAAAGAACCCACAACCAAGATTACTCTACCTGGCAAAGATCTCATTCAGATTTGACAGAGAAATCAAAAGCTTTACAGACAAGCAAAAGCTAAGAGAATTCAGCACCACCAAACCAGCTCTACAACAAATGGTAAAGGAACTCCTTTAGGCAGAAAACACAAGAGAAGAAAAGGACCTACAAAAACAAACCCAAAAGAATTAAGAAAATGGTAATAGGGGGCTTTCCTGGTGGCGCAGTAGATAGGAATCTGCCTGCCAATGCAGGGGACACGGGTTTGATCCCTGGTCCGGAAGGATCCCACATGCTGCGGAGCAACTACTGAGCCTGTGTGCCACAAGTACTGAAGCCCATGCACCTAGAGCCCGTGCTCTGCAGCAAGAGAGGCCACTGCAGTGAGAAGCCCGTGCACAGCAACAAAGAGTGGCCCCCACTCGATGCAATTAGAGAAAGCCCATGTGCAGCAACAAAGACCCAACACAGCCAAAAATAAATAAAATAAAAATAAATTTTTTAAGAAAACAATAATAGGAACATACATATCAGTAATTACCTTAAATGTGAATGGATTAAATGCTCCAACCAAAAGACACAGGCCTGCTGAATGGATATAAAAACAAGACCCATATACATGCTATCTACAAGAGACCCACTTCAGACCTAGGGACACATACAGACTGAAAGTGAAGGGATGGAAAAAGATATTCCATGCAAATGGAAATCCAAAGAAAGCTGGAGTAGCAATACTCATATCAGACAAAATAGACTTTAAAGTAAAGAATGTTATAAGAGACAAGGAAGGACACTACATAATGATCAAGGGATCAATCCAAGAAGAAGATATAACAATTATAAATATACATGCACCCAACATAGGAGCACCTCAGTACATAAGGCAAATGCTAACAGCTATAAAAGAGTTAATCGACAGTAACACAATAATAGTGGGGGGCTTTAACACCTCACTTACACCAATGGACAGATCATCCAGACAGAAAATTAATAAGGAAACAGAAGCTTTAAATGACACAACAGACCAGATAGATTTAATTGATATTTATAGGACATTCCATCCGAAAACAGCAGATTACACTTTCTTCTCAAGTGCACATGGAACATTCTCCAGGATAGATCACATCTAGGGTCACAAATGGTAAGTTTAAGAAAATTGAAATCATATCAAGCATCTTTTCCGATCACAATGCTCTGAGATCAGAAATCAATTACAGGGAAGAAAACGTAAAAAACACAAACACATGGAGGTTAAACAATATGTTACTAAATAACCAAGAGATCACTGAAGAAATCAAAGAGGAAGTCAAAAAATACCCAGAGACAAATGACAATGAAAACATGACAACTCAAAACCTATGGGATGGGGGCTTCCCTGGTGGCGCAGTGGTTGAGAGTCCGCCTGCCGATGCAGGGGACGCGGGTTTGTGCCCCGGTCCGGGAGGATCCCACGTGCCGCGGAGCGGCTGGGCCCGTGAGCCATGGCCGCCGAGCCTGCGCGTCCGGAGCCTGTGCTCCTCAATGGGGGAGGCCGCAACGGTGAGAGGCCCTCGTGCCGCAAAAAAAAAAAACCTATGGGATGCAGCAAAAGCAGTTCTAAGAGGGAAGTCGATATCAATACAATCCCACCTCAAGAAACAAGAAAAATCTCAAATGGACATTCTAACCTTACACCTAAGGAACTAGAGGAACAAAAACAAACAAAATGCAAAGTCAGTAGAAGGAAAGAAATCATAAAGATCAGAGCAGAAATAAATGAAATAGAAACAAAGAAAACAATAGCAAAGATCAATACAACTAAAAGCTGGTTCTTTGAGAAGATAAACAAAATTGATAAACCTTTAGCCAGACTCACCAAGAAAAAGAGGGAGAGGACTCAAATCAATAAAATTAGAAATGAAAAAGGAGAAGTTACAACAGACACCACAGAAATACAAAGCATCCTAAGAGACTACTATAAGCAACTCTATGCCAATAAAATGGACAACCTGGAAGAAATGGACAAATTCTTAGAAAGGTATAACCTTCCAAGACTGAACCAGGAAGAAAGAGAACACATGAACAGATGAATCACAAGTAATGAAATTGAAACTGTGATTAAAAATCTTCCAACAAACAAAAGTTCAGGACCTGATCGCTTCACAGGTGAATTTTATCAAACATTTAGAGAAAAGCTAACACCCATCCTTCTCAAACTCTTCCAAAAAATATCAGAGGAAGGAACACTCCCAAACTCATTCTACGAGGCCACCATTACCCTGATATCAAAAGCAGACAAAGATACTACAAAAAAAGAAAATTACAGACCAATATTACTGATGAAAATAGATGCAAAAATCCTCAACAAAATACTGGCAAACAGAATCCAACAACACATTAAAAGGATCATACACCATGATTAAGTGGAATTTAACCCAGGGATGCAAGGATTCTTCAATATAGGCAAATCAATCAATGTGATACATGATAATAACAAATTGAAGGATAAAAACCATATGATCATTTCAATAGATGCAGAAAAAGCTTTTGCCAAAATTCAACACCCATTTATGATAAAAACCTCCAGAGGGGCTTCCATGGTGGCACAGTGGTTGAGAATCTGCCTGCTAATGCAGGGGACACGGGTTCGAGCCCTGGTCTGGGAGGATCCCACATGCCACGGGGCAACTGGGCCCGTGAGCCACAACTACTGAGCCTGCGCATCTGTAGCCTGTGCTCCACAACAAGAGAGGCTGCGATAGTGAGAGGCCCGCGCACTGCGATGAAGAGTGGCCCCCGCTTGCCACAACTAGAGAAAGCCCTCTCACAGAAACGAAGACCCAACACAGCAAAAAAAAAAAAAAAAAAAAAAAAAAAAAAACCTCCAGAAAGTGAGCACAGAGGGAACCTACCTCAACATAATAAAGGCAATATACAACAAACCCCACAGCAAACGTCATTCTCAATGGTGAAAAACTGAAAGCATTTCCTCTAAGATCAGGAATAAGACAAGGATGTCCACTCTCGCCACTATTATTCAACATAGTTTTGGAAGTCCTAGCCACAGCAATCAGAGAAGAAAAAGAAATAAAAGGAATACAAATCGGAAAAATAGAAGTAAAACTGTCACTGTTTGCAGATTACTGTACATAGATAATCCTAAAGATGCCACCGGAAAACTACTAGAGCTAGTGAATAAATGTGGTAAAGTTGCAGGATACAAAATTAATGCACAGACATCTCTTGCATTTCTATACACTAACAATGAAAGATCAGAAAGAGAAATTAGGGAAACAACTGCATTCACCATTGCAACAAAAAGAATAAAATACCTAGGAATAAACCTACCTAAGGAGACAAAAGACCTGTACCCAGAAAACTATAAGACAACTGATAAAAGAAATCAGAGATGACACAAACAGATGGAGAGATATACCATGTTCTTGGATTGGAAGAATCAATATTGTGAAAATGGCTATACTACCCAAAGCAATCTACAGATTCAATGCAATCCCTATCAAATTACCAATGGCATTTTTCACAGAACTAGAATAAAAAAATCTTAAAATTTGTAAGGAGGGCTTCCCTGGTGGCGCAGTGGTTGAGAGTCCGCCTGCCGATGCAGGGGACACGGGTTCGTGCCCCGGTCTGGGAAGATCCCACATGCCGTGGAGCGGCCAGGCCCGTGAGCCATGGCTGCTGAGCCTGCGCATCCAGAACCTGTGCTCCACTACGGGAGAGGCCACAACAGTGAGAGGCCCGCGTACCGCAAAAAAAAAAAAAAATAAAAAAAATAAATAAATTTGTAAGGAGACACAAAAGACCCCAAATAGCTAAAGCAATCTTGAGGGAAAAAATTGGAGTTGGAGGAGATCAGGCTCCCTGGCTTCAGACTATACTACAAAGCTACAGTAAACAAGACAATATGGTACTGGCACAAAAACAGAAATATATATCAATGGAACAGGATAGAAAGTGCAGAGATAAACCCACACACCTATGGTCAACTAATCTATGACAAAGGAGGCAAGGATATGCAATGGAGAAAACACAGCCTCTTCAATAAGAGTGCTGGGAAAACTGGACAGCTACATGTAAAAGAATGAAATTAGAACACTCCCTAGCACCATACACAAAAATAAACTCAAAATGGATTAAAGACCTAAGTGTAAGACCAGACACTATAAAACTCTTAGAGGAAAACAGGAAGAACACGCTTTGACATAAATCACAGCAAGATCTTTTTTGACCCACCTCCTAGAGTAATGGAAATAAAAACAAAAATAAACAAGTGGGACCTAATGAAACTTAAAAGCTTTTGCACAGCAAAGGAAACTATAAACAAGATGAAAGGACAACCTTCAGAATAGGAGAAAATATTTGTAAATGAATCAATGGACAAAGGATTCATCTCCAAAATATATAAACAGCTCATACAGCTCAATATTAAAAAAACAACCCAATCAAAAAATGGGCAGAAGGGCTTCCCTGGTGGCGCAGTGGTTGAGAGTCCACCTGCCGGTGCAGGGGACACGGGTTCATGTCCCGGTCCAGGAGGATTCCACGTGCCACGGAGCAGCTGGGCCCGTGAGCCATGGCCACTGAGCCTGCGGGTCTGGAGCTTGTGCTCCGCAATGTGAGAGGCCGCAACAGTGAGAGGCCCGCGTACCGCAAAAAAAAAAAAAAAGGGCAGAATACCTAAATAGACATTTCTCCAAAGAAGACATACAGATGGCCAAGAAGCACATGAAAAGCTGCTCAACATCATTAACTATTAGAGAAATGCAAATCAAAACTACAATGAGGTATCACCTCACACCGGTTAGAATGGGCATCATCAGAAAATCTACAAACAATAAATGCTGGAGAGGGTGTGGAGAAAAGGGAACCCTCTTGCACTGCTGGTGGGAATGTAAATTGATACAGCCACTATGGAGAACAGTACAGAGGTTCCTTAAAAAAACTAAAAACAGAATTACCATATGATCCAGCAATCCCACTACTGGGCATATACCCAGAGAAAACCATAATTCAAAAAGACACACATGGGACTTCCCTGGTGGCACAGTGGTTAAGAATCCACCTGCCAATACAGGGGACACAGGTTCACGCCCCAGTCTGGGAAGATCCCATGTGCTGCAGAGCAACTAAGCCTGTGCACCACAACTACTGAGCCTGCGCTCTAGAGCCCACGAGCCACAACTACTGAAGCCCATGTGCCTAGAGCCTGTGCTCCGCAACAAGAAAAGCCACTGCAATGAGAAGCCCATGCACCACAACGAAGAGTAGCCCCTGTCGCCACAACTAGAGAAAGCCCACGTGCAGCAGCGAAGACCCAACACAACCAAAAATAAAAAAAATAAAAAATAAAAAAACACACACAAAAAGACACATGCACTCCAATGTTCATTGCAGCATTATTTACAATAGCCAGGTCATGGAAGCAACCTCAATACCCATCAACAGATGAATGGATAAAGAAGATGTGGTACATATATACAATGGAATATTACTCAGCCATAGAAAGGAACAAAATTGGGTCATTTGTAGAGACGCAGATGGACCTAGAAACTTCACTCATACAGAGTGAAGTAAGCCAGAAAGAGAAAAACAAATATCATATATTAATGCATATATGTGGAATCTAGAAAAATGGTACAGATGAACTGGCTTGCAAGGCAGAAATAGAGACACAGATGTAGAGAACAAATGTATAGACACCAAGGGGGGAAAGCGGGGGTGGGGGGTGGTAAGATGAATTGGGAGATTGGGATTGATATATATACACTAATATGTTTAAAACAGATAACTAATTAGAACCTGCTGTATAAAAAAATTAAATTAAATTAAAAAAAAAAAGAAAGTTGGTCCTACCAGGAATGTTTAGACAACATCAACAATACCTCGATAGAAGGATGTTGCAATTCTGAGCTCTCCGACCATCAATCACCGAAAGCTCTCTGACTTTAAGTTTGGAGCCCAGTGTGTCATCAATGGCATCTGCTTCTTTCTATAAAGAGCATGAAAGAAATCCATCAAAGTCAAACAGGGACATTCCAACTTCAGATACACAGTTTTCCTTTATATTTGCTGTACACACACACACACACACACACACACACACACACACACACACACACACACACACACACACACACACACACACACACACACACACACACACACACACACACACACACACACACACACACACACACACACACACACACACACACAGCCGAGACGGTAAGCAGGGGAATGTATGGAAGTGGTGGAATTGAAACAAAGGCTAAAATGTAGTTGACAAAGGAAAATAAGAAAAGCTGACCACCCACATTTGAAAAAGCATTATTTGGAAGAACAAAGTGCTTCTAAGTTGAAGATGCATAAATTATCAATGAACGGTACCCTCCTTTTGTCCCCCAAATCCTGATGGAGAGCAGACAGAAGGACTGTCACTATGAATCAAGCTCAGCTGAAACATGCCACTGCTGGTCCAGCCATTTACAGGGCCCATTCACCCCACAACCATTTGCATCCTGAACACTCAGAAAGCTGAACAATAAAACCTCCCAAACGTCTTCATGTGCAACAGGAAGCTCCCAAGCCCAGATGCTACCTTTCATTACCCTGGAGCCTGATGGACAACGGGGAGGGCGCAGTTCAAGGCATTGGTTTGATTTACCTCAATTAACAATAAAACACTACTGGCACACTCTACTGCTGTACAGAGAGCTGTAAGCAATGAGGGTCAGTCATAATTTACGGTGGAAGAGGCATAAAACAATTATACATAAAATACTGTTTGAGTAAATTGGGCATCAAGGTGAAAACATAGATTGACTTGATAAATAGCAAGTTTGATTTTGTTAAAGGTCAGGATCAATTTAAAAAACAGATCATGCCATTAAAAAATGAAAGAAGTGAAAGCAGACACAGAGAATGGACGTGCAAGACTGGGATTGACGTGTGTGCGCTGCCATGTGTAAAACAAATTGCTAGTGGGAACCTGCTGTATAGCGCAGGGAGCTCAGCTCGGTGCCCTGTGGTGACCTAGATGGGCAGGATGGGGTCGCGGGGGCGGGGTGGTGGTGGTGGAAGGCAGGTCCAAGGCGGGGGGATATGGGGATATATGTATATGTATAGCTAATTCACTTCGTTATACAGCAGAAACTGACACAACATTGTAAAGCAACTATACCCCAATTTAAAAAATAAAAAAGATTAAAAAATAGGGAACTCTGGCCAAAAAAAAAAAAAGTAAGGAAACCAAAGAGTTCTAGAACTGGATAACAGTTTAGGAAACAAAGACAACATGGAGTTTATAATAAGAGGCACCATGTGACCAAACTTTAACTGTTTCGTATTGTGCTGAGATTTCAGGCATACCTCTCAATATTCAGTTAAGAGTTGAAACCCAATGTGAAATTAAGTAGGCATTGTATTACACTATCAGAAAAAAAAAAAAAACCCTAGGAAAACCAAGACATTTTGAGCTTATAGTAAGCCAAGGAGTTACATTAAGCAAGGTGTGGGTTTTAGCTCACTTACCTGCTTGGAGTTACTGTTCACAAAGAAATCCTACAGCCATGGCAGAGGCATGGAAAAGGAAAATCAGATACATGCAGTTCAGAAATCACAGCAACCAATAGGGGAAGGTCAAGGAAATCAGTGACAGGGTAAGAGATGATTTTATGCTCCCAGGAGCAGCAATGAGAGTTGATGAAGATGAGAGTCTGGCTGGAGATACATTGAAGAGCAGGGTATTAAGCGTTCAGGGTAGAGAGAGAAGATGGCATGTGCTGTACACAGTTTTCAATGGTGGCAAATCAAATTCAGAAACGAAAGGGCTTAAAACACCCCCAAAAGACTCAAAGTGGTGAAGGAACAAAGTCTCTTTGAAAGGACCACTGGGCTCCATGTATTCAACATGAAGCAGATTTCATGGTTTTCCCTTGAAGCAGAAAATATCAATCAACTCTATCAACCTGAGGGAACTACTCCCATTGTCATGTGCTACCGGCAAAATATGCTTTTTTGAGGGGATGGAATAATCTCCTATCTTCTTGCGTCATTAGGAAGGATTAAGAAAAGAAAAAAGACCAGTTCAACAATATAGGTCAGTAAAACCAACACTCAGTACTCCCCGAGAGTCCAAACAATGTCTGTGGGCGCTCTGGGTAGGTATGAGGAAAAACACAGAACTTGCAATTAAGAGACAATAAGTGATTCATGTGCTGTGCAGCCATTGGTGGTCCTGTCCCCACTGCCTTGGGGCTGTTCATGCGTACAAGGTCAACAGCCTCTGTTGAAAATAGTTCATAGAAAAGACCTGGAGTGAAGAAGGGAAAGAGGAAGCAGTAATTGACATGTTATGAGAAAGTCACAGCTTTCTTTGCATATTTTTGCAGTGATGGCATGAATAAAGCTTCGGTGTGCAAAACACACCCCAGTTTTCGGGCCAATTACTTACACAATCAGCGTTTACTTAGCAGATTCTTTAAGGCCTCACTGGTCCCGGCAGCACTGCCAAGGCCAATTTTACACAGATGAGCTGTTTCACATCATTCTTCGAATGGGAAACAAAATGTATCCTCCCCTTGCTCCACCCATACAAGGGGGGATTACTTTTCTGGAATGGCGTTTAAAAAATAAAGTGATAACCACATGAAACTTTTCTTTCCTCTGATGTCACAGTTTTCTTTTGTCCCTGTTGTAACTGTCAAGTTTTTTACCCTGAAACTCCTTAGCGCTCTTTCCCTGTAACAGCAGTTTCTCCTTTCAAGGGCAGAAAAAACTTTGGTGAAGTGAACTCCATGAGGTCATCTTATCCTACTTTTCTCTCTTAAAGAGACAAGTTGCAAATTGAATTTAGACCCTGCTCTCCCTGTCTGGCCTTCAAGGAAGAAACTTGTACGAAGGTGTCTGGCAACTCATTCTCCCTAAGTTCCCACTGTCTGGAAATTAATCTCTACTGTAGTGGTCTATGGAACCAGGCCACAAGCATTTACTAAGGATGTGACTTGGGGCTCAGTTTCACTACCTGTAAAATGAAGTAAACAACCGGATTTTTATTGTATTAAATGTGATATGCATGTAAAGCATTTTGTACAGTACCTGTCACATATTTATGAGCTCCATACTTGGAAGCTATCACACATTACAATTATTGTATCTTTCAAGCAAATGATCAAGTCCATTTTTTTTTTGCCTATTGCCCTGCTTTTCAGTTGAGTTGAAGCACAGCTGGTCAAGATCTCCCACTTGTAACCAGCAGCAGCACTAAGTGTAACAGTTAATAGCTAAGTAATGTATCTATCTTTTGAGAGGTGAGGATGAGGAATGCCATGTGAGAGTTAGGTTAATTGGAGATCTTGAGGTTCCCCTATTTTAAGAGTCCTTTAATCATCACATTTTAAATAAAATCACAAAGCTTATTAGATGGGGAATGTTAAAAATATTGATGCTTCCAGGCCTATTTCAAATAAGTTAATATTCTTTTTGAAACTTTAAATTATTCACTAATTGGCTTGGGCCAAACATGATAGAATTGCCTACATTTGGCTCCACCTAACAGGATGTCTGATTTTTCCAGATGATTTTTGGTGTAGGGCTTAGGGTTTGGAACATAAATAGGAAGATGGGGCTTGCATTTTCAGGAGCCAGTGCTGACAAATTCCTATAGATAGGGTTTCACCATGAAATAATGACTCAACATTTCATAGACAATGACAACCTTTATATGGATGGTTCTTAATCTTTTTGAGGTTGAGATCCCATTGTAAATCTGATAAAAGCTGGAGATCCCTCTCCAGAGAAATGCACGCACTAGTATTTATATAAAACCTTGTATTTGATTAACTCTTACCATGTTGTCCAGCTATATAGAACCTGTACCTTATACTTTGGTCCTAAGAAAAACCACTATTTACAATTTTTATCTCCTGTCTTCATATGCCATGACTAAGGACAAAGCTTATTGAAATCAATGTCCTAAATCACATAATTTTCAATGTAAAAACTAGATATACAGGATAATAAAAAATGTAAAAAGAATACAAAAAGAAATTTCTTTAGCCATTCATAAAAATTCAGAAGATACCACTGACTATTCCAAATGGGACCCCAAGAATGACTTGTATATGACATGTTAACGGAGAGTTGGATTCTGGAGCCGAGGATAGTTATCCTTTGTAACTATTTCAAAGCAGAGAGGCTTTGAAATGTTATATCACGTGCTGATAATAGGACCTATAAAGAAGGGGTGTCCCCAGGCAAAGAGTGGGGAAGAGGAATGGAGATAACCAGCTGTTCACTTGTTGCTCCAGAGGTATGTGTGCCTTTAGGTAAATGTAGTACTTTAGTTCATTTTCTCTCTGTCCAAATTGCATGTATAGGGAGAATGAATTTATAACATCTTAAGATGAAAATCTCCCACAAAACAAATATGAATGTTGTTTAATTGTAACTGAGACAGTACTACTATGCAATGTGCTACATTATGTATTAAAATAAGTCTCTTGTGGCTGGCCTAGAGATCATGTATAGTACAGTTTCAATGAGGAAAAGAGGTTCTGAGATTCAAGACATTGACTTTCAAATGAACTTTTGTAATGTGAGCAGGGGAATAGCTGTATGCTATTAAATTCCATTTTATGTGGCACATAAGCTTACATAATCAGCTCTGCACACCTTTGATATCCACACTGGAAAAAAAAAATCCTGAATAGAAATGATCTTGTTCTTAAAACTGCAGTTAAAGAAAATGCTTTACAAAGTCTAACCTTCATAATCAATAAAGCCATCAATAAGAACAAAGTGAAACTGAGAATTATGCCACTTGTACACCTGTCTGGACACTGAATACATACTGAGCCATATTTTTATTATCTGTGACATAGGAATAATACTCACCTCAAAGAATTCGTGTGAAGATTAAATGAACACATAAGTATCAGTTCCTTGAGAACTAAAAATTAGGGTTGATGAGATTGGGGCTCTATATATTATATTCAGCACCAAAAATGTAATGGATACTTAATATTGATTATCATCTTTTAGTCTATATTCTGGTTATTTGAAGATTTTCCTCATCTCTGCTGCATTATAGACCTCCACAACAGTTTAATACATTTGTGTCCTTTGACATACTTTATATGCAAAGCAGACAGTAAAAATATCTGTTGTTTTTAATGATTCAATATTTCTCATATCAACAGGGCACATCTTGTGTGTGTGTGTACATTTACTTATATCAAATCTCTCCTACATGTCATTAATCAGTGTTCACCTAAATTATACTAATCTGAAGTTTGAAATTTTTTTCAAAATCTTACTCTGTGTAGTGTTCCTGTTGCATGCACACAGACAATGGTATTCATGGGTTCTTTGCCTCTCTGAGAAATTTACTTGGCCACACAACTGGCTGAAATCCAGAGAGTTCGACCAGGGTTTTATAACTCTGGAGGGAAGAAAGAGGAGAAATCATTGAAAAAAAGGGTTCCCGGTATTCATTTGGGAGTAGAAAAGAGAGCAATTCAAGTGTAACAATAATTATATAGAGCACTGCCAAGACTAAAATGAAAATGTATAGGTCTTGACATTGTCATTAGTTACGAGACTAGGGGACACAATGACAGGCACCCCATTTCCTTTAGTCTATCCTATGTGTTCCTACTAGTCTGTCTTCATCTTTCGATTTTCTGCCTCTCAACATTCAATAAATTCAATGGAATGGCTCAAATTATCTTCATTTGGGAAACACCTTTATGGTTTAAAAATTCTCAGCTCATGTTCTTACACCAAGAGGGGAGACATACTTGAGTCAAGCTGAGCGGGTGTGCTGAAATTTTTCTCTGGGAAGTTCTACTGCAAATGTCACAAATGATTCTACTTACCAGTCTACTACTGAGTGTTAAGTGCAACCGAAATGTTCTGGTTTATCCTGACTGGCATGACTACTGATTATTTAAACAGCAATTGGTTGCTAGGAGACAATTACCCAATGGCTAGGCTTTCTGCAACCCTGTCTCCTGGAGCTCTCGAGAACTGTCCACATATTTGTCCCAGAGCATTTTGGCAGCATCCTTCTGCACCTTCTGCTGAAAGCCAGTTAATTATGAGTCTTGTAAACGTGGGTCTTTCAACCATCTGCCTTCATAATAAATGTAACCCACAAGCTCAGACTTGAATAGCATCATTTGGAATACTGCTGTTTTCTCTTCCTTTTATTTACTTCTCTAAGTTCCCAAACCTTCATCTTAGGCAACTAGAATGGACCAGTATTAGTGACTGAAACTGAAGTAGGAAATCAGCAGGACGTGTAATTAGGTCAGAAGATTATTTGAATCCACCAGGAAACTGGCTATGTCCTAATGTCCTACTTCATGTTAAGGCCCAGAGGAAACTTTCGTGGGATGGGAGAGAGAGAGGAGGCCTGTTGTGGCCATTCAGGAATGAATCTGGTCCAAGTACCTGCCATACAAGAGCTCTCAACACATCTTTTGTTTGTCCCCTGAAAGATAAGGTATCTTGCTTTCAACTGGACAATGTCCTATCTTCTTTTTCGTCATTTTCCTTTATTTGGCACTTATGACATTGTACAAGTTTGCTGTCATACTTTTGGGAGGGGTCCCAGCTGAGTGCTCCTATCTTACAGTTATTCTGCCATGGCAGGCAACCACCTGCATTTTTGTACTTTATTAAAATAGCATTAAGGGCACTGCAGAGAAATATTCTCTCACTTAAGGGAAAATATTCTGGCTAAAAGATGTACTACTTTTTCTTTTCAATTTTAGTTGCATCAAAGGCCATTTTGAAAAAGAAAACCCTCAGCTGTTTTTTCTCCCCAGGCTCAGTCCATCTTCTCCCTTGGTGCTTGGCAGTTCTGTTCTGAGACACTCTTTCTTGGGAACCAAGCCAAGCCTAAGCAGACTAGGAAGTCTGCTGCTTGTCTGAGGATGCTCCACCCTGGGAATGATTCACACGGGAGTTAAGGGCCTCCCAGCAAAACCCAAGGAAAGCCCCTACACAGATGCCTGGCATCTGCCTGTTCCTGTTCCTTAAGACACACTCTGCTCTCATCATTTCTCTCCCTCAGTCACCCTTTGAACTTTGCTCCTTGCACTCTGAGACTCACTTTCCCCCCCCGCCCAGACCTCCGATTGACTGTTGAAGACCCCACTCCACCTCTTCCTTGTACTTCTGAGACTCTCTGTACCAAGCCACTTTGCTGTGAACTCTACTAAGATGCCCTCTCGAGGGGTGAGAGGTACCACACAGGTGTGACCAAGCTCACAAAATGATGCTGACTACTTGGCCAGGTTAGCAAGCACCAAATCAAGCTGCATGTTCTCACACTATCATGTTTGCTCACTTTTCAGAAGCTCCTCGGGTCCTATTTGTTCCACTGCCATCCCCGCACTTGCTCAGCCTTCACAGCCCCACTTCTGAGTCGATCATGTTCAGGACAGAGCAAAAACTTCTTTCTAGGTTCCATCTAGCTGCCAACTTATAGTCATTTACCAACCCCCATACTTCAAAAGGTTCCATTTATTTCAAATAAGTAGTCCACTTCTGATAATAACCATTTGAGACAAAAATATTATAACTAAAATAGCTTCAGAAACAAACACTGTGGGGTGACACTACAAGTTAGGTAACTCTCCTACTATTTTCCCCTGGTGGCCCCTTTGACTAAGCACAAGTGACAATAAGATACAGAGTTCCTTCCACCAGTGGAGACGGTGTTGTGGAAAGACACCAGAGCCTGAAGCTCCCTAACAAGGAGCTTGTATACCTTCAACATGTACACACACACGCGCGCACACACACACACACAAACTGACAGGAACCTAAACGCACATGCAGACCCACACACCATGCTGTTTGCAGGAACATAACAGGCTAGACCAAACAGCCTAGAATTAAGATGCCTATCATATCATGGTTATGGCAGATGGCCCAGGGATCATGCACAAGAACATGACTCCTTAATTATTTTATCATCTGGAGGGCACATGCTCTTACCTGCTGTCTTTGGTAAGCAGAGAAAGTTCTTTCCAGGTCTTCAAGATCTAGAACTTTGAAGACTTTTGTATCATCAATTTCGGTCCACACTGTTCCTTCCAGTTTGTTCTGCAAACATCAAGTTAAGAAGCGCTGGGGTTTATAGTTAGACACAAAAAGAACAGATGTAGTTATTTTTTACAAAGTGCTGCTATCCCAAATATTTCACTCTACCGGATGCTCAGAATGAGCTGGCTTCAAAAATTGGGTCCCTTGATTCAGAAGCTTTATCACTTGAATATCTGAGCTAGTGAGAATCCTGAGTCCACACTAGAAAATGAAATCACTGACAGCCAGGGCGGCCTGGTCAGAGACAACACAGTGGGCTGCTAATGCCATCCATTAGAGGGAAAGTTGGAACTAATGGCTCACCTCAGGCAGCTTAGACCAGTTGAAGGATTTCAGGGCATTCGTGGGCTGAGGAATGTTCTTCTTCTTGAGTGCCAGACCCAGGGGGGCACCAGGAGGTGGCATGACTCCTCCCAAGGGAGGAGGCCCTGGGGGAGGGGGGGGTCCCCCTGGGGGGAGGGGAGGGGGTGGAGGAGGAAGCGCTCCACCAGGCAGAGGTGGGGGTGGTGGGGGAGGGAGGAGGGGCCCAGGCACAGAGGAAGGAAAGGGACCCCCAGGGGCTCCAGGCGAGGCTCCACCGGGGAGTGAAGTGCAGACGGCCCTCTGAAAAATAAAAATAGGAAAAAGAAGAGATGAACGGAAGAAGTAAATTCACTGGATGATTTTTAGGGTCTGAAACTTTGCCTAACATGTGTATTATGGAGAAATTCACACATCTGAGAATGTGGGGTTAATGACGCAGTAAGTTGAGTGGCCTCGTGTGCGACACTCTAGGGCTCGTTTGCAAAGGGCTCACGTGTCTCTCACTTCTGGTACCATCCTCCAGTTTGGTTTTCATGCAATCAGTTTTCACGTTAAGAAGCTAATGTGATTTCCTTGCTCTTGTGAGAGGATCTGTATTGGAGAACAAACGCACACCTCCAACCACCTCTGCTAACGTGCACGGTAAGCAGGGGGAACAGGTCGCACAACCACTGTGATGGGTCAGGAGACGGTTCAGGCTCTATTGCCCCCAGCAGAGATGTCTCCTTAAGGATGGGGGCTCTGGGATAAGGAGGCCTTGGCAGCTGCCCAGCAATGGGAGACCCAGCCCGGGGCCGTGAGCTCACCCTGCTGAGCTCGTGGAGCTGGGCCGTGAGGTCTGCCACCTGCTGCTTCACTTGCTTGTGCTCAGTGGTCTCCTTTTCAAGTTTCTCTTTCATTTTATTCAAGGTCTGCATCATCTCTTCCTTCTCCTGGGTCTTGGCATCGCATTCTCGCTCTTTCTTTTCCAATTTCTGTTGTAATTCATTGTGCTCTACACATGAAAACAACTGGACATGAAAACGGTGAACTCTTCAAAGCTGAAGCATTTTCTCTAAACAGTAGATCGATTGAGGGTGATTGTGAGGCTCTTTATTAGGTAAATATAATTCCTCTTCTCCATCAAAGGGAGCAACTCATGGGCTCAATGGTGCTCGTGCTTGGAGGGGGCTTCAGATGAACAACTTTATCAACTACATTCTGTAAAAGGCTGAAGAGGCCCTCGAGTCACAGTTCCAAAGATGGAACACAGGCGTGAGCAACTATTTGTGGAGGTGAATGGTGCCTGCTTGGTATTTAATTTAGAATCCTGTCCTAGAAATGGCCCTTTAATCTCACTAGGGAAAATGACTATTAACAGGGCCTCTTTTCACAGCTTAGAAATGAGAACTAGACAAGTCCAGTGTTCATTAGCTGGGTTTGCTGGCTCAGGTCCCACTAGCAGAGGGGCTGAAAGGGAGGATCCTGCCCTGGGAGGAAGTGCTGCTGCTGGACCCAGGGTTTGTCCCAGTGTGGAGTCATTGCTCCCACTGCCCTCAGAGGGCCCCTTGGACTTGAAGTGTTTTATGCGCTGGCAAACAATTATTAAAACTTGCGAAAGCAAATGTTATTATCTCAGCATTAAACACCTTAAGGGCAGTAGTACCTGCCGAGCATGAGAATCACGATAAAACGAGGAGAAAAATATTAGCTCTCAGCTGTAGTTGCACTCACTCCCCCAATCCTGCTATAACGGAACAAGACATCCCATTTAGCATAATGCTTACTTATGTTGCCAACACGCCTGCTGACTCTAGCACTTACAGGAGTAATACTCTTTGGAAAAGAGGACTAACGAAGTTTAGCCTGCAGATTTTCATTTCAAATACTTGGCCCCAATCCCTAGTCTTTTTATACCAATAAACCCACTAGAGATAGAACCTACTGGGGCAGAGCTATACAGAGCTGGTCTGTATTTCTGAATTTGATAACATTTAAATTCTTGCTTTCTCTGTCTTTTACTTTCTCTCTTCTTAGTTCTCTAAAATCAGAGTTTGCAGAGAAGGGTTCAAGTCACTAAAATCCTTGGATTTTACCAGCCTTGGAGTTAAGATAACCGTCAACCCGCTTCTACCACTCTGTGGATGCTTCCCTGACTTCTTCAGCGACATCTAAAAACTACCCCACTGCATCCCACTTTCCTACTTCTATCTCCATTTCATTCCTCTTTGACAATGTAAGACCTGACTTCCTATTATCGGTCATTAGCCTTTGACAAATCTGGCCAAGCCTCAGAACCACCTGAGAGATTTTGACATTTCAGGACTCACAGACCACATTCCAGGGAGTCTGTTCTATAGATCAGGGGCAAGGCTTAGGAACCTGTGGTTTTCAAATGCTCCTTAGAGGATTCTGATAAAGTGCCCGGTATGGGAAGCTCCAGCCTAAAGGATTATCTCCACAAATGGTCTCCATTTGCTAAGCTTTTATTCAGTACTTACTGGGTATCCGGCACTACAGAGAATTCTCCCCAGATATTCTCCACCTTTCAGGTCCATAGTACTTCCTGTCTCCTCACAGCCTCCACCCTCTGAGAAATTCATCA
Source organism: Mesoplodon bidens (assembly GCF_964165515.1). NCBI lineage: Eukaryota > Metazoa > Chordata > Mammalia > Artiodactyla > Ziphiidae > Mesoplodon > Mesoplodon bidens. The sequence goes on along the minus strand of NC_138178.1, from coordinate 136,578,189 downwards.
ACAGGTACCTTATTTAATAGAACTTTGCTACTTGACACTTACAGAGAAGAATTAATTTTACCGACAATATCTCCTTTTTTGCACTCTATGCATGACCTCACTTTAAACCATCCTATTCCTCCAGCTGATCTTGGCCATTTCCTCTTGTACCACCTCAACTGCCTAAATGCTACAAAACTTTCTACCATTTACTAGGCAGCTAATAAATGCCAGGTACTATGCTAAAGTCCTAATATTTGTCATTTACTCTTCACAACAACCCTGTGAGTTAGATGTAATCTTCACTTTGCAGAGGCAAAGACTGGAGGGGTAAAGGACATGACTTAGCCTACCCACACAGTCAGTCAGGGGCAGAACTGAGACCCAGACCCAGAGCCCAGCACCGTGCCTGCCCCATGCAGCCACTCAGAACATACCCACTGCATGAAGGACTGAAATGACTCCAAAGCTTATGTCCTAAGTACTCTCTTCAACTTGCACACCTGAGTCTCCATGCTCTAGGGTATATCCCTAAAGTACCACTCATTGACCATCTTCTCTGGTATAATTCTCTCTTTACCCTAACTTGTTGTCAGTGTCTCTATTCTTTCTATAGCAGTTTCTGGAATTAATTTATAAAAATGTATGTGCAACCTCACTTATTTGAGACCTATCTGAATTCATATAAGGAACCCACAATATAACAGAACTTCATATTTGGTATTTTCCGATATCAGTGGTGAGCCTGCTTTTCTGCTCAATGGACAAAACATGATGACAGGAAAGGAAATGCTTCAGCATCTCTTGGACCATCTTTTCAACACACTGAATACTATGGTGAATGCTACTGTATGTCACTGGATGTGACTGAGTCACTTGGACAGGGAAAAGGAAGTCAGTTAACCAGCATAGTGAAAGAGTAGTGGCCGGGAGTATGACTGTTTTCTCAAAGGGTCCAACTTTAATTTGCTAATATTTTGAAGGAGGGGAAGAGTTATACTTATTCTGTGAGTGGTTTGGCATGGTGACAGGCACAAATGACCCCCCCAAGTCATTTGATGCTGAGTGTTGATATCAAAGACATACTGAGATACTCACCAATGGCTGGTCTGTTAATGTTTCACAACATGTACATCTCCAAAGGTCAGTGATTTTCTGCATGATTTCTCTTTTTATAACTGGTGCCAAATTAAGGGCACGTGGAGAAATGGGCTGCTGAAACCAAGTTGCCTGTGCTTCTCTTTTAAAATTCTGGGTAATCCCTGGTGTCCCTGATTATAGTTCTTAAAATCTAGTGTGCTTTAAAGAGCAGTTACGGGGAAGGCTGGGATGAACGGTAGTTAAGAAAATTTGAATTAATGAATACTGAACAGCAAATGCTTCAAAAATGCTTCAAAAAATGAATGGTAGTTTAGAAAAATTGAATTAATGAACATTGAACAGCAAATGCTTCAAAAAATGATTATAATGAAAGGATAAAATATTTGGGAATCAACATGACAACTAAGATAGTCTGATTCAAGAAAAACCAGGCAAAATACCCTGAAAACATGGGGGAGGGGAAAGGCTGTTTATACACCAAAGTCAATGAGAAGCATCAATGCAAATTTCTAAAATATACAGCAAGGAGAGTTGTCCAATAACCAGTAACATGACCTCTTCTCTTGTCAGGACCTCATCATTTACCTTTTCTCATTTTTTCTGCTTGTTCTTTCCATTGCTTAACTTCATTTTCATTAACCAACCTGTATAAGAGTTAAAGGAGCATTCATTACAAAAAGCGTAAAAGGCCCACTGCTAAATGCATTCTCTCTAGGTAGAAAAATTGTTTAATGCAGAGAAAGTCCTCAGCATGCTTGAAACCCATTTAAAACACAGATGTTACATACATATATTACATGTATACATATAGGAACTCATATCTGACCTCTAGAACATTTCAGTTCTCCCAGCTGCTATTTTGAAGTAGGATAATACAAATGCCTTATATTGGTGCTATTATCTCAAGGGTAGCAAAATAAGAAGAAACTTACATCCGTACGACATTTTTAATATTAAAGTTTTCCAAGGGCGTGGAGTCAGGGTCCTGACCTTTGTCATTCTGAATAACTATTTGCTGTATAATTCTATCTAGGAGTAGCCAGTACTGAACGGTGTTGCCACTTCTCTTGTCTAAAAAAGAAAAGAACAGTGGAGATACTTCAACTGGTTTCAAAACTTGAACGAATATTTTTCAACAGTGGTCACCCACCAGAGCCACAAAACCAGACAGATGTTTACAACCCTTCCCAACGTTTCTGGAATTCTGACACACGATGATCACTTACGTGATTGAGAGGCACTTTCTGCCCCCTTCTAAATGTGTTGTAAGGCATATATTTATTTTTAAAATCAAAGCGAGTTATAATTCATTTCATTTTGAGAACTTCACAACACCCCTTAAGCTGTGCAGAGACACACTGGGCTGTCACAAAACTAAGGTTTGGAATCCCTGGTGTGCACCCAACCTAAGCCACACTGTTCAGAAGACAGAGCCCTTTGGATGATGTCCAAACATTCACAAACACACACGTTAAGTCACAAATACACTCACAAGGCATTTGGAGGCAGTGGTGCAGGATGGACATGAAGTGAGGGTAAGCTTCACTGTGGGTCAGCCTCTTCCTGGTCAGCTCAAACATCTGAGTAGCACTTTTTGTGTCTATGTGAACCTGTTTCATATGAAAAAGAAATCTAAGTCAAACATCCAAGTTCTTCAATTCCTGCAAGGTAAGGTAAGCAATTACAAGGCAAATAGAAGCTAATCCTGCCACTTAGATAGCAAAACAGAAATCTGACTTTGCTCTTAGGTTACATGTCATCTCTATGACACACATTACAACAGGGACATTCGCGAGCTGCTGAGTCAAATTAGAATAATTGTAAGCACACGTACCAGTTCAAATCTTTTGGCAAATTCTAGTTCATCTTCATTTCGGAGCATTTCAAAAAAATCTAAATGCCTGAAAGACAATTAAAGAAAAGCTATTAGAAGTTGAACATCCTACAAACACAGGCACGTAGGAATCAGGACATAAATACTATGGCCTTTCCTAAAATTTCAGAGATATCTCGAAAAGAAGTACAACAACAAAATTTGAATGCCTTCTCTTAACTATGTTGTAAGGAAAAAAGACATCATCTGACTGAAATGAGATCCCTACAAGAGACAAATCTGAAAGCCTAGGATGCGCAGTACATAGAAGACAATTCATGAACGTTTATCAAATCCAAACACAACCAAATCCAGATTCTACTCATGGAATCTCTTTATGGAAAAACAAGGCCATATAACTAACTTGACTGACCACTGAATTAAAGATTACAAAAGAAATGTTCATGCCTTTCACTTATTCATTCAAATACTTATTGAGCCCCTGTTATTGACTGGGGAATGATAAGTTCTGTGAAGACAAATCCAACTGCATAAAGGGGATAGAGAATGATGGGAGGTGAGGTGGGGTGAAGAGTATGAACACAGTGGCTGGAAAAGGTCTCTGCATGGGAAAAAAGGAAAAAGCGATTTGGACATCTGTGGGAAGATCGTTTAATGCTGAGGAAATAGCAGGTGCAAAGGCCCTGAGGCAAGTGTATTTTGACATGTTCATAGACTATCAAGGAGAAAAGCATGGTGGAGTGTGTGAATGAGGGAGAAGCGTGGTAGAAGGAAAGATCTGAAAGCTGGTAGGATATGTTAGAAATTGTAAAATGACTGCAGACAAGAGCAAATGAACAGGAAAGTAGAAATTAACATTCATAGAATGTCTATCAAAGGTGCCATGTGATTCCACATGTTTTATAGTCAGCTTTCATAACAGCCCTGCAGAATAGTGTTATTGTCATCATCACTATTACTTTACGTATAAAAACAGCAAGGCTCAGAAAAACTGAGTAACTTGACCAGAACACATAGCAGGTAAGTGGCAGGACTAGGATATGGATTCAAGTCTAATGCCAAAACCTACACTAAGTTCTCTACACAAGTGCTGCTTCTTTCATCGAGAAAGTCTTACTATAAAAACATCATTACCTGGTCTAACATTTTGGTACAAGTTCCTTAGGTCACAAGTAGTTCATAGACTGGCACTATACACATGGAAAACACATGAACTATCTCATAATAGTGTGACTTACCTATCTAATGTTGAATTTTCATGTTCCCTTAATTTATCTATTACAGGTTGAATTCCCAACATCAGAAATTCATAGCGAAGATGAAGTCTAAAGTCCAAACTTTCCTGAAAGTAAAACGGTGATGGAATACATTTTTAAGCTCTTTAGACTACACAGTTGGTAATCTTTTAAAAAAATTATTCTTTAATAATATATGTTTTAAATTGTGGTACAGAAGGCTCTTACCACTCCTGCGCCTTGGCTTAGCACTGCATTGATGAAGGACATGATGGCTGTCTTGAGACTCACTTCATCTCGATACCGCCCCGTGCTTTTATCCAAGTCATTAATTAATGTCTACAAAGGATACAGATGTAAAAACAAAGGACTGAATAGTTACTAACCTTATACTCATTTTATTAATTTTTTAATACTCTGAAGTTAATTTTTAAAAGCTTGTGTTTAGTCAGAATTACATTGATCCATAGAAAGCTACCTTTTTTTCCTTAAGATTAGTCCTAAAAACTCTACTTTCAAAATTCTTACATCATATATGTTTACATATACATGTATACAAAGTACAAAAGACTGTGCTTTGTTAACTCTGCTTACTTTTTATATTTGAGTATAAACAATGTGGTGACATAATCTCACTGTTTATATTGATCCTAAATCAAGACTGGCAACACATAGAATTTTCAGGGAACACCCATTTAGTGGATCGAAAAGTGTTTTATATAATGTGTAGGAAGCAGGGCTACATTTTTAAGTTCAGTACAGTAGCCTCCCCTTATTCACAGGGGGTATGTTCCAACATCCCCAGTGGATGCCTGAAACCATGGATAGTACTGAACCCTATATATACTCCTATATAGGCTATGTTTTTCCTACATTAATGGCTGGGTGTTGTATACCGTGTGGGTATCTAGAGAAAGGGATGATTCACATCCTGGGAGGTAATGAGCAGGATGGCACAAGATTTCATCATGTTACTCAGAACAGCTGCACAATTTAAAGCTTATGAATTGTTTATTTCTGGAATTTTCCATTTAATATTTTTTAACCGCAGTTGACCTCGGGTAATTAGCACGGTGGAAAGCAAAACTGCAGTTAAGGGGGGGACTACTGTAAATCCACAACCCCAGATTGATCAACTACAGAAAGAACATTCTACTCTCTACCTAAGAAGAAGGAAATGCTTGAAGTCCCATCGTGAATGCTCACCGCAGGGGAAAATCTCAAGTTAACATTCCCCCTTCGGGGCCAGGAAAGGCACTGGTCTGAAGGCAGGAATGAAGAAGTGGCAAGGAAGCACCCACCTGAAAGCGGGTTCTCTCGCTGGCGTACTTCTGGTAGTGCAGCATGGCCTGCAGAACCTTCTTGTGGCCCCCGGGAACCAGGCACACAGCGCCCAAGATTTCCAGCACAGCCACCTTCGTCTTAATGTTTTCTGTGCTCAGACTCTGAGCAATTACATTAATACTCTCAGAATGAGCCAGGACGTGAGCCCGACCTTGAGAGTTGTTCATTAGCGCCTTTATACATCCAATGAGAGAGGTATGTATTCGAGACTCCGAGGTCTCGTAGTCCATGGTCTTTAGAAAGTTGAGAATACATGACAGGCCGTCCAAGTCAATGAATCGGGTTACAAACCTGTCACGAGGAGAAGGTTAAAATGTATCAGACTTAAGACTTTTTGGAATATTTCAATAGCCCTTAACAGAAAAGTTTAGGGGGCTGGTGGGCAGGAGAAAGTAAGAAGATGTAGTTCTAAAGTACCCAAAGGCTTACATGAAGTCTTCTTAATTGGAGGCCTCTTCCTTGGCCCAGACCCAATGGTCAGGTCTAACCAGAAGTGTGAAAAAAATCTCCATTTGAGTTAAAAAGATCTTAACCGATATGAATAACCAGTTAACAGATCTTATAACCACAGAAAACCAGGAACAAGAAAACATTCAGAATATTCACCTTAGGTTAAAGTCATCTGCTGATCCTGTGTTATGATAGAATCCAGTCCCCATGCATGTTTAAGTGTTGACCACTGACCCAGGCACGCCCCATACCAATGAAAGTCAAAGACCATCCTTAAACTCCAGGATATCTACTTGCCAAACAAATGATAATCTATCTCCTTAGTTTTATAGCAAAAACCTTCTTTTGTATGGCATGCTATATGGAATCCCAATATATAAAACAAATAAAAGCAATACTTTATTACTGTACATTAATTTTTGGTATATTTATAGCACTTATTTACTGTAAAGTCAATCAATGAGAATAATTCACAATACACATCTGTAGATTGAGCCTCTGAAAAGTTCAAAAGTAACATAACCTGTTGATGTGACTACTCCAGAAATTTCCAAACTTATTTAGCCTTGGATAACCATTAACATCTGAGAATGCAGAACACACATACAGAGGGAAACACTGATCTTGTTAGGATAGACTAGAAAACTTCTGATATACAACTGTATATGATTTTTGAGGAATCAGTACATTTTTTCCTAGCATTTTATCATCAAATATAGGGAATTTTATTTCCCAGCTATTTCATCCAACCACATCACCCAGTCCTAGCCAAGCTTCATTCATAGCACTAGTGCTGATGAAATGCATCTGTAAGCACCCCCATATCCCACCAAACCTTAGAGGATTAATGGAAAATGAAGGTGTGGGAGGCACACAGTAGAAGCTGATTGCTCATCCATTTCTTTTACAACCGTTTTATTGAGATATAACTCACATGCCATAAAATTCATACTTTCAAATGTGTAATTCAGTGATTTTTAATATAGTCACAGAGTTGTGCAACCATGGTCACTATCTGATTTTAGAACACTTTAATTATCCCCAAAAGACCATTTTCCTCTCTCCCTAACCCCAGGCAACCACTTATCTTTCTGTCTCTATGGATTGGTCTTTTCTGGATATTTCATATAAATGGCATCATACAATACATGGTCCTTTGTGTCTGGCTTCTTTCGCTTTGCGTAAATATTTTCAAGGCTTATCCATGTTGTAGCATGTATCAGTACTCCATTCCTTTTTAGGGTTAAAAATATTCTGTTTTATGGATATGTCACATTTTATTTATCAATTCATCAGTTGATAGAATTTAGGTGTTTCCAATTTCTGGCTATTATAAATAATGCTAATATTCGCACACAAGGTTTTAGGGACATGTTTTCACTTCCCTTGGGCTACATATCGAGAAGTAGAATTGTTGGGTCATATGGCAACACTATGTTTAATATTCTGCGGAAATGTCCAACTGTTTTCCAAAATGGTTGCACCATTTTACATTCCCCCCAGCAATGAATGAGGGTTACAATCTCTCCACATGTGCACCAACACTTATTAGTTTCTGCCTTTTGGTATTTTAGCCACCTTCATGGATGTCTGCATATCTTTTAACCGAAGAAAAACAATTTATTGAATGTTCAGTGATTAAAGTATTTCATCCATCGTTCAATTACATGTTTTTAATTTAAGACTTCCTCAAGAGTTTGGCTATTGCAGAAAAATAAAGAAGAAAGGAAGGGAAAAAACAAGGGAAGAAGAAAGTAGAAAAGACGAAAAAGAAAAGAGACACGTAGTACACGCTACCCAGTCTAAAAATTACCTCATTGGTTTCGTCCGTAGTGCTGTCTTCAAACTCTCTATAGTTTTACTTCTCTCTTCTTCCTCTTCCTTCTCTAAAGCCAGCAGAGATTTTCTCTATGCAAAGAAAACTAAAGTTACTTCTTCAATTTTTGTTTTAATGATAGTACAAGGAAGACAAGCCCACAGATGACATGCTCTCACTTTTAATACACATAATCAATAATAATATGACCAAGATTTAGTACAAGCCAAAAGGTAGACCAAAAGCACCAAGAATTCCGCAAATTCATTCTCTGTACTACAAGTTAGTTCTTTTGAATTTAAATAAAGTTTTAAGAAAATGGTGAGAAACCTTAGTAGAGATTAAGTTGTCCAAACACTTGTGTAACTATTCTATAACTACACTCTGATGAAGATATTACTATTTATATTTGATAGAAAGAAGATGAGACCTATAGTTACATACAACAATCTGACCATTAAAGTTAACATGATCATACTATCAAAGAGAGGCAGGCAGCAATCTTCCCATGCCATCCCTTCCGTTCCTCAGTCAAAAAGGGTAATCTTTAAAAAAAAAAAGTGTACTTTTTTACATTTTTTGTTACATCCAATTATTTTTTAAGAGGAACGATTAAATTGGACCTGATACAAAGATAGACAATTCCTTTGAAGTAAATGCTTAAGTTTTAGAAACGATTCAATGTCATTTGGAAATCAGCATATGGAATGTATGGGTATGTGTGTGTATGAGTGTGTGTGTGTGTGTGTGTGTGTGTACGTGCCCATGTGTGCTTTCCCTACCCAGGGATCTACTAGAGCAGTGCTTCTCAAACTTTAATGTGGACACGAATCGCCTGGGGATCTTGTTAAAATTCAGGTCCCGATTTGGCATGTCTGCGGTGAAGCTTAAGACGCTGCGCTTCTGACGGGTTTCCACGTGACGCTGATGCTGCAGTCTGTGGATCTCACTTCCAAGAGCAAGGCCCTAAGGAAGCAGATCTCAGTTGATATCATAAAGTTATGAATGCTAGTAAGGTTCATAGACTTGTTAAAAAGTCTTTTGCATTCCTTTTATGCCATGATCACCTAAATGTACTAAAAGTGTCACCAAGTCTTATGGCCCCAGGTGCTTCTACCCACGGAACCACAGGTCCCTTGCCTTCCTCCTACTCTTAACATGTGCTTGTCCAGTCTCAGTCTTTTTACTTGTTACCCATTCTGATAAAATGCATGGTTGGGAAACAGATTGGGGTACAGAAAAAAAACATCTGGCTCTTATCCACGTGTCTCAATGGTCCAGTCTCTCCCTTTCTTTCAGGTCCGCACATCATCAAGGGGTGACTTTACTTAATTTTTTTCAAGTTAACAGTACAAGCATTAAGTAACTAAATGCTAACTAAAACCTAAATTTGACTTCACTCTTAGGATGGTGAAGCCCAAAGCAAACATATATCAGTATCATTTATGGCAAGTGAAATAAAAATCAGTAAAGTCTTGTTTTGTAAACTTGAATTGTTTCTGCTAAAGCTGCCCTCTTGCTGGTGATGCACCCGGACAGCTGTCACCAGAGGATGGTGGGGGAAGAGGCTGCATGCAGAAATAGCCAATGAATTTCTTCACAGCTCCGTGAGACCCATATCCTGGAAAATTTAGCACAAATCCAGCCAAGTACATTTAATCTCCTGTGGCACAGCTGAACTTGTTCAGACTCTTAAGCAATCACTTTGAATCTGCAGCCCAGAATCAAGACTTTTATGAACATCACTTCTTGTTCCTAAGCGTAGTCACCCAAACCTCTCAAATTAAAACTACACACGTTTCTTATTGTGGTTCATTAATACTAAATAAAGATGCACATATTTATCCTTTTATCAATCTTGGAGAGGGTGTAACCTCCAAATAAAGGCAGACTACATTAAGATTCTCCCTAGCAGAGTTAGGAGATTTATGAAAAGTCAAGAAATTTAAATTGGAATTTCCTTCCCCAATATAAGGACTATTACTTTCCTCTCAAAACAGAAGACAGTATACTCTTTTCTGTGTGTAGTACAATGAGAATTGAATCTAAGATCGTTTATTGTATTGAGAAAGTCGAGGTTATGGAGATGAACCTGACATTCTAATGTGACTTTTCGAAATAAAATAATTTAAGTGGAGTCTCAAGTTTTCAAGCTTCACATTTATGGAGAAGTCTAAATTGGTAGCTTTTTGACAGAAAAGAGGATCTGCCTACATTTCTGAAGATGGCTGCTAGGCCAAACATCCAGTATGCACCTTGCCATACACTGGGCTGGCTTGTGGCGGCCTCCTTGGGTGCTCTATGCACTCACTAAATCCCTGTTCACATGAGGAGTGGGCAAAGGACGAAGTGCATCCTGGCAGAGGATCTTCCAGTCAAAGCTGCTAAGGTTTACACTGGAACATGCAGGGCTGAGAGAGATGCGCAAACCAGACACAGAAATCATTCCTCGTATGGAGTCTGGAACTAAGCTCCTGTTTGAACTATCTCATTGGTGTGAAATCAATAAGCCAACCCGCTAAGCACACTGAACTTCACCTCACATCCTTGCTCCCTGAGACTGCACGCAGAAGCCACACACCAAGAAAGCCCAGGTCCCTCTGGAACACGCACTCTTTTATTATATTGTTTTTCACTCTTTAAAAGCCAGCAGATCACTCAGGGGTCCTTTAAAGAACAAAGCATTCTTGTTACGAAGCTTCCGTAAAGTAACTGAACTTGTTCCACAAAGGGCTTCACAGACCAGTAAGCGCTGAGGTTCTCAACCTGGACTGCTTATCAGACTCTCCAGATGCCTGTCCCACCTCAGAAAGGCTGGGGGTGGAGGCGGGGGTGGGATTACCAGGCCTCTTTCACGTGCCAAAAAACTGAGTTAAAAAACTGAGTTAGTGAGAGGCAAACTGGAAAGGAGTCTTTGAGCTTAGACTGATAGGTTTAAATTCCAGCTCTACCACTTCCAAATGAGATGACCTTGGGCAAGGTAACCTTTCTCTGAGTCTCAGACTCCTTATCTATAAATAGCACTTAGAGCATAGGGTGCTTGTAAGGATTTAAAACAGCATGTAAAGTGCCTGTTACATGAGGCACACTCAACAGCAGTAGCCGCTACTGATGCTGAAGACAGTGGATGATGACAATGTGGATAAACCCCCCTTCGACAATTCCCAAAGCAGACAGCCAGAGAGCTTAGCTGCCAGGCCAGGAAAGGATCTGGAGGAATCATGTGCCTTTCCAGTCCCCAGGGATAATGTCTTAGGATTTCTGCTGTGTGCTGTCAGGAATCCTCCAGAGAGATTGGCTAGAACTATGGGAGGATGTGGTGGCCACAGATAGGGTGAAAAAACCAGAAAACTCAGCATGGCGTTTCTGGCCTCATCAGGCCTCCTTGCTCCTTTACAGATGCAGGAGTGGTGAAGCCTCATTATTTCATCACCTGTTGTAATGCCTTCTACCCTTAACCCTGGAAAGATGCTGGCTCTGTCCTTCAAGAAGCATTAGAAAGCTTTGTGAGGTGTTTAACCCATAAAGAAGAGCAAAGTGACAATTTAAGAGCCTGGAAATGATACTCTTAGAGAGGGCTTTCGATTAGGAAGCAAATATAATTAAAATGTAGATGACTCATGAATGTAGCAAAAGGTTGTCCAAGGAGCTAGATGAAGGAGAAGGGAGGCTCTTGAAGAAGTGCCACATACCGGCACATCATGCACCCTCTAGTGCAGGAAATGAGTCAGGCTGACTCCGGAAAAAGCATGGAGTAAGTCACTAAAGGACACATTAACCTAACTGTCCCAAAATTTGAAGAAAGGAAAAATCCATATTATTTAGTACTTCTCCATTGATAGAAGTGAATTCATTAACAAAGGAGCAACTTCCCTTGTTAGACATCAAATAAGGCTGACTTAATTAGAAAGAGAGACAGCCTGCCTGACAGCTTGTTTTTACCCTAACAGCCAAGAACAAGAATTCAGAAAATAGGGACTTCCCCAGTGGCGCAGTGGTTAAGAAGCTGCCTGCCAGTGCCGGGGACATGGGTTTGATCCCTGGTCTGGGAAGATCCCACGTGCCGCGCAGTAACTAAGCCTGTGTGCCACCACTATTGAGCCTGCGCTCTAGGGCCCGCGAGCCACTACTGAAGCCCGAGCTCCACAACTGCTGAAGCCCACACGCCTAGAGCCCGTGCTCTGCAACAAGAGAAGTCACCGCAGTGAGAAGCCCATGCACCACAGCGAAGAGTAGCCCCCACTCACCACAACTAGAGAAAGCCGGCACACAGCAATGAAGACCCAACACAGACAAAAATAAATAAATTACAAAAAAAATTCAGAAAATAACCTTTATGTGCAGGAATTGTAAATGACTCTATATTATAATTGCTTCGGCAGATGTAGAAAAATCCCTGATGGTTATCACAAGCCTCATGTTCTGATAACATATTCATAGAAATGCTGAGATCACCCTTTTCTCATCTTTGCTGTTGTGTAGAATGCCTGGTATAAGGATTTGGTGGTTATTTTCTGTTCTTTTCTGCTGTGCTTTTAGAGAAACCCTTGGGGCAAAAGCTTATGCAGTTTCTTCTATAATTTATACAGCCCTCTTTACCATGGTGCTTATTATTCATCATGTGACAGCAGAAGAAGCATCTTCAAAGAAAAAGCTAGAAAAGAAGAAGTTACTAAAAGTCAAGGCCTCTGAAAATTTAGCAAAAGTGTGAATGATTCACATATAGTAGTCAGTTTTTAACTGTTGCAGCAGCAGCAAAATATTAGACAATCTAGAATGTTTGTTCTAAGTGATAAGAAATGAATTCTCCACAAGGGCTCTGTGGATGGCAGGAAAAGGAGAGGTAGAGAAAGTATTATGGAAGCTGTCATCTGCTTGAATATAATAAACTCAAAGCTGAGCCTAACAGACTAACTCTTAAAATCGTGTGTCCATGGAGGCAAAGACTGCTCTCCTGTGAGCAGCCTCCAATTTTTATCAATGTGAACAAGATTTAGGCTATTAAGGCTCAAATGTTGATGACATGTTTTCTGCTGTATCTTTGCTGGATCAGCAGATGCCCCTCAAGCAGCTCAAAACTCTGACATCACAGAGACATCCATGTGATCAGAATGCATTATTTTAGACATTGAGAATGCATTTTCATCAATTACTAAACGAAAAATCCACATACTGAAGATTTCCCAAGGATATCTCAGCATTATCATTATTACGCCTTTGCATTAAACCACATATTCCATGAAATTTTTTCTTATTTGTACGAGTAAAAGAGTACCTTCGTACCCTGTAAGATCAAGAACCCAGGAACTAAGTCCTCCGTTTAAAAAAAAAAAAAAAAGAAGGATGAGAACAGTGAAGGGATAGTTTCATTGTACTATTCTTACATGGTATTAACTTTTAGAATGGTTCAGCCCTATCAAAGTTCCAAATGATTGGTAGGAACAATTGCAAGTTAAAGTTGAACAGAGGCCAGATTTATGATTATATTTCCTCTAATAACATTAAACTCACTTATATTTTAGTATGTGCTGATTTTATTTAAAACATACTGGAAAAAAATCATTTTGTCAAATACCACTCCTGCCTCCCCTTTCTCCCCAACACTGAGCGTTTGGAATGGAGTTTGGAAAGATAATGACATTTGGCAGTTCTTACTCAAGTGAATACTTATTGTGCAACTGTGTGCTTTGTACTAAACTTACATTTTAAACTGTGAGTTGAAGAACAGAAAGGATACCTACAGCAGCCATGGAATTGAGCTGATCAATGTAGAATTCAGGCCAACTTGTTGCTCCCTTGTTTTCTTCCTGGTCCTAAAGAGAAAGAAAAAAAAAAAAAGTGATATACCACCAGATGTATATACACAACAGCCACAAGCACATCTGACTTCCAGAGCCTCTAGACGATGGCCCACACAAACCATTAGAAGACACTGAGATACAAGATATTTGTCTTTTAATGTTAGCTTTAAATCATCAGACTGTCCCCTTGATCAGGGTGGTCTTCCTGATCCAATTTCCACAGAGAGTGCTGAAGTCAGAATTAGGTGTGACAAAGGGGACATTTTCTGAACCAGCGTCCAAGGGGAGTTGACATGGGAACTTAGCCACACATGGTATGATGCTGTTTTCCTTCAGGGGCGCAATAACATTGGGAAGCGCTCTGTGTTTGTTGCAAGGACAAAGGATCTCTAGGTCCTGTGTCGCACTGAGGACAGTATTGCTACACTACACGTCTGGATGAAGTCCACAAAAGAGGGAAAGCTGCCTTTAACCATGACCACAGGGGGATTCCCTGGCAGCGCAGTGGTTAAGAATCCGCCTGCCAATGCAGGGGACATGGGTTTGGGCCCTGGTCCGGGAAGATCCCACATGCCGCAGAGCAACTAAGCCCGTGTGCCATAACTACTGAGCCAGCGTGCTATAACTACTGAAGCCTGCACACCTAGAGCCTGTGCTCCACAACAAGAGAAGCCACCACAATGAGAAGCCTGCGCACTGCAATGAAGAGTTGCCCCCGCTTGCCACAACTAGAGAAAGCCCGTGAACAGCAAGGAAGACCGAATGCAGCAAAAATAAATAAATAAAATAAATAAATTTAAAAATGACCACTGGACTTGGCCAATTGTTAACCGGACTTTTTCCCATTAGTTTGTTCAGACTCCAGCAGACAGTAAAAATTTTGAAGAAAGGTCTCATTTGATGTGACCAAAAGTAGATGATACTGCTTCAGATGAGGAGGTAAAATAAAGCCCGACATTGGATGGAAGGTAACAGCATGAACATACATGAGTCCCAAGTCCAGCCCTCATGCCATGACAGCTTGTGAGTTTGAGAAAATGTAACATATCTGAACTGAAGAGAACTGAAACCCAAGGAATTCAGGAACCCATTCCTAAACCGCTCCAGTCAGTCCTGCATCTTACAAACCAAGGCGACTTAAAGCCAGCACCAGAGCCCCCAGGGCTTCTGTGGATGGGTACTCTGTGTCAGCCTGAGCTCACACCTCCCCCCAGAATCAGGTGGCTGTGGCCTCTGCTCCACTGGAGCATTGAGTCCACTTGAAGATGGCATTGTGGTGGGAGATTTCCATGCATGTTTGTAAACCTGTGTGGCTCCAAGTCATTTGTGTGACCAAACAAACTTGAAGGGGAAAATTTCAGCTCTTCTCTAGCTTCACATTCAGAGAACACCTTAGTATAATCGGCATCTCCTGTCCCCTCGGAGAAGAGCTGGGCCAGGTACACGGAGCTGCTACCGGACAATGAAGTAGTTACTACCTATTTACTGTGTCAGGATCCCCATCCTTGGGATACCGGCTCCAAGGTAGGGCTATTAATTTCAGTCCTACACTTTACTTAAAAGAAAAGAAACAAACTTTCTCTAAACAAATCTTTCTAGGCAGGTCTACTCTGGTGAGATAAAAGAAACAATTTCAAAACTATTCTTTAAGTAGTCAGGAAAAGGGGGCAAAGTAACTGTTGCTTACAGTGCCTTGAAAGCTGGCAGTAACTGATATCTGAACTCAGGGAGTTGCATGAATTTCATCTGGAGACTGAACATCCCAGATGATGGGGACAAAGGCTATAGCAGCCGCTTTGAAGTTGGACTGGATTACACTTCCATGGCTTTAAAAAGCTTAGGAAATCTGATGAGTTTTTAGAACAGCCCCTGATTATTACTTAACATGTTAATAAAATAGCTACAATGGTAGTGTAAATGCTGAACACTTCTCTCCTATTAAAATGAAGTATTAAAGTTTGCAAAACCTCATTGTTACCAATGTTTTCAGCAAGCCAAAACCCAGTGATATTCAATGGTACTTGAACCTATAAAATGAAATAGAAGGTGCCAGATCTTTCTAGTCCCTCAATCTAGGGCAAATTTCCAAAGTTACGACAAAATCACATCCCATGTCTGGGGTCCCATGAGAGCCTGCTGTAAGCTATGAAGTCCTGGTTACTGGAAAGCGATCATTTTAGAAGCTTAAGATTAGTATACAGAGAGAAATCTCTACACTCTGAAAATGCTTTTAAAATAATGTAAACAGATTAAGAGTAGATCTAGATACTGCAGTCAAAATAAGGGGAAGAAAGCTTCATTTTTATTTTACATGCCCCCAGTGCTGAGAAAAATCAAATGAGCTAACATATGTGAAAGCTTCTCGTAAAAATACTAAGTGTTATCACTACATCCCTGAGGCGGGGAGGTAATCCTCAGAGTGCTTCATTTTAGCAGTGCATTTCCCTGGTCCTTCTATACAGATGTGTGCTACAGTAGCCAAGAGAAGCTCATCCCTGTGAACCAAATCTCCCCCTCCTTTGTGTGGCTTCTGGAGTCTGCAGTGATACACAGACACAGGCCAGAAGGATCTGAACGCAATTGTTCTCCGAGGTCCCTGAGAGAGCACTGGACACAGAGACTTGCCAAGGGGGAGACTTTCTCCTAACAAGTCCATGAAAGAGATCGCTGATGGAAGGGTAACATGTATAATATTCCTGGGAGGGTGGGTCCTCTGTATTACTAACCTCAAGTACGTATTATTCTTTGAGTCATCTGTCTTGGTTCTATTTACTTGTTCTAGAGAAACAAGTGGAAAAATACACGAGCTTGTATAAACTGTACTACTGTCGTTGTAATAGAAGCAACTGTAATATCCAGCACATACAGAGCTTACCATGCATCGACCATGCTGTTCTAATCACTGCGCTCTTCATTTAATCTACCCTGTGAGGTAGGTGCTGTCATTATACTCATTTTACCGAAGAGGAAACAGAGGTAAAGGGAGGACAGATGTGTTGCTAAAGGTCATCCTGCTGGAAATTCAGAGGCAGTGGGAAAGAATCATGGCAACTTCTTTCCTAAGGTTAGACCTCAGGTTAACCACAAGCAATACACATTGAGTGCAAAGCTGGCTTTTCACTCTTCACCACTTCACTATAAGAGACTCAAACATGGTTAGCGGCCAAAAATGAGTTCACCTCTCCCTAAACCCTTAGTGCTACTTTTGCTACATTCAACATTTCTGAATATTATTCTAAGGCCTGATGTCTTACCCGGGCTACCTCTGAACCCTCTCTCTAGACTTTCTGTGGGAACTCTACTGCCCCTCTATCAACACCTCATCTATCTTTGTAATGTGTGCATGCAGACAGCACTTAAGAAGCTTTTCCCTAACCTGTTCTCCCGTTCTGTTATACACCTCATGTTACCGGCTGTCTTCATGGGGATTTCTCAAGAGCCCCTGAAGATGAGCCCAGAGCACTGACCAGCTGTGGACACTGAAATTGTAAACAAAACCCTCCCTAAACCATACACATCTAACTCTACTTTTGGCTACCTATTTCAGTGATTCCATTAGAACTCTCCTCTGATAAGCAAGAATATTGCCTTCATTCTGTTCTTTTAAAAAGTTGCTTTTCCCCTCTCTTTTAAAACAGATGGTAGGTAATCCTTAAAGACCCCTAGAGAAGGTTGTCCTACGGGAATGCAAGTTCTAGCAATCACATTAAATGCTCTTTTCGTTCTACCTACAGAATGGATAATTCATATTAATATCTAGTTTTGTTTCTTCTTGAAATGTAAGAAGCATTTAAGATATATGCTTATCTTTAGAGGATCTGTTAGATTAATTAGAATTGAATTGACATAAACATTTTATGTTATTAAATTCTCCACTGATAACTGGTTTTTGAGACTATGTGCAAACATCACTTATATTCAGAGAGATGGTATGATGGAAAAATGACCAGATAGGCCATGCAAAGATGAGGTTCCAGAACTTACTTGTTGGTTTATTCAATCAGCATCTCTTGCTAAGCTTGAATATCTTTGGGCCTTGTTTTTCTTCTGTTCAAAATAAGAGGTGAGACTAGACCATTTCTAAAGTCCCTACAAGCTCTACAAGTCTACATGCCTCTAATAGTGAGATGCCATGGAAAACACAGTTTGTTACTATATTTAGTTTGAGGGCCCAATTCCTAAAATCAGTAATTAAAAAAAATTATGTTGTTCAGTGACTAAGTTACAAAACCCTTAACTTTCAACAGCTAATTCCTTTACAAGGTAATTAGAGGGGGAAGAAACTCCTCAACGTTAATTATTTTATTATTTATCTAATCCAACTCATCCTATTTTCTTAGTAGCTTGATAGTCATCAATAAGAGAGTATTCATGGACAAAATTTCCTGCTGGATGGGCACTTTGACACTGCCTTTGCTTTCAGCCTGCACTGACTACAGCTTTAACCTCTTTTCTTGGTTTTCCACTTTGCTCCTACAATCTCAAACTCTGAAAAAACAACAAAACAAAACAACAAAACAAAAAAACTCTTTGCTAGTAAAGGGAACTTGTACAGTACAAGGGACCTTCAAGAACGTTGATCTTTTTTTGTTTTTGTTTTTTAAAATCAGGCTCTAATCAACCAACTCATTTAGAAGGTAAAGAAATACAGTCTATTTCTAACCTCACTTCATTTCCGACTGACACGTTATTCACTCCATATCTCTGGTCAGTGGCTACTAAAAAAAAATCCAAGAGATCCTCCCCCATTCTCTTTAAATGTTCGACAGTACATTTGTTTTTCTCAGCATCAGTTTGCCCATAAGAATAAATTTTGCATTATTCATTTGTCTGCACTCTTTCTGAAGTAAGCATTCACAGCTATATCCCAGACTTCTGTCTCTCGCTTCACTACCCTCTCTCTTTCAATCCAAGCTGACTGTATTCCACTTCTTCTACCACCATCAACAGACAGGCACCTTAAGTGACTTCTAGGCAGGCAAGGTAAGTAACCTCTGCATGTGACTCAGTTTTAGTTTCCTTTTCTGTAAAAGGGGTGCCTACCTCATAGGGTCATTGTGAGGATTTAATAAGTTAATACAAGTAAATAAAGATCTGGGAACAGTACACACAGAAGTGCTCAATAAATGTTAGCTAGGATGATAATGATACTCTTTAAGGATCTCCAGCTATGGCTATTCTAAGTCCTTGTTACTAGGACTGAAAAAATTGGAGCAGTTTGGAGGTAAATTTTGTCAGTAATTGTTCACATTTAAAACACACACAGCCTTTGTCAGTCTACTTTCAGGAATTTAGCCCATGATTACACTTGCACAGTTACATATTACAAAGATTTGTTTCACTGTAGTGCTGTTTGAATTAGCATATAATAAAGTTAACAAGTATATGGAAAGGGGAATGGTTGAATAAACTACTTTGTAGCAGTAGCAAAGAATGAAGTAGAGTTGTGTAATGATGTTAAAAATGACCCAGTATATCATGAAGGGAAAAATTGCTTTAAAATATTATTTTCCATCTATAGAAAAAATATGTACACTACAGACAAACATTTCTGGAAACAGATATAATAAAATTTAACAATGGCTAACCCCTGGGTAGCAGTAGGAAAAGTCTTTTACTTATAAACTTCTGTATGATTCAAACTGTCATTTTACTAAGAACAGGCACTATTTTCACAATTAAAATAGAAGTAAGTTGGAAAGCATTACGTGTTCTGTTAGGACAAGGGCTCTGCTTTTTCTAATGTTCTGTGTGACATGAACAACATCAGGTCGAGACTCTGCAACATTTGCGGTGTTTCTGTTCTCTATCCCTGGGGCACCCCTCTGCTCCCTACAGCAAATTATTTTAAAACATTTCTCTAATTATCTCCTCTTATTGGATTTTCTATTTCTAAAGCAGACTATTAACCCTAATATCAGCTTTTTATGCAGACAAAGAAATTGAATGATCTGGGCTAAGATGTATGTACCCAAAGCAGGCTAACACTTTCTAAAATTTCCACACTTACATATTTGTGTTGCAAACAATTTCTTGGTAGCAGCTGAAGTCTTTCAGTGACATAAGTGGGTCTCAAAGTGCAGTTTAAACATGAAATCTTAATGTAAATACTTCTTTTGAAATTACCACAGGGAAAATTTCCAATAGGATCAAGTAATAATATGTAAGACCTGGTACAGTTTTTCTTTAGTTTAAGATGCTCTTAGAAGGCCCAAAATAGGCTGTGCAAAGGTCAATCAATTGTAAAGGACACGTTCTGTGGCTGTTCACTAGACCACAAATCACAGGCAGAAGCAACATGCATTTGGCCAACAAAGGCCATAAATATCCATTCAGTTACAAACCCATGAGGTTCTTAGATAATACTTGTTAGGAAATAAAGACACACTATTTAACCATCTAGATCAGCTAAAAATCTTCTATAGCGATATATAATAGTACCATTAACTCAAAAACAGTAGAGACAAACTAAGGTTTAACTACATGAATTTCAACAGCAGAAAGGTACTATTTCAGTATGATACAAAGTAAACTTTATTCTGATAATGTTCATTACAGGACAAAGGCAACTAAACACTAATAAAAACCTGTTCCCTTTTTAAAGAAGATTCTCTTAGAAAACATGTTAACTATGATCATATAGGCTCAAGAAATGCTACACCTTGTTAATGATCAAAATAGTCACCTGTTGCATTAAACTGTCATTCACATTCTGGATTTCATGGGTTCAGCCCCATATACTAATGAACACAATAGATGTTAAATAAATTCACTCTATACCTAGAATTTTCATAGAATACCAGGCAGAAAGGGCCAGACAGGTCAAAATATTTTATTCTATTAGGTATGTCTCCATGATGTGTGTGGCATCTAATAAACTCAAGTGAATGATAGGAAACAGATGACAATGTGGGTGAGACCAGGTCCAAGGAACAGGGAAGGAAGAGCAGGTAGGATGGAAGATGGAAAAATATGTTGCAGAAGGCCTTGCTAATGACTTCTGCTAACTTTCCCTTCTAGCTCAATAGTAGTATAATTAGCATCTTCTTGAAAGATGGCCATGATGAAGTATGGTACAGCCAGCTTCTTCTGTAAAGGGCCTGATCATACATATTTTAGGCTTTGTAGACCACAGTGTGTTGCAACTACTCAGTTCAACTCTGCCCTTGTACAGCGTGAAAGCAGCTATAGATAACACTTAAAGAGCGAGCCCTGCCATGTTTCAGTAACACTTTATTACAAAAACTGGTTATTGGCCAGATTTGACCCACGAGCCATAGTTTGCCAAACCCTGTGCTATATTAAGCTTGGCTCTCAAGAGAGCGGGAGTACATCAAAATTCTTACTTGGACACCAACTATTTTCCATGCTTTCTCCTCTCCTTGAAGCCACTCTATGTCCAATAGCCCCAATTAAAAGTTAGGATGAACACATAAGTGTGTGGAACTTGCCCAGTAATGTGCATTTTTGCAAGAGAAGGAGCAGGACCTGCCATGCCTGAAAAGTCTACCTTTTTACCAAGCTCGCTGCTTCCTGAAATCTCATCTTTAAAAACAGCACAGAATCATTAGGTCCTTTAAATCCTGATATTTGCCTCCAACTCTTTCCCTCTTGTTCTTCTTTCATCGGGAAGAGAAAACCCTGTAGGGTCCACAAACCTGAACTCCCGAGACAGTAGCTTTACTCAGTCCTTCCAGCATTTACCTCTGACCCCTAGCAGTGGGCTGAAACTATATCCTATAACCGAAGTTCGCCAAAGGCAGGCAGTTGGTTTCAAAAAATACTTCCTATGTTGTCACATTTCAAGATAGTCATGTGGTTCCTGGGACTGCCAAGCCTGGTTACATTTTTTGGCCACTGCCACAATTACACATCAAGTGCATCTGCTGCCCAAATCCGGTTGGGCCCACACAAGGACTGATTACAGAACAGCATCTACTGCATCTGCCAGGAAATCCAACACCCCCTCCTAAGCCTAGAATGTCAGTCATTTTCTGGAAAGACTGGAGGGTGATTCGCAATAACAATGGCTTTCACATTTAGCATTTAGAATCACAGAAGAAGAGCAAACTTCCTTCCCCATTTTTCCTAATGCTACAAAACATCTGTATGTTTTTAAGGCAAGCCATCATGGAATTAGATAGCTAGGACTTTGACCCTAGAGACACCCTAGTTTGAGTTTCTCCTCACAGGGATCCCTTATAGAAGGTCACCGGCAGGTGATCGATCATATGTTCTCTGAAAGAAGGCTTCAAGGGTCCACAATTGTTTGGAACCAGCGCTCTCACCGACTGTCAGAAAATTCACCTCATAACTGAATTGACAGATGTCTTCTTGTAACTTCAAGCACTTGTTGGCCTTAGTTTTGCCCTTGGGAACTACATGGAATAAGTCTAATTTCTCCTATGAACAATAACCCAGCAAATATAGAAATGATTTGAATAAAGCTATGATGTTCTCCCAAAGTCATCTCCTAACCAGGCCAAAAGTTCTCCACTGACTGAATAGCAAATGTTTATCTTCCTCAATTCATAAATAAATCTCAAATTTTCCATAAGGTCATCACACCCTCATGTCTACTACTTGAAAAAATAACCCCAATACATCCATCTGAATTCCTATGAAAGGGCTCTTCTCACATGCTTGTCGGTGATGTTCAACTCTACATGGTCTCTACTGAGAGGGCACTGGGAAGATATCCGACCAGTATGTCTCTCCAAGGGGAAACAGAACAAGTTCTCGCTTTCCTGATGGTCCACAAAGAATAACATTTATGATTTAGAATAAAAGATACATGAAACAGAGGTCAACATGGATAGTCCTTATTTTATCAAGCATACATATTTTAACAAAGTTAGACATAAACTCAATAGTAAAATTGGGTTTCTTTCTATAAGATTGAGGACACCTTATCTCTAAAACATAAATATAAGTTAACAGAAATGGAATAGAACCTAGGCTCACTAGCCGCCAAGAAACTTTAGGGAAGTTTAGGCTCCTTTAGGGTACTGTTTTTCAGGTCTCTGGATTATACATCTGCTGTCCCTGTTCCCCGCCTGTACGTGCATCCCTTCAAACATCATAGGAGCTTCTTCCATGTATGAAGCCTGACACCTCTTCTGACCTTCTGAGCTCTGCTTTTCCCTATACAATGCATGTTTTCTCATAGAGGGCTTCCCACTATCATACAATGTACTCATTTAAAATTTGATAAAAGATCTCAGATTACTTAAAATAAGGTAGCCCCTCAGTTCTCCCTGAGTTAAAATTCTGTACTGATAAAGGATAATTTTTTTAAAGGTAAAATTATGGCATGAACTCAGGTCAAAGATTTTGTTGAACTCATTAATAAATGAGAGAGAACCAGTAAGATGTTACAACAGTTCAAAAGAAAATTCAAAGAGCAAAGATATGTATGAACATTGGTTTACAAATAGAGGCAAAACTGGTCAATACAGCAATAATCAATTGCATCAGACACAAGTTACTTCAATGGACAAGATCATTTGTGTTGCTATCAGTTGTTTTTAAACAATTTGCAGATTTGTTAAGTAGCTCAAAGACAGTGAAAAGTGGAGATCACTCTGAAGAGTGCTATAGACAGAACATTCAGCAATTTTTTTCTGGCATTTCAATATAACTACAGTTTAGCAAAATAAAATATGTATGACTAGTCCTGCCTGGTTGAAGAGGACGCAGTCTACAAAGGTGTTAAGGTGGAAGCCAAGCTGTATGACTAACACCTTGCCCCAGACTCTCACACCTAAATGACACAAATGCTCAGGCTTGCCCAAAGCTTTTGCTGAAGAACACCTACCCCATCCTGACCACTTCACCTCAATTCTACCTGTTTCCGTTGCCTTGTCTAGTCTGTGTGGCATGGTTTCTATTTGTGCATCCACTGAGACTATTCTACTCTATCCCCCTTATACCCACAGATGCACCTGGTCGTCTATCCTCCCCAGAAATTTGCTGGGCAAATAGCTGGAGTACTTCTAAGAGACTTCTTGTACTGCTCACCAAAAAAAGCAGTGAACTCAATGAGTTTAGACCCTCTCCCCCCCTCCCCTAACCCCACCCCCAGCCAGAAAGAAAACTACACTTGACCACTGTTCCCTTAAAAAAAAAAAATCAGGCTTGTTGTGCTACTTCTCAGCTAGTTATCATTTTTGTTCTCTCCAAAATCACCTACATCAGAAAAGCAAGAAAAGAGTGCCACTTTAAAGACATCTAGTCTCTCTGTGGGAACCCCAGCAGTGAAGCAAAGAGTAACAATGTGACTCTGAGAGTAAAGAAGCCAGCTGCATTTCTTAAACAGCTCAGAGGCCCAGCCTGTTTCAACACCCTCTTCTTTCCTGAAAAAGCCTTGGCTGACTTTACAGAATTGAAATCTTAAAAGTCATATGCTACAGGATCCTGGGGGAAAATGCATTTCATGTGCTAATATAGTTAAGAAAATAGCCACAATCCTTACCTAGAACTAAAAGCTGAGACTTTACAGTCCACTTTCCAAACTACAAGACATTTATTTTATTTATTTTAATAAGTCACTTCTTTGGCAAAGCACTTCACAGCATGGAATATGACTGGAGCCTAAACATCTCAATCAGTGTAACTCCAACATCTGAAGCCAATTTTAGATGACAATTTCCCTTCATTTTCACAGCGAAGAAAAAGAAACAGGCTCCAATTATTATTTTCAGAAATGATACAAGCCCACATCCCCCTGTTGCCTATGACACAAAGGTGTGTAATGACATAAAACAAATTACTTCTATGTAGCTTGTTAAGAGTCAAGTCTTTGACCCATGTGTCATCTGGGAGTGCTACAGACCCAGGTACAATTTAGTCCAGCTGGTTGGTAAATTAACATGTTTGGACACACATCACTAAACCCTCACGCAGTGTGGAAATCCAATCAGTGGTGTCAATGGCCTTTGTTGCCTCACATCTTGCTACCAGATTTGCTACCAGACCAGCCTTTCAGAATGTTGTAAAGCGGGTTTTGATGTTCTGTAACCTGCTCTTGGGAAAACAATTAAAGTGTGTTTATGATTTGCAATATAATGCTTAACACGAGGCCATAAAGAGAGGACTTTGGAAAATAGTAATTAAACTATGAAGAGAATCAGGGGAAACAGTGGGCCTGTAACGGCATATTCCATTCAGGGAAGCATTCTCAGGATGCCTGTGAAAAATGCTATGGCAGGGTTAACTGTCCCCTAGAAGGAGAGTCATAACCATATTTCTGATTTTAAGCCATCGTTGGCTCTACAGAATACTACTGAATTAATGACAGCATTTTTGGCAAAAGAAAGAAAAAAGAAAAGCATCAGTTGGAAGATGTCACTGTCTCAGAAATGTCTAAATGTGAGAACGTGGGGGAGTACATCTTAGAAACCGAGGAAACATAAACTGCTTTTCCTGACATACGGGGACCGATGAAAGGATGCCATCTTAAGACTGCTCCAGTCTAATGCTGTTCCATAGTGCACTGAAGAATAACAAGAGAATTTAAGACACTAATTTAAAGTTGGTATTCTTTGGTAGACTTTCTACTGTACCCCGTTTCTAGTTCCACACATTACTTGGTTCCCGGAGTGTAAGGAATCTGGAGAACTCTGCATAGAAGTTATTAGTGGCACATTCTAACTTATGCTGGAAGCTCAAAGCTTCTTCCTACTTCCCAAAAGGGAAAGGCTCTGAAATGCACCAACCGTAATGTGGATTCAATAACATTAGGTGTGCTAGAGCTATTAGTGAAAAGAATGAAATGAATATATATAGAAAAAACTCAGGAAAAGTGGCTTTTTTCCTTCTTTGATCTCTCTTACAAAGTGGATACTTCCTTCTACTGATGTCTTTCATAAACCTATCTCCTGAAGACGGTGAAGTCAGGCAGGCTTTGGGTGGTCTTTTTATGAAAGTAAGTGCCATAGCATCTAGAGAATCTGAGAGAACCAGGGAGAGATGCAAAGGCAAGAAGCATGGAATGTGATACTTATGTACAACCATAATCTAGGCGCAAGAGTAGCCTTCAAGGGCAAAGGAGGGTAAATATCTGCTACAAATGCCACATTCTCCCACCATGTGTCAGGGCAGACAGTGCTATTCAAATACCACACTATTTGTACTGAGATCCTTCACAGCCACCAAATGCTTCTCACAGTGCTCCAGGCTTCAACCCCTAGTTGTTTAGAGTTAGTAATCAAGATAAATCTTATGCCATCTCTGCTTGGAGTTATTCATAGTGCACTCCGTTAACCAGGGAAGGAAGCCACAGTCCAAAGGAAAACTGAAACAAAGGATGTGCATTGGTCTGGAGTGTCTCATGAGCTACATGTTCCTGGGCTGGTGATAACTGGAACGGGCAGACAGTCCTGAATTCTCATATGTGAACTACAGTGATACTCCTTTCCAGAGATATAGTGATAGCTGAGAACACTCATTTAATGTGCAGTTCTACACATGCAGGTTGCAGAATTTTGGAAATGCAATGGAGCTGTGCCTATGGGCTTCAACACACAGGCAAGGGGCTCAAAGGGCCTCACAGAGTTGCATTTGGAACCTTGGTCCACAATAGTACTGTTGACAAGTACTCTATGGCAAAGACTGAGAGCTCCAAGATTGTCATGTACTCTAAACTCTGCAATCAACACCTGATGGAATCTGTCCTGTAGCCGAGCCGTCAAAAGGAATCTGCTTAAGAATTAAGATTTGGAAGCCAAAGATAGCCGCTCTGCGGTAGCTGAGAACGACTGCCGTCCCGGGGCCTCCATTCAAACCCACAGCTCCAAGTCTCTTCCAGTGACTGGAGCCGAAGCAGGAGTGTTCTCCTCACAGTGGGGCACCAATGCAGGCATGAGTGACAAGTACAGAGTGAAAGCTGTGGTGTCTGCTTCTCTAGCCCCCATTCCAGAGGGGAAAATAGAGCTCCACGGGACACACAACCCCCATACTCCCCATGACTCCGTATTAATTGGTTTGTCCAACTAAGATAACTTTCTTTGTCTCAGCTATATATTGCTTATTTATTTTTATTGTTCTTTGAAAGACTATAAGTGAACGTAAAACACAGGGTCATTCTCTTCCACCCTGATGTTCCCTAATTAGAGGGGGTGCTTCCCTGGTGGCGCAGTGGTTGAGAGTCCGCCTGCCGATGCAGGGGACACGGGTTTGTGCCCCGGTCCGGGAAGATTCCACATGCCGCGGAGTGGCTGGGCCCGTGAGCCATGGCCACTGAGCCTGCGCGTCCGGAGCCTGTGCTCCGCAACGGGAGAGGCCACAACAGTGAGAGGCCCGCGTACCGCAAGAAAAAAAAAGAGAGGTGGCATCCACAAAGCAGATGCATGGAGGATGGACAGACAGTTACTCAACATCTGAAGGAATCAAGGAGTACAAGAAAGGGGAGAGGCTTTCATAATTTGTATAAAGAGATGACTGAGATAAAGGTGCTCTGGTTAGAGGAGAAGAAAGAGACCAATTGTGTGCTTTTCCAGCCACTGCCAACATGCCTGTTTGTGCAGACGTGCCGATTCTGCACCTGCACTTTAGTCACCCACCAGGGAGGTGGCGGATACCTCAGAGGAACTTCCTGTGTTTGGTGATGGCATATATCAGTCAAAAGCTGGCTAAAGATGGAAACACAGTTTGCCTGGGTCTGGACCTGAGGGTGCAAAGAGGTCTAGAGGAGAGGAAGAGTGAACCACACACAGAGCAGTTTCCTTTGTAGTCAAACCAAATAAACATAATGCTGAGTGAATTGTCCATTTTTAGGTACTTGTAACATTTTGTACTTTAGTCCAGCTTTAAAGATATTTGAATGGAACGCTTTCATTTTCTAAACCTTGGGTTTTTCTGTTTTAAATGAAATGTTTACTTCCTATTCCAGGAATTTTTACTTTAATTTGATTGGTTAAGGTATATGGGAGAAAACTGAAGAACTTTAATGACAGTGTCCTGTACCTGAAACATTCAAACTTACATAAAATGATTGATCAGGGCAACCAGATACTTGTTCCATCCCCTCAGACAATACCAAGCCCTCAGATGGTTGGCAACTAATTCACTGCAGGTATAAACTATTACAATGACTTTGGAGAGCATTTAAAGGTAAAAATGTTCAAACCAAATGACCCAGTAATTACATGTCTAGGTGCCTATCCTAGAGAAATTCTTGAACACATATACAAGGATGTTCACTGCATTTTTTTTTAAATAATGAAAACTTGGAAATAGACATTATCCAAAGGCGGGATAAAAATAATTAAACTGTGGCATGTTCATATAATGGAACATTATATCATAGTTAAAATGAAGAGATACCATATATCGTCTATGAATATACATATTCAGAGTAAGATAATATACATATGGGCAAAGAAAAAAAAACACATATCACCTTCAGAATAGAGGTCACCTTTCGGCTTCAACTATATTTATAATGTTTTATTTCTTAAAAATCCATGGTGAGTATGATAAAATGTTAGCATTTGTTAAATGTGGGTGTTTCTTACATTCTGTACTTTTTTGTGTACATAAAAATTTCACACAGAAAAAATAATCAACCAGGAAATACTAGTTTATTGCATGACTGAGTAGAAAGTTATCAGAAGTTTGTTAGTTTTCTTTTTTAGAAATTTTAGAGAATGCCAATTTATTGGAACCCAGAATGTCCACTCGGGTAATTAGGTTTAAGACTCCTAACAATAGCAGCCACTGTGAAAAACAGCACGGAGGTTTCTCAGAAAACTAAAAAGACAACTACCATATGACCCAGCAATTCCACTCCTGGGTATATATCCAAAAAAACCAAAAACACTAATTTGAAAAGATACATGCACCCCAATGTTCATAGCCACATTATTTACAATTGCTAAGATATGGAAGCAACCCAAGTGTCCTTCGACAGATGAATGGATAAAGAAGATGTGGTACATATACATAATGGAATACTACTCAGCCATAAAAAGAATGAAATTTTGCCATTTGCAGCAACATGAATGGACTTGGAGGGCATTATGCTAAGTGAAATAAGTCAGACAGAGAAGACAAATACTGTATGATATCACTTATACATGGAATCTAAAAAATACAACAAACTAGTGAATATAACAAAAAAGCAGCAGACTCACAGATAAAGAGAACAAATTAGTGGTTACCAGTGGGGAGAGGGGCCAGGTGGGGTAAGAGAGTAAGAGGTACAAACTACTAGGTATAAAATAACCTACAAGGATATACTGTACAACACAGGGAATATAGCCAATATTTTATAATAACTATAAATGGAGTATAATCTTTAAAAATTTTGAATCACTATATTGTACACCTGTAACTTCTGTAGTATTGTACATCAACTATACTTCAATAAAAAGACTCCTAACAATAACAGTATCTGCAACTGTGTTGAAACGTTCTGTTATTATTTCCTCAACACTGACATTTTGTTTTTTTAGCTTAATTTTAGAAATCATACAGCTAGAATGCACTATTGGATTACAATGCTGCAACTTTGAACAAGTTTTCTGGCTGAGAAGAGAACCTGTAAACCCAGTTCATTTTGACCTAGTAAGTTACTCATTTGTGAAAATTGACTTGTTTAATGGAACATCTTTGTGTTGGTCTAAAAATATTCTTTAATTGTCTTATTTTGAAAACTGAAGATATTTATCAACCACTTACCTTTCCTAGGCCACAAAGAAGGAATTTTAATGTTGTTTGCAAACCCAATGAAGTAAGCATCTCCACGGGCTGCCATGGGAAGCAGGGACTGAGTGCTGCAGTGGCACGTGGGTGAAAGGAAGAAAGAAGTGGACTGGAGTCTGACTTCCTCTTGGCCTCCATCATCCAAGACGTAAATTAAGGGTGCTCTTGAAATCAGATTCAGAGCTCTACCCAGAAGTTAAGGGACTGCCCGTTGACTACTATTGCCCTAAAACTGTTGAATTAAATGGGGCCCCTTTATTGTGATGCTCACAATAAAGACTTTCTTGGTTTCTTCCCTTATTTTACACAATGTATCCTCCCATCTTACTATTTCCCCTCTGAAATGTCCTGTGAACAACTAAGGGAGAGGTGCTTTTGAAATACTCACTACTGTTCTGAGAAAATCAGGTATCATTATTTACCAATATGGAGCTGAATCCCAGGCTAGCATGAATGTGAACAAGCAGAAACTCAGTCCATACCACTGTTTCAATTGTCACCATCACTGACATTGCCAGTGATCACAGCTAACACTGACATGTCCCAAGTTCTCTGGCAACTTCAAAATCATATTTTCTCAGTTTTCACAACAAGCTTATGAAATTGACCTCATTGTACAGATGAGAAGAGAGAAATGAGAGGGGTTAAGAAATACGTCCCAGGTCACACAGCTAGAGAATCAATGGGGTATCCTGCCTTCTCAGCTTACCCTTTGGATGGCCTTTGACTATGCAAAGTCTTTCTCATAGCTATTACTCGGCTTCTATTTATCTTAGAAAAAATAGTGTCAGACACATTACACTACAGTTTAGAACAACTGTGAGGGACAAACATAATTTAGGAAACCTGCAGGCAGATCCATTAATGGAAAGACATTTGGAGACAATCCACCCCAAGGGGAGGTTCTCTCACTGGCAGTATCTCAAGCCTGAAAAACAGAGAACTCTACAGAACCGGAGTATAACACCCCAACAGAAGAATCCAGAAGATGTCCGCTCACTTCACCAAGCACCAAATAAGAAAGGTAGATATGTTTTGGTTCATTCTATGGGCAAGTTTGCTCACTTCTTCTTCATTAATGAAGCTGAGTCAACATTAATGAAAACAAAAACTGTGAGTTCAGGACCACCTGGACCCTCCATGGCAGGGGTGGCAGTAGGCACAGCTGGAATGATAGAATTGGTAACACTGGGAGGAAAAAATGCCCCCAAACTGGTATCATTAAACAAAGGGATTATAGGAAGAGGAGGCAAATAAATATTAATGAACCAACTGCCCCCTTTTTAAAAAAATAAATTTATTTTACTTATTTATTTTTGGCTGCATTGGGTCTTCATTGCTGCATGCGGGCTTTCTCTAGTTGCGGCGAGCGGGGGCTACTCTTCGTTGCAGCGCGTGGGCTTCTTATTGCAGTGGCTTCTCTTGTTGTGGAGCACGGGCTCTAGAGAGCAGGCTCGGTAGTTGTGGCTCACGGGCTTAGCTGCTCTGTGGCATGGGGGGTCTTCCCGGACCAGGGCTCGAACCCGTGACCCCTGCATTGGCAGGCAGGTTCTTAACCACTGCACCATGCAGGGAAGCCCCGGGAAGCCCCCAACTGCCCTTTATTGGGGTACAACTTTGGTTTAAGGGCTGCCAGAGGCAGAGAATCCTCAAATTTTGTACTCCAATTCTAAAATCTGGTGCTCATTTTGATAGCACTGGCTTTTGTAACAAAAAGAAAATAAAGACAGAAAATGGGTCACTGGCTATGAGATTATGCTACTTAGCAGGAAAAGGGCCATGAGAAACATGCCTTTAGTGGATTTCTGGGCAGAAAGCTGAGGCCATCTCATCAGGTCCAAGAATCACCAAGTTTTCACAGTTACTGCTTAAAGAGATCAATGGTATTGAAAAACTCTGGGTGGTTTACAGATTCACCTTTGTTTTAATCCTCCAATGGAAGAGTAAATAGAGAAAGTAAAGGGCCCCTGAGCTAAAGAAAAAAAAAATGCTAGGGTTGTCTCTACAGCACAAGCACTGGTTGCATTTTAAATAATATTTATTTTTCCTCCTAATTTCAAAGAGCAATATGTGGTGGCTTTGTAATGTTAAAGTTGGCTAGACTGAACCAACTTGCCTACATACTTTCTTGTATCTTTCTGCGTAGGGTGAGCCACAAGAGACATTCAAGGGAGACGCGGAGGGTGGCAATGAAGCAGCGGCCATTTTGTAGTCCATAGGCATTGTTCTTTACCTGCTGGCTCACCTCACTGGTGTGGAACAACAGGCAGGTTTGCAACCGCTCCACCTTCCCCTGGATCCTCCTCCAGCTTCGCGCGCGCGTGCGCGTGCGTGCGTGCGTGCGTGTGTGTGTGTTGAGCTCCATGACTAATGGCTCAGGCTTCTGCAGGACACCCACTCCAGGGTCAGGCAGTGAGAACTACCACAGGTTACAGTCTGTCCCTGTGGGCTCCAGCCTGTCCTTGCTCCATCCCCACTTTACATCCACCCGCCTTCCCAACTGCCTATTCCAGGGACATGAAGCAAAGATAGTAGCTTTAGGGGGAGTGCTTAGCTAGCTTGCATGATTATATAAGGGTTAATCTCTTTGCTTTGTGTGTGTGTTTCCCCCAGTAGTCCTGCTTTTCTGACTGAAACTGACAGATATAAAATATACTCTACACATTTTTTTAAAAGAGCTATTTTTATAATCAGAAAAAAACAAAACAATCTTATCCCAAGGTAGGATGGAGAACAATGCACTGTGAAAAATTTGGGAAGTATTTGTATAAAGAAAAAAATGTAAACCACCCACAATCCCACCAAACAATGGTTTCTGTCTGCCTACTTCTACATCTACTCTTGGCAAACTTTTGATCGTACTGATTATACAGTTTTACATCTTTTTCTAAACCTTATCATTACATGCTGAGCAGTTTCCCATGTCACCAAAATTTCTTTGAAAGCATGACTTTTCAGTGGGAGCAAGATACTGTTCTGGTTGTGTACGATAATACAACCATCCCCCTTTAAATCGTTTACCATCACTGGCTTTCAGAGACAACACTGCAAAGAACACCTCACACATAGTTCTTTGACTGCATCTTTTATCATTTCCATGGGATCGACTCCTGGAAGACGCATGTTTCAGGCTCTGGGTACGTATGATCAAATGGTTTTGGCCACCATCTTTAGGTCCATCAGCATCTCATACTTAGGCCAATGTTCAAAATATTTATCAACAGTGTAACACGGGCATCAGTGAATCAGAACGAATGATGCAATATGGGAACAGGGTCCTGGCGTCCCCTGCTTGTCATGCCAGGAGTTAACCCTTGAGTCCCTGAATCATGAAGGAAGACTGGTGGGCCCTTGGGGGAAAGGTCAGATTGTCAGGGCAGTTTTTATTGGAAGGGCTTGAGGCAGCTGCTCTTTACCACTGGAATTGGCAATATTTTGACAGATACCACAGTTTCACTGGGGTATGCACACCCAGTGAACAGACCGAGTTGGTGTTTTCACCTGACTTCTCTGGGCTGAACAAACCTCAGTTATTTCAGTCTTCCCCTCAGTGTCTTCATGTTTCAAAAGTTTAAGCCTCTCTACAGATTTCCTAACAAGCCCTAGAAATTGTAAATTGTTTAGTAAAGATCAGATTACCCAACAGTCTAAACTTGACCTTTTAAGCATTGGCAAAAAGGAAAAAGAACAAAGTACAAATCAAGAGGGAAAGTGTACAGCATATGTGAACATAGCTCAGCTGCTGGAAAAGGAGCCCATTTCTAGATGATGGGATGAAAGCATGACGACAACAACAGGTCCCTCGCTGGCATAGCCCCGGGAGGGGTCACAGTGGTGAAGGAACGAACTGCTGTCTCCAACACACACACACACACACACACACACCCCAGAGCTTGGAGGCTCCTTCCTCTGTGCCCCAGAGCCTGTCTGCTTACCCTAGTATGGAACTCATGGAAAGACTTGTCAGTTATTTGATTTTATCTGCTTCCTCTACCTGCACCATCCACTCCAGGAAATTTGACTTACTTGTTTAATCATCCTCAGAATCTAGCCAATAGTCTGCCCCCAGAGAAGGTACTCAGTACACGTCGGGGTGAATCACACACCAACTAGTCCTTTACCAACTGCATTGCTTCATTGACTGAAGCACCAGATCCGTAAAGCTTGTTGTTTTTTTTACTGCTTCAATCTGGGATTAAACACACATCCTCATCTCTCACAGCCAGGGAACATGCAGACAAGGCAGCGAGTTTCAGAGCCTGGAGATACCCATTATCCTCCAGCTACTGTGCTTCCCTCATCTGTTCTTCAGAGAAGTAGAAGGGGAAAGACAGCCTGATCTCACTTCTAATCTTTTTATGCCTGCCACATTCTGTAACCCCTTAGCACTTAGGAGCACAAAGGCCAACTGGAATCCATTATCAGGGTGAAAACTCAATGACAGCAGACCAAACCAGGTACTTCTAAAGAAGTCTAGAAATACAGTTATGGATATCTAGTTTCCTCCCTTTTACTGGCTCCCTCTCCCAAATCTCGACATCTAGCAAAGTGGGCACCTGAAAACCTAACGCTCACTCTACTGCATATTCAAACAACTACAGTAACGAAGGAAGAGGAGACCTAACTCCTCCTCCCTCTTCCCTTCCCATTAGGAGACTCTGAACAACCAGAGGATTAATGTATCAACATCCCACTTCCTTGTTGTCCAGCTGGTTTGTCTGACAGTCGTGTAGAAGACCGATGGTTCCTTTTGTCTCTAATTCCACTACTTGAGCATATGTTCCTTTAAATCCCTGTTTTGATCAAACCACTTCCTCCCCACGCTCCAAACACAGGAGGGCCTTGACTCTCCAGGATCTAAAAGATCCTGATGACCATTCACCATACATCTTTTTGTGTTTGTGGTGAAGGAGAATTCCTTCTTGTGGAGAGGAGTGGGGAGGTGATCCAATTAGGATATGCGAACCAAATAAAGGGAGTGAATGAAAGGTATCAGGAGAATTTTCAGCCACTTTTCCTAGATGTCTTCAGAACATGCCTATCACCAGATCAGCACTTCCCACAAAGCTTAACGGCTCAACTGCAGCCAGGTTAGACAAGATTCTAGAGTGATTTAGTTAAACTAGAGTCAAAACAAACTCAGCAGCAGAGTAAAAACTCACCTTCTCCAAAGCAGACCTCAAAAGATACAGAAATGGGGACTTCCCTGGTTGCACAGTGGTTAAGACCCCATGCTCCCAGTGCAGGGGGCCCGGGTTCGATCGCTGCTCTGGGAACTAGATCCCACATGTATGCCGCAACTAAGAGTTCACAGGCCACAACTAAGGAGCCCTCCTGCCACAACTAAGGAGCCCATGTACTGCAACTAAGGAGCCTGCGAGCCACAACTAGACCTGATGCAACCAAATATATATATATATATATATATATATATATATATATAAAAGATACAGAAATGTAATATGGAGAATCTAGAGCCATTTACTTAAGCCTTGGCTTAGGGATCAGAAATGGAAGGAGGAAAAATTAGGTGCAGTCATCAAATTCTGATCTTTGCCTCAAATATCTGATGTTACTACAGCTAACAGCTTCTAACCCCATTCACTGACTTTGTGAACTCTGAAGCTCATGGAGGGGGAACAAGTATTTTCTGGACACTTACAAGGACTGGTTAAGTGACACAACTATTGCAACTGCTCCTGTGAAGAAGTGTGATTAAAGAAGCTTTCTGCCTGTGCTGATAAGATTGCTGTTGCCATAACATAGCTCGTACTACGCTATCTTAGTTTCTCCTCTCTGAAGACCTACTCCTTATTTTTCCCAGGGTTTAAAAATCATGTTAACAATAAGCAAATACAGCATGGCCAGATGCCTTTCGTGGTCAGATGGTTCATTGTTTAAAAGGCTTCAGTTTAAAATCCAAAAGATTGTTAACAGATGCAGTTTCTGGCTGAAGACTGGGAAAAACCTCACTTAAACAAAAGAGCATGTTGTGATTGGAACTAAAAAGGGAATTACCTTTAAAGATAAGAACCACAAACATTTCCTATTTGAAAATACCCCCAGCCCCACCAACAGAACCTTTTTTTGGACCTTTTGTAAAAGTTGAAAAAATTGACAGCGGATGGCTGCATAGGACAAACCACGGCTGACCAACCAGCTCAGTCATTTTTACAGATTTGTTTGGACTTTCAAGGCTGTGACATCCATCTCCTGCTCTCCCCCGGATTACTCAATTAGGCAAAATTCCAATTAATTTCTTTCCAATTCTTTTAGCCCCAGAAATACTTTTGCAGTTTTCATTTTGGCTCTGGAAATGGGTTTTCAACCAGAGGACTCAGATAGAGCCGTTTGAGAAATGAACACAGAGCTTGATAAGCAGATAGCCACTGCTGGGACTCAAGTCTCTACTGGATGGAAAAGAGCCACTTGGCCAAAGAAGGCCTGGCCCCATCTTCAGTTCCCAGCCCCGTTTGTCTCCACAACCGCTGTGCACTTTTACACAGAAAGCCTGCTTTTCACCAACTCTGTTTCTGTTGGCGTTCGTGGGCCCTTACTCTATGGCTTCACTATGTGTGAGAACATCTATGATGCCCTGGGTTCTAATCTTGAAAGATGGAAAGTCTGAAGGAGCCATAGGGGTGTAGCTTTCCCTCGGCCTGAGAAATAGATGTGGTCAGGCTTGCTGGTGACATGTCTGATTTGAAAAGGTTACTCAAGAGATGGTCCAAGGAAAACAATCTGTTCTCGGCGTTAAGGACAGCCACCACGGGTTTCCTTCGGAGAATGGGCAACCTGTCCTGAAGGAGATTACCTTCTCGGAAGAGAGGCAAACATTGTGCTCTTTTAGTGCTTAGGATTTTGTGTTCTCTTGTTCATTGTGCTATTTCCCGATTTATTACGGGGCCCCAAAGGGTCAGTTTCAGACCAAAGGTACAGCATAGTTTTAACAGTCTGAGAAGCTCTAATCAAGAAAATCCTTAGTCAAGCCATTTTAATGTGAGGCAGATCTATAAACCCATGGGATTCCCCAAAGAGTTAAGATGGCTTTCCCACTCAGCCACACCACTGCTAAGTCATAAAAGGAATCCAAGCTGCTGGAATGAAGCTAGCAGGAGAACTGCATTTCCAAAGATCTGTGCAATCCGGCCAGGTACTCGCAGGAAGAGCCCATCCGTCAGGAAATGGGATTTTGAGGCCAGTGGCCACAACCATATCCATCCTCCTACAAAAAGCCAGCCCGCCACGCACACAGGAGACAAGGTTTGCAAGGGGATTTGATAGGCCTGGAAATTGAAAAATGAGCAGCAGCTGTGAGCCTGAGGTCATTACTATCCTCCAGGGTTTGCCTTTTCTAATCTAAGGGGCAGTAGTTTCCATGATTAACTTTCAATTGCCGTCAAGGGTGTAATAAAATCTGGGAAAGAAGAAAACTTTCCCTTCGGTAAGCTGCTCCCATTTCCCTGCCCTTTCCTTTCCTCTAGTGCATATTCTCAATCCCCTCTTCATGTTGTTTCCTAATTTTGAGCAAAAAAATCTGCGCTCGGATGAGCCCAAACAGACAATGTCCTGTGTGTACTCA
Source organism: Mesoplodon bidens (assembly GCF_964165515.1). Classification (NCBI taxonomy): domain Eukaryota; kingdom Metazoa; phylum Chordata; class Mammalia; order Artiodactyla; family Ziphiidae; genus Mesoplodon; species Mesoplodon bidens. The sequence continues at coordinate 136,541,342 of NC_138178.1, read as the reverse complement.
GGCACTTAAGGACTTTTCTTTCTCAGTTCTAGGGGCCAGGTCTTGAAGACAGCTGCAGGAGAAGTTCTCTTGTTTTCAAGACCATACACTACCATCACTTTCAGAACAGGACATGACACATTTTTATTTTCATTTTAAAATTATCTGTTTCCTGAGCCATTGACCATCAGTTCCACAGGAGAGAGGTTTTCTAGGTGGTAACATGTGAACAGAGAGAAAGAGGAGACAAGGTTATGCTCATTCACAAACACATCTTACTGGTTACCACGGGGTAAGGAACCCTTAATGCTCCAACTTGATCTGATCTGATGGTGGCTCAGAAATCATCTTGAAAGGCTATAGCTGGACATGTGTCTCAGCAAAGGCCCCCCGGAACCAAACCCCACATGTGGTTTTATCAAGTACAGTGGCTCAGGTGGAAAACTAAATGTGCTTTAGATTGTTTGAGAGTTCAGTATAACACTCATGACAACTCAGTCGTTCATTCATCCTACCTTTGCTTCCAAGTATCGGATGCTGGCAAACCTTATAAAGCCTGGTGGGAAAGGGGCACACGCAGGCTCACTGCTGGAGAGATGCTCCCGGGCAGGGGGCATGCCAATTACACAAGGCGGCAAAGGGTGGGGGGCAGCCATGGGGGTAAATGGAGGTCCCCAAATGCATCCTAGTCCCCTAAGAAAAGGTTTCCCTGGCTGACACCGTGTCTTGACAAGATACTGGATTGTTATATTTTGTTCCTGTTTCCCTGCTTCCAGAGGTTAGTAATTGAGTGCCCACTCCTGTTGGAGAGGTAACATTTTTCTTAGGTGCTAGCCCTGACCTTCCCACTTCCCTGTCCTGACTTAAGTCTCTCCTAGAACAGAAGGAAAAGTGGCAAAAGGTGGCCATGAACAGAACTGGTTCCAAAAATGGGTGAGAGAACAGTCTAAGAATTTGCCACAGGGGTTTAAAAGATGGCAGAGTGAGCTTTACTGAAGGAGATACAGTCCATAGGGTGATGCGTAGTGCTAGGCTAGGGAATAGTTAGTTTTTTATGCTGCCCCCGATACCCTTTCTCTCCTCCTCCAAAGGTACTAGAACCCCCTGCTTTTATGTGTGGATGACTGCCCAGAATAAGACTGCATTCCTGGCAGGGAAGTGTGGCCATGTATCTAACAGTGCGATGTGAGGGGAATTCAGGTCTGTAACTCCTGGACGTGGCCCTAAGAGTGGGGGCGTGCGGAGCCTGTGCCTCCCCCTTTCCTCCACCCCTAGTCTGGAATGTGAAATGGCTGCAGAGCCACCCCACAGCACGAGGACGGGCCACACCTTAGAGATGGCGAAATGGAAAGTTGTTAGAAGGGAGTCACAGAGGGCTGTGAAAACTACAATTGTGAAACCACAGTGTTAGTTCTCACCTACCTACACACAAACTTTCATGTAAAGGACAAGGGAAAAACACTTCAGTCTTCTGTAAGCTGATGTTATTTTGGGTCTCATTTACACAGCGTTATGAATAATGGTGTGAGGTGTGCGGGGTGCAATGAAGTGTTGATGAAAACAACATCCAAGGAGCTGGCCCTTTACTGCATGTAGCACTGAGGCCACAACAGGACACATTCAATCTGGTTTTTACCTCATAAAGAGCTGCCTGAATTCTGGTGGTGAAATGGGAGAGCAAAGGGCATCCAAAATGATCATTTTCCAGTTAACCATAATCATAATGAATAGCTTACCTTTTTCTTGCTACAGTATATTTGCCATTTTTTCTCTGCTGGAAGTGCAAACATGGCTTCCCTGTGTTTGTCTGTGAGGTCAAGTTCATCCTGAGAAGAAAAATAATAATAATTATTTCACAGATTAAATGTTATTCCTATAAGGGAAGTTATCAGCACTATCAGGGTGAGAAAACAACACCAACACATATTTAAATGAACTTGGGAAAAACCAAGAAGCTAAGTATAGGTGTATGTTACCAGCACTAAGAAAGCAGGTCCTTGGCCTGGGGCTAGGCACCAAGCACAGTGAGAGGGACAGGCACAGCCCTACATTTACCGAAGGGTAGGGAAAGGGGGCTGAACACAGGCAGAACTGTTCTGGGCCACCTTGTACTGCTGCAGAGGGTCCATCGAGCATTAAAGCCTTTAAAGCTCCAGAGCTTGGAAGGATTTAATCGTATTGCAGATGAGGGTTTGGGAAGGATGGCTCCACAAACACTGACTAGCGGGATGGGCCCTGAGGGACATGACGAGAGGGGTGGAGGAACAGAACCAAAGGCTGGGATATGGTAATGGATTGGAGTGTTCGTGGGGGACACTGACCAGCTTAGCTGAAGCACTGGGTTTAGGCAAAGAATCATCAGACGAAAGGTTTGAGAGGTAAGGAGTGACTTGTTTGTGGAAAATCTTAAATGCCCGATTAAGGAGCTTATTTTCTTGACCAAGAAGAGCCACTGAAGGTTCTGAGCAAGGGAGTGACATCTGCATCCCCATAAGCATCATCAAAAGCATCATCAGGACTTCCCTGGTGGCGCAGTGGTTGAGAGTCTGCCTGCTGATGCAGGGGACACGGGTTCGTGCCCCGGTCCGGGAAGATCCCACATGCCACGCAGCGGCTGGGCCCGTGAGCCATGGCCGCTGAGCCTGCGCGTCCGGAGCCTGTGCTCCGCAACGGAAGAGGCCACGACAGTGAGAGGCCGGCGTACCGCAAAATAAATAAATAAATTAAAAAAAAAAAAAAAAAAGTAGGCTGGAAGCAAATATGATAAAATGGTTTAAAAAAAAAAAAGCATCATCAATATGTATTATGTACTTTAAGTGTCAAGCCTTGTGCAGGCATTTTCTCATTTAGCTCTCACAACAACCCTAAGAGTTCCACTCATGATTACATCCTTGTTGTAATAACAACACCTGTTGTAATACAGCTGGGGGAAATTATGGCACAAGGTTGGGTAAGTAAACGCCTCAAAGACCACACACCTGGTAAATGATGGGGCTGGGGTTTCGGCCTGGAGCCACCTGACTCCAGAGCCCAGACTCAGCCTCTCAGATCAGGGTCTGGAACATTAATATTCTAGTGGTGTGCAGCTTAGACTGGTCACTAACAGAAAGCAATTTATGAGCATCCATAACTAATGAACAACAATGGGATAATGACTGTAAAGTGCATAGAGAACAGTTCTTGGCATTTGATAACTCAATCCATGGTCAACATTATTATTGGTATTGAGTGTCTGGTACATTTTTATCCCTACAGGGAAAGTTCAGTCTAGTTAAGGGCAGCAGATGGATGGGTGTGAGACATATTTTAAATTGCTATAAATTAAGGCACAATAGTAAGGTTCAAATATCTGAGGCGTACAATGCCTTTGGGGTGTATCTGCAGCTCTTCCACTCGTGAACAACGGCCTCCCATCTTATACTCCTACCTTCACTGGGTCATCAAGTCCTATCATTTCTTCCTTGAAAACTCTCACAATTTTTCCCTTTGTTTTGTTTCCAATGAAACTACCCAAACGTATGTCCTAATCACCTCTCCTTTGGCTCTGGCACCAGCCTTCCCACTGTTCCTCCTTGCCCTTTCCATCCTTCCTACAGCATGGCCACAGATACATTACAGCAGCGGTTCTCAGACTTGAGTGAGCAACAGAATCACCTGGAAGGCTCCTTACATCACGGATCGCCCAGCGTTGAGGACTGAGCAGGTGGGAGGAAGTGCAAAATGTCATTAGTTCCACACTGCCTGCAAAATTAATTATACATCCCTCAGCCTGTCTTTTGAGGTCTTCTATTTATAACCCCAACTTAATTTACCAGGCTTGCTTCTGGTTATCCCCTTATGCCCTATCCTGTTAACACCCGCACCTCCAGAGCCTAGCCACGGAAGGTCTGACACATGCTGTCTGCCAGAGGAAATTCTTCATCTCATTAAGCCTCTGCTTCCTCACCTCCAGGATGGGCGTGTCATTTCTCTGGCAGGGCTGGATGAAGATTTGCAACATCAACTCAGCAGGTACTAATGCCTGGCACAGGCAGGGGCAACCTACTGCAGTTAGTTCTCTCATCATTTAAATAGAAATCAGGAGCTATTTTCTTTTAAGAGCAAGGTAAACAGTTAAGTCACTAAAACACACACCCACACACTATTACACCCTAACTACAAGAAATTAGTTAAGAATTTCAACAATGGAAAACCAGGGGAGGAATAAAAAATATTTACAGAAAATTGCATTATAAGGGAACGTGTTAAAAATGTTAAAATTTTGCCGTGCAACTGTCATATATGTGAAGTAATTATTTTTCTTCCTTTCTTCTTTTTAATTTCCTGTAAGTTACACCTGCTCTCACGTATTAATGAATGGGGGGACAATGGTGACATAAATCACTTCCCAACAATTAGGGTTTTCTGGGGGTGGGGGTCAGGTCAGTTATGCAAAGAGCTTGATGATATGGTGCTTAATCTGGGGAAAGGATTGTAATTTGTGAGAGAGAACAGTGCTATTAATACTGCTTCCTTTACTACACTTCAGCACTGTGTTTTTCCTAACTGAAAAGAGGTGTGAAGAAATGTGTAAATCCTAAAAACCTAGAAATTCACAGCAAAGAGGATTAATATTACCATATTTTGCTGTTAGAAACCTCCTGCTTCTGCTGAGACACAGAAATGACCAAGTTTGAATTGAGAGGACTCAGTTGAACTAGGACTTAAGGGCAGATGAGATGGTTCCATGCAAGGAGAGAATTTCCATAAAATAAAAAAATTAAAAACTGCTATAGAGGGGCTTCCCTGGTGGTGCAGTGGTTGAGAGTCCGCCTGCCGATGCAGGGGACACGGGTTCGTGCCCTGGTCCGGGAAGATCCCACATGCCGCGGAGCGGCTGGGCCCGTGAGCCATGGCCGCCGAGCCTGCGCGTCCGGAGCCTGTGCTCCGCAACGGGAGAGGCCACAGCAGTGAGAGGCCTGTGTACCGCAAAAAACCCAAAAAAACCCCCCCAAAAAACTGCTATAGGTCCTCTGGATATAATTTGGGATTATAGTAAGAAAATGTGAAGGAATACATGGGTAGTGATAATAGTAATAGCTAACAATTATTGAGCACTTTCTGTGTGCTTAATAGTAGCATTTTATATGGATTAATCTAGTTTATCCTCACAATAATCCTATAAAGTGGGCAATATTACCCCACTTTCCGGGAAGCTGAATCAGAGAGACTAAACAGCCTGCCCAAGGTAACAAAGCTAGTAAATGGTGGAGGAGGAACTTGAGGCTAGACTGTCTGGGTCCAGAGCCATGTTCTTAACCACTAGCCTATTATTCTATTGATCATTCAACAGGTGGGTAGAACCATGACACTGATGCTAATAGGAAAATGCATGCATGAGCTGCACTCATGGCCTGCTGGGCCTGCTGACTGTCTGTTCACACGAAGAGGAGGATTCTGTTGTCAGACATCCCTGAGTTCCAGGTCTGGCTCTTATGGATTATGTAACCTTCAACAAGTGACTTAACCTCTGAACTTCAATTTCTTCACCTCAAAAATGAGAATAATATATATCTGATAGCCTTCTCTCAAGCAACCAAATTCATGCAACCAAAACATTTTTTGAGTGTCTACTAAATGTTAGGCATTGTAGATGCAGGGGGTAGAAAGGCATCACAGAGCTCATGTGCTCGAGGCTGCAGAAGGGAAATCAAATAATCACACAGTCCGAGGAACGATCACACAGAGCTGAGCTGTGAGAACCCACTTACTGTGGGGAGAGGTGGGGCCGTGAAGGCTGTGAGTGAACTGAAGCGAGACCTGAGAAATGAATAGGCATTAAATAGGTAAAAAGCACTGCAGACAGTGAGTGAACAGCAGCCTTGCAGGCCACTGTGAACTTTGGTCTTTATCTTGAGAGCAATCAGAGGTCACTGGTAGATCTGAGCAAGGAGAGTGACACAGATTAAATAATAATTGGGAGTGCCTAGGCACAATGCCCAGAGTGTAATGAGACCCCCCATCCCTCCATTCCAAGAGTATCTCTGCTCTGACTCATTCCGTTTTAATAATATGGCTGAAACAAGCATGCAAGATTCTAAGAGACTATCACACAGCCTTAGAGATCAATCAACACCTACTCGATGTCCTACCCATTCCAGAACCGTGTCCAGACATTACAAAGGATGCAAAGATGAATAACAGACCTGGATCTCATGGAATTCAGATTCTAGTTAGGAAGACAAGATGACAGAAGGCTTCGACAGCTCCTCTCCTTAGGATAAAGTCCAAATTCCTTAGCTGGTAGGTAGGGCCCTTCAGGGTATGGCCTTTGCTGACTTGCCCCACCTTGCTGCCCCGGCTGTCACCTCCTCCTCCCCATCCCCTCCCCTCCCCTCCTCTACCACCAGCAGCCACCTTTCAGCACGTGGGATCACAAGTTGCCCATTTCTGAATCTTCTGCCATGCTGTTCCCTTTTCCCAGAGAGCCCTTCCCACCAGGTCTAAGAATCAATCCTGTTTATCTAAGCTTTTTCAAGGGACCTGCTAATCCCCCCCAGGCAGCCTACCCTGACTTTCCTGGGGTGGGCAGCCCCTCTCTGCTCTCCTAACCTTACGGCATTTATCACATTGCTGCAGTTATGTTATTAGCATGTATGACTCCCTTTCTAGACTCATCCCCAGGAGGCAGGAATAAAATTTGTTCTGTTCATTTTTGCATTAATTGCCAGTCCCCAAAACAATATCTGACAGCTGGATGGCAAAAAAAAAAAAGTAAGGTGAGGGAAGCTGGGGCAGCTGGGAAGGAGGGAGAGGGGATTATTGTGGGACATAGTGAAGATCAGTGAGTTTCAACGATTAAAACCCATTCTTTTCTCTTTTTTGCAGTAAGATGTACATACAGTAAATGTACACTCTTAAGTATACAATTTTCAAGTTTGGCAAAGGTATACACTGAAGTGGTTTTTGCACTTTATGCGTCAGAAACTGGTTGTACCACTGTACTCTCCCACCATCAATATATGGCAGTTCCAGTGACTCCACATTCGCACAAACATTTGGTGCTGCATCTTTTTAATTTTAGCCATCCTAGTTTATGTGAAGTGGTATCTCAATGCAGTTTTAATTTGTATTTTCCTGATGACAACTGATGCTGAATATACCTTTTCACAAGTTCACATGCCATTCATACGTATTCTTTTATGAGGTATCTACTCAAATCTTTTGCCCATTTCTGAGTTGTCTGTCGTATTGTTGTAAAACATGTCCTTTGTCAGAGGTATGTACTGAGAGTATTTTGCCTCACCTGTGTCTTTTGATTTTGTTAACAGTCTATTTTGATCACTAAGTGTTTTATTATGAAATATAACTTATTAATATTATTTCTTTAAGAGTTAGTGCTTTGTGTCTTCTGCAAGAGATCTTTGCAAGTTGCAGATCAAAAAAAATATTCTATGGTTTCTTATGGAAGCTGCTAGCTTTAGTTTTACCTTCTGTGTTTGAAGCTACACCCCATCTCACAGACACCACTCTTGGGGTCATTCTTTGGTTACAAAATGGATGGATTGCTTTTGCCTTTTCTTTTCCAGCTACTTGCACTCATTTAGATACATTGCCGGGCAAGTTGGGGAATGAAAGCACAATCAATGCAAGGAGGAAAAATAACAGAGTACAAACTAATTTGAAATCATCTCACACATTAGTTTCTTCAAAGCTATGAAATTACTTCAACATAATATTACAAGAGAATTTTTCATTTTGATAATTAATTCAAACACTGAAAGAGGCAATAATGGAAAACAAAACAATTAGGATCACTGTACCTCAGACAGTATCTCTTTACATGAATTTTTTAAGAAAAAAAAGTCCATCTATAGAGGCAGAAAGCAGATCAGTGGTTGCTTGGGGCTACAGGCAGGAGCAGAGACAGATTGCAAATGGACACAAGAGGAGATGAGGTGATGGAACTGTTCTAGAACTGGATTGTGGTGATGGTTGCAAAACTGTATAAATTTACAAAAATGCCCCGAACCGTACACTTACAATGGGTCCATTCTATGGCTTGTAAATTATATCTCAATAAAGTTCTAGGGCTTCCCTGGTGGCGCAGTCATTGAGAGTCTGCCTGCCAATGCAGGGGACACAGGTTCAATCCCTGGTCCGGGAGGGGCCCACATGCCGCGGAGCAACTGAGCCCGTGCGCCACAATTACTGAGCCTGTGCTCTAGAGACAGCGAGCCACAACTACTGAGTCTGTGAGCCACACTACTGAGCCCGCATGACACAACTGCTGAAGCCTACATGCCTAGAGCCCATGCTCTGCAACAGGAGAAGCCACCGCAATGAGAAGCCCACTCACCACAATGAAGACCCAACGCACCCCAAAATAAATAAATAAAATAAATAAATTTAAAAAAAAATAAAGTTCTAAAAAAGAAAAATCAAGCCTGGTTGTTGGAGCCCCGGGAAAACAAAGAATTCAGAGTAGAGAAAATAGAGCCTTGTATACACAGTAAGGAAAGAAAATTCTGGTTGAACATTAGATAAACCGAGGAATTGCTTTAGAAGAGAAACTGATTGAAAACAAATGTATGAAGAGGAGGGAAAGGGAAAAAGCGGAGCTCTTTAGTGTAAGTAGTTCAATCTGGGAAATGTGACAACTTCAGATACAATTTTTGTTTCAAACCGTGATCACTTCCATGAAATGTTCCTGTCCTTTCCTTGGAAATTACATAGATTCTATTAGTATGCATTCCATTTAGGCCAAGAGATAGGCAATGTTTCCCCCAATGTCCCTTAACATTAAATTAGGTGATAGGTTAACATTAATGATTGAAGTCCTGAAGAACATTTTCAGTGTTTTTTGTTTTTCCTGAGTGGTGGACTAGAGAAGAGTATTGGCTCCTCTGCGGTTAATAGCCAAGTTTTTCACTAAGATTAACAAACAAATGTAGTTAGCCCAACCTCAATCCCGGTTGCTTCTAGATCACCTTACTTTTACTTTTTACCTCTCACCTTACTTTTTTTTTTTTTCCTTTTTGCAATCCAACTATGTCAGATATTGTTTTGGGGAGTGGCAATTAATGCAAAGATGAATAAAATAAATTTAGTTCCTGCTACTATACCTCAGACTGGGATGGCCTAGCTCCTTTCATTGGCCTAAGAATTTTTTTTTTCATATTATTCTTTCTTGGACAGTTTTAAAAGTTAAAGGAAAATGATTTAGCAAATGAAAGAAAAAGAAACATCTGCACCAAGCATCACTCCTCTCCACAGAAAGCTCAAGTTTCTTAAAAACTGAAAGCAACGAACAAAACCCTAAAGGCTTTTCTTCTTGGGGAAGATATCAATTATGTTTTTCATAACTTTATAAAATACTTATTTCATATAGTTATATCTTGGAGAAAAGGTAATAATTAGACTTTTTTTATTAAGAAGAAAAGAACTCTGAAGGAAGCCCAGATGCAGGAACTAAATTCTAGGTTTCATCCCTAACAAAGCATATTATCAAGCCCCACTTCTAAAAGATTCTGTACAAAGAAACCCCACCAGTCCTACACTCTAGAGTAAGCAGGCAGCTCTATAGAGAAATCTATTTAAATCAGAAAACAATTGGCACAGTACAAATCTAAGGAAATGGATTGATTTGCTAAATAAAGCAAGGGAAGGAATTTTGAGATAATATACAATAAGGGTCTTGAATGAGTTGAAAAGCTCTTGTCAGAGATGTGAGCTAAACTGAAATATGGGATTATTTATAACACCTTCAGTCCAATATTTAAAGCATTTATTCTTTGAAAATCTACTAAGTCAACAGATTTCAGTAAGCCAACAACAAGTGAGTTTCCAGCTAACAAGAGAAATCTCTAATAAAGGAACTCAGGATTTCTATTTCTAATGAGTTAAGCTAACTCTATATTCACACAGAAGTAGGAAGACATATGATGAACGCTGGGAGAAATGGAGATTAAAAAAATGAGGAAAGGGAGAAGCTAAGACAGGTCCTTGGGGTCACCCTGCCAATCAACCCACTGTTTTGTATGTGTTTCTATTTTGGGTTGTTTGGGTTTCTTGTTTTGGCTTTGTTTGTTTGGTTTTGGTTTTGGTTTTCAAACAGTCTCTGACAAGGTAATCATCCATCTGACTCACTGTATAGAGCTCACAGAATTTTCAACATTTTATTATTCACACAAGGCTAACTTTTCTCCTTCAAATTAAATACACCAGGTATTTACCCACAGCAAACGGGCCCAAGTCACCCATCCTAACCCCACCCACCAAAGGTTTCCCACATGCCCAGCAAGCAGCAACACCCTGGGGTTCACCTCACATACACCCAACATCAGCAGTGCCTTCCCTGGATTTAGCCCTCTCCCTCGTCCACCCTCGCCTCCCATCCCACAACTCAACACCACCAGATAGAAGTCAAACCCTCTCAGAGGGACAAGTGAACAGGCCTGAAGTCACATGACATGGTGATAAGTACCACATCACGGGGGAAAAGGCCAGACAAAGCAGTGGAGGGCTGAAGGGTGACACTGTGGCAACCAAAAAATTACCCTTTTATAAACGGATGGAGAAAATGTACTATTCAGCTGTACTAAATCATTAAATTTATGAACATCCAGCCTTATCACAGCAAATGACCATTGCATCAAGGAGTCATGAATTGCCATCACAGCTCTTAAAATTTAACCACGATGACCCTGAGAACAGTATTTTATTTTCATAGAGGTGGTTTGGAAACCTGAAAGTTAGAAATGACTTTTGTTTGTTTAAATAGAGGTGCATTCAGTGAATTATTACCTGTTCCTAACCAGTCAGGAAAGACATAAATGGAAAACAACGGAGAGTGTTAAGTCCCAAAAGGGATGTGTACACACAGAGAACAAACCTTGAAGGTTTTCAGCCTGTACGATTTCTGCCAATGTTCTTAGTCATTACACAAAATACCACAATGTGGCTCACCACCACCTACACAGCAATGTTCTCTGTGTCTGATAGACGTGTTTTCATTCAATATATATATATATAAAAAAAAAGAAGTGAGAAATCCCACAAGCAAAGGGTGACTAATAGAAATAATTTTTAGTACCTCACTACCTGTGGTTAATTGTTTTATACTATTTCCTTTCCTACTTTTAATAGTAGGCAATGCAAACTATCCAGTTTGCTAGATAAAGTCTGCTGCTAAACCTGTAGGCTTCTTATTTGGCTTCCTTGTGTTATTTCAACTAGAAACTCATTAGAGTAACTTTAACTTTTAATTAGTCTGCAACACCAGCAGCTTTCTAGTAATCTAAAATAAATAACTCTGTTCTAAATATATGTTAAAATCATCTCCCAATACCCATCCAGCCACCCAAATTTCCAATTTTTATATTTATAATCTAATTCAACTTCTGTTGACAACGCCTAATTGAGAGAATTTCTAAGCAGTGTTTTCCTAAGTGAATGGAGGGACTTTGTCTCCTGAGACACAGAATCACCTTATAGGGTGACAGATGAGAGAGGCACCCTAAGGCCCTGTGGACAACTGTGAAGCCAAGTTCCATACACGTCCCCCTCCCTCAGCGACACCAGCACTGCTATCGCCCAGACCCCTCCCCACCAGCTCAGCATGTCCTCCAGAGACGTGCTGGGCAGCTCGGCTGACACTTTTAAGTTTTAATTGGGTCAAAACGTATCTAGCACAATGAGTCTCTTCCCACACTGCAACTATTTATTTATTTTACCACGTAATACAGGGTAGAGAGACTGTTAAGGACAGAAAATATTTCTTAGACATTATCACCCTCAGCCTTTTAATCTGCTATCCTTCATGCCAGCCACTCTGGTGCTCACACAGTAACTGACAACCAAATGAAGAAGATGAGTAAACAGAATGACAATGGGTGGGTAGGGATGCAGGAAGAGTGCAGGAATCAGCCCAAATCGATCACGACTACTTGAAGAATAATTCAAAATAGGAACCCAACTGCTGGATGATTCAGCCGTCATTAATTCCCGCACACACACATGCATACATTCACTCAAATACATCCTGAGCATCTCATGTGTAATCCTTCAATAGTAAGTTACTCATCCAGGCCACAAGCATTTACTGAGCATTGATTCTGAGCCAGGTACTGCTCTGGGGATCCTGAGAGTGAAAAAGCCAGATAGGATGCCTGTACCATTCTGCTCTCTGAACGCAAAGAGGCATGTTCACTGTGGATTTAACATAATGAGTGTCCATATGTGAATAAACTCAAACCAATTGTTTAAAAGATGGCAAAGGACTTGCTTTTTCTTCTATATCCAAGAAATACCCATCTTTCCTGAAAACAACCCATGCATATATTCTAAGTGAGCGTCCAGTCATTTGGTTCAGTTTAGTTCTTAAATATTATATTGTGTAATGAAATAAACATCTAGCAGCTGTAGGATGTTTCCAGTAGATTCATTTAAAATTGGACAAAAGGGGGAAAATTCCAACTTTTTTAGGAATCTGGTTTTTAAAAATATATATTATATATTATATATATATTACATATATATATATATTTTTTTCCCTTCATCCATGAGCCAGAAAATCATAACTAAAAGATGTAGCTGGTACTGAGCTCCTACAACACGAATCAAGAAACAGTTTGAAATTCCAGAGGAATTCTGGGAATTGAAGGTGGAGGATAGGGGATTCCAATCACAGCGGATAAAAAAAGAGTTGAGGACAGTTTAGAAATGAAATACACGATCCATGTATTGGGCATTCACCTCCCGCAGGCCATGTGACATATGTTTTTTGAGAGCAAATGGTGTTTAAATGATTCCCAGTGTATCAATAGATATTCTCAAGTGCAGTTATTTGTACAAACTAGCCATTACTGAAACACATTTTCAAAATTACACTTGAAAGCTTACCTAAACCACACTACTTATGGAGATCAAATTATCCTCCCAGTCTTTAAAACCTATATTGGTTTGTATGGGGACACGTAAAGAGTTGGCAAGTAGTGCAGTTTGCTGACTTTGTGTAACTCGGACATGGTAGCCTGAGGATTAAGTTAAACAATCAGATTTTAAGTTGTAGCCAAAAGCTAAGTAGATACATACCGCTCAGCACCTTTTTAGGACTCCTAATAATGAAAATCATCAAGGCCAAGGGGACTCATAACCATTTTCTCAATAACGTTATCAGTTCAGAGATAGTTTTGCAGTATTTGTATTTAAAAAATAAAGGTTTCGGGCCTCCCTGGTGGCGCAGTGGTTGCGAGTCCACCTGCCGATGCAGCGGACACAGGTTCGTGCCCCAGTCCGGGAAGATCCCACATGCTGCAAAGCAACTAAGCCTGTGAGCCATGGCCGCAGAGCCTGCGCGTCCGAAGCCTGTGCTCCGCAACGGGAGAGGCCACAACAGTGAGAGGCCCGCATACCGCAAAAAAATAAATAAATAAAAAATAAAGGTTTCATGTTTCTTTCCTCCATCTCTCCCTGCGTCCCCACCGCCATTTCAGTCCCTAATCTAAATTAAGAAGCACCCAGAAATAAATGGACTGATAACAAACTATCTAACATGAAGTAAAAAATGTAAATGGAGAAAAGGACATTGGAATGGTCTTGATGAGATAAGGTATAAATTTAGAACTAGAAAGAGTAAAATGGTTTTGTGGTTTTATCTTAAGCTTTCATGGATTTGTTTTTGTGAATCAGAAGATTGAAGAAAACTTTGAAAACCATCTTGACCATCTTACTGCCTCTAAGCAGACAGTACCTCAACCAGTACAAAAGAAGTGTATACTGTCCATTGGGGTGAAGATCTACTGCCAATCCTACTTGATTCCTGGATGTATTACAAAGTTATGTTCAAAAGTACAATAGATAAAAGCAAGCAAAACTACCTATATCCACATCCCCTGTATCACAAATCATCAGGTGTTCTCAGGGCCTAAATAATTTGTTTATAAAGTTCTGGGTTTAGGATTGTTTTGGGGTCACCTTTAAATTGACTGTATATTGGCAGTAGTTCACATCTACCCCATAGGAATTTTAGCACTGAACACATTTAAGCCCATATCTACACTCCCACTTCCCTTTGTGATGTACTACATGTTTTCATACTGTTCCAAACATTTTTCTATGAACCCATCAAGTTGATTTATCCAAAAATGCCACAGTGTCAAGGGAATATCTACTCAATATTTTTTTTCTTCTCTGTCCACTAACCATGTGCTTTAGATAAACAGGATTTCCTCTTTTGACTTTTATAGGTTTGTCAATTGAAAAAACAAAATTAACCTCATGGAAATTGAACAAGTTTGATATCAATTCCTTCATTAGACTACGATTTTTGGTTTCCAGACAACTGAACACTTTGAGACTATTCTAGATATATCTTTGAAGTCTTTATAGAGTCTGATTTCCTCTGCTTAATTACCAAGCAATCCTTTACACTCCAATTAAGGACAACAGATTAAAAATATGACTTCTTACAAGCAGTTTTTTGGCTCTTCCATCAGGTTAATATCAAATGTTCCTGCTACTCAATTTTTTCATCTTTCTTGAAGACAAGGAACTGAATAGCTCCTGCAAGAAACTTTCTATTCTTAGTCATGGTCTTCGTATAAAAGGCAAGTTTTAAAAATAAACGGATAAAAAGTGTTGAAACTTTTCATCAATTCTGGTGATAATGGAAGAATTTTATTATTAAAGAGCGCTTAAAATAGCCCTAGTGATAAAAGAAATTATGCTGATAGCCTGAGAAGATGGGTACCAATTCACATGGCTAGTAAAAGAACAAAATCTGAATACTGGTAAATCATAAGACTAACTTTGATTCCTGTAGCTCTTTTCATACCAAAGTGACTTCAGAACATAATGAAAAATGAAGAGATTACTGATGTAGGTTCCCAAGGGAATTCATTTGGCACAGCTTACCTTGACTGTGAATTCATCTAACTCTGATACATCAACTAAGTCCTCTCATTCCTACTTTCTTCATTTCTCAAAGTCTATTCTGGTTACTAATGGTGAGAGTGTCCTCAGGACTTAATAACGATAAAACTGACCCATACTAAGTTATTATATTTATGAACATACAAATCTTCTCATTATCCACCATAACTATCTTCCCCATTGAGACATTAACTTTTGTTGACTGTCCTCAATTGCATAAAAGGTGATTAATAAATTTCTCAATAAGTTTCTTTAAAATATTTTATGTTTCCTGGAAGGCACAGTACTGTATAACAAATTATCCCAGAACATTAGACCCATTGGCCAAATAAATGGTAGACTAAACACTGAATTTGAAAGAAGGCAGATTAATCAGGAAACACTGTAAATGGAATTGGTAACATTTCAGGCTGAGGAAAACTTGGGTCCATACTGCCTATTATTCCCAACTAGCTATAAATTCACAGTGATGTACTATATTAGAAAGGAAAGTTTTCCTCTGGTCAGTCTGTGAAACTGATTCCAAGTACAATTTTAAAATAATGACCATACTTGTCATAAACCTGGTTTCACACCTAAAACCTCACCCAGGAAAAGCAGTTGTACATTCTGATGTTTCACAAGGCAAGAGAACTGAGGGAACCTGTGAGGAGACACCAGTTCCAATATGGCTGTTCCTGTGAAATATTCTGCAGAATACCCTTAGCCCATCAACTCTTGGCATATTCAGGAGTCTATGTATTTGGATAGAAAATTGGAAGGGAGCTCTTAGTAAATTCTCTTTCCTTTCCATTTCAAAATTAAAGTAGCCAGAGGAGGTAAGCATTGAAACAAGGCATCTCACCTCAACAACTGGGCTCAACGGAAAACATACTCAGAATCTACCCAAGGAGACATGACACTTTTTGCTAAAACTTACTGATACCTCACAGAGACTGCAATGAGCAAGGGTTATTTTTGTAAATGTAACCAGACAGCAAAATATTTTTATGTACTTTGGTATACTTAGTTCATTGAGAAAACCTGTAAGAAAGCAGAGGTACTGTCCTTTGGTTCAAATAAGAATCTGAGATATATAATTAAATCAACACAACCATCCCCATCCCCTTTTTCTGGCTCTCAGAACCCCAATCCACTCAGCTCATATTTCACACTCCATTTACACTGAACTTTCAGTTCCTTGAGCCTTCCACATTTTCTCTCTCACCTCCCAGTCCCATACATGCTGTTTTCACTGTCTGTAACACTCTTTTCTCTCCTTTTCGCCTGGATAATTCCTTCTAGTTTCTCATGTCTTACATTTAATATCACTTCCTCCAGGAAGGCTTCCAAGATCCTTCCACACTAGGTACCTATGAGGCTTGGGGGTAGGTGTGAGTAAACAGCATCCTCCTTCCCCAACAAGAATGGAATTAAATGACAGCTAGGTTAAGAAATCAAGCAAATGGAGATCAAAATACCTTCCTTTTCACTCCTGAAAGCTGGGTTGGAAAACCCAACTTTCATCTGTAGACAAGTGGGCTTGTTGAGATTTTAGTGCTGAATTAGACACTTAGCCACCCATCATTCAGACAGCTGGACAATTGCAAACTCCCCAAGGGGGTTCAAACCTATGAAATTTATAGCACCAAGGGTCACAGAATGTATGCTTTCTGAAGGCAGGCTGATTTGCAGAGAATTAGAGAAAGGAAGAGAGACTAAGCTATGCATATTCCAAAGAGGAGTTGGAAGAGAAGCTGAGAATATTACTTCCTGGCAAGAGTGGTGGAAATAGAACCTGGGAATCAACTCTCACCTTGTGAAAAAAGAGGGGAATAAAGGCTCTTCCCCAGGAAAATGTACTGCTGGAGCGGCCCCTCGCACAGCCCTCGGCCACAGTGGATAAGAGTGCCTGTTTTGTTGCCTGTTTCCCCTGCTAGACCTTCTGCTCGACAAAGTCATTAAGGACCAGCTGCCTCAGGGCCTGGCACAGAGCAGGCACTTAACACACACACATACATCAAAAGAATCGATCTGTCAATTAATAACACATTCTTCTGTTTTTTCCCAAGGAAATCTTCCACTGCTAATGTTAAGATGGAAGAAGTGGACTTCCCTAGTGGCACAGTGGTTGAGAGTCAGCCTGCTGAGGCAGGGCACACGGGTTCGTGCCCCGGTCCGGGAAGGTCCCACATGCCGCGGAGCGGCTGGGCCCGTGAGCCATGGCCGCTGAGCCTGCGCGTCCGGAGCCTGTGCTCCGCAACGGGAGGGGCCACAACAGTGAGAGGCCCGTGTACCACAAAAAAAAAAAAAAAAAAAAGATGGAAGAAGTTACTTGAACAAGGACAGTGCACAGAGCTATCATCCCCAGCACTCTTCAAATATGTTGGTGGAGATAATCTAAGACCTAAAAACGCTGTAGAAAAGACAAGACTTCAGCTATTTTCCGGGAAAAATGCTGAATCTCAGATTGGTTACATTCTTGATTTGTGGCTGAGGCAAAGGACAAAGCAGAAGTGGAGAGAGGAGGAGGAGGAGGTAATACAGAAAAAGGACTGATGCTCAAAGGCATAAAATATATGCAGACATCACACTAATGCTCAATATTTTTAAATATCCCAAATCATTTAAAAATTGTTGGCAAGAAGACTATTTCTATTTGGCAATTCTCTCTCTCTCTCTCTCACACACACTCACACTCACACACACACACACACACCACATGTTCCCAAGTTACACATCCTCAGTTCTCCAGGAGGTATAGAACCGCTTTAAAAGTAGCTGGTCGACCGGTAGGGAGTGGAAACTAACAAGAGTTGGCAAAGATGTGAAAAAATTGGAACTCTCATACACTGCTGGTGGAAATGTAAGATGGTGCAGTGCAGCCACTTTGGAAAACAGTCTGGAAGTTCCTCAAAAGTTATATACAGTGTTATATATGACCCAGAAATCCTGCTCTCAGGTATATATGCATGAGAACTGAAACTTTATTTCCACACAAAAAAACTTGTATATGAACATTTAGAGCAGCAAAACTCATAATAGCTAAAGACTGGCAACAACCCAACTGTCCATCAGCAATGAGTGGATAAACAAAATGTGGTATGTCCATACAACGGAATTTATTCAACAATAACAAGAAATGAAGTACTGATACATACTACAACTTGGAAAAACCTTGAAAAGATTACACTAACTGAAAGGAGGCAGTGACAAAGGACCACATATTATATGATTCCATTTATATGAAATGACCAGAATGGGCAAACTCACAAAAACAGAGACTAGATTAGTGGCTGCCGGGGATGGTAGGGTTGAGGAGAAGTGGCAAGTGGTGGCTAATGGGTAAGGGAGTTGCTTTTGGGGGTGATGAAAATGTTCTAAAATGTATTGTAGTGATGGGGGCACTACTCTGTGAATATACCAAAAACCAGTGAACTGTACACTTTACAGAGGTGAATTATAGGGTATGCGAATTGTACCTCTACAAAGCTGTTACTAAAAACAAAGCGGGGGGTGGGGGGTGGTATGGGGCAGAGTGTGGGTCTGGGACCTCCAGAAATCACTACATCCTGAGATTGGACTACTCCAGACTGCCCCACCTGTGGCAGGGAGACTGTTAGCGTAGGAGGCACTGCTCAGGGCCCCCATTCTTTAAAGATTCACACGGCTGACCTCTCACCCATGCCTGCTTTATTTATGAGATGATAAGGGTGCAGTAAGTAATTCTGAAACCAACCTATTTGGTAACACTTTTAAATACATCAAAATGAGTGACTCATGAGAAGAGACAAAGGAAACTAGTTTATAACAACCGGCTCTGATGAGATGCTTTCCACCAGATAGAGGCGGAATGGTCTGCAAGTTAGGACCCACACTGGCGTGCTCACAGCAGGCAGATCAGCTTTCAAGAAAAGGAAAAGCCTGAGACATTTGCCCAGGGTGTTGTGTCCAGAAAATACCTGAACTATCTCCTATCCTTCTCGTTGTACTAGGATGTGGGGTATAAAGCACCCATGACTAGGTGCCAGCCTTTTAAAAGAAGCTGTCTTCTTTAATCTTCACACCAACCCTAGCAGAGAGATGGCATTATTCCCATTTTGTAGGTGAGGAAATAAACTCAAATTCCAATAGAAACCATTTCAGAGGAAGTTACCCTAGGTTGCAGCGTGCTCTGACTCCAGAGGCCACGTGGCCTCCCTCTCCTATGCATGAGCACAAGCAGAACTGCTCCCTCGACTAGTCAAGAGAACCCAGGGCAGAGGTTCCCAGTGGCTTTGAGCCCACCTCCTTTGTCCCAGGACACCCTTGGCAGTTGGGTGGATCCGTGGTCTAAGTCCCTGAAGTCAAGAGTAGACAAAAATCTATCCGTCACTCACCAGGACAGATACAAACCTCAAGATAATTTGTTTTCCAATGGTTTTGGCTTAAAGCTCTGGTTTGGCATTGGCTTTTTAGCAACTAACAGCTGTAGGCAATTTTCACACAGAATAAAGACATCAATAGGGCAGAGAGTGGAATTTTCTCCTTTATGAATACAGAACAGTGAGCTGTCTTCAAGATGTACATGGAGCTGCCACCACAAAGGCTCTGGCTTGGGTCTCATTTGGGGAGGCTGAGAGAATACAATTGAAAGGACAATGGAGGTGGATGCTTTGAGTGGTACTCTCTCTGCCCACCAGCTCCACTACCACTGAGGAGGCCTTCATCTATCAGCAATATCTGTCTCCTTAGGTTGACTTTTGGTTTTAAAATACTTTAACTGGGCAATAACACCAAGCACATCAGTGCATCATTACTGCCTTTCTTGACAGCCATCCTGATACATGATTCACTGCCCATCCCTGGGAAAGGACGGTGTCCTCCACCCATCCCAATCACCTCAGGCTTGGCCATGTGACTCGTGGTGCCAGTCTCTACAGAAGGATGATATGTCCTTACCCTGCGTGATGTGCATTGGCCAGAGAAATGTGGGCTAAAGTGACACGTGTCATTTCCAAGCATAAGCTTAGAGCCTGTTAGCAGTTCACCATGTCTCTCTTTCCTATTCCATGAGGCCTGGGTCTTGGTCTTGAGCAGAATAGGGCACAGAGCAGAAGCACAGCTGACTCACACTGGACATGCAGCATCAGCAAGAGATAAGCCTCTGCTGTTGTAACCACTGAGATTTTGCTATCACAGGATAAACTAGCTGCAGATGACCGAGACGGCCATGAACAATGATCCCCTCCACTTCTCTTCTCACTTTCTATCCCTCCTCACAACTCACCTCCTCCAGAAAGCCTTCCCTGACCACCCTCCTCATCATTGTGTCCTACACCCCAAAACACATTTACACAGAGGTGTGTGTGCTTCTTCCTTTGGTGGCATTATAACTCTTGTTATACTCCTGAAACTCTCAGCTCTTTGGGAGCAGGTTCTAGTTTTCCGTTTTGAATCTCCTCGCTAGCATCTACAACAGAGTTCTGCATGCAGTGGGAATGGGAGAGGGAAGAGAGAGATTCCTGAAACACTGAAAATATTCAACGTCATCAAGTGTAAACATGCTGCCAGGAGTCATCTCTTTTCCCCACCGATTTTGGTTGGGAATCAGCCCATTAATCCACTCAGGAGGCCAGAACTCAAACATCAGCTTCATAGTACTCTCTCTTCTTGGTTTATCTCGTAAGAGAAGCTTAGAGGTGAATCCTGGTCCATCAAAGCTGGAGTGACAATCAGTTCAGTTATTAGCCCTTGAGGGCAGTGACACAGCCTACATTACTTTTTTGACCTAAGATTCATGTAAAATGATAGCAGTCTCTAGTATCTGTTGAACAATATAAATGGTCTGATTAGAACTAACTCCATTACAAAATGCCAGTGGTGATCAAGGGACGATAGAGTCCTCGTGTAACGTCTACTGAACCCCTAAGAAGGCGCAGGCTTTGGGCCATTCCCACTCTGCATTATTCTCATTTAGACATTACATCAAACCTAGGAGGAGGTGTTTTTTTTTTTTTTTTTCTTCTGCTTTCCAGAATGTAGGCTCGGAAAAGTCATATGCTGTTTCCATACTGATACAAATAATAAAGTCAGAGCAGTAATTTGAATCAAGGTCTTCCTAATGCCCGTGCCAGTGCCCTTGACTGTGCCGTAATATCCTCCGGAACACAGAATGGAAAGAAATACTACTTCGCAGGTGCTTGAAAAACTAAGTTGAAGAGAGCACCTACATCTCTTGATGAATGGGTCCTACACTAGATACATCCCCTCACTTCAGTAGAGTGGAGTCTAAAATATGATAGTATCTATAAGAAGCTTCCCACAACAGCTATTATTGCAGTCCTATCATTAGGCTAAATAATTACACTCTACTTAAGTAATAATGTCTTTCATCCAAGGATCAAGGACAGGAGTGATAGTATGACTAATTTTTTAAAAGATACCATTACTACACACTGGGAGTGGCGGGAAGCATGGGGTAATCCCAGCAGGTGTGAAGCAGATGAAGGAAATATCTGTGCACACAAGCATCTCAGGTTGGGATGGGGAGGAATTAGAAAGGGCAACTCAGGACGCAGTCGTGCCACATATCTGAAGACCTAAAGGTCTAAGTCCCTCCACTTAAAGCACCAGCAAAGCCCTCTGATGTAGCGATGCTACCCTTTCCTTTCTCCTTCTCCACAGGCTCAGTGCTGACAGTTGCGGGTGCAGATCAAAGGGACGGATGGGGGCCATTTCACTGAAGAAAGGCAAGCCTGTGTCTAACCCAACTGTCCACATCCTCTCCCCTCCATCCTGGATAGCCCCGACGACCCCTGGGATGGAAGTCTGAGACTCACCACGAGTTCACTGAACATGACATCCAGCTCCTCCACAGGGGGCATGGGTAACGCTGGCTCCATGGTCTGAAGCGCAAAGTTGCTATCATTTCGCAGCCGATACGTGATTTCTGGGTGATCATTATTTCGGAAACAGCAGAAGATGAATGAAATCCCCCGTCCACCTCTCTTCCTCGGGGCCATGGCTGAATTCTGTTCTATTTCTTGACCGATTAAACTCTGCGAAAAGAGGACATGACATGTTAAGAATACAAAAATGGATAAGATATATATAGTTTTCAAGTCAGACCAATTCAAGAAAGAGCCCGGGGCTTCCCTGGTGGCGCAGTGGTTGAGAGTCCGCCTGCCGATGCAGGGGACACGGGTTCGTGCCCCGGTCTGGGAAGATCCCACATGCCGCAGAGCGGCTAGGCCCGTGAGCCATGGCTGCTGAGCCTGCGCGTCCGGAGCCTGTGCTCTGCAAGGGGAGAGGCCACAACAGTGAGAGGCCCGCCTACCGCAAAAAAAAAAAAAAAAAAAAAAAAAAAAAAAAAAAAAAAAAAAAAAAAAAAAAAAGAAAGAGCCCGGTGAGCCAGAGGCAATGTCAGTGGAGCCAACACCTGGAGGCAACGTCTGAAGGGCATAAGGGACAAGCCCGAGAGGCTGGGGTCCACCTGGGCAGAGAGCACATGCCCATCTAGGCACTTGTTCAGTGTTTCCTATGACCCACTGCTGAGCAAGCAGTAACACTCCAGCCACCTCACGCCATGGCAAACGCTCCAATCCCATTGGGCTCCAGGCTATTCTCTGCACATCATGTGCTCTTTCTTGCCAACCCATATTGTTCTTGTTACTCTCCTGCAAGAATGACCTTCTCGGGCTTCCCTGGTGGCGCAGTGGTTGAGAGTCCGCCTGCCGATGCAGCGGACACAGGTTCGTGCCCCGGTCCGGGAAGATCCCACATGCCGCGGAGCGGCTGGGCCCGTGAGCCATGGCCGCTGAGCCTGCGTGTCCGGAGCCTGTGCTCCGCAACGGGAGAGGCCACGACGGTGAGAGGCCCGCGTACCGCAAAAAAAAAAAAAAGAATGACCTTCTCTTCCTTGCCACCTAGAGGATCTCTTACTTATCCTCTAGGGTTTGATTGCAATTTCTCCTTTACTTTCCCCAAGCAGAATTAATAATATATATGCTAAGACATATCTATCCATTCTAGCTCATGTCACAGTCGAAGTTCCTTAGGAATGTGTCTTCCTATTAGACTGGCATAACTCAAAGCAGGGGGAAGGGGCTGTGTATCAAGCAACTTGGTGGCCCTAGTGCCCCGCACAGCACCAGGAAGTCAGAAGACACTCAGTTAATGTTGATTGTGTTGAATAAATTCATAACAAAGGAGGAGTGACTTAACACGAGCTAGAAGGGTCCGAGATTTTCAAACAGAAAAGATCAAATGAATTCACTGATAGAGAGGTGGTTAAATAAATGATAGTATATTCACATAATGGAACATTACACACTCACTAAAAAGAACGAGGCATCTATGTATGTAGATATGGAAAAATGTTCAAGATACTATGTGATATGTATACTATATACTACAGGATTACATGTTTTAAAGCATTTATGAACATATGTCAGGAAGTGTTATCGGCAGTAACCTCCAAAAGGAGGGGATGGGAGAACTACTCCTTTTCACTTTATACCCTTTTGAATTTGAATTTTTACCATAAAAATACATTTTTAATGACTGCATAGTTTTTTTTAAGTTACGACTGC
The DNA here is from genome assembly GCF_964165515.1 of Mesoplodon bidens. Classification (NCBI taxonomy): domain Eukaryota; kingdom Metazoa; phylum Chordata; class Mammalia; order Artiodactyla; family Ziphiidae; genus Mesoplodon; species Mesoplodon bidens. The sequence continues at coordinate 136,517,898 of NC_138178.1, read as the reverse complement.
ATGTATTGTCTTAGAAAAATTTCTAAGTTATCTGTCAAGTGAAAAAAGCAACTCAAAGAATAATGTGTATAACATGTGCCATAATGTCTTTTAAAAACAATCTTACACAAAAACCTAAATAATTTACATGGGACTGCATAGCAAAAGGCTTAGAAAGATACACAGCAATTTCCTAACTCTGAGAGAGGAAGGGGTTGGGGAAAAGGCAAGAAAGGAAACACACTTTTTATGATATATATATATATATATATATATATATATATATATACATTATGATGAGAGCATATTCCTGTATAACTTCTGTAGATTTTCAATTTTTAAAAAGAGATGGGATTGAAAGGAAAAAGAAAGGTGGATTATGAGTTGGCCCTTGGTGAGCTGGAAGGGCAGAGGAGGAGAGCCACATCTGTGCCAGGAAGATGGCAGGAACAAGGGCGTGAATTCCAGGGAGGAGCCAGGGGGAGTCAGCGTAGAGAGGAGGGCTGGTGTGGAGAAGCTGCAACCCAGGCTGAGGAGTCTGGATTTATCCCACAGAAACTGGCAGTCACACTTAAAAGCCTCCCCTACACTTCTCTCTTTAAAAAAAAAAAAAAAAAAAAAAAAATTAGAGAAAGCAGATGTGGTTGGGTCTTGACTACTCTTATTCTTTAGAGCTGTGGGCACATGACTTTGATGAGAAGTTACAGTGACCGCTGAGCACCACAGAGAGTGCACAACAGATGATCAGACAATGTATTAATGTTCCCGTCCTGACAAACACAGCACGTGCTGAGACACAGGGCTAACACTACAGCAGGCACTTCCTGAGACAGAAGAGAAGACCTGAGGGGGAGGCAGAGGCCCGCAATTATCCTCGAACTGATTTCTATGGGTGACTCCATAGAAACAGGGTCAGAGCTGTGTCACCCCCCAGGATGAATTTAAAACCAATGGGTAGGGCTTCCCTGGTAGTGCAGTGGTTAAGAATCCGACTGCCAATGCAGGGGACAGGGGTTCGAGCTCTGGTCCGGGAAGATCCCACATGCCGTGGAGCAACTAAGCCCGTGTGCCACGACTACTGAGCCTGCACTCTAGAGCCCGCGTGCCACAACTACTGAAGCCCGTGCACCTAGAGCCCGTGCTCCGCAACAAGAGAAGCCACTGCAATGAGAAGCCCGCGCACTGCAACGAAGAGTAGCCTCCACTCTCTGCAACTAGAGAAAGCCCGCACGCAGCAACGAAGACCCAATGCAGCCATAAATTAAATAAATAAATTTATTAAAAAACAAAACAATGGGTAAAGCTGTAAGGAGACATAAGGAAGAATTTTCTAATGTCTATGATAGGGATAGGATGCAGGTGAGGAGTCCCTGGCTCCATTGTCTTCAGACTAAAGTTAGCTGTTAGAAATGCCTAAGGTGTGTAAGGTACCCCAACTCTTAGATGGGAGACGGGAGAGAGATTAGAGATTTTCAGCAAGTGTTGACGTGAGCTTCTCACTCCAGCTTCAATTCCAGCAGCTCTGCTTTTATCCATTTTTGGATATTGATATATTAGGTATCGATCTTATTTTATAAAAACGTCCTGAGGCTACTCACTGCAATTATAAGAACATGCAAAGGCCACACAACAGCCTCCAAGGGCATCACAATCTGGCTCCTGCCTGCCTCCCCACCTCACCCTGTAGCTTTCTTCATATGGGTCACTGCACTTCAACTACACTGGCCATGCTGGGTCCTGCCTCAGGGCCTTTGCATCAGCCATGTCCTTGACTGGCGTGTTCTGGCCACATCTGTGCACGGCTGGTTCTTTTCATCATTAAGGCCTCAGCACGAATTTCACTTTCTCAGAAAGCCATCCCCAACCACTGTATCTGCCCCAGTCCTGTTCCATGCTCCAGTCACTCTCTATCCCTTTACCCTGTTTGAAGTTCTTCAGGGCAAGTACTACTATTTCAAATTATCCACTGTGATTATTTCATGGGGGCAGGGGCCTTGCATATATTGCTCATTGCTGTGCCCCCAGCACATGACAGTACATGGGACACATGTACATGGGATACTCACATATTTAACAGCAGACTTTTACATAAAGTCTCATTTAAACAAAGGACTTTACATCAAAAAAATTTTAGACTATGGGGCATGGGGATGAAAGTCAAGGGGTCTTTAAGCTTTATCTGTACGATTTAAATTCTTAAAGAACAATGTATCCATACATCACTTATGCATTTAAAAATAAAAGTATACACACAGAAGAGAGACCAGAAGCAAATGTGTCAACATTTAACAATGGTTAATTCTGCATAGTGAGGAAATGGATGTCTTCGTTGAACTTTGTTCTTGTTCTTAAGTTTTTTATAAGTAAAATCCAACTTATGGACTTTCAGCATCTCTTCTAAATCAGAGAATCCAATTCCAAAATCTGTCACCAGTTTCTTGATTGTGTAATGATGCAAACTCGGGTAAAAATTCTCATAAACAACTATGTTTTGCAAACACTTCTAGAGACAAGCTCTCCACTCACTTTAAGGGATAGTGGCTTCTGAAAGCCAGCAACTGGAAGTCCTGAGTTGGGAAGGGAGAAAAGAGGTTAAGAGTAAGGTATCGGTCATGGAGCCCTCTGTGATGACCTAACTGACTCTGGGATAAAGACTTAGCCGAGATACCAATATCCCATTCTGTTGAAGCATACATCTCCTGACCTAGGGAGTACTTATGCAAGGTCATATGAGACATATGCAGTACCTGGGATTCCTTTGGTAAATGTGTATTCATATCTACTATATGCCAGGCATGATAGTAGATACTTAAGGATACAGAAAGGAGTGGGTCACTAGGAGCTTATAATCTAGGGGGAGAGAGTAGTGCACCAAATTATTACAAAAGTAATATGACATGTTATACAGTTAAGTGCTATGTAATCAAGCAGGAACTATGTAGGGAAGAATCTGGTCCCTGATGCTTGTGTGGAATTTTGACAGATGTTAGAAAGCAGGGCACTTAGGCAGAGGGACCAGTGCAATCAAAGGCATGAGCTGGGAAGGGGCATGGAGTACACAGGGAGTGAGGGGTGGTATGGTGCAGGTGGTGCTGTATAACATCCTGGAGGGTCTCATCTCCCTACTTAAAACCTACCAGTGGTTCCCCAACACCATTCTAAATTGGCTTTCAGTGTGCCATCAAATCCAATTCCAACTCACTGTTTCTGTCTTTTCTATTTCCTTAAAAGTATCCTACACTTAGCCAACAGACCGTTTTCCATGCCCCATAAATATCTTGCACTCCCATCATCTTCCATCCAGGTGGTCCACTCATTTCTTCTGCCCTTATCTTTGTCAACAGTGTCCCCACCCTGACAGTACCAATGCTGAGAGTACTCAATGCAGTAAGCCTCATCTGCTGGTGGTAGATGAAATTTGGTTCAACATTTCTGAAGGGCAATTTATTAAGGCCTTAAAATAGTCACAATTTTGACCTAGAATTTCAACTTCTGGAAATATATTCCACGGATATATTCAGAGACACTGTCAAAGGTGTTTTTATAAAAATTTTCAAAGCTATAAGAGCTCTGAAACAAGGGGATGCAAGAACAAAGCTATAAGAGCAAATAAACAAGGGCATAAAACAGATGTTAGTAATAGAGAACTATATGAAAAGGGTAAAGTATGGTACAACTAGATGATAGACCACAATGCAATCCTTTGAAAAAGAATATTTAATACAAGGATATATCATACAGCACAGGGAATATAGCCAGTATTTTATAAAAACTATAAATGGAATATAATCTGCAAAAATTCTGAATCACTATGTTATACACCTGAAACTAATATAATATGGTAAATCAACTATAACTTAATAAAAATATTAAAAAGAATATTTAATGACATGCAAATACTTATGATATATGAAATAAAAAATAGGTACACAATGTCCCATTTATGTACGAAAAAATGTATATGTTGATACATGGGCAGAAAAGAAGGACAAGAGAAATACACTAAAATATGAGCAGCATTTAGCTCGTGTCAGCTGTATGGATTACTTTTAAAAAACCCCAAAACTCTTGTATTTTCCAAGTTGTTCTCACAATACTACTTTCACAATAAAATGAGGTAAGATTTTTAAAAAACACTTTATATGATTATTTGTTTATGTGACAGAGAAGGGGGAAATGTGTACGCAAAACTGTTCCTATCAAAAACTTCTAAGTTATGGTGATCTCCACACCAGCTTCTCAAACTATCTGTGGAGAAGGACGGTTTTCCCACCAATCTGTAACAAACGTATTTTTGTAAAATACAGTACAAATATCTCAGCAATGTCAAATTGCTATAAGGCTTTCTCTAAGTGTACAATTCTTGCACTTTGTTAACCAGCAGGTAGGCAGCAATGGCACTGATGTACACCAGGAGATGGGAGATAAGACTTATCTCATTAAACTATAACTGTTCATGTTTGTCTCCGGTGTGTGTCCTCAGGGCAGGAACCACATCCCACTCAGGTGTCCCACATACCCTACCACTGCTGGTCCGTCAACTGAAGAGAGACTGTTCAGAGGCTACTGTCAAGGTCCAACTGCACGCGCAAGCGTGTGGAAGAGGGCAGGGGAGGCAGCGCTCAGGCTGCTCGGAGATGAGGTCAAGGAAACAAGGCAGGCGAAGGCCAGCTCACGGACGGTCCATGCTCAGCCTTCAAGTTCATTGGCAGACAGTCTTGCTAACCTACCCACCCATCTGAACATGATCTGGGCCTGTTAGCATTTTGAGACCCTCTACAATGCACAGCCAACAGGTACGGTAATCTGTGGTCTGGGTCTTTCTTCCCCCATTGAAGAGTCAACTCCATAGGGAAAAGTGCCCACGGCATGTGTTGCACAGCGCCTCACACATATAGGAGGGCAATCAATGTATTTGAGAAACTAATAAAGAGAGCAATTACTTTACTTTTGCATTTTACAAGTTGTTTCGCTTAAACACAAGTTATACTACGTTCTGGCGGTATAGAAGAGGGGCGCAGAGGAGACATTAAGATCTAAGAAAAATCAGTCCAAAGCACTTTTCAAGTCTTAAAAATATGCCAACAGTTCTATAAACAGAAGAATACTAAGGGGTCTTGGCTAATTTCTAAGATGGGTAATAAGATATAGAGCCTATTACATTTAAGGACCTAATTGAAATCATTTTAATAAGGACAAATATTGCCTTTGATAGATGACTTGTGTTTAAAAGCCTCAGTAAATCCCAAAGACCAAGTTTTTATTCTGGCTCCTCTGTGGAACCCCAAATACAAGGTCCTCCACTAAGCCCATCCTTAAACTGTAGATGACGGCAAAACTTTGAGATTTCCATCCAACAAGCAACCATTTTTAATGCACTTGCTTGGAGCTCCACTGTTCCGAGCCTAGTTTCCTAGATATAGACCAAAACAGGAAGCAAAAGTACTCATCCCACTTGGCCCCTTAGTGGCAGTAGGCACGTCTGGCCAGCTCTCTTAACTGCTCTACGATCACTTCACTAATGAGTGATCCCAACAACTGCCTGTGTACAAGACTCTAGGAGCACATTCACACCCATCACTTCTTTCCATCATCCCCCTTTGACACATGAGATTTAAGAGGAGACTTGGCAGGGAGTGGGGCAATTAGGAAGAGTAATTTGAGAGAGACTTGATTTGCTGGTGAAGGCAAAGAGATGTTTATTCAGAACAGCCTAATTGTTGGGAGTGGGGTTTGCAGAGGTCAGAGAACCTGCTTGCTTAGTTCAGCCTCCTTTCATCTCTCACGTGAATGACTACAACAGCTTCTTAACTCCTCTTCCTGACCCCAGTCTAGGGGTGGACAAAGCTTTGCTGAAAAGGGCCAGATAGTAAATATCTCAGGCTTTGTAGGCCATTAAGCCTCTATCACAACTGCTCAAGCCTGCCACATCATGAAAGCAGCCACAGACATCTGTGAACAAGGGTGTGTGCCTGTGTGCCAATAAAACTTTATTTGTGGACACTAAAGTTGAATTTTATATAACTTTCTCATGTCACAAATATTTATTTTAAACCATTTAAAAATGTGGAAACCATTCTTAGCTCATGGAACATACAAGAATAGGTGGTGTGCCGACGTGGGCCCGCGGGCTGAAGGCTGCCAACAGCTGCCCAAATCCATCACATTTATCCATTTAATTCATTGTGTCCCATGTTTATCAAGTATCAATCAGGTGCCAAACACTGTGCTAGGTACTAAAGAGAAAAGGCTGAAAATAAGAGAATGTGTCTTTAGGGAGCTTATTTGACTTGAAAAAGGCAGGTAAAAGAATCAAGTAAACTATAACATAATTACTGATTTTAGTTAGTGTTACAGGGTGCATGCAAGAAGAAAATGAAAGAAAATGGTGGTGATGGTACTGGTGGGAGGGGACAGCTACTTTAGATAGTGTGATCTGAGAGGGGGTATTTAAAGTGAGGATTGATGCATAAATGGGACCAGCTCTGCAGAGTGTCAGGGAAGAGGACTCCAGGCAGCAGGAGTGTGTGCAGAAGCCCAGGGCAGGTGGGGACCTCAGCACACTTGAGTCGGGGAGAAAGACTAGTGGGGCTGGAGCACAGCGAGTAACGGGAGTGTTGTTAAGAGAGATGAGGTTGCAGGGGGCAGGGGCCCAGACCCCAGGGCCTTGTACACCGGAGTGAGGAATCTGGGATTTATTCTCAGCACGTCATAAATCCGACTGTGTCACTTGGCTCTGCAGTGTCTCCTGGATATGGTCCAACTTCCCAGCCTGGACCAAATAAAGACCCTCCTTTATTTTCTACCCTCTTCTCCCACACCCTAAATGCTGTGCACCCCTGTGCCCGCCCCATACACACATGCCCGCAGCAGTAGTTGCACCTCTGAGCCCATCCCTCTGCAGTCCCCTCAGCCTAGGTGCTCCTTTCCATCTTTACCTGACTGTCTTCCACTTACCAGTCAAGACCCCACTCCAATACTGCTGCTTTTATCACCCTTAAATGTCCCAGAGATGGTCACACATTTCTTTCCACACCTCCGGCACCATATACATAGTTGAGTCTTTTTTTGGTTTGGGTTTTTTTTTTAAATTCATGTCTGTTTCCCCCACTAAACTATGAGATCCTAAAGGCAGGGGCCAAGTTTCATTCAGTGCCTGGCACACAGTATATTTGCAATAAATGTCTGTTGAATGCAAAAGCACAAATGCCTAAGTGAACAGATGGTCTCATCTCTGAACTTCAGGGTGGTGCAACTCGGTGTTCTTCCCACAGTTGCCTGTAGATCTGTTTTTCACAACTGCCAAAACATTTGAAGGCAATCAGATTGCCAAGTGCTCTTTAGCCACTTGTCAAGATTTCTGATGCTGACAGTAGCCTCACAAACAGACTTCATCCTGGGGGTATCTGCAGCTTCCCTACAGTGAGAAATTTCTCTCTGGCCGAACTGGCTAGTACTTGGTTTTTCCACCCATCCTCAAGTAAACTCCACTGGAAACAAATCCACTGATAGAATCTTTTAGACATTTTCCCCACTCCTTACATTCAGTGAACACTTCGCCCAAGATGTATTCACTTACTCAGCTATCATACCTGAGCCTCAATAGGCCAGACTCAGTGCTAGGTGCTAGAGAAATAGGTGAAGAAAACTCACAGATTAGGGAGGTCACACCTAGTGGGGACATTTAGGGAGCAGTGAAGTCGGTCCTTTCGGCCACTGAAGAGGAAATGTGTAGTTACTGAAACCAGCAGCCAACGTTTCCACATCTTGGCTCCCTTTTCAATCAGATCGGCCTGAGGGAAAGGACTAATTCCACCAGGACAGCTGGGCCCTCAACCAGAACACATCTTCTCATCTCAGCTTCTGGCCCTGCTGCAGAGGGGAGAAGGTGCTTCTGGGACACCCAAACTGCAATCCACCTATAGCATTACCGATGACTATTGCTATGCCGTGCACAAGGAAGCAATTAAAAAGCTACTTAAGATTCTGGAGCAGGTGCATTTTGCTTAGCAAAGAATCAGAAATTTAATCCATCTGTGGCCTAGCTCGAAGTCAGAGTCATTTGTATTGCTCTTTACCAAAACAAACAAGAGTCTCAATGTGATAACAGTCAAAAAATGAGGACCAAATTTGCGGGAATGTTGTTTACGATTATGATGAGAAAAAAAAACAAACAAACTAGAGAACAAAAACAGTCCACAAGAAAACCCCCTTTAATACTTTTCCTTTGATAATGCCAAGTCACAATACATACGTAATATGGAAAGTTTGCTTTCCACAAAGCTACACATGAGCAGTACCTAACATATGGGGGAAACTGGAAGGTCGTGTTGACAAAATAGATTTGCACTGATACATACATCAGTCTCACTGGCTCATCAGGGACTTATGGCACACATTTATAAGATGGCTGAGGGTTACACTCACTGGCTAAGTTACCAAGGTCTTCCTCTAACCAAAGTGGTTACAGGGGAAACAACAGCTTAGATGCTGAAGGAAGGGAAAGAAGGAGACGGTGAGTCCCTTCCTGCCACCAACTTGGTTAAACAGTTGAGAATTCCTGCATGGACACACGAAACACAGTGGGCACCATGTATGTTGAGCTCCGCGTCTATTATTTTAATCAAGACAGTATTTCGCATTTAATTCTCCAGTTATCATTCTACCACTCAAAGAGTGTCATTGTTTATTATAAATGGTCTCTGGAATTTCTGAAACAATGTCACAGACATAAAAAGAGGGGCAAGAAAAAAAATGCCACAAGTGCAATTTTAAAGAGAAAGGTTAAGAGAACCCTCAGTTTTCATTAGCGAACCTATTGTTTTCAGAGCTGCAGTTTCCCTCCCATTTTGCAGAGGGCCCTGACATACGACTTGGGTTTCAACATGTTCATGTTAACCCGAATTCTCTTATCAAGAAGAATGTGAAGGGAAAAAATTGCTTTGCTTCTTTCCTTGGCCATCTCTCTCCCATCTCACATTCCTCATGTCTGGTTTCATTTCAAGAACACCAGATGCCAAATTCTATTTGGAGCTTTAAAAAATGATGGGTTGCAGTCTAAAGGTTGTAGGAGAAACGTCTGTAACGGAATGTGTTTTCCCCGTAAGTTTCAACATCCTCTCCATCAGGAAACGGAAAGGGCGTTTCTCAGTAAGTGAGTCCAGTGGAGGGACAGCCCTTCCCACACGCTTGGTCCCCAAAGGATGTTCTAATAGGGCACTTCTTGGAGTGGCTCCTGGAAATTCACCCAGCAGTCAATCCTCTCAACCCAGTGACTTTTCTGAGACAAGAGGAGAACAATGAGGGCATCCCACCATGGACGGGGAAACCAAAATCCAAACATTCAAATAGGCCTCTGGCACCCTGAAAACACTTCCTGCTCCACTGTGTAAGCAGCACAGCAAAAGCAAAGCACACTCCCTCCTCTGGGTCCGCCTGCATCAGTGTAGGCGGGGGGGCGTGCAAAGTGGAAGCCAGAACCAGTCCCCTTCCTTCCCTACTTCCTCCCGAGATAAGGGAGGAAGGAACCCAAATGAAGTGCATGCACACCCTCAAGCCAGCCAAGCCTCAACCAGCACATAGTCAACAGGCTTGTTCCAGGCCCAAGCCATGGACTCCTGCCAGAAAATAGCCCCTCCTCACATAAAGAGCAAAGGAGGGGACCTCCAGGTCTCTACCCTGAAAAGCTGGCAATGACTATTCTGTCATGACTCAATGCTTTAACCGTGGGTTTAGGGCATAAATCCCTAAAGCCAATATAACACAGATCTCGAGTTAGGAAGTTTGTGCAGTTCATGTGACAGAAACCAGTCTGGAAGCCAGGACATCTAGTCTAGATCATCTGGGAGAAGAGCCAAACCAAGTGTCATTGGAGCTCCCCACCAAACAAAGCGCAATCTCGCCAGAGGGCCTGTTACTAGTCTGTGAGGGAAATCAATAAACAAATTTAAACCCACACTGAAAGAAATGCAAATCATTTTCCCCCTTTGAGTTTTCTACCTCCCTGACTCTAAGGGACCCACTCAGAGTCTTTAAAGACAAATTGAGGGCTTCCCTGGTGGCGCAGTGGTTGAGAGTCCGCCTGCCGATGCAGGGGACACGGGTTCGTGCCCCGGTCTGGGAGGATCCCACATGCCGCGGAGCGGCTGGGCCCGTGAGCCATGGCCGCTGAGCCTGCGCGTCCGGAGCCTGTGCTCTGCAATGGGAGAGGCCACAACAGTGAGAGGCCCGCGTACCGCAAAAAAAACGACAACAACAACAACAAAACCAAACATAAAGACAAATTGAGACAAACCCCCTATAACTGGGGGTTATACAAACATAAGAAGCTACCACTCAAACGGCCAGCTTTGTCACATCGAAGCTCTCACTCTTCCAAGAGGCCAAGTTTTGTTCTTCAACGAATATGTAAAAGAATGCAACTTTCCTGAATCACCTAATAGCTCTTTTCAGAAAGGGTAGGACAGTAAGATAGCACAGCCACCAGAAAAGAGTACTTGTACATTTTAGGACACCAGCAATCACCTGTAGTCTATATGCTCTGGTCCTCTGGTGATCCGACTGAAACAAGCCCTAAAGGTCAGAGTCTTCACCACTTCAGGTCAACGTGCTGCGTCTTAAAAGGTCTCCCCACGGAAATGACCACACTTGAGGTGTCAGACCTTCCCAAACAAGCGGCCAACCCTCTGGTGCCATCCACAGAGAATATGCAAATGACATTAAAAAGACATTGTCTAAAAAGAAACATAGTATTAGGCATTTTTTGGAACCTCCTAACTGAAATGATTCTGGCAAATTCTGAGAGAAAAGAGGGTGAGCAGGTAAGTACAGTTAACCCTTGAAAAACAAGGGGGTTAAGGGCTCTGATCCTCCACACAGTAGAAAATCTGAGTGTAATTTACAGTTGGCCCACTGCACACTCGGTTCCTCCCGTATCCACGGTTCTGCAAACGAGGATTCAACGAAGTGCGGATCATGTAGCACTGTAGTATTTACTGTTGAGGAAACTCCAGGTACAACTGGACCTTCACAGTTCAAACCTGTGTTGTTCGAGGGTCAACTGTACTTGATTTGAACAACTATGTTTTCCAAACCTTCAAGCAAAATTTAGTGTGATTTAGAAAAGATAAACTGGGGGAGTACTCTAGGCCGAGGACTCACGACACATCCTCCCAGTAATATTATCAGCAGAGGACCAGAGCATATAGACTACAGGTGATTGCTGGTGTCCTAAAATATACAAGTACTCTTTTCTTATCTCCCCAGTGAGGCCATAAGACGTGGTCCCCTGGAAAAGTGAGTACTGCTGCTGACCCTCACAGCCCCAAACCAGATGCTGTTCAATCTTACTCCTTCTCAAATAGTATAATTATATTTTATCAAGGCCAAGTAGGTATAATTTCTATTTCTACACAAACCTCCATGGAAAATAACGTCTCCGTCGCCTGGTATCGTAGGTAAACTACAGGTCTCTGGACTGAAAATAAAGAAATAAAAACTTGCCTAGAGGGTTTATATGTTTTCATGTTTACTGAAAGCAAATTTTAAAACTCACTGATTACCTTCGTCTTTTCATGTTCTTCTAACTACTTTTATGCCAAGATTATTACAATTGCAACAGGAGAAAATAAAATAAAATACCATGTAGAACAAAAGCTCTTGGTTAAAATCAGCCTCACTCTCTGATAACTGTTAAGAGACTCCCATCTTTCTCATGGCAAATGTAGCTTTTCAGTTAGGGAAAAACGGATGAGCAGATATAATATGACAGGCAGCCGTGGAGTCGTGACCTGGGTTCAAATACCAGCTCAAACACTTTTTTTTGGTGAGTGACTTTAAAAAAGACTTCAGCATCCTGAAGTCCTCTGTAAGTGTTTGATAGATTTTAAGTGGACGTTACAAAGGGAAGTGAGAACTACATAAAAGAGTTGGAAGGGGGATTTATATTTGTTAGCTACTGTTTGGTGGAAATATGTTAACCAGATTCCTTTCCCTGACATTCCTGTGTGTATCAGCAGAACAAATTCCTGGAATGAGGCTGGTTTAATCTCTATAGGGCAGTTGTCACCACTAAATCAAGGGCTCTGCAGGTTAGTCAGCTTATCTGCAAATTGTGGGAAATTCTCTGAGGGTTTTGGGGCAGTGTGGAAAAGGCATTAAAGAAGAAACTTAGCCTTCCTGTATATTTTGAAGCATTCAACAGGTTTAATATTTCGATCCAACCACTTACACGAAAACTACCACAGAGCACACCCACTGCAACGACACTGACATTTGCAACACCAACCTGATTCCCCTTCACATTTTCCTCAGTGATCTCATCTATTTATTATTCTCCTTTCGACATCTGAAGGCATCTTGTCTGCCCAGGAAAGTAATTGTGAATTGGTCACCAAGGCAGAAAACCTACTGCAAGGTTTTACCAACTGGCTTTCCCAGTTTTGCCTCAGAAAGAGCAGTCTGAACAAGTGTGAACACAGCCATGGTTTGCCATTGTAGATGTGAAAAATGTTTATGGAAAGCTAAGTACATGGTGATCCTGGGTTCCAAATTACAGTGTGGTGAGCTGTTTACTAGATAGATGCCGAGTCTCTCCACACCCCTGTTGCTCTGAGGGGCTCATCTGGGGCAAGGCCAGCACCACACCTATGCTCGGGCTGTTCCTAATGAGTCCTGCTCAAGAGGCGGAGAGAGCAGCCACCCAGAAAAAACTAGGACCAGACGATGGAGTCACATTATGAAAGCTGAAACTCCCTTCGGAAGAGGCACCCTACCCTTCATAAAAATTCTACCTATAAATTTAACATAATAATTTTTCAAGAGAGGCTTATGGAAAGATGAGAGTAAAAGCTTCCGTTGAAGGCAAGTTCAGCTGTAGAAAGAAGGCAGTAAAGAGGCACTCTGGCCTCCACCTGTTCAGGTCTCATGTGGCTCTGGGAGCTGCTGCTTTTAAATCAGAACCACCCAGCCCTGCAAGAGATGCACATTCCTCTAATGATTAGAAGTGAAGCCAGGATTGTCCTGTCAGCCTATGAAACTAATTTCCAAAGACACAGTACTAAAAACACCTAGAGAGGGCTTCCCTGGTGGTGCAGTGGTTGAGAGTCCGCCTGCTGATGCAGGGGACACGGGTTCGTGCCCCGGTCCGGGAAGATCCCAAATGCCGCCGAGTGGCTGGGCCCGTGAGCCACGGCCACTGAGCCTGCGCGTCCAGAGCCTGTGCTCCGCAACGGGAGAGGCCACAGCAGTGAGAGGCCCACGTACCGCAAAAAAAAAAAAAAAACACCTAAAGAAATAAAGCTCTGACATGAGATTTCCCCAATCTCCCTTCATGCTGGGAACCTCCATAAGCACTCAGATAGATGTACAACACTCCAAAATCTGAACAAACTTTTTTATAACCAGGGTGGGAAAAAGGCAGGCAAGGGAGAATACCAGTTAAAAAAAAAAAAAAAAAAAAAAAGGCAGCAAAAAACCCTCTGCCCCACAATGAACCATCTAATAACCAGTGGATGGGAGTCAATTGTATCGCAATCTGGCAGAATCTATTGTTGCTTATAATGCACTGGACCACTGACCCACATCTAAGAATTCCTAGATTCCATATCTAGGAATTAACCTACCGACATACTTACACATGAGCACAGAGATATATTAACAAGAATGTGCACTACAACATTGTAATAGAAAGAAAACAGGATTCATTATTTGTAATAGAGAATATCTAAGTGTCCTTCAAAAGGGGAATCTTTTAAAAATTGTTGGGGCACCCATAGTATAAAACACTGGTGCTCATACTCTGATACCCAGGCTTTACACCACACCAATCATATAAGATTCTCTAGTACTGAGGGCCCAGGCTTGGGTAATTTTCCAAATTCCACAGGTGATTCCAATGTGTAGGCAAGTTTGAGAACTAGTGCTATAGAATCCTATGCCTGGTTTCAAAGAATGTGCTAGGTCCATGGATACTGACAGGGGAAGATCTAACACATTCAGAGTGGAAAAAGAAAAGAAAAAAAGAAATCAAGTTGCATGATAATACATATCTATCACCATTTATGTTAAAACTCAAACAAAACCGTATTTGTAGCTACACACAAATGCACACACACGCACACACACTTACACCCCTATATGTGTGAATGCATAGAAATGTTTCCAGAATTGGAGTATTAACTGTAAAGTCGCTAAAGTATTTAGCCAAATGCTTGGCACATGGAAGATTCTCAATAAATGGTGGCTATTACTTCCATGTGTGTCCAAGTTTGGGGGAGACTATTGGAATAGTTTCACGTAGATGATGAACTCTCATAAGTGCATGATGCAGATGCAAGTTTTCTATTGAAACTAGAAATTTTGCAAGACTTCTCAATAAAACTCCATCAAAACTCTAAGTATATACCTGAATAACTCATTAATCATTATACTGATTCTTTTATTTAAAATTACAGCTTGCTTTCTTCATACTTGAATCCCATGCCCCAAAATGCAGACAGCTTCATTGTCAATATTATACTGATTTGTAGATCCATCAAAATGACCCATTTAAAAGTTGTTGTACGTCAGCCAACAAATCTAAAAACTTCAGTTGTAATGCTAGACACAACCTTGATGAACACATAGGGGAAGAATATTCCCAAGGCTGCAAGTACCAGCTATAGGGATAACAACATGACAAACTTTAAAAAAATATTTTGTTGTTATACGTTCTGCATGTTGCAAGAGGCAATTATTGGAGAATTTCTGTTTCACTAAAGCCATTATGTTGGAAGTTCTTCAGATGGCCACAAGGATGCTTAGATGAGAGGCTGGGCAGTTCTATTATTTTTTCCTTTTATTTGGCTCTCTTTCAATTATACTTCTATTGTGGATGAGAAATCATAAGGGCATCACAAATATAACCAGAACAGGAGATTTCAGGATGCTTACATGAATGAATTTTCTTACATGAAGAAAATTTAGTACTTGGTATGTTTTTAAGATGCAATCAGTTATACTTTAAAATTGTGTCTTTATAAAGGTAAATTCAGTACAATTTTCAAAATTCTTCTCTACCTTTAGGTACTTTGAAAAAAGGTATGCATAATCCATATTTACTTGGATGCCAAATGTTTGGCTACAACAACTTTAAAGCTGTTTTCCAGCAATTTTCTCTCAAGTACATGTTCCTGAGGTTCCATCTTTAAAAGGTGAAATGTTTGGGGTCCTCCTTATCAATAAAAATGTAATCACACTGCTTGTAGAACCAAATGAAAACATGGTGATTGTATGAATTTATGAGGCAAGAGATGGTCTTTCCAGGACCACATTAAGATTTTATCAAGGAATTTTATGAAATTGAGGTCTGATTGCTGACAACAGTCCTATGAGACAAGATTCTAATTATTTCCTGGCCATACCTCCCAAAAGTTTATGCCATTGAAACCTGATTCCTTCAAATATCACTAAATATTCATTGCAAACAGCTGGGAAGAAAATCAATGATTCTAAGAATGGCAAAATGATCACCAGTATACTGGTATCAGTCCCAACGAAACAAAGTTACCATTACTTTGGAAGCCAAAGCCTATTGTAAATGGGAGAGTAAAATGGATTTTTCTGAGATCGTTAGAAGACACTAGAACATAAGCATGCACAGCTCACAGACAATGATGACAGGGTCTGAACAAATCAGCATCAGTCAATGCGACACGCCTATGAAGCTATGGGAAAATATGGAAGACACCAGAAACTTATCTGTTAATAAGCTCCTCTGGAAATTGAGTTCCAAGTCACTTCCAGAAATCCCAGCTGGCCTGGGGAGAACTGAATAATGACGCCATTTCTGGGTGCTCAGAACTCATACAAAAGTAGAGCCTTGAAGAAGTACAAAGATGAAGCACATGCTCTCAAGAAAACAGAGTGTTTTCCTTTTAATACACACTTCAAAACTGCCTAACCTGTACACGATCAAAGCAATGAATAGACCTTGAGGATGGGGGAAAATGTAAAGTTGTGAGAGCTAAGTGGGCACACACCAAGGACAAAAGAGCACATGCGTTGAGTGGATGAATTGATAAACATATATCATCTCTTTTCATTCAACAAAGCTAACAGTCAACCCAAATAGAAACTACCAGCAGCTACAATAAAGAGTGTGTTTTCTCATTGGTGATTTCTCTCCATGTGGTAAGTATCCTTGGGAAGTTATTCACATAGCCTTATAAACAATTCTGAAACTGCAGGAGCCAAACAAATAGTGAGGAAGGATCCTTACTAAATTTTCATCATTAATTACTATACATGGATTACCATACTCTTGATTTAAAGCCAGGCCAAAAAAAAAGTCCTTTCACCATCATCAAAAGGAAAGTGTGAAGGAAGCTGATACTATCCAATGTGCCCACTCCACCCAACTCTGTAATTTTCTATATAATTGGGTGAGAGCAGTAATTGCCTTATTGGGTAACTTAAGAAGACTAGACACTAAAGAGACTGCCTGTCTTGCAAAATCTGTTCTAAATGAGATAAGAAAAGCTCTGTTTTAAATTGTTACTTTGACTCACTTACCACACCTGGAGTAGTTGGACTAGGGTTCATATTTGGACTTCATATTCTGAGGAATATTGCTAAACAGCCAAAAGATATCATGTGGCTAAATATGGGAAGCTATCAATACAAGACTGGTTAAATGATTTAGGGTACTTCTGTGTAATGAAATACCATACAGCCATTAAAAAGAATGAGCCATCTTTTCTGATGTTCAGAGGTCTAAAGTATATTAAAAAGTCCAATTTGCATAATAACCATGGTACACCATAAATGTAAGAAGGATATACTTATTTAAATATGCAAAGAAATTGTTGAGCATGTGACAAAAGAGCAGATACAAAAGGCCAAGGAAGAGTGGCTCCTCCTGGAGAATAACATGGAGGTTGGAGAAGGAAGGGATCTTGCTTGCATTTAGTTCCTTCTATTGTATTTTTTTTCTTTTTTTAAGTATGGGCTTGGACTACATTTTTTCACCTTAATTATCAAGCTGTTTCTGAAAGTTTAGAAAGGTTTAGCAATATTTGTTTGTAAACTCGTCTTTTTAAAAATTAAATAACTCTCTGTTATCAATCTTCTTTAACATGCCAGGCACTTTCAATTCCCTTTACATCCATTCAGTATCTTGGTTAATCAAAGAGATAAGCCATGAGTCCTTAAGTGTCTCTTTTCGTCCTTTTGGGACTGCAGCCCACTGTCAATGAATATCTATGCTCTGGCTCTGGTTCACAGAATGCTTTCATTTCTGCACTTTTCCATTTCACCACACCCACTCCTACAATTGTTAGTTCTCAAAATGAAAACAATCTGTTCAACTGTAAAACACCAATATGAGCAATGACTTTTTTCCTTTAAACTTATAATTAATTTAGAATGGTGGGGGGAGTGAAGGGGAAACTACCAAAGACAAGGCTGTATATCACTGCAGTTGCATCTAATCACCATAGCAACAGAATGCATAGCTGTTCACTTTCACCAAAATTGTACAATTCAGAATCTTCTTAAACCCAATATATTTTTTGCTACAGAAGTAAATATTGCTACCTTTATCTTTAGAACATATACTCTCCAGAAGGCAGGTCCAGGAACATTACCTAAGAAACTAGAGGCGTCTAATTAAGGAATTTTTTGTTAGGTATTTATTGGCAAATTTGATCCAAAAGGAAAGCATTTGCTTAGTAATCCAAAACCCTACCTCCTAAAGCCCAGTTCTAAAGCTATTGAAAGAGCAGTACAGTGTATCCTGTTACATTCATGGCTTCTAACCAACCTTAAATAAGCAAGCGAATACAGTCATGGAAAGAATAAATTACAAAAGGGCACCCATGGAGGCATAACAGCCGATCCCTAGAAGATGAAGGCAAACATTGGTAACTACTTTTTTTTTTTTTTTTTTTTTTTGCGGTACGCGGGCCTCTCACTGTTGTGGCCTCTCCCGTTGCGGAGCACAGGCTCCGGACGCGCAGGCTCAGCGGCCATGGTTCACGGGACTAGCCGCTCCGCGGTATGTGGGATCTTCCCGGACCAGGGCACGAACCTGTGTCCCCTGCATCGGCAGGCGGACTCTCAACCACTGCACCACCAGGGAAGCCCCGGTAACTACTTTTTAAAGAAGGATGAGAACATTAATGCCAAAACAAGAGGCAGTATAACATTAAAAGAGATCTCAAATTAGTCCAGAAAGTTAGCCTTTGCATTTCAAGGGATCATTCAATCCACTTGAAGACATGACAGAAAAATGCTTAACCCTTACTTATTCATGATGGCTACAGACATACCATCACCTTTCCCCTGCACCCCACGTCTCTTTTTTTTCTCCTAAAATCAGCGTTTACCTTACAGGTATCACTCTCCATTCCATGAAAGTAATCAACCAAGACAGCCTGTTTTTGTTAGATCTCCCTCCTATTCATCAGCAGTAACCAGAGCCGTGGTCAGCGTTCTTGCTAAGCTGGCTACTGGCTCCCCCGTGGTTACTCCCCCTCCACCGTCCCACCTCACAAGTGTAAGGTAACAGGCAGCTCCTTTGTGGAAAAACATGCTGGTTAACAACCATACTAGCTCATACTGGAAAAGCCACCAGCACAGAGATGCCCACAGATAATCAACCTACACACACACACACACACACACACACGTCAAACTGGTTTTTCCACATAGACAATTCACAGGTAGTCAAGGACCACGCCTCCCCACACAGGTACACACCAATCCCAAATTCACAATTCTGCATGTGTGATCATTTATACATTTTTATTCATTCATTCATGGACCTAGGGTGTGCCCACTCCCCTGTTCTGCGTTGGGATACAAGCACGAACAAAGCAGATGTGCACCTTGCCCTTGCAGAGCTAGTTCAGAGGCACACCTGAGCCCTGGCTGCTCAAGCCATTGCAACGTTCCAGACTCTGGCTCAGAGAAGACAGATGGTGAGTGAGTGGAGGGAGTGGCCAATTTGTCAGCCCATCTTTGAGAGGCAAGAACAAATATCTTGCCTGCTTCAAATAGCAATTCGTTTTTTACTAGTAACTTCCATGTCCCCTGGAATATGGAGCACCCAGGAGAGGAAGGAAAAGGAAGCAGAGGGTGATGTGTGTGTTCTGGAGAAACAGGGGATGTAGAGTTACCCCTGAGAGGCTAACATACAGAACTTCAAACAAGACACCGGACTCCCATTTCTGTCCATGAAGGATTAACTGCTATGGGAATTGCACTACAGATAACTACAAAGATGGATAAAATACATGAAACGGAGAGAAGGAAATTCCAGGTGAGGTGAGCCCCACTGTCTCCCCACCTTACTCCAGGCAATAGTGCAAGAAGAGGAAACCCAAGCCAAGTTCAGGGGTCTTGCTGAGATGCAGAGTCAGAGATAAAGTTCAGGGAGGCTGAGGCAGCTAGTGCTCTGGACATCTGCAGAGGGGTCCCCTCAAATCTTCAGCTGAGTACTGCTTTGCACATGGACCTAGGATCCACACAGGGCTGGGAATGATTTGCATTCCCACCAGCCTGATGAGAAAGAGATCAGACTACATAAAACATCAGGAAGAGTCTCCAAAAGGGTCCTAGACTCAGGCTGCTCTGGAAAAAGCTTAAAAAGCAACCTCAAAAGGATCTCAATGATCCCAAGGAACTTAACTGTGTGCCAGAACAAAGGCCAGCACTCTTTAAAGGAAGTCCTTCAGGCAGAAAGAAATTGATACCAGATAGAAATGTGGATCCACACAGAGCAATGCAGAACGCTGGAAATGGCCAACCTGGGGGTAAACAGAAAACCAGACGCTACCTCAGAGATTGCCGAGCCACTGACCTGTAGGATGTGTTTTTGTAGAAATCCACCGATGACAACAACAGGGTCAGAAGGTCAGGATCAAAGCAGTTCCCAAGTCTACTACTAACTATCCCCCTAACCTCAGTCAGGCTCCTTACGCTGTCTGGGCTACTATTCCCTCAGAATGACACTCTCCCTTGAACTGTCATCACATTATATAATGACTACAAAAGCACTTTGGAAATTTCGAGGATTCAGCAAATATTTACTGAGTGCTTTCTGTGCATATTTCTAAGCTCTATATGTCTGGGCCTCAGTTTGCTCATCTGAAAAATAAAAATAATAATAGTAGCCAGCCCGCAGGGTTGATGTTCGGATTAAATAAGTAAACATATGTAAAATACAAAGAATAGTGACTGGCCATAGTAAGCTCTTATAGATGTATTTTTTAGTATCACTATTATTACTATTATTATACTACTACTGCTACTACTAATTAATGCTACTACCAGGCATATGATGATAAAAAGGACCAATTTGGTTCTTGCCCTCCAAGTTCATACTTGAGCTGTGTCATAAGGAAAACAATGCTCTGGAGATAATTTGTTAAAATTTTGTCTGAGAAAACTGTGAGGATACCTGAGGGAGAAAAAAGATACTAGTCTGAGGGGAGACCTAGACTTAATCCCAGCTCTGCCCCTTAAGTTGCTCTGTGACCCTGGTTATTTAGCCTGTTGGAGCCTTAGTTCATCCTTAAAGAGGTAGGATAAGAATCTTTAAGATCACTTCCAGTTCTAACAGCCGATGAAGTGAACCAGAGGATCCATTTTAGACGCATATTTTTCCTGCCATTTGAGCCATTTAATCCTCAGAGTGTCAAATCCCCATATAGAAAACAATTAATTTTGAGGAAGGGAAGTTCATGATTTAAGAAAGCTGGAAGAAATAAGCTCTAGATCTAGGATTAATATAAACGTCTACACATAAAGAACCCAAATCAAGAACCAAGACTACCTGATTTATCCCTCTAAAAATGGAAAGAAGTGCAATAGCCCCACTGTTTCCACCCATTGCTGGGTAAGCCATTGTTTTGATCTTTGAGAAGCTAAAGAATATAATTAGAGGAAGTAGGGAACTCTTCCTTCTGGTTCCAATTTTTGAATTGGCTCCAATAAAACAGAGAAGTCTCTCTCCTGTCTATGATTCTATAACTGAGAAGAAACATGGTAGTACAGTGTAGAAGTTCCTTATGCCTGAGAAACAAGGAGAAATCTGTAAACAGCTAGCTTCTTCTACCCACTGTTTATACCAGCATGCACCACAATTGGTAAGCTATCAACTACAAACATAAAACTTCCCACAAAATTAACTGGTTCTAAACCTTACAAAGCACAGATAATTTTAGCAAAGTCTCAGAAATCAATGTCATCCTTTTTGGTAAATGTCATACAAGATAAAGGTTCCACTGGAAGCAATAGGAAATGGCAGAACCCTAAGAGCCATGAATCTATGGCTGATCTTCCAAAAAGTTGTGAAAGGACCTTCCCTAAAGTTTTCCCAACATTTTGCAGAGGACAAGCCAGAGATTTTGCAGAGTCTTTAAAGTAAAACACCCCTATTAATTTTACTGGAGAGAACATGTTGTGCAACAGTAAAAAATTTTCTTTGTTCATATACACAAAATGCTGTACATGATTTCAGGCAGGAACCAGATCCCCTGTAGCTCACCACATGGGCCTCAGCCCAAGAACTCTAGTTTAAAGTAACACACAACCAAAACACACGGAAGGAGTCCTTAAAGCACACGCACGTGCATGCACACACAGGTATAGAGTAAAATTTGAGTACATTGTGTCTGTCTTTGGGACATCTACTCGATCACTACCCCTAATGGGCATGTCTCTAACATATCTGTCTACCTCGCACATCATTGGGAACTTCTTCATCTCCTTCTCATATGATTCTAATGGAGTAATCAACCAAGTGGTCCTCCCTCTCCATCTGTAGAGGTGGGCACATGGCACTGTCTTGGCCAATCAAGGCACTCCACCCCCTGGACTGAGTGACTGATCTAGGATGGGCACATAACACAAAGAAGACCAGAGGTTTTTATGTGGATGGATGCTGCAGATGAGAGGGTTGCTCTCTTTTTCCTGGAATCGCGAGATATAAGGACCATTTACCCCTGGAATTTACAATAGCTGCTTTTTCCACCATGTGTTGGAAACTGCCCAAGAATGAAGCCAGCATAGACAAAAGCAGAAATGAGAGATGGGACAAGGGGGCTAGGGAGACAGGGAAGCTTTCATGACATCATTTAGCTACTAGATCCAGCTGAGCTTCAACTCAAATATCCTTTGAACTTCCCATTGCGTGATTCAATGAAGGTTTTTTTTCCCCCTTAGGCCATTTTAACTGGGATTTCTGTCCCTAAACAATGCAAAGAACACTGATTCATGCTCCACTTGACTAAATGAGATGGAAACAGCCACTTACTGAGTGCCTCCCAAGTGTCAGAGATCATGTGTGACATCAATGTGCATCATTTCAGCTCATTTTTATAGTCATGTTGGGAAGCAGGTATCACAGCTTTATAATAAAGAAAGATACGAACAGTATCCATAGAACTAGGAGATGTCAGCCAGGGTTTAAACCCTGCCTGTCTCACGTCAAAGCCCATTCTCTTTCTACATACCACACGCCCTCAAACCATAAACTCTTTCAAGCTACTATTATTATTTTCCAGGAATCAACCTAATAGTCAATCTAACAATCAAGCCACAAATCCAAACACAAATGTCTCATTTTAAAGAAGGCTCTAAAGATTTTGCTGCTCACAAATCAGTATGACTAATGTAACACCTCTTTTCTCAAAGGATTCCTATTTTGGAAACAAATTTTACAAGGCTGACTTTCCAGGAATCTTAAATAAGCCTATGGGGGACTTGCTCCTTGAAGCTGGGAAGTAACAGAAGTTTTGGTATATACAGTGCTAAAAAGACAGAGTTACTAGAATGTAAAAGTCATCATCATTGCTAGACAGGGAGCATTCAGAAATCACCACCAGTCTTTCTCTTTCTCAAAGACAGGCCACAATCCAAGATTTTAGCCATTCATCTCTAACTCTGTTCCCAGAAGTAGAGTTTGAGAGAGAAGCTGTGTGGCAGAGAAGGAATATAACAAGGGCAGGGAGGGAAAAAAAGCATACAACAAGGCAAAATTGAAGAAAAGTGTCAAGAATCTGAAAAGTCTACCATTGAGCCTGCAAAAGAAAGTGTCACAGGGAAAGGTATCAAACCCGTTGGGGGCGATGAGAAAGAGACTGGAGAAACTGGAAAAGGCAAGAGGTGGTGAGTAAAATTTAGTGTTCTGTGCTGGGCATACAATTCATTAGTTATCGCTCTCTCTTTTTCTACCTAGAAAAAGAACTAGCAAGGCAACAAGGAAACTGTGTTTAACTAATTGGGTATTACCATCCTTTTGGCAGGACTTGGGTGTAACAGGTAGAACTTGAGGACCCTATAGCCAACTGTCCTAATTATAGGTTGGATTACTTATTTCATAGAATCACAAAAAATCTAAGTGTTAAAACCATAGGGTGTAACCTTCCTTTATTAATATGTAAGAGTATAGTCCCTTCGTAAACTAATTTATGGTGTTCTAAGTACTCATGTATGCACTGTATCATTTGATTTTCCCAACAAATTTTTCCTGAGAGAGGGAGAGAGAGGCACAGGCAATCAGATATTGTCTTTATTTCTACTTCACAGATGAGAAACTTCTTTGAGCACTAACGTGACCTCCACAAGGTCAAAATACTCCGAAGCAACAAAGCAGGGACTTGAATTCAGGCCTCCTTTTCCCAGTATTCTGCACTGCCATACTGCCCATCCTAGAATCATCTCATAAAGTAGCCTGAGGCTCTTTCACTAAAAGGCTCTGATGGAAGAAACATCATATAAATTGTGTGTGAAGTAGATTACTATGTGTCATCAACACATTCGATGTTTTAGAGGCTAATACATTATACTTCCAGGAGGTGTCTAGATCAGCAAAAATCATATAAATGTAGATATTCCAGTGTTTTATTGGGTCAACTGCAGCTTTACTCCCTCTTCCATTAAGCAGCTATTTGTCAGGGGTTATACATGAAGGATCAAGAATACAAAATTGAACATGCCATCCTCTGTGCCTTTTAGAAGTCAAGTAGATAAAAGGGAGAGGCTGCCCTGCAGATGTGCGATGAGAACACAGGGGAAGGAAAAACTATACCCATGACTGTCTCAATAGGGTGGGAGACAGTGAGAGAAATCACACTTGGTTCCAGTCATTCAGGAGCTTACAGTCTTAACAGAGACTGATGAACACAGCAAAACACACAGCACTAAATGTAAATGCCACAAAAGAGGTATTAAGTATAGGGATTCAGAGGACATAAACTGCACTTCCTAATTAGGATGACCTCAGAAACGTTTGAAACAGATGAAATATGAATGGGCCTTCAGAAAACTGTTACATCTTAGCAGAACAGAAGGAAGGGGCTACAAACACCAGCTGCCTGCTCCCTGTAGAGAGACATCCTGAGAAACTCTGGGTTCCATATGGGTCTGTCACAGCCATCTAGCTGAGGACAGGGGTCCTGCTGGACCCCTCTGAGCTTTCTCTCAGTCACAACGTCATAAAGGCATCTCATAAAACAGACAGACAAAACTGATAAAAGACAACCAAGACACTCACCTTACTAGGACCTGAGCCATTATGTTAAGAATATGAATTATTTGTACTTCCAATATTTCTCTCTAAGTAGCCTTCGTGTCCACGGATGGAAAGATTACAACATAAAGAACAAATAGCCTACTCTGCAAAATTGTCAGTTATATCCTCACAAGTCATTCCAAACAGACCATTTTGTTTTAAAGGAGAAGCAAGTTGTGAATGTATCACCTAAAAGCATGCTCATAGCTTCAAAGGGATATATGGGCTTCACTAATTTTCCCAGTTCCAGCAAAACCGGAGCTGGCATACGTGCTCAACTAAAATATCACCCCAGATTATAAAAGAGGCTTGAGAGATCATCTTCATTTTAGAGATACTGAGGCTTTGGGAGATTAAAAGACTTCCTCAAGGCCACACACTAATTTAAGACACAGCAATTAAGTAAGACTCAAGGAGTTATTCTAAATAGATTCTTGATTACCAGACAGCCTGACCTAGCAAATGAATCTCAAAATCCTGTATGACTGTGTTTTTTACCAAAATTAAAAACAAACTAACAAACAAACAAAAAACCTGTATGAATGTTTCTGGTTTATAATGATGTTGTTTTAAACATTGTTTGAAATTTTATCAATTTACACTCTACTTAGTAGAATGAGTCAACTTTGATTGCATTCTTTTAAACACTTTCAAAGAAAACTAGAAACCAGCTCCACAGGCAAATTATGTGGCATATCACTTGTGAATCTGTGATCCTTCAAATAACTGAATGAGCCAGTTCAGAGACACTTCCCACTGACCAGCTGGTTCCTGCCTTGGGGAGCAGTGTGGGAAGGAGGGAGAAAGTCCAGGGACTAACGGTCTCCTCAGCTTCTAGGAGCACTCAGCCATGTGGTAGTGTCTTATTAGAGACAACAGAGCCTGTGTCAATCCTGGTACAAAACGTTTTATAGAGTCAAGTTTTCTAAAGTATGCTTGATGGCATTTAGGTGTCCTTGAGTTTATTCCTCCTCCAGAAGAAAAGTACATCAAGTGTTCCTTAATTTCCGATCAATCCATTTTCTAAATTTGCTGCATTAGCCTCAACTAAATCCTGTATTGGCTTAGGTGAGCCAGAGGTGGTCAAAATAAACTTTTTCAACTTCTAATTCTTATAAATATTTCTCCTGGTATTTCCACCGCAATGCTAGATCAGTAGTTAACTCTTCTGTCACAACACTCTCTAATGTGTATTCCACCACATACATATGGGATATCTCTCTTTTGGAATGTTCCTATCATGCTACAGATAATTTTCACTACACGTTCCCTCTAACGTAACAGGAATAGATGTTCACACTTTCCTTGTTGTAAACCAGCTGAACTGAGCCTCTGATTAAGACAGCTATTCTTCAAATCCCACACTCTTTCACATACATTCCAGAATGTGTAGGTTAAAACTGATAGACCCTACATGAGGGATGGACCCAGAGGTCAAATGCGGCACCCCTCCTCTCCCCAACAGTTTTTGTAAAGTTTTATTGGGTCACAGCGACACCCATGTCTACAGACTGGCTATGGCTGCTTCCTGAGTAGTTGCCAGGGAAGTATTTTGGGCCCCCAAACCTAGAACATTTACTAACACCTTACAGAAAAAGTTTGCTGACCTCTGGTATATACTAATCACATGAAACAAAAGAATTTGGGGAAGGTTTTCAAAAACACTTATATGAAAAATAAAGTCAGGGCTTCCCTGGTGGCGCAGTGGTTGGGAGTCCGCCTGCCAATGCAGGGGGCACGGGTTCGTGCCCTGGTCCGGGAGGATCCCACATGCTGCGGAGCGGCTGGGCCCGTGGGACATGGCCGCTGGGCCTGCGCGTCCAGA
The DNA here is from genome assembly GCF_964165515.1 of Mesoplodon bidens. Lineage (NCBI taxonomy): Eukaryota > Metazoa > Chordata > Mammalia > Artiodactyla > Ziphiidae > Mesoplodon > Mesoplodon bidens. The sequence goes on along the minus strand of NC_138178.1, from coordinate 136,491,538 downwards.
GCCTGTGCCCCGCAACGGGAGAGGCCCGCGTACCGCAAAAATAAATAAATAAATGAATGAATGAATGAATGAATAAATAAATAAATTCATTTAATAAGCATATACTGAGCACCTCTGGAGACTGTTCTAGGTGCTCGAGACCCATCAATGAACCAGAAAGATGTGACCCTCATCTTCATGGAGATCATATTCTATTGAGAGGAGACAAACATAAGTACTCTAATTTCAGATAGATAAAACAGGATATTTAGAGAGAGTGGCCAAGGATTCTGAAGAGGCAGTGATTCCTTAGAAGATGCAAAGTCATGAAGATGACAGCTGAGGATATGCCTTTGGAACTGATATTTGAATGACGAGAAGAAGCCAGCCAGGCAAAAATCTAAAGAAAGACTGTCCCAGGCAGGGAGAACAGCAAAGGCTGGAGGGGAGGAAATGCGAAGCCACTTGACAAACAAAAAGGTGGCTGATGTGCCTGCAGCACGGTGGACCAGAGGAAGAGGCACAAGGCGAGGACAAAGGGCTCAGCAGGGACCAGACCATGTGTGATGAGTAACGAGCAGAATCATGATTCTAAGAAATGTCCATCTTCAGGTCCTTAGCTACTAAAAAACATGACTAGATAGAAAACTAATCATAGTGAAAGCATTGCTTTGGCAATTCTATTTTGCCGCAAATCCTTTCTTTCGATCTGCTGAAAATTACCTGAAGCTTCAAATGCCTAGGAGCTCAAGAAAGAACACTTTGTTAGAGAGTTTCTGCTAAGGAAATGATTACCCACTCCCTGAAAAAAAAACTGACTGCCTTCCTCTTTGTAAAGACAATTTTATGTCATTTCAAATGGGACTTTTTTTTTTTTAAGAAAGGGAATTTCCCACTATTAAGCATAATTAAGCCTATTTTCCTAAGTCTACCAGGCTATTCATTGGAAGAGGTGAGTTCTGCTTCCTTGTCACCTCTGCATACCAGCTGTGTACATGTCCCAACAGAAATCTTTCAAAGCAGTTAGCTGGTTTGGACAAAATGCAGTATTCCTCGAAAGCCTGTAAAGATGTACCATATGGTTTGGTCTACCATCTCCAAACTAAATGGAGGGCTGTTTCAAGGGTAGAGAGCTTCAATATGTTCATAAACAGCTACCAAATCAGTCTCCTTTGTCAATGCCCTTTTCCCCCAATTTTTCAGACAATTTACGAATCTGAAAAGACAACTTTCTACTTTTAGATCCAAGAATAAAAGAAATCAAGAGCATTCAGAAGAAAGGCCAAGTCAGAGGTGCTCTGATAAAACCATGACTCTGGGCTTCCCTGGTGGCGCAGTGGTTGAGAATCTGCCTGCTAATGCAGGGGACCCAGGTTCGAGCCCTGGTCTGGGAGCATCCCATATGCCGCGGAGCAACTAGGCCCGTGAGCCACAACTACTGAGCCTGCGCATCTGGAGCCTGTGCTCCGCAACAAGAGAGGCCACGATAGTGAGAGGCACGTGCACTGCGATGAAGAGTGGCCCCCGCTTGCCACAACTAGAGAAAGCCCTCGCACAGAAACGAAGACGCAACACAGCAAAAATAAATAAATTAATTAAGAGTTAGGACTTCAACATATTCATAAAAAAAAAACATGACTCTCAGTGAACAATGTAAATTTATGAAGAATGAGTAGTTATGAAATATTCTAGCGATATGACATTCAACTGGCTTTCCTAAGACGTGACAATGCACAGATCTGCAGAACAAGCTTTCTTCATGCTGAACGCTGTGAGGTGACAGGTCTGGATGTTCATGAGCACAGCTGAACAGGCTATGGAAGAACAATGGGAAAATGTATGCAGGAGCGTGAACCTTCCAGAAGCACTGCTGGAGAAAAGCCAGTGCACAACTTCCCAAAGGAATTAACTTGCAATCAGTTTCCTCCCCTGTAAAGTGGGGATAAAACAATACTAACCCTAAGGCTGGTGGAGACTTTACCAAGTGCTCAATAAATAGTATATTTATCAAATGAGCCAATCACTTCACATGCCTTACCTCAATGAACCCTCATTAAGCCCGTAAGTTGGTACTACTGTGCCACACTTACAACTGATTAAAAACAAAGGCTCAGAAGCGTCACATAAGTTGCCCAAAGATACTCAGCTAGTACATGGTAGCACCTAGATTCAAAGCTGGCTGGCTCCAAAGCCTGTGCTCTTAAACACAAGTTGAATATTGGTGGTTCATTCAAGCACTTTCGTAGACCCACTCAGTGTTGACTAATAATATAGTAGCAGCTGGTGTTTGTTAAGCACTTAACTACCATATACAGGTCAGGCACTGAGTTCTTCTAATGGACTTTCTCATCAAGTTCTAACCATAAGCCTATAACGAGGTTTTTATAATTGGCATTATTTTTCAGTGACGATCTGGGGCTCAAGGATTAAGTATAACTGTCCAAGGTCACACAGCTAATAAATGGCACGGCTGAGATTTGAACCCTGGCTCTCTGGCTCCAGAGCCAAACTCTTAATCATTAGACCAAACAGCCTCCTTAAAAAATAATGTTTTTAGGGGGCTTCCCTGGTGGCGCAGTCGTTGAGAGTCCGCCTGCCAATGCAGGGGACACAGGTTCGTGGCCAGGTCCGGAAAGATCCCACATGACGCAGAGCGGCTGGGCCCGTAAGCCATGGCCACTGAGCCTGCGCGTCTGGAGCCTGTGCTCCGCAACAGAAGAGGCCACAACAGTGAGGCCCACGTACCGAAAAAAAAAAAAAAAAAATAATAATAATAATAATAATAATAATGTTTTAAAATGTAATTTGGGGCTTCCCTGGTGGCGCAGGTGTTAAGAATCCGCCTGCCAATTCAGGGGACACGGGTTCAAGCCCTGGTCAGGGAAGATCCCACATGCTGCAGAGCAACTAAGCCCGTGCGCCACAACCACTGAGCCTGCGCTCTAGAGCCCGAGAGCCACAACTACTGAAGCCTGCACGCCTAGAGCCCCTGCTCTGCAACAAGAGAAGCGACTGCAATGAAAAGCCCGCGCACCACAACAAAGAGTACCCCCGCTCGCCACAACCAGAGAAAAGCTCGCGCCCAGCAACGAAGACCCAATGCAGCCAAAAATCAAATAAATTTATTGATTTTTTTGGTGTGTGTGTGTGTGTGGTACACGGGCCCCTCACTTCTGTGGCCTCTCCCGTTGCAGAGCACAGGCTCCGGACGCGCAGGCCCAGCGGCCACGGCTCATGGGCCCAGCTGCTCCGTGGCACGGGGGATCCTCCCAGACCGGGGCACGAACCTGCGTCCCCTGCATCGGCAGGCAGACTCCCAACAGCTGCACCACCAGGGAAGCCCCAATAATTTTATTTTAAAAACTGTGGTTTTATTAATTGTCAAATAGTTGGGCATTCTATTAACATAGGACTTTCATTCCCAAGCATCGGCAATTTGATGCACAAGCTTGCCAAGGCCCCACCACTCCCTACTCTTTCTCCAACACCAAGGCCAGGAGTCAGTTGCCATTTTTCATCATTATCACTTGCACTTAATTGGGAGGATGGTAAAATAATTCCCGCACTTGCATTTCTATCAAAAGTGGGGAAACAGACGACAGTGTGCCACGTGTCTGAAGAAAAATGGGAGACGAGTGGAAATGAATATTCTTGTGTGCTTAATATGCAAAATGAATAACTGCTTTCCTTCCCACGCTGAGTTACATTACCCACCTGCTAAAACATTTGAATTTAATCCGCCTTAACCTCTACATCACTGTAAGCAGCAAAAGACATGCTGACAGCAAGTATACAGTTGTTCAAGAGAAAACTTACAATTCTGACAACAGGATGATGAAAGGAGTCCCACGTGCCATGTAACAATGTTTCTTAAATTCAAATGGTCAACTTAATTAATATCTTTTTTGTTTTTTAAGTGTTTAATTTGCTTGGATAGAAAGAAACCCAGGCCCAGGAAGAGGTCCGATGGTATCCTGTGGAACACCACTGCCTCCCTGGGTAAGGGGACCCCTGTTTGTAAGAAAACGCCTCTAAGTGTCCCTGTCCACCACACCACCACCATCACCACCATCACCATTGCCCTGCTTGCTCAGCTGCAGTGTTTGCTTCCAGTTACACCAGTCTCTGTGCTACCCTAGTCACACCTCCAGTTGGCAAAGGCTCCATGAGTCAAGTTCCACTATGGCCACCTGTGGGGACCTATCTGTAAGGAAATGGCAAAAGGCTCACCCAGATACCCACTGTTTCATAGAGAAACAATGGACTTGTCATGTGGTTTGCTTTGTCTGCATCACAGCTGAAATTCCATTTGTAAGGGAAAGAGAGCTAATGACAGGCCTTGAATTTAAAATGAACTAAGGTTTACACGGGTAAGTTGACAGTGCTATCACTGTTCCATTATTTCAAACATTCTACTCTTAAAATGGGTTTTGTGGGGAGAAACTTATTTGGCATTCATTGCAACCCAGTGAACTATTTATAGGCAGGAAAATAGCCCTGGCCCCCCATCAGGATGGAAATACCATCCAGAGCCATGGCTTCCCCAAAGAGCCTCTGAGAGCTTGCTAAGAACGGAAGCCGACCCACAGGGTGGGGGAAGCCTCATTCCTTTGAATTTCAACTAAGAAGTATATCAAGCAGGTTTTATACAACCTATTTACTTTTACCAAGTTGTTAGAACTTAGGACTACACTGTTGACCACCACCTGTTACACAGTAAATGAATGGAGAAATATTTCAACTGTATTTACTTCAAAATTGAAAGCAGAATGAATATACAAAGGGCCAGGACAAATTACAAGTAAATCCGGGTCTTCCTTTTAATCTTATTTGTATATTTTAAATCTTGGTTTTATCTCTCTTTAAGAACCATGTGAAGTGAATTTCTAAATCAAACTCAACAACAACAACAACAAAACACTAAATGATACACTGGTGTCAGGAAGATCTCCTCCAAATGTAATGGAAACCAAACTACAAAAAGCATCCCCTGCTCAGTGAAAACCAGGAGTGTCTTTGGCAAATATGCTAAATCAATACCTTCCACTGCTGATGTGTAACCTTGTGCAAAATGACACACACAGAGGAAACACCCACAGAGGACATCTTACAAATCAGCCCACTAAACTAAGCTTCTTAGTTTCAATACTTGCTGGCTAATCAGAGCTACAAATATATATTCAGTCAAATCCTCATAAAAAAGGAATTCATTAGACTACGTCTCTAACGTTTTCTAAATATCGTATAACTTTAAAAAATCAATTGAAAATTAAGGTGTTTGAGAATTCAGGGGGAAAAAAATGGAGAGCATTCGTTCTACCAAGGGAGGGTCACTGAAGAAATAAATTACTTGAAACCAGAGGTAAATCTGAAACAAGTAACCTTTTGATCTGCAACACTTGGGGGAAGGGTGGAAGGAAGAGGTAGGCAAGGAAGACACATGGCTTATTCAGATTACAGACTGACGTGTAGAGTGCATGCTGGCTTCCAGGTGGTTCTGGGCAAAGAGAAGAATAAGGAAAAGCCATCAAGCACAGTACACATGAATATGACCCCGGCCCTGGGGAAAAAAAATTTGAGTAATGAAGCCCAAATATAGGAGTGCAATCTAAAAATAACCCTTCTGCTTCTACAGAGTTATTTCCCTTTTAGCATCCGTTCAAAATGTGTGGGAAGACAAAACAGTTTGAGTTAAGTGAATTTCCAGATATCATCAAATCAAGTGATGCTCTAAACCATTTTCAACCAATAGTAAAAATGCAATTTCTCCTTCCTTTAGTTTTCTCTTCTAAGTGGGGGGAAGGGGAGGGGGACAAAGAACGATGCTGGGCAAGAATGTCATTTCTAAAGTCTATGAGAGGCTGATATTATCTCTAGGTAAAATATCTTAATATCCAACTTATGTCATGGGAAACCATTAGCTCCTTGGAATTGTGTCAGTGAGAACCACTGTAATTATTTTTTTTCCATGAAGAATGATGAATAGAGGATGACAGAATGTCGACACTGTAATTATATTTTCCTATCATGCCACAAATTTAAAAGATTTCAGTATCACTGGTAGGGTGTTTTCCGTCTCTTAAGATTAAAAAAAGAATGAAGAAGAAGAATGTGGTAAGAAAGGCCAAAATATGTTGTAATTCCAGCACTTCTTCAAAAAATATTTAAAGGGTATCTATTAGAACCAGGGTCTATGCTCCGTGCTGCCCCCAGTTGAGGTAACAGCCTTACTTCTTTTCTCCCCACTATTTAAAATTATATAACTACAATGGTAAAGCAAAAAAGAAAAAAATAATAATGGAGTACCAAAGGATCCCACTGCACTATATAAGAGTGCCTGCCTTTGGAGAGGTAAGGACCACCCATTCCATAGTCCTGGGTGTGCACTGTGGTGCCCGGCAGTGAAGATCCTTCCCTCTTTAATCTTTCTCAACCTCTACTTCTCTTGTTAATAAAAGGGGAAGGGAGATTTAACCCAGGCTGGCAGATACATGGAGAGAGCATGTTACGTTGGCCCCTAATTTCAGAGAACTGAGAACCTCTTGAAATCTACTGTTACTTTTGCCCGTCTAGCACACCAATTTGATAGGGAATGACCCACCCTTGCTCCTTACACTCCTGGTGTCTCGTCTCTACCCCTCCAATCCTGCCAAAAATGTGCCAATGCTGAGCAAAGGCCTAAAATAGGCCAAGTAGACTTTCTCCCTGGAATTCTAAATCTCCAGAGCCACCTGTGCTTTCCAGCTTTCATTAGGGCTACCCCATATTCTTCTGGCAAATTCTTTTTTTTGGCTTAAGTTTAATTTCTTTTGCTTGCAATCAAAATAATTCTGATGCATCAGCTGAAAGAAAAAGAACAGAGAAATCGCCACTTTGGTGCTACTTGGTGCCTCCTCTATGATCTTACAGAGGTGCAAACCAAGTCAGCCCAGAGAACAGCACACAAGGAAGTAGACATCAGTTCAATCCCCCTCTACTTAGTTGAATGTTCCAGGGAACAGTCTACCAAATGGATTCCAGAGGAAAATGTCCTGCACTCCATTCTCAAACTATTTGAAAATAACAAGAGGTACCAAGTTAGCCTTTCAAATGCAAAAAAAAAAAAAAAAAATCATCCTCAGGCAGCAAAAATATATTTTGGCATATATTCCATTAGATTCCTTGCAGCTGTTCTTAGTTGCCCCGATGTCATAAAGCTTGAGTTTCTTGACACATAAATAAGAGGGTTCAATGAGTATAAATATCAATGCACAGATATACATGAGTAATGTATTACTCTTTTAGTAGCAAGATCTTACATTTTATAGTACTGTGCAAAATGATTCCATGTACTCTTTCTCCTTTGATCTTCACAAGCCGCCTCTAAGTAGACAGGGAAGCCAGGCATCATAATACTAATTTTATCAAAAGGGAAATTAGAGCAAAACTCCCCAGACTCAGAGCTAGTAGTGGCAAAGCCGACCCGAGGATAGGCTCAGATCAAGATATCTGCCCAACACACCCAGCATTCTACTGCATCCAGAATCCTAGAGCTGTATTCTATTTAGTTCCAGGGGTCCTCGCTGCCTAATGGAATAAATGGGGCTATACAAATCTGTGGAATAAGGTGCAGGGAGGAAGCAAAGGCAAAGAACGGAGCCCAAGTCCTATTTTGTGTTAGAGGAAAAAACATTGTTTCATAAGTGTTGCCTCACTAACCACATTCATTTTTTGGCTTCATCAAGAGAGCTATTAATTATCACTAACAGATTCACAGTAAGTATTGTTGGAAGCAATAAGGAGTGTGGTTCAAGAGGAAACCATGTAATAAACTAGTTCATTGTTCAAAACTAGGCAAGCTTATTTTCAATAGAGAATATTCAATTTTAGCACCTTTAAATGTTAAAAATTAAAACAAACAAAAAACCACATTGAGCACGTCTGCTCTAGAGTTAATCAATCAGCCAATTATAGTTTAACTACTATAGGTTAAGTACTTCAGGTTAAATATAGGTGATAAAGTAAAATATATTGCTTTTGCCTTTCAAGAGCTTACAATTTAGTTACGTTCCATAACATTTAAAGGAGAGAGACACCGATTCTCTGACTTCCATGAATCTCTTCCTCAGATCATTCTATCTCCTGCCAGAAGCTTCTGGTAAAACAAAATCTCAGGAGGAGAGGCCTTGAAACTTTGGTCAAATGCTTAAAATCAAGAAATTAAGTGAAGACAATACTTTTCCTTGTGGTTCAGTGATTGACAATGGATGCCATTCTGGAAAATCCATAGCAGGGACCACTCTTGGGTCCAAACACAATCTATGGCTAACACCCAGGCAAGGTAAGTGTACACATTTGGAGCAAGATGTTAGACCATAGTTAAGAATGAATAAAGGCATGGCTAAATGCAGTACCACAGTCCCTGAGGCAAAGGAGTGGGCACCAAAGGAATACTAGAAAGGCAGGATCCTGAGAACAAGAAGCCAGAGTAAGTAAGGACAGGATGAATCAGAATGCATCACAGCCAAGTTCATGGTCAAACCTAACCTTGTATGTTTATATATTCACAAACATATAAAAGACATTGGCACTAAGTCTTAGGTAGATCTAAGATCCAGTTCTGGCAAGCAGAAATTCCAATTTCCTAGACTTTAGTCTGAGTTTTACTCTTGGAGGAAAGAGTATTATATAATAGTCTGCATACAAACTTACTGTGGACTAAAAAGAAGCCAACAGCCAACCTTCTGTGACAATGGATATGTTCTATCTCTGCAATGTCCGACACAGTAGCCACTAGCCACATGTGGCTAACGAGGGTCTGAAATGTGGCTACTGTAACTGTGTTTTTTTAATGTTGACATTTGGTAGCGATGGTGCCTACATCAAAATTATAACTAAATTCTTCTCCAAACTTAGGCCAAGTGTGTAATGCTGAAGAGGAACTTAACAGACTCCACTACCACCCCTATCACCAGCCTATCTTCAGAAACTTTGTAGGTGAGGTTGTGGGAGTTTGGTGTTTTGTTTTGTTTTCGGTTGTTTTTTCTTTTAAATGATCTTTTCTGCAGGCTGGAAAAACTTACTCCATAGCACTTAGCCAGTTTGTGGCATAAGCCCCTGGGGAGACCGCCGGCATGCTGTGGGAGCATCCTGGTCCTTGTTCTATGCTGTCTTCTGGGACAAGCAAGAGCACTTTCAGTTCTTCTTACAGAAGTGGCTTTACATTGTTTTTTTTTTTGTGGTACGCGGGCCTCTCACTGTTGTGGCCTCTCCCGTTGCGGAGCACAGGCTCCGGACGTGCGGGCCCAGCGGCCATGGCTCACGGGCCCAGCCGCTCCACGGCATGCGGGATCCTCCCAGACCGGGGCACGAACCCGTGTCCCCTGCATCGGCAGGCAGACTCTCAACCACTGCGCCACCAGGGAAGCCCTCTTTGTTCTTTTGTTATGTTTCACACCTGCTTATCAATAGCCAATAGAGCTGGACACTACTTTACTGGACAGCACAGGACATGTTTATTTAGAAGAATCGGATCTCAGACTTCCACTCATAACTACAGTTATAAGCCACACTGATACAGACAGAAGTCCATCAAAGGTGAAAATGTCACAAAGAGATAAAAGGACGATGTTCTGTGGATAAGCTGTAATGCAGATAAATCCACTCGCACTACTGAAGATGAAGGTAGCTGTATGAAGTGCTATGGTGACTGATGGTATCAATCCCTACTACCTTAGAAATCGGTCAAACACGTTCCCAGGGAGCTGGTCCTGAGGCCTGGCATGTCACACAGTCTGCCTCTCTGGGTCCACTGTGGTCAGTAACAAAAAAGGCACATATACAGATTAGGAAGAGCCAGTTTTCCACCCCCTACCTGCATGAGGCAGCCTTTTTTTAGACACTTCTCTTTCTCCCAAGACCAAGTCAAACACAATGTGAGATGAACTAATGTATATCAAAGATCTGTTTTAAAAAAATTTTAACTGCTGGACACTCCTATCTGGGGGAGTTTGGGAAGGCATTATAAACTCTGAATCCAGTCAAAGCATTGGCTGGGCCAAAAACAAGTCAAAACAATATATATGTATTGTATATAAACTCATTTTTTATAGCTCCAATTGAAGTCATTAAGCCAGATACATTAATTACTACAGAAATTACACAATGGGCTAGCCAACAGAAAATACATCAACTGTTACTCTAACATTAAAGTATTCTAATGCTTCATGGAGATGTGAAATTGACCCCTGAAATGGATGTACTTAAAAAAAATTTTTTGCCTAATCTATGACATATAGGCTTAATAAAATGGGTAGACATTTGCATGGTTGTAATACATAGACAGCTGTCCAAAAACCACATACCCACACTTACACATATACATTCATACCCCCAACATCATTTTAATGGAAGCAAGATATTGATTTGACAGAGGTAATACAGGATGTTGGAAGAATGTGCCTGAGATGGACAGTTTTTAATGGAGAGGAGAAAGGAACATGGGGTCTTCTCCTGATTTGGGCAAGGCATTTCAGGGAGGGACTCTGGGAAGTCAAAGGAGGTATGGCTCGAGAGTGCTCAAGGAGGAGACTGCCAGCTAAAACAGGCCTGGAGAGGCCCTAGGGACAAACACTCACCTTCTAGACACTACCTGTGTGTAGTGAGCCCCACCCAAAAGGAGAGTGACAGAGGCGCACAATGAGTGTGTTAATGAAAATCTGTAGGGAATCTACCCTTGCAACCATCATTCATAAAGTTCTGCTCTGCAAGAAGATAAATGGCAGGGGAGGGGGTAGCCATTATTTGTCCCAGGCTGGGGCCCCCTCTAGCTTCTAGCTTTGCAGTTACTTGAATTAAAAAAATATAACCTTTTCTGGGGAGAAAAAAAAAAAAAAAGGCGGGGGGGAACCTGAGAAAGGTGGTCATAAGAGGTGAGTCTTTGTTACAGTTTGGTTTCAGCAGTCAAAACAATCTGATTGCTTACTGCCAATATATGACCAAAATGTAACCAAGATAGTGGGAGTTCTCAGATCTACATATCAGAACTAAGAAACGACATTTCTTGTTGTTCCTTTCCCTGCCTACTCCCGAAGTCAGCCAGACAGGGCAAAGGAGCTGGGATCTTGTCTTTGGCTGGTGTCCTGGGCCATTTTCAAGATCTCTGGACTTGCCTGCTCACTGCCCTGGTGGATTATGAAAGGACTTGTTACCCTTAGCTCGGACAGGGCAAATGCAAACACCACTGACTGGTACAGGTCTGTAACAACTGAGAGGCTGCGGCCTGCAGAAATCCCCATCTGGGGTAGGCCTGTCAACAGCCCGAGCCAGCTGACCAGCATCCAGTCATCGCCTCTTTTCCAAATACCAACTCAACAAACCTTGATTCAGCCCTTGTGTTACACTCCGGTGGAGAACAGCACAGAGGAAGCACCAAGAGAATGATTTTAGAGAAACTAGTCTGGGCATAGACCAAGTACATGCTCCCATGGAATTGTTAATAATTCAGGGGTCCTTTATGTTTGTCTGAACCTTCCATATCTAGCTGAGGAAAAGATGTATTTCTTTTCTCTCTTCAGGGAGAATAAAAGCAGGACAGTAAAATTCCTGGTAATGTCATATCCAGTCAAACAGGAAGGTTTATAGGCTAGGGGCTGAAAGGCTTCCAGAACTACATTCAGCCTATCTGAAAATAATTTATTTCATTTTCATTTGTTTCATTTCCTCCAAAGTTACCATTCAGCTCCCTACTCTTACACCTACCAAGACAAGAGGAAACATTTAGTAAACACAACAAAAACAAAAGTGTTAAAGAAACACCTGAGCTGTGGAAAACTGGAACCTTCATTCACTGCAGGTAGGAATATAAAATGGCACAGCCCCTTTGGAAAACAGTTTGGCAGTTCCTCAAAATGTTAAGCATAGAGTCTCCGTATGACCTAGCAATTTCATATTTAGGTATTTACCCAAGAGAACTGAAAACATATGTTCACACAAAAACTTATACATGAATGCTGACAGAAGCATTGTTCATAATAACCACAGAATGGAAATAGCCTAAATGTCCATGAATATACAAGTGTGGTGTATCCATAAAATGGAATATTATTTGGCAATAAAAAAGAATTAAGTCCTGATATATGCTATGACATGGATGAAGTCTTGAAAACATTATACTAAATGAAAGAAGCCAGTCACACAAGACCACATATTTTATGACCCCATTTATATTAAACGTCCAGAAGAGGCCGATCCATACAGACAGAAAGCAGATTAATGGTTGCCTGGGATGAAGATGGGGGTGGGGGAAGGAAAGGTACACAGATGACTGCTAATGCCTATGGAGTTCCTTTCTGGAGAGTTGAAAATGTTCTAGGATTAGATTGTGGGGATGGTTACACAACTCTGTGGATAAACAATGAACTGTGAAAAAACCCAATTAACTGTACTCTAAAATAAGTGATTTATATATGTGAAATATATCCCAGTAAAGCTGAGGAAAGAAGGAGGGAGGAAGGGAAGGAGGGAAGGAGGGAAGGAGGGAAGGAAGGAGGGAGGGAGGGAAGGAGGGAAGGAAGGAAGGAGGGAGGGAGGGAGGGGGGAAGGGAGGGAAGAAGGAAGGAATGAAAGATAACAGATCTGAAGTGAAGTGTCTCACCTGGAATGGTAATTCTTCTCAGGGTATTTTTCTTTTAACTTTTCAATCTTGCCATAACCTTAGATGCATAAGAAATTGGAAACAAAAAAAGAAGAAGAAGGAGAGAAAAGTCCCCTGCTTTCCCCATTGGTAATATCTTACATAACTATGATACATTATCAAACCCAGGAAATTGATATTGACACATTACAGTTAACTAGACTACAGATTTACTCAGATTTCTATGGATGCCTTTAAGAAACAGTTTCTGGATAATAATCCTTCAGGTTACATTCCTACTCTTTTCACCTGAAACAGCAGTCACTCTATATGTGATTACAGCAAATTAATCAATAATTCCAGCGACACAGATATGACTGGTGGACATTTTAACACCTCCGAGATCCCAATTTGCCTTGAGAAGAAAATGAAGTTACGATGAATGAACCATTTCCACCAAAGCACATTAACTTTGTATATACTTTGAGGGCCCTTCAAACTCATCATGTTACTCACCACGCTCTCCCTGATCCCCCACAAGGGAATCTGGTGAGCCTCTAGTGCATTGGTGATGAGCTATGGTAACTAAAGCTCTCATACAGTCTTCCCTTAGGTGGGCAATGAACTTGCAGTAAGCCATCCTAACTTATTCTGAAAGAAAACAGACTTGTTAAAGGGCTGACGGATGAGAGGGAAATATCTCCTGTTAAAGACAACAGATAGGGCTTCCCTGGTGGTGCAGTGGTTAAGAATCCACCTGCCAATGCAGGGCACATGGGTTCAAGCCCTGGTCAGGGAAAATCCCAAATGCCGCAGAGCAACTAAGCCCGTGCGCCACAACTACTGAGCCTGCACTCTACAGCCTGCATGCCACAACTACTGAAGCCCGTGTGCCTAGAGCCCATGCTCTGCAACAAGAGAAGCCACCACAATGAGAAGCCCGCGCACTGCAATGAAGAGTAGCCCCCGCTCACCGCAACTAGAGAAAAGCCCACGTGCAGCAATGAAGACCCAATGCAGCCAAAAATTAATTAATTAATTAATTTTAAAAAATCAGAGCGGAAACCAAAATTAAAAAACAAAAAGACAACAGATAGTTTCAGTTTTCCAACGGAAGACTCTGACAGTTTTTTTTTCTTTCTTCCTTTTATTTCCTAATTCTGGACACTTCTACTTTAAGTAAAAAGTGAACTGGTCCAGAGAAAGTCACTTCAGTTTCTCAGCATCAGGCCTGTTAAAACATATGGGAAAGGAGCAGGTTGAAACTGTTGACTGAAGTGAAATGGCTGGCTTTGCCACAGTTACCAGAAAAGCACCTCTGCTCGGGAGATGGCCTTCCCAAGGAAGGCAAGGAAGCAAGCAGTCTGTCAGGGGTCTGTGGGAGCAGCCAACCCAGAAGAATCTGAATGAAAACACTTAACACCCCGCACCCAGGCATGGTGCTGGGATCAACACAGCACCCTCTGCAAACTGTCACCAGACATTTATTCCAGCTATTCTGGATCACCTACAGCCTCAAATGTGTAAGGTAAGCTGAGGTAAGCAAGTAAGCAAGTCCTAAAATCACACTGAGCTTTAGAGGGACATTCAGCTTCAGACTAACATCCCAGGCCAAAAAAAAAAAAAAGGTAGCCCAGACCAGGTATGTTAAGTATCATATTTGGCTGATATCTTGATGGCATGTTGATTTAATAATGATAATAGGTGACCAATGCAGAGAAATGAGCCCCAGGGTTGTCCCGTGATAGAGAGCAAAATCTAGGAAAGAGACCAGAGATTCTGCTTAGACAATGGTTAAAATCAGGACAAGGTAAAATAAAGCATGCCACAAACACAGCGTGGGGAGAAGGCACCACACAGCACAGGAAGAAGAGAAAGGAAACTGTCTTCTGTCCAAAGCATCACTCGTTACTGGTTTAAAATAAAATTAAGTTAAAAAAAAAAAAGCCTCACCATCCCTCCACCCAACCCAAAGAGTAAAAGAAGCCCACACCCACACAAGACAAATATTTACAAATATGTACACCATAGAACCTTTTATTCAAAGGTGGAAATAGATTTGAGTTCCCTGGTATTACAATGTGAACAATTTTTCTTTCCATATAAGTATCTGCTGAACTCGGAGCTGGTGGTGGTATCAGCTTACATCCTCCACTGTCCTATGAATAGCAGCTCGGGTAAGGGGATGAAGAGTGGCCTGCAAGCTGCACAACAGTGGTCCTTATCTTGGCTCCAGTGTTAACTAATAGGGTAACCTCGAAACACTGTGTAAAAAATGGGCAGGTAGGATTATCGGTGGTTTTCAATTTTAAAAATCTGCGAAACCCTTTATCTAAATGAAAGCTCATGGAGAACCGCAGTATATAGAAGAGTTTGAAGTAGACAGGCTGGTTAAAGCTGGAAGGGCTGTGGGACAAGGGGGGCTCCCCTTGAGGCACCTCCTGGAATTGGGACTCCACAGCACACAGAATGGAAACCACTGATGAGGTCCCTTAAAACAAAAATTCAATCCTACTTAAACTAAAACCAAGAAAATAAAAGACAAAGTAATATAGAATAATGATTTCTAATACCTGACTCTTGGTGGCTGGGGATTGGGAATGGGGTGGGGGAGAGGGAGGGGGCTGGAAGTGTTACAAGAGTCTTTCATTCATAAGCATGTAAATGTTTCATATGTATGTATGCCCACTTCTCCAAATGAATTTATATACTGTGATTAATAAAACTGAAATTCATTTAAAGTGTTACTGAATTCACGGTCATCTATAATACAGAATCTATAATTTTTTTTTAATTAAAAAGGAACCAACATGTTGGGAACCACTGCTAAAAAGAAGGCAACAATATTCCACTTGAATTAAACAATATAAGTAAACTTCCTTAAAAAAAAACTTAGAGTGGCCTTTTATATTTTAATGACTCTACTATCCACAATGTCAAACTAGTTAGAATTCCTTGTCTGTTAGCTGTGGCTACTAGAATATTGCTTTGTGATGGATTCTGAAGCCATGTCCAGGCTGGGTAGGAAAGAAATGTCACATTAGATAAGCATTAGATAAACACTGTCTGCCATAACTGTGGAGGGATAGGAGGTAGGGGAAGGGACATGTGTATCTGACATCCAGGGCTGTGTCAGATAATCATCTAGGATGTGATGGTGGTGGAGACCCGAGTTATAACTCCGATTCTGTCATTACACTAAACATTACTAGGCAAATTACTCGTTCCAGTACTTTTGCCATATCTAAAAAGGAGTCATCCTGACTTCTGATGCAGAACTCTTAGGGTCAACTCAGACAGTGAATGTTACACCCCTTTAAAAGCCACTAGAGACAAAACTGTCACAGAACTGGTGAGCTAATCCAAACCTCACATTTTACATGTGAGGAAATTGAAACCCAAGAAACTGTGGGCCAAAATGACACAGTAGATAGCAGGCTAAAGAATCCGCATTTCCCAGCTGGAGAGTTTTATACAATGTGAGCCATAATATATGGTTTGAAACTTTGACTTAATTACTTGTATTAGTTCTCCTTGGGACAATTGATAATTTAAAGGTTTTCTGTCTGATATTACTTTTTAAAATTCTCACTTCAAAAAAGTTCACACCTCTCAACTAGATGACTGTACTAAATAAATTACAGCATTATTGCTATAATATGGACATATACTTTGTCACTTTTAAGCCTAGGTATTAAAACTGTTTCTTCAAAAGAACAAAACAAGATAAATAATACATTTGAAAATCTCAGTAAACACAAACCAAGTAACAGTTGAGAATTAATGATGTTACATCTTACAAACTGTCAAAGCTTTACCCACTTAGGACCAGTCCCTTTTAAAAATAAAACCTACATAAAGAAAGTTACAAAATGTGAGTCTATCAATCATATAGTCCACCGAAAACTTTTTTTTTAATTATTTATTTATTATTTATTTTTGGCTGTGTTAGGTCTTCGTTTCTGTGCGAGGGCTTTCTCTAGTTGCGGCAAGCGGGGGCCACTCTTCATCGCGATGCGTGGGCCTCTCAGTATCGCGGCCTCTATTGTTGCGGAGCACAGGCTCCAGACGTGCAGGCTCAGTAGTTGTGGCTCACGGGCCTAGTTGCTCCGCGGCATGTGGGATCTTCCCAGACCAGGGCTCGAACCCGTGTCCCCTGAATTGGCAGGCAGATTCTCAACCACTGTGCCACCAGGGAAGCCCCCACCCAAAACTTTTTTAAGAGAATTAACAGGGAATGGCTGAATCAGAAAATGACAGAGCAGTCTTTTATATATATATATTTTTAAATTAATTAATTTATTTTTATTTTTGGCTGCGTTGGGTCTTTGTTGCTGCACGTGGGCTTTCTCTAGTGGCAGCGAGTGGGGGCTACTCTTCATTGACTGCGTGGGCTTCTCATTGGGTGGCTTATCTTGTTGCAGAGCATGGGCTCTAGGCACATGGGCTCTAGGCGCACAGGTTTCAGTAGTTGTAGCTCTCGGGCTCAGTAGTTGTGGCTCGCAGGCTCTAGAGCACAGGCTCAGTAGTTGTGGCGCACAGGCTTAGTTGCTCCGCAGCATGTGGGATCTTCCTGGAGCAGGGCTTGAACCCGTGTGCCCTGCATTGGCAGGCGGATTCTTAACCACTGCACCACCACGGAAGCCCTATATTTTTAAACATTACCTACTGATAGAAAAGTATGTTTGAATAATTTTAGCCTAGGATTTTATCAGCCACAGAATAAAAGATTTTATAAACTCTATTCTGTTTCATATTAAAGATATTTCACAAGATTTTGCCTTTGCAAATCAATAAAACATGATAGAAAATTAAGACAAAACATCTCATAGTCTATTTTACATTAGAGGTGTCATTTGTCCACAGAATGTGCAAGTGAAGTGTCTGATTCTTTACTTAGAAAGGGT
Organism: Mesoplodon bidens; assembly: GCF_964165515.1. NCBI lineage: Eukaryota > Metazoa > Chordata > Mammalia > Artiodactyla > Ziphiidae > Mesoplodon > Mesoplodon bidens. The sequence goes on along the minus strand of NC_138178.1, from coordinate 136,474,039 downwards.
TTGGTACTTTCAGAAATTCTGTTCCATCGGTCAATTTATAATGAATCAAACCACTTGTGATCTGAAGGGTGCCTAGCAACTAACTAATGAGCTGGGGAGAAATATCCTTTTCTAGGCTAGGAAGTCATGAATTGATGTTCCAAGGAGGAGAACGCAAAAGTGACCTTCACCCCTAGATCTTGGTCCTTACTCCAGAGAATCCTTTCATAATAACCTCTACGCCACTGGGTCAAACCATGTTTCCCAAACAAACACACAGGGACTACCTGCCAACACTTGCCTTACCCGAGAAAGCTCCATAGAATATGTTGTGCATTTTGTTTGTTTGTTACTTCTTGAACAAAGATGGACAGCCACAGTGCCTCAAAGCAGAGTTCCAGAAAAAATATGTCAACAGAACCATAATAATTCTGAATAGGTGGTCTTCTCTAAAATGTGCTGGGATGTGCTGGGAAACACAGCGTTATATTCTATCATGGGTTACCGTAACTATCTAAAATTAGTTTCAAAACACGAACCTCTCTCTCAATGCTTGGAAGAGAATTTCGTTTTTCTGTTTAAATTAAAACAAACCTAAAGTGCTTAAGTGTAGGAGAAAAGCCACATTCCCACAATATTGATTTATGATATATCGACATGAAGACAATTAGACTGTGATGAGTACAGCATTATTGTAATATTAGGTGCTGTATAGGCAATGCCTTAAATACTTTAGCTAAGCAGCTGAGTATCTGTTTTGCGACACCATATATAAACAAAAAGAACTGGGTATAACATTTCTTTAATCGCATAAACCATTCTAATGTAAACTTCTGCCTCCCTCCTCATAATATTTGGACTATTTATTTCATTGTTCTACCTCCTATTCTTCCAAACATCTTCAGTCCAATGGAAAAACTACATATCATCTCCCTTGTTCTCTCTGCCTTCAGAAAAGCCTTCTGCATTAGTCTCACTATCAGCAGAAAAACCACTTACAGTAAGAAACCACTGAGCCAAACTCCAGGAAATGCAAATTGGCCACAAAATGGCAGGAGTTGACCTAAGGTTTCCCTTCAGATAATGAGGAAAGGGCTTGTTAACATAATTAATTATGCAAATCTGTAGCCAGAGACAGTTAATCACAGAGAAATACTTCAGGTCACTTTAAAATGCACCTTGAGATCTCTAAGTTTTCTGCTAAGGGGTTCCATGATTATTTATACATTTGTGAAAAGTCCTGGTGGCTTCATATTTGCATTGCTAATTAATCCCTTCTATGATCTCTTCAAAACACTGGGACTTAAATAGATAAATGGGCAATTAGACCATTTGAGAAAGGAAAAATACAAATGGCCTAGAGAAAAAAGTTCTGTTTAACAAATTTTTAAAATACAATGTGATAGCATTTATTAGTTGTTGAATCACAGATAATTTTAAGATAATGATATTCACAGCATAGACATGAAATTAAAGACACCTTAATATCCTGATTCAGCGTCAACCGGCAAAACCTTTCTTGAGGACAATAGTGGTATTTAATAAAAAACTTTAAAATTATACACCTTTTGACTCATTTATTTCATTTTTAAGAAATATATCCTATGAAAAAAAATCTGAAAAAGAAAAAAATGTTCATAATAGTTTTTAATGGGAAAACATTAGGAAAATGATTACCCTATACTGCACATAAAATGGAAATAAATGCTATCATCTAAGAAGTTTATTGAAAATTTTAATAACCTCACACCCATTAGGATGGCGATTCAAAAAAAAACAAAACAGAAAATAAATATTGCAAGGATGTGCACTTTTGTTGGTGGGAATGTAAAATGGTAGAGCTGCTAGGGAAGAGAGAACTACCATATGATTCAGGCCCTGGGTATATCCCACCTCTGGGTATATAGCCAAAAAAATTGAAACATGGTCTCAAAGTGATATTTGCACACCCATGTTCATAGAAGCATTATTAACAATAGCCAAAAGTTGGAAGCAATAAATAAATAAAGTGTTTCAATTCTGATTTCCAATATGATTTGTATATTAAACAAATTTCATTGGAGTCTTCAATATTTAATAGGGTCAAAATGCCCTGAAATGGAAAAGTTTGAGAATGTGCTGGGTCAGACTATTTCACAACTCTGTAGGGGTAGGAATTAACTTGCAAAAAACACACAGCAATGTAATGGCTTTTATCTATAAGGAAGCAAATGGATTTTGTCTGGCAGAGATAAAATTGATTTACCTAAATGTATAAAAGAAAATATTACATTGTGTAGCCCTTTAGGATATTAATCAGTTTTGCATCCACTAGCAAATTTATTCCAGCACTTCTGATTGTGGCTGTTTGGATGGATTGATAGACAGACAGACAGACATATATATGCTCTTCAAGTTCTCCTTTGAACTGGTCTTGACAGCTTACTGATTCCTTAACTAATTAATAAGTTAAATAAAAATTGTTGACATGTTTATTTTATAATCGTGAGAATCTTACTTTTTAAACTCTTTGAAAATTATTCTTTTAACATCAACTATCTACAAACAGATAAATTATAACTTCACTTTATCACAATCAAACTTCCCAGACATACTTAGAACTATTTGTGGGTATTCTTTTCTGTTTAATTTGTATATGTGTTCATTCACGTAGCAATGCTACAATGTTTGAATTGTAGTGGCTTTATAGTAAGTTATATAGCTGCATGCTAATTAACAGATACTCAACTTCTAATAAAATTTATTACTTGTAAAAAAAAGAAATAATACAAATCATTTTAGGTATGATAATAGCATTTCAGTTATGTTTTTAAAGAGAGTCCTGATTTTTTTGGACATAAACTAAATACTAAAATATTTACAGATGAGATTATAAAATGTCTTGAATTTACTTCAGAATAAGCCCAGAGTTGATGGAAAGTAGTTGGCAGTAGAAACGAAAGATTAGTCACGAACTGATAACTGGTGAAGCTGTGGGTATATAGAGGATTCTCATATTAGCTATATTAATCATTCTATGTGTTTGTGTGTAGGAACTTTTAATAACAAAAATTTTTTTAATCTTCATTTTCACTCTACTTGAAATAAGAAAAGCAGGAATGGAAAGCAATAAATCTGAGGGGGAGGTATCTTAAAAAGACAGAGCGGGTCCTGAAGCATACTTGTGAATTGTCATCCATTTTGGGATTTTGGATTTTTCACCTTAATAATCATCAGCAGTATATTAGCATAATTTCTGTTATCTTGTATGAAAGGCAGAACTTTAAATGATGCCCTATAACCTTTTGAGGGTGAGTGGAACCTATGAGTATGATGAGCTATTACTCTTGTGATTTTGTTATATTATATGGTCAAAGGGAGATTATCTTGGGTGGGCCTGGCCAAATCAGGTGAGACCTTAAAATCACCCACTTCTCTGGATGATTGAAGAAGACACCCAGAAGAAGAAACCAAACATCCTAGAAGAAACCAAACATCCTCGTGTGAACTTCCAGTGTAGGCCATGTGGCATAAAATGTAGGTTGCCCCTAGAAGCTAAAAGCAGTCTCTGGCCAACAGCTAGGAGTATTCAGTCCTATAGTCACAAGGAAATAAATTCTGCCAACAACCAGAGAGCTTGGAAGAATCCTCTTAACCCCAGATGAGAACTGCAGCCTTGGCTGACCTGTGAGTTTTACCCTGGAGAGACTCTGAGCAGAGAACCTAGCCACAGCATGCCCAGACTTCTGACCTGGTGGTGTTTTAAGCCGCTAAATTTGTGGTAATTCATTATGCAGCAATAAAACTAATATGTCTGGAAAAGCACCTTATACCCGAACAGTACCTCAAAGTCTACCTCTACACGAGTTTATGATCCCAGTGGCACCAAGTGAGTAGCTAAACATTCAGCAACTTAACATTAATGCAATATTTCTCAAAGGATCATGAATCCAAATTTGAGAAACCTTGAGCTACATAATCCCTTATAAATGAAATATTCTTTGTCCAACACACACGGTTAGCTTTACAGGCAAGATTATACACCTGAGTGCTTTTTACAGTGTGAAGGCTTCTACAGGAGAAAAATCCTGCAAAATAATCAAATGGAGCATGTTTAAAGCAAATTGTGACTAAGCCAAACATAACACCAACACCTTAGCTTATCATCACATCAGGTATAAAACAGTGCAAAGCTTTCTATCCTTTAATGCCCTAGCTCACAATTAGGAGGTATGAGAAGAATATGAGCCAGATTCCATTACAACAAAATTCCATTATAACAAAGTTTCCCATGGCTCAGGTGGTCCTGAGGAATTATCACAACTATTCTTTGTCCATGTTATACATCTATTTACTTAAAGAAAACATTGAGATGTACATGAAGAAAAGAAATAGAAAAGTAAGTCAAAGATATTATCCCCAAGGTCTAAAATTCTGTTTCCAAGGTTTTACTTAGTCTGATTCTTTTTAGCCTTTTTTTTTTTTTTTGGAATAACAGCTTTGTTTCAACATAATTCACACACCATAAAATTCATTCATTTAAAATGTAGAGTTTAGGGGGTTTTCGTATACTTACAAACTGGTAACCATTATAAGTAATTTTAGAACATTTTCATCATCCTTAAAAAAAAAAACTCATATTCTGCTTTTTTTTTTTTTAACTGTCATTCTTTCTTTAACACCATGTCATGCTAACAAATTTTTCTCTAGTACTGGAAAACACTGGCCATCTGAGACTCAAAATCAGCATTTAGGGGAGAAAAGAGCTGAGGGTAAAAGATTTGATCTGCAGGAATAACAGATATTGGAACAACTGATTTGGGATTGTAGAGCATTGCTTCCTATAAGTGATGCTGGGAACATTCCTTTGAAAACGTGGACAAGATCCAAATAAGCAAAACATGAAATTACTTGCCAGTGAAAAGCAAAGAATCTTTCACAGGGGAGAGTCTTCACCTATTGCACAATGTAATTTGTTTATTTCAGAAGCTGAAGACAGAGGATAATCTGAGCTTTATTTAGTAAAACAAGAGTTCTATATTCCAAAGGGAAAAATCTGGAATTTAAAACAGCATTCTGATATGCTCACACCCCGTATCAAAACATTCTTCACCTGCCAAGTGAATAAACAAATGATGCTTTAAGGTGTCACTTCCATAGCTTATGAGATAGTCCATAAAATGCTCAATATAATATTTTCCCCTTAACTTAGTTATTCACTTGCCTCTGCTATGCTTGATAGAAATTTGGATCTAATCTGATTATTCTAAGTAAAATCCAAGTAAAAGGAGCCATTTTATTGTGTTTCCCACCTTTGGTAGTTATAACTCGAGACTTTGAAATCCTCCATGATGGTCCATGGCATAGGCCAAGTTAGGAAACTTGTAACAAACAAATCTGCCTCATGTTTATGAAGCCAGAGATGAGTCTGATCGGAAACTCACTCTGAGTGACAAGGTAAGTTTGAGTGCTGCCAAAGCCCAAGTGTTTGAGTCAAGTTTTACAGACATTCTTTTTTGAGGGAGAGAAAAAAAGAGGGACATCAGTCTGCTGCTAATCCTTTTCAAAGTTCTTCTCTCACTGCTGATTTGAGATAAACTGTCATTTTAAAGGCAAATGCCTTTTTCTTTTTTTAAAGCATTTTGGCATTTGATAATAACAACAGATGATCTTTTATTTCCCCAAAGCCTCATCTTCTTTATCCACAGATAACTTTACTGACCTACCAACACAGGCTATGGGCTTCAAAGTTGTTTTCCCGCCAGGGCTGGTGGGCTTGCCCTGACCCAGCGTCAGTGTCTCACAGAGTCCCCTGTTGTGACCAGGGACATGTCCTTAAACTATGTCTGGCCTCCCAGGCAGTGGTCATGGAAAAATGGAGAAGTGACCCTGAAGAGTCTAATCCACTGACCTTCACTTTGCTCTAACCAACTACCCAAATAAATAAAAACAGCAGGATAGCTTGGTCTCCCAGATGAATTCCGATTTACCCCTAAATATCCAAGCCTGGTCCAATGTTTAAAATTCCCTGGCCATCCAAAATCTGTCAACTGGCTTTCAACTGGGCCCAATTTTGCTCGCCAGGGGACATCTGGCAATGTCTGGAGACATATTGGTTGTCACAGCTGGGGGAAGGTTTGCTACTATCATCTAGAGGGTAGAGGCCCAGGATGCTAATGAGCATCATACATGCACAGCACAATCCCCAACAACAAAGAACCATCCCACCTAAAATGCTGAGATTGAGAAACCCTGGATTGGGTCATTTGCCAGCCCAGTGCTGGAAAAACGTTTGAAGAGACTCTTATTGCAAATTAATTTAGTTTAAAATGGGGATTGAAAACTCAAATAAATGCCTTCAAGGGCCAAGGAGGTAAAGAAATATCACATAAACAAAGTGGCTGTGTATGAGGCACTAGGGTGTTGTGAGGTCAGTGACAAATCAGAGTGTAAATGCTCACTAAAACCATTCCCTTTTTAAAAAGAACACTGTGTTGGCCAAATAAAACATGACTGTTGGCTACATCCATCCTGTGTGGTAATGGTGGTAATCAAATTCTGGTTTAAAGAGATGATCAATTTAAAGAGAACTGGATGGTCACTCAAAGACACCATCTAGCCTCATCCCTTACTTATATCCTATGGAATTTCCTAAGCCCCAGGACTGGAGAACGTGACTAGAAGCTGTTTAGTTAAGCAGGTTAGAGATCAGATCTTGAGGGTTTAGCTCCAGCCAAGAACAGGGTCTCAGAAACCTTGCGCTAAGAGCAGAGACCAATGTTGGAAATTCTGAAGGTGAAAAAATAGAGTTCCCCCTCACTGATCTCCATTCTAGGGAAACTCAGTGGATATTACATCAGCGTTACACAGTGCCATATAAGTGAGGTCATTATGTTAAGATGAAACCATTCTCATAAAATTTTAGAATTTTCACATTGTTTCACAGATGAGGAAACAGAGGCCCAGGAAAGTTTAAAGGAACTGCCAAGATCATCCAAATCTAAACCTAAAATCAAACGGTGTTTCTTTTTCCTCCGTGCAATTGCCAAGCAGCAACCAAAAGGCGAAGGGATTTTATTCAAGGTGTCAAACATTCGTGTCTAAACTCTCGACCAACATAAAGAAGTTATACGTTAAACTTACTCAGCATCATCCCCTTTCCCTGTCAGAAAAATCATTAATCCATTTGCCCCAGGTCGTTGTTTTAGGATCTCTTTTTCATATAACAGAAAAATTTAAAGCAGGTTAAATATTTCCAGCCCTCCTTTCAGATTAAGCTGGAGAGGAAAGCCAAGTCAGCAACTGGAGCACAAGGAGAAGGAAGCCCCAATCTGAACATCCCCGTGTGGATGCATACTTTCTGTTGGAGGAATTCCTGACCTGTATAAACAAAGGCAATCCAGAGGGAAACAAATGATAAGATAAGTGAAACCCAATAACTCCCTCTGTCCTCCCCTTCTACCTACTTCCCCCAACCTGTTCCATCAGAAAAACAATCTGAGCTTGGGAGAATTAAAATGTAAACCATCCCCTCTCTGCTGCCACACAGCTCCCTATTCTAAGTAGGAGGTTAAGGGGGAAGATCATTTGTAAGGTCGGTGAGTATGGCTCCCCTGGTATGGAACCTGGCCACAGGGGACCACGGTCTCCCTTTGCCCACAGACAGGCTCCTGGCACGGAAGTAGGTCACTGGTCCTTCAGACTCAAGTTACAAGCCAAGGAGTATAGTAGGAAAAGCTGGGGTATGGAAGAAAGGTACCTTCCGTCACAGGAAAAGAAAAGAAATTGGGTCAAACTAAAAATTTTATATACTTAAAAAAAAAATTTTTTTTTACTCACTTCCTTAGCATAAAATATGAAGCAAGGCAGTCTCTTGCCATGGTTCCTGGAACTGTAGTTGGAAGTGTCACCTACTCATTGAGTGTCAAGCCCTAAATGGGTCACAGAAGTTTTCTATTTTCTAATCTAATCTCTGTTCTTGATTATAAAAATACAAAAATATAATAACATGCCTTTCATTTAACCTTCTGAGGACATATTGAACTCTTAGCTATCAGCTTCAATTCCAGCAAGATTCATTCCACACCCTGTCTGACTTTTACTCTGAATGACCATTGAGTGCTGAGCAGGGAGGGGGGTGTTGGGAGGAGAACCTCTAATGCAAACTAGATTGCCACACACAAAGAGAATGGGAAACAAACAGAAATGTTATTGTTGTTTCTTTTGCCACCATCATCCTAACTCAAATAGCCACCGCTAATATGGGGTAACTGTGGCAGCATTTTTTTTTTAATTCCTAAATCATTTACCTTGGCCAAAACCATATGACATTTTCTATATTCAAAATTTCACCAACTTTCAAGAGTAGAGAATGCAGCAAGGACCTTTAAATGGTTTGATTTGTCCATTTCATTTCCTTTAACTTTTTACAATAAGTTTTGTAGTAAATTCTCAGGATTTAGAAGGGTCCCTAGTCTAACCCTCTTGTCACAGAACTGTAGTTTCTAACTTAACTCTTGTCTAGACATTTCACTGCTCAGTTTTACCAAATCTCTATGAATCAAATACAAATTTAAGCCTAGACACATGTGAACAACCTAACTAACCTGGTGAATGATGTTGGGCACGATCCTTCACTCTTCTTCCAGGGTGCAAATCTGCAGAATTTTATGGGAGAAGAGTGAAGCCCAGAATGGGCACCAAAACACACACTAATGACTGTGGTCACACCCCCAAGAAAGGGAAGGAAAAGACCAAGGCTATGTTTTAGGAAGCTGCCCCTAGTCCTGACCCACACTCTTCACAGGAGGACACCTGTCAGAAGCATAAACATAGTTCCTAGGCAAACTGCTGGTGAAGCCCTACCTCTAACTTATGGGGTCTGAAAAAACTAAGACCCTCATCAGTTCATTTTATAATATGGCACCATCTTTTGCCCTTAGTGATGATGGCTATGCACTGATATATCCACAGGGTCTATCCTCCACTGTCTAGTGTCCTTTGTGACCAAGAGCATGATGAGTAAAAAAAAAAAAAAAAAGTTACTAGGATTACAGGTGCAGTTGGTGACTCCAAGACAAGGCAAAGCTAACCCATGCCCTTGACCTGGTTTGTACGTCACTAACAAACTGAGCTTAGCCAATAAGCCAGAATATAAGAACTCATCTCAAAAAACAAAAGATGGGCATCTGTATTGCCCAGACAATGCCCAAAGCTCGGATCTAGGCTATCTACACTTGGAAGTCTAAATTCAGACAGTCCATCAGATGGGCAATGTTTGCCAATCGTACAGAAGGTATTTTTTTCAGAAATGAAAAGGACAAAGACCAGTTTAATACGTGTCCCTAATTGTGTGCCTGGCAGAAATACAAGGAACCTTCAACTCCGATCCTGGTGCAATTTATAGAACAGAATGAGCTCAGGTTATTACTAAAGGTGAATGACATACTTAGGAAATGTAACAAGATGAATTTAAAAAAGCTTCTGAAACTAATGTCTGTTAAATGAATATTACGTTTGAGGAGCCTAAGGGCTAACAAGTCTTTTGTTTTCATTTTCCTTTCCTGGCAATATGCTGTTAGGGCATAACTTTCCTATTATTTCTCTAAATGACACAGTTTGTGTTTTATTCAATTGTCTTCATTAAATATTGTCAAAGTGGCACAATATCCAGTGTTAAGCCAAAAGTAAAAGATCTATTGTAAGTCAGGAAATCACACCAACTACACTGGAAATTGAACTTGCTTGCCTAGTTTTCCACATTTAATTCACAATAGTGGCTATGGTTTAAAAGAACTGCAATTGTATATTTGGTGCCAAACTTGCTCTGCTGTAAAAAGCAAGTGTCTCTTCTAAGGTTGGGGGGGAGCTTATTTTAATATGTAAGGATACCCAGTATTAGATTATGTGTTTGACTACTACTCAAGTTTTCATTTTCTTTTCAAAAGAGCTTTCACAATTTATGTTAAAAGACAACAGGGAGTTGGGAAGCTACGAAGTTATGGGAGTCTTAACTCTCAAGACAGGCTTCTGTGGCCCTGTTCTGGGTGAGAAGGGCTTTCTTCAGATAAGGGATTCAACCTACTGAAAAGTTATCTCAGTTAACAAGAGGGTCTAATGCTGGACAAACTCCACATAGATTCAGAGATGGCATTTAAGAGCATTTCCTTTTTCGAATAATTTGCCTATCATTCACAAAGCAAAAGGAAGGGAGTTCAAAAATTCTTACCATTCAAATAAGCAAATGCAACATTTTGAATCTCATACAACATTTTCTGTTCCAGAAAATCAGACTCTAAGAAACCATTAAGTGAAGAAGCAGTTTTACTCTTAATCAACTCAGTACTTGTTGACTCAGCACTGTTTCAGAATCAAGAGACACAAAGGAAGCTGTGATTCCCCCAACTCAATGGAGAGAAAAGAATAACATATAGGAAAACCAGAAGCAAGGCAATGGGGCGGGGGGGGCGGTGTAAAGAACTAGAAGCCTGGGTCCCTAACAGGGTCTGCCAGTTACTAGCTGTGTGACCTGAGCTCGGCGAGTTCCTTAAGTTCTTCATGCCTCAGTTTCCTCAGCTGTAAAATGGTGATAACAGTACCTACCTCATGCAGCTGTGGAGGAGTCCACAGTTAAGCTCATGTAAAGTATTAGGAAAGGCCTGACCCAAGCTTAGCACCTCACATCCCTTGACTGTTAGTATCACATTAGGTATGAGTGTTTGTTTGCGTGGTCAGGCTGAGGGCGCTAAGGAGCAAGGAGCCGGCGTGGTGGTGAAAGCGGAGGGACAGGCAGGGAAGGCTTCCCAGAAGCTATGGCACTCAAGCTGGATCTGAGAGCACAAGGAGAATTCAGATGCTCAGAAGAGCCGCTCATTCCAGATGAGGGGAGCCATTACTGCAGAAAGTCACAGACAGGGGTCAAAACCAGGTGTGCTTAAACATCAGCAGGGAAAATAAGCTCACCAAGGCTGAGGGCATATTTGGTAACCTCAGATTAATGGATTAACGGGCAGGGGAGGGGGGTGGTGCTCAGGCTCTGTGTGCTTGTTGCTATGCTCCTAGGACTTAACGTTTAAATCACTCTTAGATATGTGTACTATGAATGCAAACTCACTCCGAAATGCTCATTTCTCTGTTTTTGGAACAGAGGAAAGGATGCCAGAAAACACAAAGGTAAATGTGTTTTTTTTTTTGCTGTGGAAATAGTCTGCTGGAGTGGAATGTAGGTCACCAAAATCAACTCGCATCTCATCTTCATCTGTCCCTCTTTCGGTGGAGGCAATAAGGGGTAGCCTGAAGGAAGGGGGAGGGGCGGCACTTCAGATCCATCCTTCAGTTCCAATCTCTATCAGCCACTCAGCCACTCCAAGCACAACCCTCGATCCAGCCTGCGCCCCCAGCCCTGCCAATCCTCAGAAAAAGCCCTCCTTACCAAGTTCTGAAATATTACCTGTGCTAGCAGTTGCCTCTAAACCGAGCTCTCAGGGAAACCACTATCATCTGATGCGGTAAGTGTTTAAGATATACATTCACTTAAAAGATTCCTTCCATTACCAAGGTAGAAATTATGGTGCCAAAATAAGTAACAGTAGTCCACATTCCTTGTCCAAAGAAGAAAAATCACAAAACTGAAGAATTTTCATTTTGACTGGTGCCCCCTCTAGAGATTCAACAAGTTTGCTAACCTAAGTTGGCAAAGTTGCTTTGTTTCCTGAAATGTAAGGATAGACTTAACACTTGGAAATACCAGGAGCGTGACACGAAGCCAGGGAGGGCCCCACAGAAGTTTCCTGAACCAAACACGTAAGGCTCTCAGTGGTACCAAACTTTGTTGGAAAAGCTTGTTTCCCCTGATCCAACAGCTGTAAGTTTTTAAGTAATTTCACAGAAGACCTCAAGATTCTCAAGCCAAAGCCACTCTTTATACTATCCCCCAAATATTTACAAAATGAAACACTTTCAGTCTTAACCATGTTTTGTTTGTAAACACCTTATTTGTTCTGATGACCACAGTATCAACACTAAAAGCAGCCTTTTAAACAAAGTAGCTCAAATAAAACCACACGCAGACACACACAAATTCTTAACACTCAGAGGCGTGTCCACAAAGCAAGAAAGCCAGGGTTCAAATTCCTTGGCACCTCTTCACTGAGCTCCTGTAAGCAGCACCCAAGGCCATGACCCACTGCACCCTCTTTACTATCACACCTCCTCACTAATTTACACTTCGGAAAACCCACAGGATGCAACTTACTGGATGATAACTGAATGCTACAAATGTTGGACAGATGTCTTTTACCCTGTTCCCCTCTCACATCAGCCAGCCTGAACAACTTACCCGTTTATAGAACAACCCCACCCCAAATGAGAGAGCTATTGCCCACTCTTCTACCCACATGGTGCCTCTGGGGCCATTGGCAGCCTGGCAAAAGTCCTAGGTATCTTTGCCTTGGTCTCTCTCCCTGGTCTCCTGTCATATACCTCCTGGGAAAGTTATCTGGGCCAAGGACAGTACAACAGAGAGAAATCTAGAAATGTCTGGTTTGAGGTAATAAGAATTGTATTAAGAATTAATTATAGGGGGAAAAAGTCTCTGTGAGTGAATATATTCCAAAAGCAAATAGTTACAATTCGACTATTTCAAACACATGGAAGGCCGTTTATACCTCATCACATGCTACACAGGAGTTTTGGTTTATGCTGAGATGAAACTGCTTGACAGAAAACTAAGAGGAATATTACAACTGATGACAAAACTATCAGTGGAAAGAATACAGATCTTGGATCTCCAATCATGGTTCTACTAGTCAGTAGTGATTCAACAAATATTTATAAAATACTTACCAATGGCCAAACACTGCTTTAAGTGCTGGATAGACAGGGATAGACAAGACAAAGACTCTGCTCTCAAAGACCTTCACAGAGTGGGAAAAACCCACACACATTGGAATTGTTATCAGAATTATAGGGAGTCAGAAGTAAGGAGATAACTGAAGGAGATTTCAGTCAGTGCTAACTTATATGACAAAAACAGTGAGTGAAATTTCTGATCCTGTTTCCTCGTGGGGATATAACCACCTACTTAAAACAAGATGATGAATGTCAACCGCCTGGCACTCAGCAACCCCAAGCATTTGCCTGCACACGAATGTACACGCATAGATGCTAGCAGATATACACCTTCCCCCCTTAACTGCAATGTCTGTGATAATCCACTTTGGTATGAAATGAAAGCAGAAGGTAGGCAAAATGTTTGCATAATTCAATTACTCTTAATGCAATTAAATTACAAATAACTGCATTCAACAAGAATCTATAAAAAGTCAAAATCTAAACAATTCTACGATAAAAGGATAAATAGAAGTCCAAATACTGGGATAATAGTAGTAGTAGAACTAATATTATAAATACTAATACAGCTGCCTTGCCCACTTTGAGGGATTACCATGAAAAGTCGGGCTATTTTGCCATACAAGTAAGGCTCAGAGATGTTAACCTGATGTCACAGTGTCAGAAGCTGGGCTTAAACTCTTATCTTCAGATTTCTTTGAGAAAAAAAAAAGACAATGAACAACTCCTTTTTAGAGTCACAAGATTTTATACCGAAAATCAACTTTAGGAAAACTGCTGTGCCCCTCTTCCCACGTGACCAATGACTGAGGTCCCCAGAGGCAGAGGGTTCACCCCAGAATGGGGAAGCCAGTAATGACAGAGCGAGAGCAGGACCCAGGCTTCCTAGATCCCAAACCTCTCAAGGATCTGCATCCTCTAGACGGGTCTTTAGATTTCATGAGAACCACAAGGGATAGCCGTGACTTCCAGAATTCAATTTCAATTATTACTTGTCCCTAAAAACTTCCAGTGAATTGCACCTAGGGCAAATTGAGGACCTTTACTGGTGGCCAGGGGGCTCTCTTCACGCATAACAGAGGAGAACTCCCTCCTGGAGAAAGCTGCCTTCAGCACTTTAATATACGTTATTAGGAAAATGTATGTTTTCATTTTCTTGAAATGAGAGATCAGCCTGAAAGGAGAGAGATCTTTTGCTTGTAATTTTCAGAGTTTGCCTCAGGACAAAGGCTCTTAACAGCTTTTTCCGGGGAGGGAGGTGGAGAGACCAGGTATGGGGACGCGAGAGGGAAGGGGGTCTAAAAATTGTGTCCAAGCTATTTACAAGAGAATGGAGAGAGCCCGGGGCTGTGAAACCGGTGACTAGGAGAGAACAGCTGGGCCCAGGGAGAGCATCTAACCACACCTACTGGCCACGCCCTCCCAGCTGCCCGCACAGCCACACTGAATTGAAACAGCAGTGGGAGCAGTTAAGATTCCGACGGCAGGAGTCGCCATGGCAACGGGATTCATCTTGCAGGCAAACCCCGCTTCAATTCACTAGGTCCTTCTCGAGCCTCAAGAAACTACCAACTCAAGAGGAGCAAAATGGTCACGGGTGGCATTTACTCTTGATGCTCTCCTGCGGGTGAAGATGGGAGGCGGGGTGGGGAACGGGGGTTGGAGTGTATTCTATTCCTGGGTCCCCTAAAATATTTTATGGGCGCAAGAGACAGAACACCCCAATCGCAGGCTGCGAGCAACTTGAGAACAGAGCCTTTAGCAAGGGTTTGATGAACAAGTAAGAGAAAGGATAAGAGTGCTAGGGAAAGGAAATCCAGAGGACTTTATTATAGAGTTCTCAGGCGCCGCGCACGTCTCCAAGCGGATCACAAGCAGTTGGATTTTCACCACCAGCTGGGAAAAGCGATTACCCAGCTCTCCTGCCCCACTGCGAGTCGTATCGCTAGATTATTCGACACTCCCTACCTCTTTACCACCTCCCAGCCCAGCGCTAACGTCCCAGCTCAGGTGCAGACGCTTTGTCCCAGCTCAGGTGCTCTTTGTCGAGGGAGCCATCAGTGCAAGGGGCACCAAGATGCGCCCTACCCAGAGGGACGGGAGGCGGGAGCGCTCTTTGCCGCCTCGAACCCGGTCCGCAGGCTGCGCAGCCGCCCCTCGCTGCTGTCCGCCAACACCCCTCGCTCCTTCCGCAACGCGGCTTTCCCTCCTCTTTCTGGTTTGAGACCTTTAGCTTCCAACTTTGCCTAAATTACAGTCACCCCATCCCTTTCGAATGAGTCTTGAGGTGAGGTTGCCCGGGATGGTGGGGGTTCTGCTGGGACGCGAACGAGTAAACGAGTCCCTCCTCTTCGGTCTACACCTCCGAGTCTACCAAGCCTGCCTCGGGATTGTCCCTCCCGGAGCCTCCCGGACCAGCAGCTCCCGACAGCAGCAGTGCCCGCAGCACTCAGCCAAGGCCACGACCCCCAGCGCCCCAGCCCCGGGGTGTCAGCAGCAAGGCGGCGAGTGGTACCCTGCCGGCTCTCTTGGCATCCGAGCACCTCAGAAAGAAAGAAGGGAGGCACCCCCGTCCTCGGGGGCGCCTTCCCCCGGTCTCGCCTTGCTTTGCACCGCGCTTGCAGCCATTTTCCCAAACCCTACTTGGCAGCCGGGAGCTGTCTAGGTCCTGTTCCCACCCAGACCCAACCTGAAGGACGGGTTTAATATTTACCTACTGGCCCCGGAGCTCCGGGGAGGCAGCGGGAGGGCGCGCCGCTAACCCAGCACCGGGCCCGAAGAAGCACGCCCACCCCCGCGCCACCTCGCGGTGCCACTTAATGAAGGAGTGCGGCGGGCGACGCGGAACGTCCCCCTTACCTGAGCAGCCCCCGCATGCTGAAAAGGCGGCTCTGCGCTCCGGGTACAATGGGATCCGGTTAAACAGTTTCCTTCACTGCCGCTCGTAGGTTACCAACTCGCAGGTGACATCACCCTCTCCTCGCCTGATAGGATACAATGCGGCGCTCACTGCGCATGTACTCCCGGGCACGGCCCGCACGCTCCTGGGAGTTGTATTTCACATTCCACAAGCAGAGCCTGGGTAGCTACGCTACTGAGGGTGTTCAAACTACACTTCCCGACGCATTCCTGGGCCTCTTCGTCCCCGCCCCCAGCCCCGCCCCCGCCGCGACCCGCCCCCTCCCCGCCCTCCAGCCTTGCAGTGTTAGTGTTGGTCTTTCAAAAACCGAGCTGCGGACTCAGCGGGCGAGAGTGGGGGCAGGCACCCTTCGGTCATGCCCTTTGACTTGACCTCCACTCGGTCCCATGTAGGCTCTGAGGGACCAGAGGGGTGCGGGGCTAGTGTGCACCAGCCAGGCAGCTCTGACCAACCGGGCTCTGCTGGCCCCAGCTGGAAAGAGAAGATGAAGCCTTTCACTGCCTTCCCTACGCGTAGCAACTAATTAATAGGATGCATTGGTTTTATGGGTTAAATACGGTCCTGGAATTCCCCCATGTCCCGGAGGATGAGGGACGCCGACCCCGAAGGAGAGAAATCCCCCTTTGCCCCACTTGGTACAAATTACCCTTCTGTCTTCTCTTTCCTTCTCCCATTTAATGGAGTCAGGGTGACCAGCCAGAACTCGGAGAATAGCTTAGTTGGCTGAGCTGACCGAATAACGGAGGGTATCACTAATAAAAATGCAGTGTAACAGACTAGATAGTTGCCTCAACCCTCCGTCCGGGAGCCAGCTGCTGCTGCAGAGATAATACTATCGGGCAGCCATGCTTTTGTTCTTCCCTGCAGCAGACTTCCCGCTCTCATGGCTCTCAACTCCCAGGAAGACAACATCCTTGCCTAAAGTTTTAATAAATGACGTATATGTATACATGTACTTTTAAATCCACAATACTCTCCTCTCAATTTACATACCTCACTCTCACTCAAGTTTCTTAAATGACCTAAACCAAAAAACACTGTGCTGTTCAAGAAGGGCTGTGATTGTAATACACCTAAATGTTTAAAGGTAAGCAAAAGGTGTGTAGCAGAATTCTGAACCTTCAGGAAAATTTTATTTTTAATATGTAAAATTTTTGCATGGCACTTTTCATTAGTCAATGAGTACCAAATATTATGAAAAATTAACATTGAGAGCGAATCTCTAGGTGTCTTTTTAAACGAAGAAAAAATCAATACATCTAGTTATTCCAGTTGTAAAGGTAGAGTAAATTATTATGGCATTCAAGGTCTTAATCACATATAAGGATCAGTTCACACCCCCATTTCCACTAGCAAAATCTTAGAAGACTACATCTTGTGAAAAGAAAGTTCACAATTAAAATTTCAAACAACTCTCCACCTAATTGTTGGTGACAGTCTTCTTATCACTCTTATTTTCTCACGTGTTTGTGCAACAATAACTTGGGTTCAAGAGAAAAATATTCATGGAACTAGAGGATCTCAGGGGAGAGGGAAATGCTTTGTTTTGCTGAGAGAGGGATTGTAGTACTGAATTCTGCTTTTCTTTTGTCAAACCAATTCCTTATAGCCCAAACATATTTTCCTCTACTGAAGGAAGATAACTTTGAATGTTGCTCCCCTGTTCTGAGCCATTCTGTCCATTCCAAATATTGTCTTAAATGGAACCTAGACAATACAAATGTTCCACTGGCCAACAGATCAAGAGTACAATCAGTGATATTCTAGCTAATGGGTAGACTTAATGTATTGCAGTTCACTGTGAGAAAATATTCAGAAAGAAACTTAACCTGGGATGATTCTAAAAGCTCTCCCAGTTTTGTAACTGTGTAAAGCTTTTAGATGGAAATATAATCAGTGAGCTCGAAACTTATTGAGTCAGATTGGATGTGGAGATTCTTTATAAGGCAGGACTTAGCCTTACAGATAAAATTATATGGCAATATTGAGGTACACTCTGAGGAGTAACCCTATAGGATAAATCACCCTATAGTAAGTTCTCCTGGGTCTTCGGTAATGAAGGAGAGGATGAAACCTGCCTGAAGAAGAAATTCCATTCTCTAGAGCAATTAATATTATAGGGATGTGCCATGTTACATAGCTCATTTTTATATGTAAAGGACATCATACACACTAGATTATAAGCACAGAAATGTGTGGATGTACGCATGTGAGCTGCCCTTCCTATTAAATAGATATAAATTTAGATAATAAATATTGAAAGCAAGGCATTGTGTCTGGAAGCATTTTGTTATGCGTGATGGATCTGAACTGATCCCTGCACACTATTTCATTGGTAACCAAGGGAAACAAAGATGGCTCTTCAGCATCAGCAATGCAGTCCATGGACCTGGGACCAGAGGAAACTTAACAAGTTCTATGGAGACAGAAAGAAACTCTCTCTCTCTCTCTCTCTCTCTCACACACACACACACACACACATTCACGTACACTCATTGTGTGTGTTTGTATTTCTTTCTAGGTGACTAAGTAGTCTCATGCACCATCAAAAACACCCATTCTGTCTAGCTTAACTTATGTTCTCAGTCAAAGGATTTTGTTACTTTTTTTCTTTTCTTTTTAAAGGACAGCTGCTGTTCTAGAATGATCTGAAGAAAGGCCTTGTCTTTCCCCATAATCATTGCCTATTAATTAGGAACCCACGGAACCACTGAAGATAGATTTAACTGACCATCTACAGGTGAAGGAGGGGGAAAATCATTGCCTATTAATTAGGAACCCACGGAACCACTGAAGATAGATTTAACTGACCATCTACAGGTGAAGGAGGGGGAAGGCACCATGGGATATTTTGCTGATCTTTCAAAATAATCTCTCTCAGTTCTGGTTACAAGGTTTTACTCTAGATGTTGGGTTTTAGATAAGGAAGGAAGTGAGATATCAACAGAGAAAGAATTTTAAGTTTGTAGCCCTGCCTGTGTTTTCACACTGTTGCTTGGTGTTTTGCAACAATTAAGGTTGTGTGCTGAGCCCAGGTTTGGGATCATGACATTTTCCCACTTCCAAGCAATATGACTTTGCTTATTTCGTGTTGCTTATTTTCTCTGAGCTTCAGTTTCCTTATTTTTCAAATGGAGCTAACAATAAACCTACTTCATAAGGGTTTTTTAGGATTAAATTTGGTGAGACATATAAAAACCCTTTTCAAATTGAAAAGAACTGTACAAGTGCTAGTTCTTGTTATTATTTGCAATTTTCCCCTGAAGATTATCTCAGAAATGTCAGCCCTAATTATGGAGCAAGTTAATAAAAACCTAGTTAATAGCTGAGGCTTTGCGCACTGACTCAAAAAAAAAAAAAAAAAAAAAAAAAAAAAACCTAGTTAAATAAAAAATCTTATTCTTAAGAAATTATTAGAAATTATACAGTGCACATATTATCTCAGTAATTTGTAAGTTGGCAAAATGTTCTTTGAGGAAAAGAAATGAGAAATCCAAATTAAACAGTGCTGGTCCTCAGCTTGTTTTCTTATCCATGCCTTGTTCTTCCACAGCCCCAAGCTGTCCTCAGTATCCCAGGTCATCTTCCCCAAGCTTCACAGCCTGGCAAGGTACTGCCGGGAGATTGGAGGTAGGAGAAAGGGAGAAGCCAGGGTGTTGCTTTACCTCCACAGAATTGCACTGGGAGATGTTTCCGGCAGCAGCAGCATTTTCCCCGTTGAACTGGTTCTTCGTGGTTCCAGCTTCTTCCAGGTCACCCTGGCCTCTGTCAATGCCATCTTCTCCGACTGTCCCTCCAGCCTACAGGTGGAGGTAGCTTCCTGCTGTTGCTAATCTTTTGTTGTAGTTTGTTTTCTCAGACCTTCTATCACCGGTGTGACCAATTCCCTGTCCTATATTATATCTGTTTTAAATACTTAGAATGGTTTTTGTTTTTGTGGTGGAACACTTAACTAATATACTCATGTCTTAGTTCAAGTTCTTTTAGGGGCAAGCAGCAGAAACTTTCTATGGCCAGTTTATGCAAAATAATGAAAGTATTAAGATTTATTCAAAGGGTTGAACAACCAAGGCTCCACCTAAGAGCAGGAGCCAGACCAGCCCTGGGAACCCAAACAGTGGTAGGTTTTGGACCTTCTCTCCAGAGCATTGCTCTAATAGCCTTCAGCTTCTGTGTCTCTTTGCTCCAAAGTTCAAATTCCTGAGAGAAACTGATTACCCCATCTCAGAGCGACTATCTGTAACATTTATCTACAGCAGTGATTCTTTTTTTAATTAATTTATTTATATTTTATTTTTGGCTGTGTTGGGTCTTCGTTGCGGTGAGCAGGCTTCTCATTGTGGTGGCTTCTCTTGTTGTGGAGCACGGGCTCTAGGTGCACAGGCTTCAGTAGTTGTGGCACGTGGGCTCAGTAGTTGTGGCTTGCAGGCTCTAGAGCTCAGGCTCAGTAGTTGTGGCGCACGGGCTTAGTTGCTCCGCGGCATGTGGGATCTTCCTGGACCAGGGCTCAAACCCGTGTCCCCTGCATTGGCAGGCGGATTCTTAACCACTGCGCTGCCAGGGAAGCCCTACAGGAGTGATTCTTTGTTTTTTTTCTTTTCTTTTCTTTTTTATTAGTTTCTGCTTTATAACAAAGTGAATCAGTCATACATATACATCTGTTCCCACATCCCTTCCCTCTCAGGAGTGATTCTTAAAGTATGGGCCCCAGATCAGCAGCATTAATGTCACCTGAGCACTTATTAGAAATGCAAATGCTGGGGCCCCACCCACAGGCCGAATGGAAAAGAAACTTTAGGGCTGGGTCGCACAATCTTGTTTTGACAAGTCCTCAAGCTTATTCTGACACTCATGAAAGTTTTTGAACCACTTGTCTATAGCAGAGATTACAATATCGTGTGGTTCAGATATGATCACTCAGGACCTATCCCTGTGTGTCTGGGAGTCTTCCCAGAGAGGAAGAAGTGCTGTGAACTTGGCAGCCACCCCTAAGAGGTGTCAGGTAAAGCTGGTAAATTTGTCAGGATCTTAATGGTAAAATTTGGTTCTTCCTGAGGGAGAAGACTTTGTAGCATTCTGAACCAACGAAATCAATTTAGTCACTGCAAAGGCATCTGGAAAAGATTCATTTCACTGTATTTAATTGAGAACACAGAAAAGCTGAAAAACCAGCATTGGGGCAAGATAAGCGAGTTGGAATCTTATAGAAACCTAAGAACAGTAACAATACCGTCAGGCCACAGTAACAGGGGATGTGAAAATAGCTCCAGCCACTCAAAGTCTCTCCAGACCAGCCTCATCTGAACAGCTTCTGGGAATTTAGAAACAGAAATTCTTCTTTGACTATCTTAGCTACAATCCCTGTATCAGCTTATTTATAACTGGCTTACCCTTAGCCTGTCTATGAGACCTGCACTTTTTTTTTCTTTTAATAAATTTATTTATTTATTTATTTTTGGCTGCATTGGGTCTTCGTTGCTGCGCGCAGGCTTCTCTTGTTGCGGAGCATGGGCTCTAGGCGCATGGGCTTCAGTAGTTGTGGCACACAGGCTCAGTAGTTGTGGCTCATGGGCTCTAGAGCACAGGCTCAGTAGTTGTGGTGCACGGGCTTAGTTGCTCTGCAGCATGTGGGATCTTCCTGGACCAGGGCTCGAACCCGTGTCCCCTGCACTGGCAGGCGGATTCTTAACCACTGCACCACCAGGGAAGTCCCGAGACCTGCACTTTTCAATCCCGTACCAATGGCCCCATGTGGCTGTTTAAGTTTAAATTAATTAAAATTCAATAAAATGTAAATGCACAGTTCCTCAGTTACAATAGCCGTATTTCAAGCAATGAAGCCACACAAGGCTAATGGATATCGTATTGGACATCTCAGAAATAGAGTATTCTCATCATTTCAGAAAGTTTTATTGGACACCACTGCCCTAGACTTTTACCTCATGAATTTTCATCCCACCATGCTGAAACCTACCCTTTCCCCATCCCCATCTTTTCCAGGTCAAATTCCAGGGAGAAAGAAAGAATGAAAGAGAGAAAGAGAGAGAGGGGGGAAAAATCTGATTGTTCCAGTTCACCATTTTAAGGCAATTCACACTATAAATCACCAGCCACCATGAAAAAAAACATATAGCCAAACCGAAAAATGGCCAAAAATCTTGAATAGGCACCACATACAACCGCGCCACCCCCAACATCCAAATGGTCAATGAACATATGAAAAGATACTCCAATGAATTAGCCCTCAGGGAAATATAAATAAAGGCCACAATGGGATGCTACTACACACTCATCAGATTGGTTAAAATTAAAAGGACTAACTATACCAAGGATTGGCAAAGATGAGAAGCAACTTAAATCCTACACTGCCAGTGAAAGTATAAATTTGTGTAACTGCTTTAGAAAACTCTTTGTTAGTATCCAGTAAGAGTGAACGTTCATATACTTTATATAGCCCAGCAATCCACTCCTAGAAATATACCCAACAGAATTGTGTATATACATACATTCACCAAAAGACAAATATTTGAATGTTCGCAGCTATGCTATTCAGCCCATGGTTGCCATGCAATATTTGGGATATACTTATATTAAAAATATTCTTTGTTGTTTGTCTGAAATTCAAATTTAACTGAGAGTTCTGTATTTTTATTTGCTAAATCTGACAACCCTATTATACTCTCAAACTAGAAACAACACAATTGTTCATCAAAAGTAGAATGCATAAATCAATTGTGGCATAGACACATAATTAATACTATATAACCAGAGTCAGCAAACTTTTTCTGTAAAGGGTTACATAGTAAATACTTTAGGCTTTGTGGGCCATATGATCTCTGTTACAACTACTCAACTCTGCCACTGTAGCATGAAAGCAGCCATTGATGTAAATGAATGAGCAGGGCTATGTTTCAATAAAACTTTCTTTTCAAAAACAGTCAGCTGGCCTGTAGGAAATAGTTTTACAGGCTACCCAGCAATGATAATGTATGAGTTGTGTCTACATGTAAGAATATGAATGAACCTCACAAAATAACATTGACTGAAAAAGTGTTTATGGTGTGATTACATAAAATTCAGAAACAGGTGCAACTAATGGTGGTGTTAGAGACAAAATAGTAGTACCTTCAGGGGATAGTAATAGGAAAGAGCATGAAGAAAGTCTCTGGGATGCTGGTATTGTTCAAATTTTTTATCTGAGTTATACAGGTATTTCACTTTGTGAAAATTCATCATGCTGTACATAATGATTTGTGTGATTTTATGTATGTGCATTATATGAAAATAAAATATTTATATAAATTAAAAACTAGGTCAAATTATCTCAACATCATGCCCATAAGAAATTATTTTAGGAATTCTGGTACCCAAGTTTTTGCTTTTTCCTAATTATAACAGGAATTCATGTTCTTTGTAGAGAATTTAGAAAATCTTGCTACTTAATGTGATAAAATCTTGCATAAGTCTACAAACAAGTGAGAAAGATTAACATTTCTTTCTCCTGCCCTCCTTCTCTTTCAAACTCAGGATCATTTTATGGCTTATTTTATTTAAAAATATACCTTGGGAATTTTCTATGTCATTGATTTTTTTTTACATTTTTTTACATTTAATGGCTGCATGATGTTTTATCATGTGAAGGTAATCATTTTCTATTTAATCAATCATCTATTATAGAATAAGTCATTTCCAATTTTTTGATATTATCAATAACTGATGTACATCCTAGTTCAGTTGTGCCCATTCATGATTATATCTTTAGGAATACAAATATAGCATAGGAGAACATAAAGGTTTTTAATGCTTTTGATACAGATTGCCAAATTGACCAGATAACTTGTTTTTATTATTTGTTGATATTATGGTTGATGTTTCCTGTGAGCCCACGTAGGTCTGGTAACCTCTCTGAGAGAATTGAATCATGTCCTGAAAGCAACTTAAACCGTTTGAGACAAAGTCTAATCATGCTAATGGGCTGGCTGAGGGAACTACCATAAGAATGAATGTCCAAGGGAAAGGGAAGTACTCCTGCTGTCCCTAGTTATCTGGCCTCTAGGATGCGCTAGGTGTATTCATTGGTAAGGAATACATAACAGGGTACCACAGACTGGGTGGCTTAAACAACAAAAATTTATTATCTCACAGCTCTAAAGGCTGGAAGTTAAAAATCAAGGTGTGGGCAGGTTTGGTTCCTTCAGAGAGTTGTGAGGGAAGGATCCATTCCAGGCCTCTCTCCTTGGCTTGTAGATGGCCACCTTCTCCCCATGTTTCTTCATGTCATCCTCCCTCTGTGTGTGTCTGTCCCTGTGTCCAAATTTCCACTTTTTTTTTTTAAGATGTTGGGGGTAGGAGCTTATTAATTAATTTATTTATTTTTGCTGTGTTGGGTCTTTGTTTCTGTGCGAGGGCTTTCTCTAGTTGTGGCAAGCTGGGGCCACTCTTCATCGCGGTGCGCGGGCCTCTCACTATCGCGGCCTCTATTGTTGCGGAGCACAGGCTCCAGACGCGCAGGCTCAGTAGTTGTGGCTCACGGGCCTAGTTGCTCCACGGCACGTGGGATCCTCCCAGACCAGGGCTCGAACCTGTGTCCCCTGCATTAGCAGGCAGATTCTCAACCACTGCGCCACCAGGGAAGCCCCTAAATTTCCACTTTTTATAAGGACACCAGTCATATTGGATTATGAGGTCACTCTAATGACATCTCTTTAGCTTGATTACCTCTGTAAAGACCCTATTTCCAAATAAGGCTACAATCTAAGGTACTGGGGGTTAGGATCTCAACGCATGAATTTTTTGTTGTTGGGGAGGGGAGAACACAATTCAACCCTTAACACTAGGTAAACCCAAATAAGAGAAAACGCTTTCTTGCTCTCAGCACCAGTGTTATACACCAGCATGCTATATTCACATAAATTTTAAAGCAGTTGAACATCTGATTAGAAGATATAGACAGGATCAAAAATCCGAAGACAGCAAACTGAAACTTCTCAAGAATAACAGAAACAGAAATACAGAGTGCTTCCTGCATTATATGCGGAAGCCTTGATTCTGACTCTTTCTAGTTTTGAAGGCTGACGTCTTGCCTCCAGGTACACAGTCCTGTTACTCTTGATCAAGAATTCTCAGATGAAGACCCCACAGACTTTCCATTGGTAAAAATTCTCTGGCCATACATACATTTTAGACAAACCATCCCAAGTTAGCTTTCAAAATATCCCCTACTGACTGTGTCATACAATTTTCATTTTCTTTTTCTCTTTAAACATCAAATCTCTGCATGGGCTCTTAAACACTCAAATGGGCAGTTCATGTGTGGCAAAATCTTGTTTATAAGTAAAAGATGGGCTGGGTGTTCCTCGGAGAGAAAGAATTCTGTTTACTTTTTTCGGTTTTGTAACTTTCCTCATTGGGAATTATCCTGGCAGATATAGTCTCCTTTGTAGCTGAAATATTACAGCTTGTAGGATTTATGTAAGAGCCTTGTATCACAGCAGGTTGTACTAGCACTTAGGCACTGGATTTGGAGATTAGGGATGACTTTAGTCCTGTATTACATGAGAACCTTGTGATGTGGAATTTCTCATGGAAAGCCACACTTCAGTACAATATGTCATGGCACATTATCTTTGTGAGAATATTTTCTCTTCACCAAACTGTGATTGTAACCTTTTCTCTTGGGTTGTCTGTGCCCTCTCCCTGTGTCTCAAGCTCCTAAGATAATATTTTGGGTTGTCAGAAGACTAGCCACCCAGTTAAAGGGGAAAAGGAGATATTGGAATGCTTTATTCTGCCTTTGCTTTCCTGCAAGTGACAGGTTTTCTTCCCTGGGGTTTATGTTAGTGTTTTAGAAAATTATATTCATTTAAATCTAAACATAGTTAAAGCAAGTAAAATATGACCCTGTTACTTTTCAGTCATGTAACAGTAATTCTGAATAACAGTATAACCTTCCTCATATGTATGTGAAGTTAACTATATTGGAAATTCACCTCTGACTACAAACCCACTAGATTTTGCAAGTTGAGTAGCTTTGAGTAAGGTCAATGCTAGGATGGGAATTTCTAAAGAAAACCCAGATGTCTCAGAGATGAATACAGGATTTAAAGTAAGTTTCATTGTATCCCTAATACTAGATGCAGATCTCCACAATCATCATTTCAGGAAGCCTTTTCACTATGCATATCCCTTCTTAAAATGTGCAGGTGAAGCGTCCCCTGCTCAAGGTGGCTCTACATTGGAGCCCATGACATTGTCTCACAAAAACCCATTGTGAAATTTCAGGAATTTTGTTAGCCAGGTGTTAAACACAGTTAATATTAAAAATTAAAGTACATAAATTACAAATAAATTATATTAAAAACAAAGGTGATAAATATTCAGAACTCATCACTTAGTAATTGCTACATTTTACTATTATCCGATCTTGAGGTTCCACCTGAAACTGAATGACAGAAATACTACATCATGGCTTACTGCTGCACTTCTCTTCCCAAATCCACACTCAGTGACATCACATTGGTAGCTTGAAATCAGTCATGGTGGAGTAGTTACATCATGGAAACCTGCAAATGCTACAAAGTAGGGCTTCCCCCACCGATCCAGTTGTTGAAGGGTTACTGGCATCTTCCTCCCCCTGCATTTGTTGCAGAAGAGAAGAACCCTCCTCTAACTGCTATGCAATGTTCTGTATTTTCCTCTCCTGACTTCATTCTGCTGTTGGGTCCTAGAAGTGGAGTACATGTGTCATCACACTCAACTTGGGCAGAAGTGTGGCATCAGATCCTGTGCTGAGAAGAGCCCAGTTCCTGACTGGGTTCAGGGAGCTGAGCATTTTTGCTCCAACAGGAAAGAGGAACTTGGTGATAGGTTTAGTAGGGGGGTAGTTGTCTTGAACCCAGAAGAGAAGGAAGTCAGCCTGGGGCTATTGTAGGTATCAGAGAGAATGCAGAGAGAATTCTAGAATAACGGCACCAGCACTGAGGCTGCATGACTACACAGCAGCTTAGAACAGAGTCCCACATGCTGTCTTTAAAAACATTTTCACGAGTCTACAAAATAGTGATTAAAATAATCTTAAAAAGACAATGTGTAGAGTTTTTATGAAATGAAATTTGTTTCATACAAAGACTGTTCCTTATTCAGGGATCATAGGTTAACATCTCAAGAGTAATAAAGACAATTTTTTTTTTTTTTTTTGGTACACGGGCCTCTCACTGCTGTGGCCCCTCCCGCCGTGGAGCACAGGCTCCAGAAGCGCAGGCTCAGCGGCCATGGCTCATGGGACCAGCCGCTCCGCGGCACGCGGGATCCTCCCGGACCGGGGCACGAACCCACGTCCCCTGCATCGGCAGGCAGACTCTCAACCACTGCGCCACCAGGGAAGCCCTAAAGACGATTTTATTAGAAGCATGAAACTATTATCCAAAATATATACATAGGTAGTTTATATCTTATGAATTATTTTGTCCCCAAAGTCCATTTTGTACCCATTCTCCCTGCTTGCACTAGAGAATACTTGTTTTTTCTTAAGAAAATTTAATGTTATAAATGGTGATCAGGTTTCCAGGCTAGACCAAAAAAAGCAAATACATCCCAGTATTCTGGGAGTTGAGTCATACCATTCATCTTGTTAGCCTGAAGTCTGAATGGTAGGGAAAGAGGTCGTCTTCTCAGCAATAAGAGGTAGTCTGCTCTTCGCATAAGAGGGGCAGAAGAGAAGAAAAAAGCATAGCTTTTCCTTCTCCTGAGCCAATGGATGGTGAAATAGGAAAATCTGAACCAGTAAAGTTTGTTCTCATCCACCCCCTCACCTCACTTGATGCCTTACTCTCCTAGTATCTGATAATCCTTCTCACCAGGCTCCCATTCCCTCACGATACTCTGTATTCTCCACCACAGTACCTTCAAAGGTCTGTATGAATTGCTAAAGTGCTCCAAGGTTCAAAACTTACTTGCCCTCTCCTACCCTCAGTCATAGCCCATCCATCCATTTTTCTACCACAGCTGGTCTCAAGTGTCATTGGACAAGTTTACACATATGTGTGAATATCTGATAGTCCCTAATTTTCCAGAGCCATTTGAATTTTTAGGAACAGATTTTGCAAACATACGTTATTTCTAATTGGCAGTATATTGTGAAATATAAAAAACAAACAAAAATTACAAAAAACCAAGAGAGTAGGAGTCGGGGAAGAGGGTTGGAACGGGAAGGAACAGGGCACAGAGCACACTGCAAACTAGTTGCTTAATCCTTTAAAGTGTGTTTGTGATTTTCACAAACTCTTCCCTTTGACCTTCAGATTTTCCTGAACTGGCCAAACGTGGATTTGAACTAATCCTTGTTTTGGAAATTACCCACTGGTACAGGCAGAATAACGAATGTTTCAAGATTAAACATTACAATTCTCTACATTTTTTCACCCTCATACTTGAAAAACTCACACATTTCTCACAAGGGTTTTTTAAAATGGGAACTGTGACGTTTCCAGCCATAGAAGGAGGGTGGTGTGAGTGTGTGTGTGTGTGCACATGCACTCATATGTGTGCTGGAGTAGGTTGCAGATGTATGGATGCATACACAAGCTATTTATCATTTTGCAAGAAGAGCTCAATATATAATTAAACACGCAAGTGACTCTAGCCTTGCCCAGTTTAGGAGACGTCTTAATCAGCTCTAAAATCCAAACTCACATCTATAATTCCTTCTGTCCAGCTATTCCCTTCTCAGACCAAGGTCCTCCTGCTGTGGTTACTGTGCATATCCTATTTACAATTATAATCTCATTGCTGCTTTTTTCCTAGTTAAAAGTATACTTACTCCCCTATGCTTTGCAAAAAACAGGTGTCCTCTGGTGCTTAAATTGCCTTTTGATCTATTGTTCAGAGTTAACCAGAACTCTCCAGTCTCATCTCTCACTCAGCCATTTCTCATTAACAATAAATGCTTATCAGTAAGCTATAGTTATTCATCTATAAACCTAAACACTAATGAACAACTGCAAATGTTGATAAACAACTACCAGGTGTAAACAATAGAAGGGAGCTTGCACAGATGGTGATCATTGTGGGTCAAATCTTTGTCTTGCATTTATAGTGGGTGAGGAGCCATGCAAAACACAAAGCAACATGGCCTCTGGCCTTGAGGAACTGAGAAATAAAAAAAATAAGAGTACATCTCTCATTTCACCACAGGGAACTTCACCAGAGAAAGGGGGAAAACCTCAGCAATTTGAGCCAAAGTCAGAAGTGTTTTTGAAATGGAAATTGTGCTTCGCTTTGGACTGAGTTGAAAGGCAAGAGAATAACTACTTGTCACTTACATTTTCGGCTACGACGCACCTGCTTACTTTTTTGTCCTAGAGCACCACTGTCTGATAGAAATATTACATGAGCCACATATGTACTTCAAGATGTTCTAGTACCCACATTAAAAAAGTACAAAGAAATATTGAATTTTCATAATATATATTTAACCAAATACATTCAAAATAGCTTTTCAACATGTAATCAAATAAAAATTATTAATTGGATAGTTTACATCCTTGTTTTCCACACTAAGTCTTCAAAATCAGTGTGTATTTTACACGGACAGCACACCCCAATTCAGACTAGCCACATTTCAAGGGCTCAATAGCCACACGTGACCAGTGGCTACCTACCAGCCAGCGCAGGGCTAGAACATTCCACTCCAGAGAGTGCTGCATGTGAACTAAAGCTCATATTTAGTGAGGAAGGGACACTTCACTTTCTCATTGTCTCCATTTCCTACAGTCAGAAATTGGTTGGAGGGAGGAAAGGAATAGGGTCAATCATTTTGAAAGTTTTCCAAGGAGCAGTTTAGTAATGCTTGTTATCATCCCGAGGTACTTAGGGACTGAAAAGCGTCCTTGGGCAAAAGCAGACTTTCCTTGTGATGAATCAGAAGAATTCCCTGCATTCTCGGGAGTCTGATTTATGTCCCTGCACGCTCACCACCCATAGGCCTGGCGCTGGCTTTTTGCGCAGTCTCCTCTGTGGTTTGGGTTGAGAGGAATTCCCTGATCCATACTATCTTTCCTATCTGGGACTACCCAAAGATAATTCACCCTGGAAGCATTTCCTTCTGTCTCTGGTCCTCTTTAAAATGCCAAGGCTCTGTCTCCAAGTGAGTGTAACTGTTATCAGTAGCTCCCACCTCTCTGGTGTTTGGATCTTTCAAAGCAATCTCAAGGGTGCTATGGTGTTTTATCCTCATGTACCTTTGTTAGGATTGGCACTTTGATAAAGAACCCACATTTCTGAAAAAATCACAGTGACTTCATGATTAATCTCTGGCAAAGGTTTTCAATTTTAGTGTGCATAGCAAGCTTTGAGGATGTTTGTTACTGTTGATGCCATGGCTCTTTGACCTGAGGGTCAGGTCCGTGCAGAGCTCCATTTTTAAGAAGCACTGCAAGTAATTCTGAGTCCTGTGGCTAGGTGCTCTACAGTTTAGAAATACTAGTGGGTATTCGAACCCAGGTTCCTATACACGGAAGTCATTGCTTTGTGTCCTCAGCTGTACCATATCAGGTGGTAACACAGTAAATCACTTGCATTTTCATATGAAATTATGTTGCAAATCCTTTTTGCTCATCAGAAGGTTTCCCTGGCATCACAAAATTCTGTGTCCTTTTGGGAAAAGGAGCTGCCGGACAGCTGTTGTTGTTGTTTTTTCCAGATAATAAAAGGGATGTATAGAAGCTAAATAAAAATAGAATATCACTTAGGGTGATACTAGGTTTGACACTGATTTATTTTTCTTCCCTATCCTTGTTAGGCTTTTTTTTTTCTTTTATCAATTTAATTACTTAATTAGTAAGGCTCTCTTTTTTTGTTTGTTTGTTTGTTTGTTTGTTTTTGCGGTATGCGGGCCTCTCACTGTTGTGGCCTCTCCCGTTGCGGAGCACAGGCTCCGGACGCGCAGGCTCAGCAGCCATGGCTCACGGGCCTAGCCGCTCCGCGGCATGTGGTATCTTCCCGGACCGGGGCACGAACCCATGTCCCCTGCATCGGCAGGCGGACTCCCAACCACTGCACCACCAGGGAAGCCCATGTAAGGCTCTCTTTAGATAAGTGTCAATATACAGATAAAGTGAAAAGAAAGTTACCCACAGATCCATCATTCAAAAATGTTTGCTTCTTTCTTACAAAATGGATTCCTAAATAAACATAAATTCTGTTGTATCTGCCTTTTTCCCCTCCATTTTAACCTTATAATTCATTTTATGTTTAAAAATGTCTTCATCCATATTACTATTGTTTTTAATGTTAGTTTCTTCTCCAGTATACCATAATTTCATCAACCCTCTATGTTGGAACTTTTACTTATTTTTTTTTTTAATAGACCTTATTTTTTTAAGAACAGTTTTAGGTTAATAGCTAAATTCAGAGGAAGGAACAGAGACTTCCCATATGCCCCCTGCCCTCACACACGCAAAGCCTGCCGGATTAGCAACATTCCTCCCAGTGGTACATTTGTTACAACTGATGAACCTACATTGACACATAATAATCACCCGAAGTCCATAGTTTACATTAGGTTCACTCTTGCAGTTGTATATTCTATAGGTTTGAGCAAATGTATAATACTATTACAGTATCATACAGAGTGGTTTCACTGCCCTAAAAATCCTCTATGCTCTCATATTCACCCCTCCTTCCCCCAGTCCTTAGCAATCACTGATTTTTTTTTTACTGCCTCCAGAGTTTTGATTTTTCCAGAATGTCATATAATTGGAATCATACACTATGTAGCCTTTCAGATTTCTTTTTTCTTTTCTTCTTCTTCTTCTTCTCCTTCTTCTTTTTCTTCCCCTTTTTTCTTTTAACAAAGCTAAGGTTAAGATTCTTTATATACTTCTTTTTGGGAAAAGGGCTTAATTTTTAATAAATGGAAACATACAAAGCAGTAACTAACACCCATTTTCCACCTCCCAGAATTAACCACTATTAATGTTTCAATACATTATTTCCCAGCCTTTCCACCTGTATAAATATCTGAAAAGTATGCAAATATTCTTCTTTTAAAAAAAGATGAGACAGTTCCAAGTAAAATGAAAATTCTCTTTGGCTGTAATCTTCTAATCTGGTCCCCTTCATCCTCTGCAGATGAAATATCAGTGATGAGTTTGGTGCATACTGTAATCCATTTTTATACATAACACATATATCTAAAAGCATCTAGTAACATCTTGTTGTGCTTTTTTACATAAATAACATTGTTCCACATATATCGTTCTGCAGTTGGCTTTTCTCATGCAGCAATGTGTTTTTGACATCTGTTCCCATGTAGTTATATATAAATCTAATTCAGTCCTTCATATTATGACTTCACCATCTCTTATTTATCTTTTCCCTATGTATGGAAATTTAGGCTCTTCCCCCTTCTTTCTTTTTTTTTGTCTATTATGAAGAGTTTGTGAACATGTCCTTATGTATTTCTCTTTGTGGATGTGTATCTTTTTCTCTAGATTAGATATCAAAAATTAGAATCATTGGGTCACGGAGTAAACACACAGTAGTATTTTTTTAAATAGACAGTATCAAATTTGTCTTCCAAAGTGGGTATGCCAAGTTAGTTTCCTATCAGCAGTACGTATCTGTATTTTCAGAAACTTGACAATGCTTAACATTAGAAAAATTAAAAATTTTTCAGTATCATGGATGAAAAATAGCATATTGTTTTATTTTTGTTTGTTTGTTTTTTGCGGTATGCGGGCCTCTCACTGTTGTGGCCTCTCCTGTTGATGAGCACAAGCTCCGGACGCGCAGGCTCAGCGGCCATGGCTCACAGGCCTAGCCTCTCCGCAGCACGTGGGATCTTCCCGGACGGGGGCACGAACTCGCGTCCCCTGCATCGGCAGGCAGACTCCCAACCACTGTGCCACCAGAGAAGCCCTAGAATATTGTTTTGAGTTTCTCAGATAAGTAGTAAGGTTAAGCATCTTTTCAATGTTTATTAGCTAAACATATACTTATGTACAACTATTTTATTATATTCCCAGGAAAAATTCCTGTTTGGTCTAAGACTGTATTTTAAGGCTTTCCAAACATATTTTGAAATTTCTATCTAAAATTTTTGCAAATATTTATATTTTTGTCAAAACTACGATAAAATATCTATTTTCCACACTCTCACAAAACTCGATTATTCATTTGAATCTTTGCCAATCAGATAAACAAAAAGTGTACCTTGTTTTAATTTTTCATTTCTTTGATTGCCGGCAATGTTAAATACTTTTTCTTTTTAAAAAATACATCCAGGGGCTTCCCTGGTGGCGCAGTGGTTGAGAATCTGCCTGCCAATGCAGGGGACACGGGTTCGAGCCCTGGTCTGGGAAGATCCCACATGCCGCGGAGCAACTGGGCCCGTGAGCCACAATTACTGAGCCTGTGTCTGGAGCCTGTGCTCCGCAACAAGAGGCCGCGATAGTGAGAGGCCCGCGCACCGCGATGAAGAGTAGCCCCCGCTTGCCACAACTAGAGAAAGCCCGCGCACAGAAACGAAGACCCAACACAGCCATAAATAAATAAATAAATAAATAAATAAAGCAAACTGTCAACAAGTAAAAAACAAAACAAAACAAAAAAATACATCCATATTTCTTTTACAGACCACACTTTATGACTTTAGCCAACTTTTATACTGGGCATTCTTTTTTTTTATTAACCCAGTGTCATATACTTTGCAAATATCTTCCCAGTTAGACATCTCTTTTAACTTTGTTTGTAGTAATTTAGTTATATGCACATATTTTTAAAATTTTAAGTATTTGAACATTAACATATTTTCACTATATTTTCTGCTTTCTCTTTTAAGTAATAGCTTTAATTTCTTATCTCAAAATGCATGTTCATTATGAGAAATTGTTAAAGTGCAAGTACACCAAAGGAAGAAAGTAAAACCCGTGTAATTTTACCACCTAGAGATAAGAATTACTAATACTTTGACGTATATCCTTCCAAATTATTTCTATGCATATAAAATGTTCACATAATTTTAAAAAACAATCATTTAGAATATAGCATTGTAATTAAAAAATTTAAATGACATTAAATGTTCTTAAGAATTATAAATTATAATGGTATAAAGTATTACATTTGAGGATGTACACTCATTTATTTAGCCAATCTTCTATTTTTAAATATTTAGGGGCTTCCCTGGTGGCGCAGTGGTTGAGAGTCCGCCTGCCGATGCAGGGGACACGGGTTTGTGCCCTGGTCCGGGAAGATCCCACATGCCGCGGAGCGGCTGGGCCCGTGAGCCATTGCTGCTGAGCCTGCATGTCCGGAGCCTGTGCTCCGCAACAGGAGAGGCCACAACAGTGAAAGGCCCATGTACCGCAAAAAAAATAAAAATAAAAAACAAAAAAATAAATATTTAGATTGTTTCCAAATATGATTACTTTCAAAAGAGAATCTGTCTGATTCCTTCATAGGATAAGCAATCTTTCATACAGTCTCCTTCCAAGGGGAGAAGTCACACTCTTTCCACAAGCATCAGTTTATTCTAGGACTGAAGATTTACATTATCCTGTTACATAGGATTATTACACTTCCTTCCCTAATGGTCCAATGGAGGAAAAAATAACCAGAACTCAGCGAGAGCTGCAGCTGTAGGAAAGAACCCAGTCAGTTTGAGAAAAGGCTTACTTCTGGAAATCCTAATCAGTAAGGTAAATGTGTGGCTGTCTTACTTCCTCTACCTCTCCAAGTCCTCAGCAGGGTCCCAGCCATCTACCTGAATGGTGGCTCTAGAAATGTGCACTGCCAATCAACCTGCACCGTCATAAGTAGTGGCTCTGCTTAGGTGTGGCTTGGCCATTGGACCATTAGGCCTAGGGATCAAAACAGGTGGGATTTGTACCTTTCCAGTAAACCTGCTGAGCATGTGATTCAGGGATAATGTTCTAGGCCCCTGGTTCTCCAACTTCAGCACACATCAGAATCGCCTGAAGGCGCTTGTTAAAATACAGGTGGCTGGACCCTACTCCCACAATTTCTGATTCAGTAGGTCTGTGAGGAGACCTGAGAATTTGCATTTCTGACAAGTTCCCAGGTGATGTGGATGCTGCTGTTCTGGAGACCACACTTTGAGAAGCAGTCTTAGGCTCTCTCTCTCCAAACCATCACATTGCCGTCACTTCCCTACTTAAACCCCTTTTATGGTTTCCTTCTGTCTGCAGGACAAAGTTCAGACCACTTAGCAAGGCACATGTCTTTTTTTTTTTTTAATTTGTGTTTTGTTTTGTTTAATTAAGTAATTTATTTTTGGCTGTGTTGGGTCTTTGTTGCTGCGTGCGGGCTTTCTCTAGTTGTGACGAGCCGGGGCTACTCTTCATTGCGGTGCGCGGGCTTCTCATTGCGGTGGCTTCTCTTGTGAAGCACGGGCTCTAGGCCTGTGGGCTTCAGTAGTTGTGGCATGCGGGCTCAGTAGTTGTGGCTCACGGGCTCTAGGGGGCAGGCTCAGTAGTTGTGGCACCTGGACTTCGTTGCTCCGCAGCATGTGGGATCTTCCAGGGCCAGGGCTCGAACCTGTGTCCCCTGCATTGGCAGGCG
This sequence comes from Mesoplodon bidens, assembly GCF_964165515.1. Taxonomy (NCBI): domain Eukaryota; kingdom Metazoa; phylum Chordata; class Mammalia; order Artiodactyla; family Ziphiidae; genus Mesoplodon; species Mesoplodon bidens. Next base: position 136,438,734 of record NC_138178.1, on the reverse strand, counting down.
GATTCTTAACCACTGCGCCACCAGGGAAGTCCCAAGGCACACGAGTCTTTTATGATCTGGCCCTGAGCTGCTGCTTCTCCGGACTCACTCTTCACCCTTGGCCCAGCTCTCTGCCCCAGGGAGTGGACCTGTGTGGACTATACCAATAGGTTTTGTGCTCTCTACCTTCTGTGTCAGCGGACAGGAGACTGGAGGGTGGGAAGAGAAAGTCACAGTATTTTCCCCCTGGGCTTCTTTCCTCCAAGGTTTGGCAGTGGCTGCATTCCTCTACTTAAAGTCCAAACCGACTGGGTTCTTTCCTACAGCTGCAGCTCTCGCTGAGTTCTGGTTATTTTTTCCTCCATTGGACCATTAGGCCCAGGGATCATACTGACCTCCTGCTACAGTTGGCCCCAGGGAAGTTTCATCTTCCCTTTTGGGTTCCTTTAACTGTGCACACACTTCTGGGGACGATCTCTTCGTCACATTCTCCTTAACTACCCCCTTTTGATCATTCCTTCTCTTTCCTGCTGAGACTCTGGCTAATTCAGACCCTCATTTTACTTTCCAGTCTCCTTTCCCACCAACCTCTTTCTAGGCATGCGCTGACCACACATTTACCAAATACCATGTAGTTCACAATTCCTTGCTTGTCCCTCTGGCTGAAAAGTCCTTTTACCTTTCTTTATATGGAAAACTACTCTTCATCCTTTAATCCATAAATCTTCATAAAGCTTTTCCCTTCTCATTCAAACTTACTCCATGTCTCTGAGACTTTAAAAAATATACAGGTATATTGAGAGATAAACTTTACATACCATAAAATTCACTCATTTAAAGTGTAGAGTTCAGTGGCTTTTAGGATTTTCCCAGAGTTATGCAACCATTGCCACAACCTGATTTTAGAACATTTCAACACCCCTGAAAGAAACCATGTGCCTGCCCATTAGCAGTCACTCCCCATTCCTCTCAGCCCACTAATCTACTTTCTTTCTCTATGGTTTTTCCTATTCTGGACGTTTCACGTAAATGGAATCATACAATAAGTGATCTTGGGTGGTTACCAAAGGGGAGAGGGAAACGGGGAGGAACAAATTAGGGGTATGGAATTAACAGATACAAACTACTATATATAAAATATATAAGCAGTGCAGATATACTGTATGGCACAGGGAATTATACCCACTATCTTGTAATAACCTATAAGGAGTATAATCTGCAAAAATACTGAATCGCTATACTATACACCTGAAACTACCATAGTATTGTAAATCAGCTATACTTCAATAAAATAAATTAAAAAATAAACGTAGAAAATAACACGAAAAGAACCATATCTCTATCATAAATAAGGAACCTTTCTTTTTGGCCTTGAATAATAAAGGATATAATAAAGTCAACATGAAGCACAAACATTTTTCTGGTAGGCCCAGGATTTTTATTATCTAGGCAGATTACACTTAAAGAATGACCCTTCATGTTGTAGGCAAAGGCATTAATCAGTTTAAACAAAAACGACAGCAAGTCCATCAAAACTGAGCAATTATTACTAAGATTTTTAACACACTTCATAGCTTTTTTTAGATTCAAGTGTTAAAAACTAAGGCAAATAAAATACAGTTTCTAAGTTTTGTCCTTCAAATTCATTCCAGCATTCATTTTCTCGCTACAAATGTGTGGTACTTTGAGTTCTCTTTTGAACCAATTATAATATCTTACTGGTTCCCTCATTATTAATGAGTTAAATAAAATTTTTCATATGTGTTTATTTTATATTTGTATGAGAGTCGTTATTTTATTCCCTTGTAAACATAATTCTTTAACAGGTGAGACACTAGGAACAGAGTCTCACCACCTTTTGCCATGTGATTGTGTGACCAACAGCTCTCACAGGATGGGAGACAGCAATTTTCCTCTCTAAACTGAAGAATAGGAATTAAATCTTTTCATTCTTCTCGGTGCCCCCCTCACCCTTAGCCTATCATCAGCTATCTCAGAATCAGCTGTTTTGGGTATTAGAAACAATTCTAGTATAGACTTTCATGGAGGAAATGAAAATCTGTGACATAGTAACAGGCTTCTGCTTCGTCCATCTTAAAAGTCGGGTTATTTTATTTTTTCTCTTTTTAGTTTTTTCTCTACATCTCAATTACCTTGATCTTGCTTTCAAGATTTTCATTTCCAAGAGCTTTTTTTTTTTTTTGGTCCTTTAATTTTTTATAGTATTTTATTCTTGTTTTATGGGTACAATATCTTCCCTAATCTCGATGATGATATTAATACTAATTTTTTAAAAAAGAGTTCTCCTTGTCTTATTTTTATTTCCTCAAAGCATTGACTATTTTTTTTTAATTTTGGGGTGCAGTCTTTCATTTTCGTGTTAGGAGCTTTCACCAGAGAGTGGCATTCCCTGGCTGCTCAGGTCTGAGAGTAGGAAACTGAAAAACGCCCTGGAAGCTCTAGGTGTGTTGTATTTACCTGGCACTTCTTCCCTCTGCATTCCCCGCTTTCTAACACACCCTCTCTACTCTCCCCTGTTCCCAGACTGGCTGCCTCCCTCTTTCAAGATTCGATTCAAGCATTACCTTCTTTTGGAAGTGGTTTTGTGCCCCATTCTGCCCCAATACTTTCCCATACTCCTAGACCATCCCACCCAGATTGGGGACAATCTGGCTCCCGCGCCTGGTGCAGTCACACATGGCAAGCACTGGTGAAAAGAATGAACATACGAATCCCACCTCCAACATGCACTTTATATGCGTTACTTATTTTTATCCTCGTGATAACTTTGTGCCATTCTGCTTTTTTCATGGTTCTTTTCAATTGTGGAAAAATCAGAAGACTGACAACGGATAAGATGTTGAGCAAATGAACATATCTGCAAGCAAAAGAACAGCCTTCATATTGCCATGTAGGTTTAAAGCAGAGAAGTAAATGGTGAGGGAATGAGATTGACAAGGAAGAGGGAAGGCCTAATATGTACCTGGCACTGTGCTAAGTAAGCATTTGTATACTTTAAATTATTTCTCAAAACAATTCATTGATTTATAGACAAGAAGTTGAGGCTCAGAGAGACTAAATAGTTTGCCCAAGATCACACATCTATTATTTAAAATCATGTCCCTTGGATCCCTCTAAGCCTAGCTCCAAGGTGTCTCTAGGGGAATCCAGACAGGTAGGGTGTTGGCTTTGGTGGGACTTTTGGTACATTGATTGGATGAGCCCTGTCCCAGCCCACTCAACTCCCTGTGCCTGTCCTTAGTGCCCCTGTATACTCTTTATTTAGAAGGTTGCTGTGCTTTTGGACTGAGGCTTTCAAAAGAGTCAGGCGAGCAGCCTTACTAAGTCACTTGTCACTGAAACCCTTGATTTGGTTTCCTGTGTCCAGCCTAGTGAATGTCTGAACTGCTCAGGGCAAAAAGCCTTATATATGTCAACTTTGTATTTATCAGCACATTTCTTAGTTATAGCACTCAACAAGACATACCCTTCTTTTGCTAATGGCTGCATTAAATGGCATCTCTCCCTTTGCATTAAGAAATCACATTATACTGGTCTGCCAATTGACTGAAATGAAAAGAGCATTTCCAACAGCTGTACCTTTTTAACTGCTGCTGCTTTTCTTTTGGGCTTAGCACTAAAAAGGCAGATGAGATGAACAGAATGGGACTCCTAGTTTCCTCGCCTTGCCCACCCCTACATGGGCACTGACCATGAAACTAAACTAATACATGAGCTTTTCAGGCCTAACTGTCATAATGCAGCACTTAAGACACACAGGAAAGTTCTAGAACTCTTTTCCACAAGCCATTTCTCCACTTAGTAGTGTCAGAGAAGTGACCCAACAGATGTGACTGAGCCCAGCGCGCTGCGGAAATGGAAACAGCATTTGTATTATGGGTCATCATTTTTTAATACTTTTTTATTTCCAGATCATTGGATTTAGGTCCAACCTAATTTGGGTAGGTCCAAGGCCAGATGACACAGTGATAATCTTCATTAGCAAAGCAATATTGTGTATTTTTCCCACATCTGATTAATGGATTATTTCCTTATATATATTGTAACTTTCTCTATGTTTTTCAAGCCATTAATCATTTAATCTTTCCCTCAGGCATGCAACCACGCCTTATTTTTGTGCTTTTTAAGAGTATTCTTTCAACAGAGTAAATCATAGAAGCTAAAATGTATTCATTCTCTTCTCAATTTGTGGATCTGAACCACCATAAAGCATTCTGCATAAAGAAAGGAACTGTGTAAAAAGCAAGTATTATTAATGTATTACTTCCCCTGGGCACATTTGCCAACCAAAATATTAAGCTCCCTTTAAAGAAATGTTTGGGAATTATTAGTTTATCACTCAGTTAAAGGTTTATGTGTCTAAAAATATTCCAACCAAGCTTAATGTGTCTGGTAATGTAATGTCATATATAGTCTTCCAAAAGGGATATTTTGGGGTCTGCAATTTTTCCTGTTTGGGTTGTGATCTAATTTTTCTTAATTACTGGAATGCCAGAAAAGTGAGTTTTAGCATATAGGTCAGTCTTGGATATAACTGTCAGTGTCCCTTTATGTTGAAATTATAAATGCCCAAATGGAAGAGTTTCTATTTACCACTTTTCTGTTTAAACATGTTGCCCATGTCTGCTACAAAAATAGATGAAATAAACCAAAATGTTTATTTAAATCCAAATAAAAATCATTGGCCCAATTTGTTTACCATAAATGATCAGAGTATTAATTTCTAGCTTAGCTTCCTTCTTCTGTACTGCTCCTTTCCTCTTTGCTTTGAACTCAACACTTGAAAAATCATCTGTTCATTTTTGGTGTAGAATTGGAAGCCACGCTCCCACCCCACCCCCTGCTCAAGCAAGATTACGGTGAGTTTGTGGACGGGCAACGCGTGGCCTGACCCCATCTGTGCCCCTGGACAAACACTGCTCACAACAATGCAACAGCTGTCGCAGACCAGCCTCTTTTTTTCCCAGCAAAGCAAGCAGGGGGCTGAGTCTCACTAACTGCACTGAACATCTACTTTTTTTTTCTCTGAAAGGGAAGGTGGCCCTAATGCAGCCTGTCTCCAGCCTACCCTTTCCCCCCTAGCTTGCCCATCCACAAGCAGTAAGTTAGTCAGTTGAGGCTTTGGAGGTGAAATATGATGCAGGAGCAGACAGGGAAATCTTAGACATGGAACAAAGCCAGTTGAGAACGGTCGCATCAGCCTAGCACTTTGATTTTGTGTGTTTGCCTCTTAAATGCTTGTTACTATAGCGACCACAAGCAACAGATAGGAAGGAGATAATGGAAACAGTCAGTGGCTTTTCAGGAGGAGTGTGTATCACATTTTTTTTTTGAGTTTTACTTGCACTGACTGTTAAGTCAAGGATACCTACTTTAATTAATGGTTAAATTGGAATAGAAAATGAATCGTAATTAGCCACCTGACACTGATCATCTGAAACCTCAGAGTAAGATTTTCAGTATTCCAGGTTTCTGCCAGCTGTAGAAGTATGCATGTTATAGAGCTAATCAGGAAAAGAGTCTCAAAAACCCACTTTAAGGCATATTAATATCATTCTTTATTCTGATTTAAATTCTCAATGTCAGATTTATCCTGTTAAGTTTAAATTGTAGAAACAATTGATAGCAATTCCCCTTCTCTCTGCTCTTCTTAAATGATTAGATGAGCATTTCCCCATATCATTAGACATTGCAAAGATTCAAGCATATGAACCACAGAGTCTCACACAGAAGTAATAAAGACTCTATAAAAGCTGAAGACCAACCTGCACAACTTTATAGTATTTCTCTGTCTTATAATCTATTTTCTCTTCAGTGGGCTGCATGTTGTCTACACAGCCATTACAAATTCTTACTTCCCCTTGCACCGAATTACCAGCTTTATAGTCAGAGGCGAAATTCTGCTTTGGTAAAGCCTGCACTGCAAACCCAAACAATACAGAGACTTACAAAAGATCTCCTCGAACTTAACAGAAAAGCAAAAAGTAAAACCGCTTCTCTGCTCCTGATGGAAGTGATTTTCAAGATTGCCCACAGAGAAGCCTCTCTCCATGATGCATGGAAAAGTTTCCAGAACATAATCTAATAACAGCAAAATAAATAGAAATACTAAATAAATAGACCGACAAACCCACGGCTCACATCACTAATGGAAATCCAGAGTGCTAACAGTATGCGGGTTTTTCGAGAGCATGTAAGGGGTATGCACCCAACCTAGGTAATATCATACCGAGGTGTGGAATGTCATTGTGCTTTTCCATGTGGAAAAAGTGATGTACAGAAAAGGGATATGGCTCACCTAAGGTTATGTTGCACAGAGGTGAGCTTATTATGGACTCAAGCATCCTACTGTTCAGCTGAGGCTTGGTCTTCTAATTCATTGTCTTTTCTAGCACCTAAGCTCTCTTTTCACCATGAAGCCTTATACTTTCCTTACATCTCATGGAGCCTAGTGTGGTGATCAGAAAATAATTACTTTAACAATAACTTTTAAAATGTATGCCAGTGATGCATATTCATTCATTATGGAAATACTGAAACTATAGTCAAGAGGAAAGAAGGAAATAAAATCAACTGTAATTCTATCACTTGCATTTTAGACACTTGCATATTACCCTTTTAGACATTTTCCTTAGCATATTCATAGTATACACATAATACATATAATAAATACCTAGTCTTATTTTCAGCAAAATAGGATTGTATAATACATAATTTTATGGAGGTTACACATGGAGGTTGCTAATATATAAATATGTTAAGAAATATTCTTCTACCACTTCATTTTTAATGGCTAAATAATGTTCTATTATATAGAATTCCATAATTGTGAACTTTATGGGTTGGGCATTTAGTTTTCTTCCCACTTTTATTTTTATTATTTATTTATTTATTTATTTTGCGGTACGCGGGCCTCTCACTGCTGTGGCCTCTCCCACTGCGGAGCACAGGCTCCGGACGTGCAGACTCAGCGGTCATGGCTCACGGGCCCAGCCGCTCTGCGGCATGTGGGATCTTCCCGGACTGGGGCACGAACCCGTGTCCCCTGCATCGGCAGGCGGACTCTCAACTACTGCGCCACCAGGGAAGCCCTGAATTTTTTAAATGAAAAATTTTATTAAGTAGAAACACTGAAAAATAGGGGGGTGAACATTTTTATAAGTAATATTTGTACACATCCTTAATTACAAATACATAATTATTTGTTGATTAGTATTAGTCTAATGATGTTTTTAAGTCCAGCAACTTATAGATCACGTGCACCATAAAAGCATATTCCTTCTGAAGGATCCATATCCTACCTCCCTAGGGTACCACACAAATAGTTATCTGTTGAAAGTGACCTTGAACTTTACAGTCATTGCTACCCTGGCAATATAGGCAGGCAGGATTTTAGCACTGGGGAAAGAGGAGAGATGATGAAGAGTTGAAAGTTCTGATTAAATAAAGAGATTCTTCATTAGTGAAAGAGTTCAGTGCCATCCCATATGGAAAATTCTGAATAGAAATATTCTCTGAACGCCAAAGGGATAGAAAATACTATCCATGCAAAGAGACAAATTGTGGGAAATAAACTGTGAAGGCCAGATTGTTTTCTAAGAAGCCACATGGAGAAAGAAAACTCCTGATGACAGAATCCCATCAACCAGCAGGCCAGCCTTGAAATATGAACTTTCATGGGATATCATGAATCCTTCTAGGAACTGCAAATCTCCTTGATCTTTCTGCCTGCAGTGTTTTGGAGATGTTTACAAGTAAAACTGTATAACCTAAGACTTGCCTTTCAGGAAAAGAATAACTGGTAATCCGATCCTAGAAAGTTTTCTGCACTGGTTTTTTTTAAAATAGTCAGCAAATGGAAGGATTTCCCTCCCACCTTGCCCACAAAGGGAAATGGGATTGGAACCAACACGTACTCAGTCACTTCTATGAGCCGGGTGCTACGGTAAGTACGTGCATCATCTCATTGCTTCCTCCCAACAGCCTCAATAGTGACTCATTATTTTTCCATTTTATATGAGAGGGAAACTGAGATTCAGAGAGATTAAAAAATGTACCCCCAATCATACAGTTGGCTAGTGGCAAAGACTAAATTTGAACATAGTTCTGCCAAACTGCAAATCACATGTTTTTTCTACCACACTGATGTATTTAAAAAGTCTTTACCACGTCTCACCCAGATCTTGGTCCTTTTTGATGTAAAGCTCAGTCAGTTCGATGGGTGCGGTCTTGGAGGTTACAGTCTCACTGGAACCAGTGTCCTGGACATTTGCTTAGATCTCTTCTGTATAGGCTCAGATATACTGAAAAATAGAACTTAACCCAATGTGTCCCATTGCAAAAGAAATAACATGTGTGTGTAAAGAACACCAGTTCACAATTTCAAAATTTATAAAATCCGCAACTACTAAAAAAAAAAAATCCCACTACCTTGGCCTTTTAAAACTCAACTTTATGTTTGTCCCAACGAGTTCCTTTATAGATGCACATTAAAAACAAATACTAACAACACACTCTGGGGCTGGTTTTGAATTGTGTTCAACAAAAAGCTGACACACATTTTCAAAGCTGGCCTCTGCTTTCCAAAAAGTCTTTTTTTTTTTTTTGCAGTACGCGGGCCTCTCACTGTTGTGGCCTCTCCCGCTGCGGCGGAGCACAGGCTCCGGACGCGCAGGCCCAGCTGCCATGGCTCTCGGGCCCAGCCACTCCGCGGCATGTGGGATCTTCCCAGACCGGGGCACGAACCCGTGTCCCCTGCATCGGCAGGCGGACTCTCAACCACTGCGCCACCAGGGAAGCCCCCAAAAAGTCTTTTAAGGAAGTAGTTTAACTTATGTATAACTGAAACTTAGAGAAGGATGTGGTTATTTACATAGATTGGGATTCCCAAATTACCAACAATATCTAAAAACAGAAAAATGATTTTCTGTGAAGAGAAGACAAAATGAAGTAAAAATCAAAGCTTTCTTCTTATATCCTGTTTGGGTTTCTGAGGGTGGTAGCGGAGAGAGTAATTCTTTCTGAGGTCTACATAAGCTCATCAAAGCATAGTCATATTTATATCTGAAAAGCTAAGACTAACCACTCAGAGAAAAGTGGATTGCAAGGTATAGAGTAAACAGGAAGATGGAGAGGCATCCTTTCAAAGATGGAGTACCCAGGTGTTCCTCCTGGTCACCTGTCACAGAGAAGTAGACAGCCATGGAGAAGGCCACTGAGAAGCCTATTTCATTCTCTGTCTTTCCACATTTAATCTAACATGTTCCTCTTTTACAATTTAATGTAGCTACATTTTCTTAATTCCTAGCTAAGGAAGAATTTTGAAATGGAGTGAAGAAAATAAGAATGGCAGTATTTTATGTCTTTTATTTTACAGGGTACTTGGTGATGGTGCTGGGTTGTGAAACCTAAGAGGGATTTTAATAAGAGTTTGCAGAGGACAACAGAGGACAACTTGGGGAGGCGCAGCGTTGAGGGTGTTGTGAAGATGGCAGGCCCAGGGTTGAAAGGGAGGCGAAAAGGCAGCAAAGACAAGCTTCCTCTTACTCAAGTAAGATTTGCTAGGTCTCTAGTATTGGAGGTTCAACAATCTCCCACTTTGTCTGTTACTATAAAACACCTTCACCCTTAGCATCAGCTCTTTACAGAACATACCTGCAAAAAGGCGGAAAGAAATAATCATGAAAAGTGTTTGTTTTTTGAATTATGAAAGCAAGATTAAGGACAGATGAACAGGGCTTCCCTCGTGGCGCAGTGGTTAAAAGTCCACCTGCCAATGTAAGGGACACGGGTTCGAGCCCTGGTCCGGGAAGATCCCACATGCTACGGAGCAACTAAGCCTGTGTGCCACAACTACTGATCCTGTGCTCTAGAGCCTGTGAGCCACAACTACTGAGCCCACGTGCCACAACGACTGAAGCCTACGTGCCTAGAGCCTGTGCTCCACAACCAGAGAAGCCACCGCAATGAGAAGCCCGTGCACTGCAATGAAGAGTAGCCCCCACTTGCCGCAACTAGAGACAGCAACGAAGACCCAATGCAGCCAAAAAAAAAAAAAAAGACAGATGAACAAGACATAGCAAATGTTGGTTACATACAGGTTGGCTGTTGTTGATGTTAGAAAGACAAGGTTACTACATTTAAAAAAATTAAATGGAAGTATTTTTTCCTTTAAGTGTAAATATGTAAATATTTAGTGTAAATATGGTGGGTTCATTTTTATAAAATGAGCAAACGGAGTGAATAACATCCTAATTTGACTGAAATATCCAGGAAATATAATTGAGGTCCAAATCAGTTTATTTAGACTTACTTTATTTAAATAATTACTTTAATTCTTCTTCTACTTTAATTGTTAGATCAGTCCCATGCATTATTTTGGAGTTTCTTAACCCTATTCTACATATGAAGGTTTACTTACAAATACCTGGTAGGCATCTGTACTTAGAAAACTCCTCTATCATTATAACATACAACATTATTAACAGGTAAAAATCTGATATGAGTTCTATGTACAAATAAGACCGAACCACTTGAGGGATGATCATCTATTCCTCTCTTGGTGACAATCTCTCAGCCTTGGGCAAGAATGTGATCAACGTCATCAAATATTTCTTTGGTACATGCAGGAGTGCTGTTTCTGCACTGGGCTCCATGCCTGCTCTCTTCTGGTGATTAAATAGAGTTGAAACTTCAACCCCTCAAAGAAAATTCTAAGAATTCACTTGTGAGCTGATCTCTAAAAATTAGTATTTTTATATACTTAAATCTACTGTATAACTCACTTACACTGGAGCCAAATCACAAAAGTCTAAAAGTCTAAATCCTTAAAAGCACCAAGAAGAAGGTAGACTTGCTCTTTTAAACTAAATATCAGGTGATTGAGAGCTTTCAGACTATGACTTGTTTTGTTTTGTTTTGTTTTTTGAGTAGAGTGGGGATGAGTATTTGGGCTTAAGGGAAGCAATCAGGGCTCTGAATAGGCTATCTCTACTTTCAATTATAAATATATATATATTTGTACATGTTATACATACATAAATATATACAATATATTGAACATTCAGATTATTCTGTTGTAGTTACTTTATCAGGATTTTAATTTGGGGGGCATCCTTAGAGTCCTTCAAAAAATAGTTTTATTCTCATATTATTTTCATCAGTAGTATGTAATTACACATCTTCACTAGGCTAAGTGAAATCCCGACACTTGGGTCTTTTCTTCATAAGAATAGTTTGTTTCAGTATGTTCGTCTCCCTCTGGTTGTAAGATAAAAATTGGTGGCTTGGAATGGTTGTTTAACCATGATAGCATGGGGCCAACTGGAAAGGGAGGAGGGTCTAGAAGGAGATCTATCTCCAGAAATAGTGCCAACACTGAGAGGTAAACCTTGCAGCAGGGGCTGGCAGGAAATCCAGGTAAGCAGAATGCATAGTCTAGTGGTCTTCAAACACGAGTGTCTGTGAAAACCACTAGGACAGCTTGTTATAAACATAGGATTTTGGACCTCAGAGCTAGAGGTTCTGATTCAGTGGGGTACGGTGGGTCAAAATAAATAATATTTTAAAACAATACTCCTGAGTGATTCTGCTACAGGTGATCTGTGGACCACACTTTGAGAAACACTGCTCTAGGGGGTTGCAAAATGGGTAACAGGTGAGATTCAGGGATAGTAATTGGCCACAGGAATATTGCATCCTGGGAGCGGGCTGTCATGGAAGATGAATAGAGCCTTGGCTGAGGAATTCAGATGCAGAAAATATTCTGAGAGCTAAACTGGCAAGCAGTGGTAGTAGGAAAGTCCCAAAGATTCCATTTCCCAACTGAGACCAGTCTCTAGCCTTTGGAAGGAGGGCTATTAAGAATAAGGCAGTGCTCTATCCTGGAGGACAGGAGCTCAGACCAAGGGAACAAGGTACCCATCTGACCAGGGCATCAGGAGGAGACTGGGGCTTAGGAAAAAACTCTAATGAGTAATGAGTTGAATTGGGCCCCTCAAAAAAGATATGTTGAAGTCCAAACCCCCAGTACCTCAGAATGTGACCTTTCTTGGAAATAGTGTCTTTACAGAAGTAATCATGTTAAAATGAGGTCATTAGGATGGCTTTAATCCAATATAACTGGTATTATAAAAAGGGAAAATTTGGACAGAGAGACAGAAACTCACAGAGGGAGGAAGTTGTGATGATGTGACTGTGACGGTGTGTCTGCAAGCTGGGATTGCTGGCAAATGCCAGAAGCTACAAGAGTCAGGGAGGATTCTCTACTAGAGATGTCAGAAGAGGCATGGCCCTGCCAACACCCAGATTTCAAACTTCTAGCGTCCCCCGCCAAACTGTGAGAGAATAAATATCTGTTGTTTTAAGCCAGCCAGTTTATGGTACTTTGTTACAGCAGCCCTGGAAAGTTAATACAACCTACACTTCTTCCCATCCCCATCACCCCTCCCCTGGCTCCAGCCACATGACCGTCTGTTGCCTGGATGCATCCAGCAGCTTCCTGATGCAGCCCTCCTCTCCAAATTTGTTTCTCTCCCCTCCATTCTCAACTCTTGGCCAGAGCAATGTTTCTAAACACTAACCTATCAGTTCATTTGCTTGCTTCAAATGCACTGGCTTCTCATTTCTTTTAGGATAGAGTGCTAACCTCATGTCATGGCTTATAGCCTTCTTATAGCACTGCCCACTTCCCCATCCTCATATCTTGTTATTTACTCTGTTTCTCTTACCCTTTGCCCACTCTACCCTCAAAACTAACACTTAGTTCTGAGAATATGTCATCTTTTCTTTCCTTTTAGGCATTGTAGATACTGAATGCTCTGTTTAGGACTCTTTCCACTGACTCTTTTGCTAAGTCACAACCATGCTTGAAGTCATATCTTTTTTTTTTGTGTGTGTGTGGTACGCGGGCCTCTCACTGTTGTGGCCTCTCCCGTTGCGGAGCACAGGCTCCGGACGCGCAGGCCCAGCGGCCATGGCTCACGGGCCCAGCCGCTCCGCGGCATGTGGGATCCTCCCGGACCGGGGCACGAACCCGTGTCCCCTGCATCGGCAGGCGGACTCTCAACCACTGCGCCACCAGGGAGGCCCTTGAAGTCATATCTTGGATGTCATTCCTGTGACACTTGGGTTTGGTGTCCTTCTTGGTATCCACAGCACCAATTAGTGCCTCCATCAGAGCACTTATGACACTTGGATGTCACTGACTTCTTACTTGTTGGTGTTTGACCCACTAAATGTAAGTTCCATGAGGGCAGGGACCAGACCAGTGGGGGCTTCAGAACTTCCATGATGAAAGGATTTGAGTGGCAATGTGGTTATAAGAAGGGTTAGGAATTTATTTGGGGTGGGGGTGGGGGCTAACGGAGAATATGGGGTATCTAAAGTCTCCCCAAACTATTTGTTGTATTGCCTTTGGCAGGCATCATGCTTATCTTGTTCAGTACTGTGCCTGGTACATAATAGGTACTGAAACATGTTGACTAAGTGAATAGATGACTGAATATGTGGGAAGATCCATGATTATTTCTTGTGCTCAAGGTCAGAGCCAGATGTACTGAATCTCAAATGGAACTAGAACATCTTAAAATCCTTCCTGCCTAAGGTCAGGATTGGTTGTCAGTGGCTCAAGCTGTTGGAAGAGGAGAGATGAAGAGACTGGGAACCAGGCTAAGCTCCATTCTGGGAAAGGCTGACTAGTCATTCCATACTCACTTCCTCTGGACTGGTCCTTCCTGCTGCTCATCAAATGTAAAGCTCTCATTATCAGCTCCTCACCAGATGCTTCCTTCTCTTGCAGCAAAATAAAAGGGTACCATTTCTCCAAGATGGATGGTCTACATAAGAATGATTTTACGGACCTCTAAAGACACCACAAAGCAGCCACCCTCTTATATTTTTATTGAATGGACATGACCATTCAGGATCCCATAACATTATGTCAATTTAGGGAATGGTAAGAGCTGCGTTAAAAAGGGACATTAAAATAGAAAGTGATAGCACAAAAACTACTGTAATTGATAAACAAATTCAGCAAGGTAGCAGGATACAAGATTAACATATAGAAATTTGTTGCATTTCTTTACACTAACAATGAAATATCAGAAAGGAAATGTAAAAAAACAATCCTTTTAAAAATTACGTCAAGGGCTTCCCTGGTGGCGCAGTGGTTGAGAGTCCGCCTGCCGATGCAGGGAACACGGGTTTGTGCCCCGGTCCGGGAAGGTCCCACATGCCGCAGAGCGGCTGGGCCCATGAGCCATGGCCGCTGAGCCTGCACATCCAGAGCCTGTGCTCTACAATGGGAGAGGCCACAACAGTGAGAGGCCCACATACCGCAAAAAAAAAAAAAAAAAAAAAAATTACATCAAAAAAATACTTAGGAATAAACCTGACCAAGGAGGTGAAAGACTTGTATGCTGAAAACAATAAAACATTAATAAAGGAAATTGAAGATGATTTCAAAGAAATGGAAAGATATCCCATGCTCTTGAATTGGAAGAATTAATATTGTTAAAAAGGCAATACTACCCAGAGGAATCTACAGATTTAATGTGGTCCCTATCAAATTAAACAATAACATTTTTCCCAGAACTAGAACAAATAATCTTAAAATTTATGTGGAACCATAAAAGACCCAGAATTGCCAAAGTAATCCTGAGAAAAAGAGCAAAGCAGGAGGCATAACCCTCCTAGACTTCAAACAATACTACAAAGCTACAGTAATCAAAACAACATGGAACAGACATATGGCTCAGTGGAACAGAATAGAGAGCCCAGAAATAAACCCACACCCCTATGACCAATTAATCTTCGACAAAGGAAGCAAGAATATACAATGGAGAAAAGACAGTCTCTTCAGCAAGTGGTGTTGAGAAAGCTGGACAGCCACATGTAAATCAATGAAGTTTGAACACTTTCTCACACCATACACAAAAATAAACTCAAAATGGCTTAAAAACTTAAATATAAGATCTGATGCCATAAAACTCCTAGAGGAGAACATAAGCAAAACATTCTCTGACATAAAGCATACAAATGTTTTCTTAGGTCAGTCTCCCAAGGCAATAGAAATAAAAGCAAAAATAAACAAATGGGACCTAATCAAACTTATAAGCTTTTGTACAGCAAAGGAAACCATAAACAAAATGAAAAGACAACCTATGAACTGGGAGAAAATATTTGCAAACAATGCGACTGACAAGGGCTTAATTTCCAAAATATATAAACAGCTCATACAACTCAATAACAAAAAACCAAACAACCCAATTGAAAAATGGGCAGAACACCTAGACATTTCTCCAAAAAAGACATACAGATAGCCAATAGGCACATGAAAAGATGTTCAAAATCACTAATTATTAGAGAAATGCAAATCAAAACTACAATGAGGTACCACCTCACACCAGTCAGAATGGCTGTTATTAAAAAGTCTACAAATAACATGCTGGAGAGGGTGTGGAGAAAAGGGAACTCTCCTACACTCTTGGTGGCAATGTGAAGTGGCAAAGCAGCCACTATGGAAAATAGTATGGAGGTTCCTCAAAAAACTAAAAATAGAGTTGCCATATGATCCAGCAATCCCACTCCTGGGCATATATCCAGACAAAACTATAATTCCAAAAGATACATGTACCCATATGTTCATAGCAGCACTATTCACAATAGCTAAGACATGGAAACAACCTAAATGTCCACCAACAGATATATGGATAAAGAAGATGTGGTACATATATACAATTGAATATTACTCAGCCATAAAAAAGAATGAAATAATGCCATTTGCAGCAACATGGATAGACCTAGAGATTATCATACTAAGTGAAGTGAGTCAGAAAGAGAAAGACAAATAACATGTGATATCACTTATATGTGGAATCTAAAATATGACACAGATGAACTTATCTATGGAACAGAAACAGACTCACAGACATAGAGAACAGACTTGTGGTTGCCAAGGAGGAGAGGGGGTGGGGGAGGGATGGGTTGGGAGTTTGGGATTAGCAGATGCAAACTGTTATATTATAGAATGGGTAAACAACAAGGTCCTACTGTATAGCACAGGGAACTATACTTAATATCCTGTAATAAACCATGATGGAAAAGAATATGAAAAAGAATGTACATGTGTATGTATAACTGAATCACTTTTCTGTACAGCAGAAATTAACACAACATTGTAAATCAACTATAGTTCAATAAAATAAATTTTAAAAAATAGGAAGAGATAGGGAGAAGAAACATAACTGAATGTTGGGCAGTGAAGGCAAACTCTGGAGGAAGAATATATACTGAGGTTGAAGAGACCGTGGAAGAATCCTGACAATCACATTGTTAGACAGCCAACAGCTATTTATTGAGTACCTTCAAGAGGTACTGTTCTAGAACTAAAGAGGACATGGAAAGGGGGCCATAACTTCCACAAGTGCGTTGTATGCATTAATGGAGTATGTACAATGGAACGCTTGTGTGTAGCTAACACTGCATTTCTATGATACATATTTGCAAGAGGACTAGAGCAGAGGAAGAATCCAACAGCCATGTAACATTGTAGGTTCCCCACCTTTATCTTTTCTAATGTAATTGTAGGCTACACTCCGAGCCAAAAAGGCAAACTGCTTTCATTTCAAGCACAAACCAAGAGGGATAATAACTCAGAATGAGAGCAGCTGGGGTTGAGAATTCTGAGAGTATCTAGATTCAATGAGAAGAATGCCATGATCAGTTAGGGGTGTCTGCCAATTAATGGGGTGGGGGGGAGAACAAAGGCATCATATATTTGCATAAATTTTCCATCCCTGTTCTATCAATAGGTCATTGGCAGATATCTGAGTATCCTCGGGGGCATTCAGTTTCAACTTCCTTTCTAACTGTAAGCTGGAAGTTTGCACTTCTAGACATTCTTTTAATGAGATGGTAGATTTTGTCTTCTAGGTTGAAAAATAAGAGATTCAATTAAAAATGCACAGATACTTAACCTACTTCAATAAGGTGGCTCATGAATAATCAAAGAAATTAAAACAAGTAAAATACTCTTTAAAAACCTATTAAATAGTAAAGATGAAAGAAAAAAGAAAATTCAGGAAATTGTACACTCTCATATAACACTGAACAGAGTGCAATTTATTGTAACCTTCCTGGAAAGTCATTAGAGAATATATAATCAAGAGCCCAAATGTTCATATTCTTTTACTCAGTGATCTTAATGCCCCAAATTTATCTTAATCATATCATCAATTATCTACAAGGTTCAGTTTAAAGATATTTAATGCAGCATGTTTTTAACCAGCAGAAAGTTATAAATAACCTAAATATCTAACAAGATGGGGTTGATTAAATAAATAATGTTAAGTGCATTAAATAGAATAATATGGGAGCCACCCAAAATCCTCACAGATTACTATACATAAATTATCTATTCAGTGAAAAATGCAGGCTACAAAGCAGTATATGTAGTATGATTGTAATTTACTGAAAACATTTTTCCTCTTTAATAGTGTGTACTAAATGTATTAATAGTGTGTCATAAGCACACATACACAAGACTAAAAGGTAATATACCAAATGTCAACAGTGATGATTTCTGGATTTATGGGTGAATTTCAATTATTTTTATTTTTCTGCGCTTTCCAAGATTTTTCACACTGAAATGTAAAACAGAGAAAGAAGATAATTGCTTGTTAAAAATTTACCCATGCTCTAAGTTGCCCCTGGGTGGTCGTGGTCTAGCCAATCTACTCATCTCCAGCTAGAACTGAACAGAATTCTCTATCATAGTTTGTTACTTTGGCATGCATCGTACGAAGCATGCTACAAGTGACACTTTCTATAGGCAAAGAGATTGAAAACATTGGAGTGAAAGAGGGGACATAAATAATTAGGGTAAAGTCAGGCTGCAAGTCATTGGCAAGACCTTAAAGAAGATTAGACTCCAGTTTCCTAGACCCACACTGAAATCCATCCACCACACTCTGTCCCATTGTTCAGACCCATTTGCCTGTCACGTGCCTGCTAATCAGTTAGAATTCAGTCTTTGCTGAATTGGATTATGAATAAAAAGTTTTTTTTTTCTTTTGTCTCAACTGCTGTTGAAGTCTCCTCTGGGGCCTTCAGACTAAATGGCTTTCCGATCTCAAAGAGCCCTTCCTATTTTTGTGACTATAGGATGTTTGCAGCTGGAGGTATTTTATGTAGCCATTCTTTCCCAGGCAACATCAGTGTTAACTTTATTAACATGTTAATATTGACCTATTATATATTATTGGAATTTGTAATTTTGAGGTAACAGATACTTCTAGATATTGTAAGATTGTTATCTCACCAGTTACTATAAATGAAAATGACAAAACCAGGAATTTTTTTTTTTTTAATCCAAACAACACAATTGATTCCATCAGATTGGTAGAACTGGGTAAGGGGTATAGAAGCAGCCTATTTGTGATGTAACAAAGAAGGAAAGAATAGGCCTAGAAGCACAGAAATCTGTCCATTCTTTGTCTGACTTAATCTCCAACTTGCTCATAACTCAAACTGTTTTTTTCACTTTCTCAGAGACCCAGTGTCTCAGCTGTAAAACAGAATAATTTATGCCCGTCACATAAAACACAGGGTTGGGGGAGGCGGCCCACTCAAAGTGGAGATTAGTTCAAAGTGATACAAATACCTTACAAGTTCCATCAGTTTCTTAAAGAAGTATTTCAAATAGTAAGATATTATTAAACTACTTTAATACTTGATTAAAGGTAATACTACTATACCTTACACTTGCATAGAACTTTTTAATGAAGTAATATGGTAAAGTAAAAATATATTCTCAGTTAAATGTGTCACATATTAACTTCTAAAAGGCCTTTTTAGGTATTTAATATATAAAGTAACATTATTTAATACAAACATTGTGAGTGTATTTTGTGTGAATTTGAATTATCTGCATTTAAATAGCACAATATAAATTAAAAAATAAAGTTTTCTTTAATGCACAGAACTTGAGATGAGAGTCCCCAAATTAAAAATGTATCACAAATCACGTGACTTCAAAACTGGTGGGCCCAGTGGATTATTGATACTGTTGCCTGGAAGGTGAGAACTTCATTTTAACCATTTAGGGAAACAGAAATACATGCTTTCTCTCAACAGGACTCATCCTGAGTAACACAGGTCTTGAAATAATTGTGAGCCCTGAATTAATCAACTCTCTGGGCATCTATCTTTCGCAAAACATGGTCCTGTTCCTCAAATAAAAACAATTATGGGATATTAGCATTTATTACCTTGAATGCCTCTCATTTTGATTTTGACTTTAGATAAAAAATTAGATCAAATAATGTCAGCATTTTGAATCCAGTTAAACATGCCATCTGTATTTGCAGTAATAGCTGGCCTATAGTCTTCAAAGCCATAGTAAGACTCCTACAACTTCCATCAGGAAAGTTGTTTATTCCTAATCCCAAACCGGCTCTGATGACTCAAAATGACAATGATTTCCCTGCTCAATTTCCACTGTACTAATGGCTTTTTAATGGCTAAATCCATAGATCTATATTTGGACCTCTTTTGCTTGGCTTCTCTGTATTATTTGCTTCTTGAAACCCTTCCCTTTGCTTCCTGGATATGACTCTCTACAGTTCTCTTACCACTCAGCACTCTGCTTCTGTCTTCTGCTTGTTCCTCCTTTTCTGCCCGTAAATGCTGGTGTTTCACAGGCTTCCAGCTATTCGTCTTTTTCTCTTCTAACTCTATATAAACTCTCCCTGAGTGATGTCACCTGTTCCCTTGACTTTAGCCTCCATACATACAGTCATGACTCTTACCTATGACTATCTTTAGCTCTGCACACCTAACTGAATAGCCTCAGGCACCCAAATTGAATGCGTTATCTCCACTGTCCTCAACTTCCTCTTGGCCTTTTTATCTTCCTATATTCCATCTTTGATCAAGGTCATCACTCAGGCTCCAAGCTAGAAGACAAAGCCATCCCCAATCACTCCTTCTCCCTCACCTCTTACCATCCAGTTTCTCATCCATCGTTAAAAATTCTATTATAAAACTATATTTTAAGTTTGATTCCTCTTCTCCATTTCCACTGCTACTACATTAAGCAGGCTTCCTTGTGTCCTGCTCAGCCTACTGCAATAGCATCCTAAACTGTATCCCTGCCACTAGCCTCTTCCTCCACATAGCTCACTCCCTATGCCACCGCCAGAGTGAGCTTCCTAAAAAACAAGGCTG
Source organism: Mesoplodon bidens (assembly GCF_964165515.1). Taxonomy (NCBI): domain Eukaryota; kingdom Metazoa; phylum Chordata; class Mammalia; order Artiodactyla; family Ziphiidae; genus Mesoplodon; species Mesoplodon bidens. The sequence continues at coordinate 136,418,508 of NC_138178.1, read as the reverse complement.
CTCATGCCTTAAAACTTCCATTGGCTCTCTGATCAATAGAAGTGTTTGAATAAATGAACAATGGATTTCTTTAATAGAAAGTTAATATTGCATAATGATTAAGAGGCCAGATTCAGGAGTCAGGCATAGTTTGACTCAGGAGTTTATTATCTGAGTGACCTTGGGCAATATCTCTAAGCTTTAGTTTCGGCACTGCCTAACCAAAGGAGTTGCAGAGGTGAAAGATGATTTCTAAATGAATGAAATTAATTGAAAGATGCAATAATTCTGCTTTCATGAGTACTCGCTCTGTCTTTCCAGTCACAATATGTACTCACTTCCAAAAGGTTGATCAAGATTAGAAATGTTCACATATTTGGTTATAACCTTTACAAGGGCTTAGCTATTTCTCATAGGATTGCAAGCACTTATTGAGACTCTAGCTCATCTTTCTTTACTCCACTTCCAAAAAAATTTCTTGCACATAGTTCTGTAGTCATAAATCATCTCGAGTATCCCAGGCCTGGACTCTCCAGAGCTGCAGATCATCATCTGAATATAATTCTCAAATCTCCGGGTGCCACTCTGCATATTCCGGCCCTGCAATTACTTTGGCCTCTTCTTTGATGTTCAGAAGTTGGTGTCTTCACATGTACATTCTCAATGATCCCTTGTTTTCATTTTTGGAGAGAGATTTCTTAATGTGGACCAATAGCATTTCTTTTTCAGTACTTTTGATTCATAAGATATTCTGAGGCATGCACAGTTCTGGCGTAATCTTTCAATGAACTTAAATTAGAATCATAAAATAGCAGAGCTAGAAGGGGTCTTAAGAGACCATCAGATCTAGCCCTTTGCCCTTCAGCAGTTGTCATAGCCTTTTCTCTTTGGGGCAAATTGGATGATTTATTTGTTTTTGTCACACCTGAGCAGCATGAGTTTAGTGTAAAAAGGGTTTAAACTAGTTTAAGATGAGATGGGTTTGGTCAGAGAAAAGGCCATACTCTTTATGTCAGAGGAAATGGATGTTGGGAGTAGGTGAGCATATCTCACAGAGTCTGAACAACAAGTTTCCCCAGGGTGGACTGGAATTCCAGCGGTTCATGATCCTGTCAAAATCAAGTGGTAGAGAGAAATGGGCTCCAGATTTCCTCTACTGCAGCTGAAACTTACATATGCTAGTCAGTGCTAAAATGAGAAATATTAGGACCTTTATTTTCTCTCATATAAATTATTTATACAGGAAGGAAAATAAAGATTATTGATCATTGGGTTACAACTTCAAAAGGAACAAGTGTTCTGTGGAGAACTCAGTTTGGTTTTGTGTGGAAAAACAGACCATCCTGGGAGCAATGGTGATTATACCTGTTAAGCCACATGGTAAAAGAAAGCAAATTTGTTAGCCATATGGGATCAGTCAAGGGAATCTGATTGTTTTGTAAAGGTCTTGGTGTCAGTCCAGGACTATTTGATAGGGGCTCTGGTACCTGAAGCTGAGGTCTTTTATGTGTTTCTTGCACATTTACCATCTGCTTGAGCCTGTGTTTTTAGAGTTAATTTATTTCACATGTTATCAGACCTGGAAGAAACCTTACAGATCATCTGGCTTCTTGGTGGCCAATTCACGTGCACTCACGGGCCAGGTACTAAGGTAAGTGTGTGTGCTGCTGGGCATGGGTGAGAGGGAGTGGTGGGGACTAAGTTGGACTGGGGAGTGGAATAAACACTACCACCTCCCCCCCACACACAAACACTGTGCCTGTCAAAGGATATTTGGGGCCAGAATTGACCCATGGGCCACAACTTTGCAACTGCTATGTCTCTAACCCCCTTATTTTGTAAAGGAAGAAACTGAGGCCCCCTGTATGACTGATGGAAAAGCTATGAATAGAAGCTGGGTCTCTGTTTCTTAACCCGACGGCTTGGGGAAATGTGTCCCCAGATGTGCAAGAAATGCCATATCACTAAGAAATGCCATCACTTGGTGTGGCTGGAGTGCGGGCTTCAGAGAGAGAGGGTGGAAAGTGATAGGAGATGGGGGCTGGACCATGAACAGCATCCTCTGCTACTCTAATGAAATGAGACCCAATCTTGCAAAAATAGAAAACAAAACCCAAAACTTGGGGAGCCACTAAGTTACAACAACTTGTTGAGAGAACGTTGTACGGAGGGGCCGCAACTTCAATGTGGGAGAACCCCAGAGAGTGTGTCAGGCCAAGTCACACGAGACCAGGCCAGGAGGCCAGTATTTGGAGGTGTTCTCTGCTCTTCACAGACTCTGCTCAGCCCCCAGGCCAGTGCACAGCTCAGTTCCATCCTGTGGCAGTTGAGTCAGATATGGAACACATCCCACAAATAATCTCCCTTGTTGATAGAGTTGGGCAGAAGTGTTGCTGGGGGATGAGAATATCAGTGATCATATTCTTGAAATTAGAAGCAGACAACTTTAAAGATTCATTGGTCTTAAAGAGATGATCTGTATAAATAATTTATGGATCAGGAATAATAATTCTCCTAAATTCATTTCCTAAGGCCCTTATTATCCAAAGTCTTCTTTCTGCCTCCATCCTAAAATAATGTTCTCTTAGCAATCACTTTATTTACTCTAAAAAAATTATAAAATGGAAACACATGAATTGCGTAAGAAAGTCACAACTTTTCCTCTTAGTGTTCCTGTCTTACAGTATGGAAGGCAAGAAACCATGAAGGTTCATGGTGAAATGACTGAAGGGCCTCAGCAGATCCAGTCATCAGTATAGGGACAGCCTTCTCATCATCCTCTTTCAATGCTTAAAATGTGTTGTCTCTTTGTTCTCCATCTCCTGTGGGAAGACATCTGTGAGGAATGGGGGGAGATGCTTATAACCCCTATGGGCAGCATCATGTGACATAATCCGTCTTTGGAAACTTCAGTGTTTAATTAGCATCAAAGAAATGATGAGCATTTCTGGACATTTCTGAGCATTTCACTTACAAAAACACAGCTTTCTGGGAGATTACAAGTTATTTTTTTCTCCTCTACAGAAAGTTATGGTGGGAATGAAAATGTACTCTAAATTTGCTTAATTCGAACCTGCTATCAGCACTCTTCTACATAGGACATGTCATTTGACTTTTTGGGGACCTCCTATATATTGATCTCTTTACAGACAGTCCTCAACTTATGATGGTTCAACTTGTGATTTTTCAGTTTTATGATAGTGCAAAAACAATATGCATTCAGTAGAAACTGTCCTCCAAATTTTCAATTTTGATCTTTTCCCAGGCTAGTGATATGCAGTACGATTCTCTCACCTGATGCTGAGCAGAGGCAACTCCCAGGCAGCCATGCAATCACGGGGGTAAACAACCCATATACCTACAACCATTCTGTGTTTCACTTTCAGTACAGTATTCAGTAAATTACACAAGGTATTCAACACTTTATAGTAGGCTTTGTGTCAGATGATTTTGCTCAACTGTAGACTAATTCAAGTGTTCTGAGCACGTTTAAGGTGGGCAAAGCTGCGCTATGATGCTCAGTAGATTAGGTATATTATAAAGGCATTTTCGACTTACTATATTTTCAACTTACTATAGGCTTATTGGGACATAACCTCATCGTAATTCAAGGAAGATCCATATTATCCCCATCTATGAGACTCTGTGTCTTTACTTCTCTCTCTAATCTGGTTTAGATTGTACTGCCCATCATTTTAATCCCTCTCTTGTTAACTCCCTGGCCAGTCTGTCTGTAGTTGCACCAAGTAGATGAATGTTCCCTAACTGGGGGATACACATCACTGAAGACTTCCTATAAACTAGAGGGATGTACAGACCAACCATCAGGATTGTAGAGCCAGAACTCTGAGATATAGTCTATGCATGTATGTGAGTGCTTCTAAAAAAAATTTCAGTGTGATTCTGACACAAACTTTGATTAAGAACCACTGCTCCTACCAAAACCTCATGCTGGCTAATCTAGCTACCTGTCTTTTCTGTGATTGCATCAGGCAGCTGGAAAGTGCTAGGGAAATATCACATAACATGCTGATGATTATCACTACAATTTCATGATCACCAGCCTCAACTGGGTGCTCAACACTGCCCATGCATCCTGCCAAGCTGCCCTTGACTGACCCACCTCCTCTCCATGGTTACTCTTTCAAAGCTTCCACACTCTTTGGCTTCTCTTCTCTTCTTCTCTCAGTTTTAGCAGATTATTTTGCCTCTGATGTGGGAAATTCACAATTTATTTGCAATAAAATTTACAAACCTACCTATATCTGCACCCATTCTCATTTTCTCCGTCCTGTTGCAGAGGAGGAAGAATCTCTTCTACCCAAAGCTAATCCTTTCACATGTCCTCTGGATCTCATCCCTTCCCAAATAGGCAGGAGGCAGAATTCAATTGACATATTTTTTCCTAGTGACCTTGACTTCTTGGAGTGTCCTTCTTGAGCTTCTCTTTCCCTTAGCTTCGGTGATACTACATACTCTCTTGGTTTCTTCTGTACCTCGCTGCCTCTTCCTGAAATCATCTTTACTGGTTTCTCCTATCTAATTTTAAATGTCAAAAGTCCTCAGGGATATACCTTACCATTTTGTGTTCCACTCACCATTTTCTTCAAGCCTCCATCTTTGTATTGTAGTGTGTGTGTGTCCGTTCAGTCATAGAAACTCAGGTGTGCAAAAATACAGCTTTTCAAAAACATTTCTCATGTTTTTATTTCTATTGATGAGGGTAACTCGGTCTCTTTGGCTCAGGGTTTCTCACCCTCAATACTACTCATTTGGGACAGGATAATGCTTTGCTGGGAGAGCTGTTCTTTGTCTTGTAGGATGTTTAGCAGCATCCCTGGCCTCAGCCAACTGGATGCCAGTAGGTACATTCCCTCCCGCTCTGTACCAACCAAAAAACGTCTCCAGACGTTTTCAAATGTCTCTCAAGGAACAAAATTAACTCCTGGTTGAGAACCATGGCATTTAGGGGTACATAATCATTTCCTATTTCATCTCTTCTCCCTTCTCCTTCGCCCTCCCCAGGAGCAGTCAGAGGCTCTGGGGAATTTATGTATAATCTTGGCATTGAGAGAGAAACCTTGGCTGCAATCACTTTTCTGCTGGCATCCACTGTTGATGTAACTCAAAGACTGTTATCTCAACAGGCTCATCTCAGGGCAATTGCTCTGCTGGGTTCAGCCTTCTACCCTGTTGACAGGGCTCCAGACTCAGCTCTGGCTGGGGTCTGTTGAGCTTCTGAAACTCAGCAACATTTTCCATTTCATCTCCGACTCTGGCTGCCCACCCCCAGCCTCTGCTGTGAGAGTCCTCTCCCTCCTCTGCAATCCTATACTTTAGTTCACTCTGTGCTCACTCAAGTCCCTCCTTCAGGCACTGCAGGTACAAACGGAGACTTAAGGTGTCATATGTGTGATGTGGGTCTTCCTCACATCCTTTTTCTCCTGCACTTGCCCTGTCCTTCCCCTTCTACTGTGGCTTCTCCACTTTGGTGTGGGGTACCCAGGAAGGCCGTTTCCTCCCACCATTCCAGACAGGACACAGGGCACAAGTCCCCTCCTGTCTTGTCTTCCCACATCTTTCCAGGGGTTTCCATCACCCTTTCCCTCCTGGGATTTGGACCCAGAGGCAACAGCGTTAAGCGGCCCTTTTACAAAAGCCTCCAACACTCACTCCCTTTAAGTCTTTTCACTCTCCCACATCTCTCTAGCTCTCTCCCTCAAGTGTTCTTATTTTTTCTTTGTGTTTCAGGAAATAAACACAGGACTTTATCATATAAACACCATGTTCTGAGCACTTCATGTTCTTTTCCTTCTGGTGCTCAAGAAAACATTTTTTTTGTTTTTGCCCTTTGAATCTGCCTCTGTCATAGGTTGAAGAACCTATTTTGAAATTCAGTACAGGTGTTTGAGCCTACGACTTGATTCTTTTGTTCTTCCTGAGATTTTTGGTGCCTTCTCTTCACTGGGGCAATAAGCCTCAGCATTAATGTTCAGTATAAATGATATAAGGACTGGAGAATAAAATGAAATTACCAAGAAGAAGAGATAGAAAACATTATTCCCACTACATATGTCTGATTTTTTAACTTTTACACTTCACTTTGTAAAAGCATTTTGCAGGGCTCATCTTCTTGGAGGAGGAGGATGACGTTACCAGTTGCTGGCCTTGAATGGGACACATGGGGTTACAAAGAGCTGACCACTATCCCCTTTCTCCAAACTCTGGAGTGAATCAGCCATAAAATAGTTTGAGTCATCAGGGATCAGCTTTGAGAGGTATCACTGTATAGAACCTTCATTCTACATGGACATAACCAATAAAAAATTTGAAAGGAGTGTAAAGTGTGTATATATATGCTTAAAAAGTTATTGGCAATGCCTGGTTGTTTCACTGCCAGTAATGGTCATTCATTTTTTTTCCCCTATAATTCTATTCAGCTTCATTCTTGACTCATTCGAATAGGAAGCCGACATGATGTCTACCAAAAATCATTTTAATCTCCAACTTCCATAAAACAATATAAGACACTCGTATAACTCATTTTCCTGGAATGAAGGTTGTATCAACTAAAGTGCTTCCAATTTTATTTTTAGAAACTGGTTCATGCATTTTACATCGAATTCAGTCTCCTTCTTTTCTGTGACAGCTGGGGAGTTGTTTTAAATCGCAGCCAGTGGGTAAAGGACAATTTGTTTCTGATTTAGATTTTTGCTTTGAAGAGACCATCAGCTCTATTAGTAAAACAAATGCTGTTTTTGTTTCCTTGAGAAGCCACAACCTATATAGTCTCTGCCGACAATCTGAGACAAAATGAATTGTGATCAACTAGATTTTATGTTCCAATGAGTCAAGCTGACACGGAGCTAAGGGACTGGTCCTGAAGAGTGACAATCACATTTACTGCACTGCAGAGCCAAAAATGCTTCGTGACCCCTGCCCGCAAGTGCTTCTTCATGGAATTCCCAAGCCCTTGCAGATCCATATGCAACCTTTCAAGATAATCTATACCTCAGCTGGTTCCTAAACCTCAAAATTACTGCCCACAGACAAAAACATAATTTAGAAAAAAAACTTTCATAAAAATACATAGATGAAATATAGGTTGAAAATGGTATATAATTACTGGTATGTTACTGATCATTATTGATGCATTACGAGTTTGCTCTGATTAAACAGATAATAAATCTTCAAGGAATTAAATAATTTCTAAAAGGCAAAGTGACAGTTAATGATGGATTTCTATGTCCCACTAGGAAAAACTAAAAAGTACATTTATGTGGGAGGTAACTTTTTTAGTTTCTCAAAAGACAGGATAAACACTGACTATCATTTTTGGTTCGAATGTAGAGATTGAATAACAAGTAAATCTTTGGTAAACCCCTTGCAGTCTGGAACTGGCTCAGAAAAAACAGACAGGAGAATTCAGAAAAGCCACGAGGATGAGAGCCGTTGGCTGATAGATGACAACCCCCCCAGCATAACTGCTGAAGAGGTTTATGTGCAAACCTCAAACCACTTGTATTAACTGATCGGCCCTCAGCATATGTTACCGATCGATCATTTGTATCCTGCTTAGTGACTTCTTTTAAAATTAATATTGTTTTTAGGTTTGTATTTATTATTTTCCCCAACTTTTTATTTGAAAACTTCAAATAATGTTGAAATGAATAGCAGGATATCATTCACCTAGATTCACTAATTGCTAACACTTTACCACATTTGTGATAAATTTGTGCACCCTTTGTATACATCTCCCCCAGCTATTTGCAAGTAAGTTGCAGCCCTATATACCTCCTCAGAGCAAGGACATTCTTCCACATAAACAACACCACCACCATGATCACACCAGGAAATTTAACATGGTTATAAAAATATTATCTGATTACACAGAACATACTCACATTTTCCAAATTGTTTCCAAAATGTCCTTTATAGCATTTTTTTTCTGATATAGGTCCAATCAAGAATAATGTATTATATTTGGTTGTCTGATGTCCTTTTTCTCCTTAAATCTACAACAAGGGTCAGCATTTTCTGTAAAAGATTGTATATAAATACAAATATTTATATATAAGTAATATATGATAATATAATATAAATATAAATATTTTAGGCTTTGCAGTTCATACTGTTTCTTTCCCAGCTAGTCAACTCGTTGTAGCACCAAAACAGCCATAGGCAATATGTAAAGGAAAGGATGTGGCTATTTCCATAAAACCTTTTTTATGGACACCGAAATTTGAAATTCATGTAAAACTCATATGCACAAAATATTGTTTTTTTGTTCTTTTTCAACCATTTAAAAATATACAAGCCATTCATAGCTCATAGGTCATAAAAAAAACGGTAGCAGGATTTGGTCCAGGGACCATAATTTGCTGACCCCATATCCAGAACAATCCTCTGCTTTTTTTTTTTAAGCAAACATTTTACTGAAGTATGTGGAAATATATACAATTTTAGGTGGACTGCTTCATGATTTTTCACATAGTGAACACATTCAATAAAACTCAGAGTAAGAAATACCTGTGACTTTATTTTATTTTATAAAACACTTATTGGGCTCACATAGGTTGACCCACTGGTGGTTAGTACCAAGGCTACGTGCCCAACTATAGATTCCTCCTAGAAATGTATTTGCCTGTTATCAGAGTCTTTAGATTCTGTCTACACAGCAAGGGGATCTGCAGAGATCCAAATGTTTCAGTCTTGACAATTAGCTGGCCTCTTGGGCCAGCCTAGCTAATCCTCACATTTGGAGCCATTTCAGCAGGCATGATAGCTCCTCTAATTTCCATTAACCGCTTCGTCCTCTCTTCCCTGGCTCTCTTCCAGCTCTAGGTATCACCTCAGAGGGCATCCAGGCAGGAAGGTACTATTTTAAGAATGAGCTCAACAAAAGGTAGAGATCAGCGTGACCCATAGTCTGCCAGGTCTGGGCTAAGTGAAGTTCAGCTTTATCAGCAAACCTGCTGTGAAAATTTAGAACCATGTCATAGTCTGGCTGGAGGGAAACCATCATTCCTGACGGTTAACAGGCTGATGAAACCACTTAAGGCAGTTACTGTGTCCTGTTTGTTACATTTTATTTACCATGGGGTGCAAAAATCTCTTGGCTTCATAAAAACAAAACTTGAAAGGGTTCCTTTAGACATGGGAATGGTCATGGGTGACTCACGGGATCTCCTCCTGAAACAGAAATAAGCTGCCTCACGAGTTCCCTCTGGTGGGTCCCAGATTTCCTATTTACTCCGGGCATTTTAAGTCTGTTTACAATATTTCCAGGGATTATTCTCAGAGTGAAGTGGGGATTAATGCATTCTTTCAGGACACAGAACCTAGCGTCAGTCTCAGCTTCTCTGAAGATGCTAGAATTGTGTGGATGGTTGTTTAGGAAACATGTCTGAATTTGAGAGATATACATATATATGATGGTCCAGCCTTGAGCCTCAGCACGTAGGCTCAGTTACTCAGTTTTACAGTAGCAAATCTGTTTGCAGAAGCTTAATCCCAGGGCTACATCCACTGCAGAACTTCAATCATCTCCTAGGGAATCTCACACTCACATTCCAAAGTAAAGACTGCATTTGAGAGGCCCGGCATCAACACTAAAGAATTGAACAGACTAGGGGGCCAGTTTCAATCCTGAGGTTCTCAAGTCCTTCCTTTTTTCCTACTCTCAGACCTAATTTTTTTTTTTTTATGCGGCTGCTTCCCACTAGCTATCTACCTTACATTTGATAGTGTATATATGTCCATGCCGCTCTTTCACTTTGTCACAGCTTACCCTTCCCCCTCCCCATATCCTCAAGTCCATTCTCTAGTAGGTCTCTCAGACCTAATTTTATGTTACTCTCCTTCATCCCCCTCCCCCCAAGCTATTTTCATTTGGCTGAAGGCATTTAATTATTAAGCTCTTCAATTCTATTAAAATTTTTTTCTATGTTCACATTCTACATAATAACATGGCACAATTAAACTAAACAACATGGCAGAGAATCCCTAATAGAGAAAAGAAACCAATCAGATATTATGTATTAGGGAATTCCACGTTGGGAAGAGAAAAAAGATGTGATGAATCCTGGTAGCTTTTTCTTCTTAGGTTTATTTATCATGATGCAACTTGAAGAGATGATGGGCTTTCTTCTTTTTATTTATGTTAGGACAGAGTGGTGGTTGTCAAGTAAATCCCATTCTCTGACTTTCCCACTTAGCTCATGTTTCCAGCTCAAAGTATCATAAATAACCAGTGAAGAAAAATACTGCCTAAACATTGAGACGATTTCCATAAACGTTCACATTAAAAATGCATGATTGGTATGAAGACTTAATTTTAGCCAAAGCGCAGTTTCTGTGTTTTGCTGTGGTCATATTTTTCTTTGCATCGTCTGTCTTAGCTATTAAACTCTGAAGCCCACTAAAGATGAAAAATGGGCATTTATGGAGCTGGCGCATATGGCTTTAGCAGTTCAGTTGCTGACCTGGCATTTCCCCCTCTGTAGCATCAGCCATTGTATTCTCAGCAATGAGCTTTAACTAGCAAAACAACCTGAAACCTGAGAGGTGGTGGAGAGAAGAGGGAGCAGTAGACGTTCAGTGATGGTATAGAAGTTGACGATACTGTTTCTTTTGTCTGTAAATAAACTAACACACAGCTAATTGCTCTTTCTACCCCACCGATGGGAATTCTAGAGCTGTGCAGTTTTGCCAGAGACACTGAGATTAATGAGCTTTCTGAGTCAGAGCCTAGTAACACAGATGCAGTGCTCATACAGTGATTTTCATTTCATTGAAACCAAATAAGAGCCTTAGTATGATACACAGAAGGACCTAGAACAGGCTATTAATTACTATTATGGCCGTTGTTGTTTAAGCAAGCTGAGGAGCTTCGGGTTAATTATTATTCTTTGTCATAACCTGAAATGCAGATTGTGAAATGGTTAAATTTGGAAATATAAGCAATATAAGTCCTTTTTTTTTTAATTCTTGGCTACTAAACTTTTGTTAAGTGTGGGTAGGCTGCTGAGGTTTCTGTGGGAAATATCATGCTGGCCTTGGGAGGATTGCAAGACTCCAGTCGGGCATAATCCAGGATCTTAGAGTTTGGAGCTGTTTGGCTGTCTGGAAGGAAGTGTTGAGAAAAGTCCCCCTTACGTCCACTGGTAAGGGGCCACGCCAAGACTTATTTTCTTTGCCTTTCAGCACCAAAAATGTAAGGGGCTGAGATATTTTAAGTCAAACAAGTAAAAGTGGTGAAGAAAACATGGCCATGATAGGCTAAGGATAAAGAAAGACCCTACAGTTAGACAGGAATCAGTAAGTTTAGTGTCGCTGAGGAAAAAAGATCCAGGAGCATCTAGTTAGATTGGGGCCAGAATTTTAAAAGAGAAATTCTGATGATTTTATGAATAAAGTTCTTCCAAAGTATATTCCAAACTTCTTAAGGGTTGAGGTCCTTTGCTTTTCTGGGTCTTCCACATAGAACTTTCAGCAGGGAACCTCCCACATTGTAATGGTTCAATACATGTCTGTGGACTCATATGTTATTTAAAAATATATCCTAGGACTTTCCTGGCAGCACAGTGGTTAAGAATCCACCTGCCAGTGCAGGGGACACGGGTTTGAGCCCTGGTCCAGGAAGATACTACATGCCGCGGAGCAACTAAGCCCGTGAGCCACAACTACTGAACCTGCGCTCTTAAGCCTGCGAGTCACAACTACTGAGCCCATGTGCCACAACTACTGAAGCCCGTGCGCCTAGAGCCCGTACTCCACAAGAGAAGCCACCGCAATGAGAAGCCTGTGCACCGCAATGAAGAGTAGCCCCCGCTTGCTGTAACTAGAGAAAGCCTACATGCAACAACGAAGACCGAATGCAGCCAAAAATAATAAATTAATTAATTTAAAAAAATCCTTATTGTGTTTTGCCTCTGTGTATATTTTGATTATGGTGATGGTGAACTCTGAAGTAGAGCTAAGTCCCATTCTGTTCTGTAAAGGATGCCTATGAATTAGATGTAAAGTGAGTCAAGAAATAGCCACACCTAGCTTCTGTCCTTCCATTCAAGAGCCTTTCTGATCTGAGATGTTAGGAGAGTCAACACTGCCACCTTCTGGTAGATATGTGTCATCTTTCTTTCAGCCCACTGATGGCACTCCCACCCATTCATAGTTTGTGTTTATGTCAGTAAAGATTTAATTTGCTTTGAAGTTTTACAAACTTTAAATCAAGTGTAAATAATATCTTAGATAAGATGGATGAATATTAAAGGCCTGGAAATAAGGCCCTTGACTTGGAGAGGGATACGATTTTGATATCAAAGAAAATTTTACCCCAGGCTCACTGTGATGTCAGTTTTAAGACTCACTACTTTACTGGGGGTATTCTAATAGACCTTTATCATGACCAAGAATGTTCTGGCACTAGGGTTGGGGATGAGAGTGGATGAAGGGAGAGTATGGTGAAAAATTCACAGACAAGTTGTAGAGACATGAAAAAAAATGGGTGAGTAAGGTGGTCAGACAGTCTGCCTAAGTGGTGAGCAGCTGAACAGGATTTTCCACACCGTGTTTTTAGACTTGCAGCTCACCTTACTCGGGGTTAAATATTTTCAGTTACAGGAGTAACTGTGACTAACTTCCAGGGATTAGTTCCCTGGAACCTCACCTGGACCCACAGCTTCCCTAGAGCAGGACATACAGTAGGTATCAACAAGAGTTACTTGCTTGAATGAATGAATGTGAAAATGTCTTTGCTTTTGGGCTTCCCTGGTGATGCAGTGGTTGAGAGTCCGCCTGCCGATGCAGGGGACACGGGTTCGTGCCCCGGTCCGGGAAGATCCCACATGCCGTGGAGCGGCTGGGCCCGTAAGCCATGGCCGCTGAGCCTGCGCGTCCGGAGCCTGTGCTCCGCAATGGGAGAGGCCACAACAGTGAGAGGCCCACGTACCGCAAAAAAAAAAAAAAAAAAGTCTTTGCTTTTTTTTATAATTCATCTCTGAAATACTCTGCTCGGTCTGATGCTGAAGAGTAAATAGTTAATTTTCCTAACCTCTCTTGCTGATTCTCCAATCCAAGCCCGACGGCACCTCATAAGGGAAGGAAAGTACTCATAGGTCAATCCTATTTATTTTTATTCCACTTGATCCACATAAGGAAACACTGGAGACATTGGAATAAGCACACAAGATTCATATCTTTTCAAGGGAATGCTATAACCACTGGGGATTATTTGCCTATAGAAATATATGCACCTTCGTCTTTGACTAGGCTGTTTTATAATTCTGCAGAGATTAAAGTTAACTTGCAGAAAACTGAGAGCAATGCAAATATGTCAATAAACATAGAGATAAATTCTGTCCAGTAGAGAGTTGATTGACTTTCTTCCCCTCTCCCAGCAAAAAGCACCAGTTGTTTTTTTTTTTGTTTGTTTTTGTTTCCATTTGCAAATTCTTTTCAATATTCCTGACTTATAAACGTCTCTACCTTTTGGCTTCTCCCTGGAACTGGTTGTTGTTGGAGCTGTACTCTCTCAACCACCAAGCGATTGTACTCTATCTATTTAATGGGATTCCCTGTTGAGGCCTCATTTTACCAGTTCCCTCATTTAGTTAATGAGTCAAATGAAAGCTTTGACATGTTTGTTTTGTATTTGTATGAGAGTCATGACTGTGCTTTTTTTTTTTTTTTTCTTTTTAAGTCCCTTTAACACTCAATATTAAGAAACAAATGGAGGGGTAGTCTGGGGTCTGGGGCCCTTCCCGCTTACCTGTGGAGGTGCACCACAGGTAATCCAAAGTTTAGCTCCCTTGCCCTCCTTGGAGCAGGGGGTGCGACTGAAAGTGACCGAGGCTATATGAAAACAAAGGTAAGAGACTATCTCCATCTCAATGTGCTCTCCCTGTTGGGTGGCTCCATGCTCTTCCTAGTGATCCTGCCTCTGTGAAAACCATTTCTGAAGCTCCTCTGTTGGAAGTACTTGCAGAGCCAGTTGCATATTCTTTTGACTGTCCTTGGGTTTGCAGCATTGGGTGAATTTCACTAGTTATCTGGCTTTGGTATTGGTCAGATCTACTTCATAGTCCAGCTCTCCCATGCACGATCTGAGGGATCTTGTGAAGTTACTACAGATCTTCCTGTACTTACAGTGGGGTTATGTACTGATAAACCTATCATAAGTTGAAAATATCCTAAGTCAAGAGTGCATTTACTACTCCTAGCCTAACTTGAATGTGCTCAGAACACTTACATGAGCCTACAGTTGGGCAAATTCATCTAATACAAAGTCTATTTTATAATGAAGTGTTGAATACCTCATGTAATTTATTGAATACTGTGCTGAAAGTGAAAAACAGAATGGCTGCGTGGGTGCAGAATGCTTGTAAGTGTATGGGTTGTTTACTCTCATGATTGTGTGGCTGTCTGGGAGCTGAGGCTCAGCATTGCTGCTGCCCAGCATCAAGAAAGAGGATCATACTGCCCATCGCTAGCCTGGGAAATTCACAATTCAAAGTATGGTTTCTACTGAATGGGTATCCCTTTCACATCATCATAAAGTCAAAATATCATGTCGAATCATCATAAGTCAGGAACCATCTGTAGATGCTTCTGGTTTATTCACCTGTAAAATAAGGCTGTTGTAAAGAGTGAATGAAATAATGCATAGTGTGCCTGGCACCTAAGTGCTCCCTAAATCTTACCTATTTTCGCTACGTAGAGAGAAAAGTATAGCCCTGCTTTCCTCCTTGACCCTGCTGAATTGTAGTTGTGCAATATCATTATGGGAGTGATGTTTGGAGGTCATAGTTAAGTCAGACAGGACTGCACCCAAGTGGGCCTGCACAGGGCCTGAAGGCTCCAGATGGCTGGATGGACTGGATCAGGCAATTTCCTGGAGTGTGCAGACAAGGTCTAGACCTTTCAATTACTTGATTTGGGGGAAGTCCAAGGAGTCCCAGGGTAGGGCCCAGAGGTCAAAATATGGTGAGTGGCATGTGGTAGCCAAGGACAGTGTCTGTGTACCAACTGTTATGGAATACTTCAATATTTAATAACTAGTATGGCTCTCTCTGTTAAGTAAAATTCAGCTCTTGGGAGAGAGTGGATGAGCTGAATTGAGGTTGGGGGATATCTTCCCAGACACCCCCAAGGTATTCTGTAGGGATGGTCATAGGCGACCAGATGATCAAGTAAAGTACTGCTGTGCCCTCCTTCTGATGGATTCTAATTGTGCGATGGAGCAACTAATATGGAGAAGTTCTTCAGTCATGGGTTTGTTCTACCATGCTGCCCTTCTAATACAAGCTTCAACTGTCAGTAGATATTACTGTTGAACCAGGACCGCAATAAAATAGAGGCTTCCTAAATATCACAATGGTACAGTCACTCTAGAGATGCCTCAAAGGTGGCAGTGATACAAACCTTACATCTATTCACTCCCTTCCCCTCAACCAATAATTTTTATGCAGTAGGAAAAGCTGATGCTGAAATTTGCATTTTAGGCACAGAAAAAGGAATTCTGACATTCATGAACCAATGTAGCTGAATCTTAATTTTAAAACGCTATAAAAGAAGGTTTTGATGATCGTGTGTGTTATTATTTTGGTTACCTTCCAGTGTTATCGATGTTTAACTTCCAATATCCAGTAGAGGGCATGAAAGGAATTGTTTGGCTCATTATTAGAAGACAGGATTTGAATAGCAAAATGGAAAAGCACATGGATTATATATTGCAATTTTCAGACAGGGAACAATAAATAATCTTTAAACATCAACCTGAAATATATCGCAACTTCTACTTTTTCTTATTTCCTATGTATGTCCTTCATTTAATATAAAATACTTGTCTCATTTCTCTAGAATTAGATCTCCTATTATATTTATAAAGCACATATGAAATCATTAAATAAAATATCAATGATTTAGGATGGATAAACAACAAGGTCCTACTGTATAGCACAGGGAACTATATTCAATATCCTGTGATAAACCATAATGGAAAAGAATATGAAAAAGAATATATATATGTATAACTGAATCACTTTGCTGTACAGCAGAAATTAACACATTGTAAATCAACTATACTTCAATAAAATTAAAAAAAAATATACCAGTGATTTGTATTCAGATCTTTCAGAGACATACCAGAAAAATATACAAAACTTTAGTCCATGATGACGTGGTATCCACAGCAAGCAAAGTTTTACCTTCTGGAAGAAACTGTTCTTTAGAATACTGCATTACTCCCAGGATCCATAAACTCAGGACCCCTGTCCTGAAATCCAATCAGTGGTACACAGGCTTCCTTCTGGGCCCATCTGCATCATACCTGTGCAACCTGGGAGCAAGGACAACTGATGCAAATGTGCAGATGCTCATGCTGCTTGCTAAGTCATGATAATAAAGTCCTTGGTCTCTGATCCAGGAATCTCATGTTTTGTTTTGTTTTTTTTACCAGCATCCACAAAATTATGGCAGACTAACTTGTTATATTTTAAGTAAGCTACAATCTCAGGCCCTTCACAGTTCTTGACACTATTAAAAGCACCTTTATCACAGGTTCAGTACTTTGTTTTCCTTAGCCCAAGTGCTTGCCTGGTGAATTCAACAATGACAATTGAAAGAAGCAGGCAACTTGGCCAGGATCACAGAGCTAGTTTCAAGCTGAGTCTAGAACCCTGGATTCAGGACTTCTAGCCCTCTGCTCTTTTCTTTAGGCTTTGGCACTTGGCTAAACATCCCAGGCAAAGAATATGCAAAGAGAACATCATTTTAACGGGACAGTTAGACAATCTATCTTGCAAAAGAAATGCTTTCTATTGGGCTATTGGGACTTGACCCAAGTCATCCTCAGGCCATCTCCTCTAGTAGTTTTTCCATGTAAAGATTTACAGACCGTGCTTCCTCAGTGGTATTTTCATAGACAATTTGAGTTTATGGATTGCCCGATGATGTGCAGCGTGTATGAAGGAAAGCAGAGTAGAAACTACATCACCAACAAGCCTTGGGATAGATGGATGTGCTGAGCCGGTGCATAAGTGAGGAATTCTGCACAGGAATTTAAGGTGATGGAATTCACAGGTAGCTATTGGATGGACCGTGTGAGAGAGGCTAGATTATGTTTGTGGCAGATGGTGGCAGGGGAGCAAAATCGGGAGGGAAATAGGAGAAGTAATTCCATTCAAAATACTATTTCCTTATAAGCTGTTCAGTGCCTTTTGGTCAGTGAAAGAAAAACTTAAAATCTTGGAAGTGAAAACAGCTGCAGAGCATTAAGCAATCATCAAGAGTTAGACAGAGGGAGCAAGAGGTTGGGATAGATTCTCAAAAACAGAGAACACTTGATTTAAAGTCCTGTTAGGAAACTTGGCTTTGTTTTGGACATTGCTCCTACTTAGGCATCAGAGTTGTAGTCAATAAAATACACGCATATTCTTTACTTTGGCTTAGTTTTGGACATTGCTCCTACTTAGGCATCAGAGTTGTAGTCAATAAAATACATGCATATTCTTTACTTTGGCTTAGAGTATTCCTGTGCCAGTAACATCTCTGGGAGGACACAGAGAGTCCTTTTTTAGTTAAGTTTAGTATAGTTAGTTCATCAGGTAACTTTAGGGTCAAGCCTGAGCAGACACAGAGAGGACAAATGGTGCAAAGTGTCTCTGTCCTTAAGTAGGTTACAATCCTGTAGGGGAGACAGATACATACACAAATAACCACAGTGGAGTGAGGTATGTGTGATAATATAAATATGCAGGGGAAGGTCATAGGAGCCTGAATTCTATCCTGATGTAGAGCGTAATGAAAAGGTTCACAGAAGAGATGACATCTATGCCACTGGTAGACTCTTTGGTTAATTTTTTTAATATGATCTAAAATGGTCTGGTTTTCCCTGTTAACAGTATGTCCTCCTCAAAAAATTTAAACGGGTGGTTTCTTTCTTCACCCCACCCCATGAAGAATTAATTTAAAGGCCATAATAAGTTGTCTGCCTCTTTGAAATGTTTTCCAACTATAGAGGTATAGATCAGATCCTTTATGCAGACAGTGTCAGAATTAGTGAATGATGGTGCAGTAAGAGATTATTGATTTTGTCACAACTATGCTGAGGACCGGTTCATTTGCTTACTTCAGGTATGAGTTGAGCTTAACAGACTAGCCACTGAAGACTTGGTGACAGTGAAGAAGGTGCAACATCTTTCAGACCTAAAGGCTCATGTCGTGAGCACCTCTGATCCCGATGACAAATGCTAATTTGGAGCATTTAACACAGGAACGTAGTAGTTGCTAGCTTTTCTTGCCATTTTAGTCATCCCAGTTTCATCTACTAGGTTCTGTGTGACAGTGTTTAGTATTGCCTTGGTAATCTTCCCCTTGCTTTTAGGAGTCTCCTGTGGGCAAAACACTCAGACATTTGGACTTCATGTCTTCCAAGTTCTTTTACTTTTTCCTAAGGACTTTAAACATAGCAGGAACATTTTTTCCTCTTCAACTTCCTTCATCATTCTTTCCGGAAGAGAGGGTTTGTCCATTTAGTGTTTAAAGGTTGACTGGTTCTCCTGGGAGTTTAAGGCTACCAGGGGTGGCTGGGAAAGGCATTCCAAGTGGAGGAAACAGGATGCACATAAATATAGGAGTTTTCAAAGAATAAGGCATTCAATATCACAGGGGAACAGTGGGCAAGGGCAGGAGAAAAGAGTGGGAAATGCGCAAGAGAGGGAGGAAGGGATCAGCTATGAGACCAGGGAGGGGAGAGTGAATCTGAAAGCTATTTAAAAAGGGAGGGCTTCCCTGGTGGCGCAGTGGTTGAGAGTCCGCCTGACGATGCAGGGGACACGGGTTTGTGCCCCGGTCCGGGAAGATCCCACATGCCGCGGAGCGGCTGGGCCCGTGAGCCATGGCCGCTGAGCCTGCACGTCCGTAGCCTGTGCTCCGCAACGGGAGGGGCCACAGCAGTGAGAGGCCCGTGTACCGCAAAATAAATAAATAAATAAATAAATAAATAAATAAATAAATAAATAAATAAATAAGGGAAAGTAAAAAGAATTTCATAAGATAATTGATTTAAGGGGTAAATAATGGGCAGGTACAAACGATGACTATGAGGTTTCTGACTTCGGTGAGCAGTTAAGTGGGGAAAACATAAGAATGAAGGAACATGGAAGGGGGTGCAGGGTTGTGAGACCAGTGTAAGCCTGACATCAATGAGGAATGTCTAGCTGAAGATATTCAGAGGAATGGAAATGCAGATCAGAAATCGGGAATAGAACTTTGACGATATATAGTCAGTGGAAAACAGCAGTAGAGAACATGGGAGGAGATGCTCTCAGCCAATGAGCTAGATATCAGTATCTTTTCCACCCACACTCCCTGCCTTAGGCAGCTGTGTGTCTACCATTAGTTCAACATTCACTTGACAAACACTTTCTGAGTCCCCGTTGTCTTTGACACTGTGCCAAGCATGAGTGATTATATGGTGAATAGGACACACAAGGTCTCTGTCTCATGGAGCTCCCATTCTAGTCATGAATGGGCAGCAGGAAGAGTATATACAGTAGCGCTTAGGCAGGAAAAAAACCCTGATGTGGTTTACGAACTTCATCCTGAAATGAAGTTAGAGAGGCAGGCAAGGCCAGATCACGTGGGGCCTTGTAGGTTATGGTGAAGAGAACAGAGTTCTTTCTAAGCCTCCGTGGATTTGTAAACAGGGGGTTATCAACATCTGATTTATCATGTTCCACTCCCAGCCACAGTGGGTTGGGTTGGGAGTGGGGTTCATTCTGAGGCTGAGAAAGCCTAGTGCAAAAAGATTAGCTGGACCAATCAGGATTCTTTCCTTCAGGAGCTGGTGTTGACAAACATGGAGGAAATGTGGCAATTGGTAGTGGTTGCTGACACTGAGAAAATGCTACAAGATAGAGAAAGAAAAACGATGGTCTGTGTGCAAACTGTATCTTGTGAGGAAGCAGAAATCATAATGTAGCATGAGTGATGTGGCAGAGGAAAGCGGAGCACACCCTGTTGTTTCTTTCCATTCAGAACCCTTTCTCCTTTATTGCCCCATGTGTGTAATCATAATAACTCTTCCCTGTTTGAATCTGCTTGTGTGAACCTCTCTCTCTTATAATGAAAGGGTCCAACTAAGACACCCAGAAGAAAGAGACCCAGGGAAAGAGAGAAGACGACAGGTTCACTAGTCTCTCTTCTGAGGCCCTGTGGGTGAGTCACTTGTACACATCTTTAATGTAGCACTTAAGTACAGATTAGATTATACTTCTTTGTTTATATGCCTCTCTCATGATTTGCACGTCTTAGCTATCTTTGCATGTACAGCATTGATCATTATGTATAGTACATTAATTGGTACTCAGAAACCCTTGTTGAATTGAACTGAGGATGGAACCTTGAAAAATATTTGAAGGTTGAACTGATTTGGGGCGGGGGGATGGGGGGTGGGCAGGGAATAAGCCCACAGAGCAGATTTAGAAAAAGGAACTACAGCAGTAGATGGGGAACCAGAAAGGTGTAGTGTCTGGGATACATAAGAAGTAGGGATACATAAGAAGGAGTGATCAAGGGATCCAAGGCTTTACAGAGTTTAATAATATGAGGGTATAAATAGGTACCAAATGGGTTTACCAACAGTTTTATCACAGAGGTGGAAGAAAAGGTCACATTGCTATCCATTGAGGAGGCAGAGTCCGCATGGGTGGATGATGTTCAACACATTATCACAGCATATACTGATCTTTTTTTTTTTTTTTGCGGTACGCAGGCCTCTCACTGCTGTGGCCTCGCCCGTTGCGGAGCACAGGCTCCGGACGCGCAGGCTCAGCGGCCATGGCTCACGGGCCCAGCCGCTCCACAGCATGTGGGATCTTCCAGGACTGGGGCACAAACCCGTGTCCCCTGCATTGGCAGGCGGACTCCCAACCACTGCGCCACCAGGGAAGCCCAGCATATACTGATCCTATTGATTTCCTGCAATCAGATGTTACCAACCTCCATTCATATTTCACTATGAACCAAAGGATAAATCCTTGGTCATTGAAAAGAGATGAGTAATGCTTTCTATCATAAACAAATAAAACATTAAAGCTTTAATACACTCCAGTTGATATACATACTCATAATTTTTTTAAAAACAGGCAAAATAATTTGGTCTCTCACCTCATACAATGGAAATCTGAAATTTCTCCAGCTACTATGAAGACATCAGTCTGTTAAGTGCAGAGTGTTACACATAAAGTTTCATTTAGAGAGGTGTGTAACTGACACACCATAAGTGAATTTGTGAAATATGCAAATCAAAGTATTAATCACGCATGTTTCAAATAAAAGGCAGCCTCAGGTTTTCATATTAAGTAGAGTTTGCATTATTTTTCATGTTCTTATAGATTAATACTACATATAACATACTTGGATTAAATTTATACTTTATAATTCTGAAGTTAAAAAGAAGCAAATGATAGTTGCTTAAAATAGTTTTTCCAGGTAACTTAATTTTCATTGGAAGAGATTAAACACCTAGGAGATTAGTCTGCTAGTTAATTCTAGTCACTTAGTCATATGTGTTTTAAATGTCACAGTGACTGTCCCCTAATCCTGCCAACCCCTCTCCTCCCAGGGAACTATTTGATGATAGCCCTATTAGAGCACACAGATTTGCTTTTTTTTTTTTCTCCTGTTTTCTCCCCCCTTCTCTTCTCCTTTCCTTTCTTTCTTTTCTTTTTTTTTTTTTTTGTGGTACGCGGGCCTCTCACTGCCGTGGCCTCTCCCGTTGCGGAGCACAGGCTCTGGATGCGCAGGCTCAGTGGCCATGGGTCACAGGCCCAGCCGCTCCGCGGCATGTGGGATCCTCCCAGACCGGGGCACGAACCCGCGTCCCCTGCATCGGCAGGCGGACTTGCAACCACTGCGCCACCAGGGAAGCCCTCTCCTTTCCTTTCTGTGCTATCTGAATCCCCACTCATTTGGTTTCCTTTTTAATTATTCATAATTTCCTTCTGAATGCCATCAGAGAGTTCTGGGGGGAGAAAGTTCTGGAAATGAACAGTCTATGGGCAGAAGATTGGACATTGAAAATCTGACTTTCTGTGTGTTTTCTGCAGACTTCCATCCCAACATTAAGCAGGGTGTGGCTGTGTCTGAATGCGGGAGGAGCCCTGTGGCTCTGACCTCACTCCAGAGTCACTGTCTATAAGGAGTCTCTTCTCTTGGACCTTCCTGGAGTCTGACTTTTCAGCTTTTCATTGTTTGCTTGCATTTTTTCCCTCCTTCATTGTCAGCCACAAGGAACACTACATCCTCTGTAGACTGCAGTTTTATAGAACTGCCCTTTCTTCTCTTTTATTGTTTTGCTATCTTTGGGGGCTTTGCATCCAAAACACAGCTCTGTTGAATTTTTCTTCTTCTAATGCTAAAATGCTCAAGCACTTGGGTTCCTGTTAAGGACACCCTGAAATCTTGGCAGGTGCTATTTTCCCCTGAAGGCTGTGCTGTGAGAGAAATGGCCCTCAGCCATCAACGTCCTTTGCAGAAGGTTCAGGTCTGTCGTCAGGTGACTCTAGCCTTCCTTGTGTTCTGCTTGGCCTTTAATGTGTTTTCTACATTGCTCTATCTCCCATCAGGTGGATGAGCAGAAGTGGTCTATCTCACCTCACTTGGATAAGAGGTAGTGACCTCCCGTGGCTACTTTTTGTAACTAGATAGATAAGGTGCCCAACTTCACACCTTCAGAAAGATTTCCTCTGGCTTTTTACGACAAGAAGTGGCCTTTTGTCATTCCCAGCTTTTTTTTTTCTCTCTTCATAAGCCAGGCTAAAAGATAAAGAATCTTCCACCATTTCAGTGGACCCCCATAGCCTGGTATAGGAGTGGGAGTTGAATGACAGTGACAGAGGTGACCTTTGCAGCTAAATTCCTTCTCCTGTCCCCAAGGACAAATGTGACACCATCATTCACAGCCATCAGCATTTCAGCAAGTTTAGCTGTGAGCAGTTGCCAGAGTAGGTGCAGGGTTAAGGGAGAATACTACAATGAGGAAGATTTGAACTTATCTGCAAACTGAAAGAATCCAGTAGTGAGGGAGAAGCTGAAGACAGTAGAGTCCTATCAAAAGGGTCACTTTTGAATCCTCCTACACTGTTGGTGGGAATGTAAACTGGTGCAGCCACTATGGAGAACAGTATGGAGGTTCCTTAAAAAAACTAAAAATAGAACTACCATATGACTCAGCAATCCCACTCCTGGGCATATACTCAGAGAAAACCATGATTCGAAAAGATACATGCACCCCGATGTTCACTGCAGCACTATTTACAATAGCCAGGACATGGAAGCAACCTAAATGTCCATCAACAGAGGAATGGACAAAAAAGATGTGGTACATATATACAATGGAATATTACTCAGCCATAAAAAAGAACAAAGTAATGCCATTTGCAACAACATGGATGGACCCAGAGATGGTAATACGGAGTGAAGTAAGTCAGACACAGAAAGACAAATATATGATATTGCTTATATGTGGAATCTTAAAAAAAGGGTACAGATGAACTTATTTACAAAACAGAAGTAGAGTCACAGATGTATCAATAGAAAACAAACTTATGGTTACCAGGGGATAAGGGTGGGGATAAATTGGGAGAGTGGGATTGATATAAACACACTACTATAAATAAAATAGATAACTAATAATAAGAGCCTGGTGTATAGCACAGGGAACTCTATTCAATACTCTTTAATGGCCTATGTGGGAAAAGAATCTAAAAAAAGAGTGGATGTATGTACATGTATAACTGATTCACTTTGCTGTACACCTGAAACTAACACAACATTGTAAATCAACTATACTCCAATAAACATTTTTTAAAAAAGGGTCCCTTCCCCAGGCATCAACCTGATCTAGCAGTTGACACCTAACTTCCCGCCCCACCACAGAACAAATGATCTCTTGCCCATATTGATATTTTTGCTACCATGACTACTACTACTATTTGGGTGACTTTGGGAGGTTTGATGGAGATTATGGGGTGGGAAATAAAATTTCTCCAGCCACTCCTTGGTACCATGATTGAAACTTTTAATCATCTGCTGAAGACTCTGGCACCCATCCCCTCTTTGACTGGGTGTCTGCAATCATCATTGTTCATATGGATGCCCATACAACTCCTTGATGTCTTCGTTCCTTGGTACCCTCATCTCCAGTGACCTTGTTCACTCTCCCCAGCCACCCCACTCACGCACTTGCCTACAAGACTCTGATGGGGTGATCTAGCTCTTGAATACCTCCTCATCTGCATCTTGCACCTCTCTCCCCGTCACTCTCTGTGCTCCTGTCTTGAACATCTTTCAGTTCTTCTAAGCCATGTTGCTTCCCAGCTCAAGGCAATTCTTGAGAGAACACATACATTTTCTCCTCCTGAAACAGTTTCTCCCCCCAAGCCGGATCCTAGCTATTTACCTAGCTTCTGCTTACTCACCCATTAAGTTTTAGCTTAAGCAATGCTTTCTCTCTCAGGAAAGATTTCACTGACACAAGTGACAGAGCGAGGTCTCCCTGTTTTACATTTTGAAGGCATTGGACATTTTTCCATTGTAACATATCTCACAACTTTGATGAATTAGTTTGACCACATAGTGGCTGGCATACAGTATCCACAGCAAATAGCTCACAAATGAATCAATGAATGAATGAAAACTCTGAAATAAAGAGGGAATTCAACTGGTTTTTAAAAAAACATTAATACCGTCTATCAACTTTATTCAAATCTCACTAGTTTTACAGGCACTTGTTTGTGTGTATATTTAGTTCTATTCAATTTTATCACATGTTTAGATTTGTGTGGCCACTGCTGACACAGAACGGTTTCATCACGAGGATCCCTCAGGCTATCTTTCATGGCCAAAATCATCTTCCTTGCCCCCTTACTCCTTTTTAACCCCTGGTAACCACTAATCTGTTCTCTTGTTATTTCAAGAATGTTATATTAATGGAATATAAAATGCAAACTTTTGAGATTGGCTTTTTTCACACAGCATAATTCTCTTGCAATCCATACAAGTTGTTATGTTTACCAATAGGTTTTTTTAAATTGTTAAGTAGTATTCTGTGGTATAGATGTGCCACAGTTTGTTTAATTATTTACCTGTTGGAGGCATATAGTTTGTTTCTGGGTTTTGGCTATTACAAATAAAGTTGCAGTGAACATTAATGTACAGGTTTGGTGTAAGCCTAGCTTTTCATTTATCTGGGATAATTGCCTAAAAGTGAAATTGCCAAATCAGATGGTAAGCACATATTTAGTTTTTTTTTAAAGAAACTGCTTAATCACAGATACACATATAGTTGATATTTTGCTTAATCTTGCTAGCATTTGTGTCCTATAAAAATAAAATTGTACCATATGCCGTCTTCTGAGACTTACTTTCTTTTACTCGACATTAGATTACCAAGGTTTCTCCATGTTGTTGCATGTAGCCACAATTCATTCATTTTCATTGCTGTATAAATATTTCCCTTTGAGACTGTGTCACACTGTCCAATCAACAGTGGAACATGTTGCACCATATTGTGAACAAAATGCATCATTTTATGAATAAGGTGTTCACATGCAAAATTTCTTTGGGCATATTCCTAGAAATGGGGTTGCTGAGTGTTAAGGAATTTGAATATTTACCTTTTAGATGAAAAACTATATTAGTTCCCTAGGGCTGCTTTAACAAGTAATCACAAACTTATTAGCTTAAAACAACCATGTGTGAGGTCTGGCCTCTCACATTTTGGGGACCAGAAGTCTAAAATCAAGGTGTCTGCAGTGGTAGTTTCTTCTAGAGGATTGGACAGAAAAATCTGTTTCATGCCTCTCTCCCAGCTTCTGGTTGTTGCCAGCAATCAGTCTTCCTTGGCTGGTAAGACACATCACTCCAATCTCTGTCTCCATCTTTCCATGGCATTCTCCTTTGTGTGTGTCCGGAATTCTTTATGGAACAGAAACCTAGTGGAGGTGGAAAGGATATGACCTAGAAACAGGTAACTGGGGATGGAGGACACAGTGCACAGTGTGTTGTGGTTTACAAAATGCTCACATTATCTCAAATGATCCTCAAATCAACCCTGTGCAATACACATTCATTTTATTTCTATGATTAAAAGCTGGAAATTTTCCAGAGCTGGGGTTGCAACCTAGATTGTCAGAGCCTAAATCTGAGCTTTTTCCAAGTTGGATAACTTCCATGTACATGAAATTTAGGCCAGTCCTGCTGAATTGCCATCTGGATATTTGGATGTGTGAAATATCTGGTAATATTAACTGTTTAAAATATATTTTGTCCATTTCGCCCCCTTGGGTTAGAAACCTAACAGTCCTTTGACTCTGTTTGCTGATAATCGTGAAAGCAATGGCAGTATGCACACTTTAAATTAAAAATGGCAGAGACTTGAAGCCGAGAGCATACCAGGGAGACTGTAGAGCTTTAGAGAGCTGAGCCTTCCTGCTGGAAGGCCTTGTTTTTCTCAGATTTTCCATGGATGGTACTTCTAAATTTTCACACCCAGACTTGATTCATCTCACAGCTTTTGCCAAATGTGTGATTCATCTTGTACTTCCTGAATTTTGTTGCCAGGTAGGAGAGGAGCAAAAGCAACTGCCAACCTTGAAGAACTTCTCAAGTTTCCTCCAAAACAACACCAGTCTTTAAATGATCAGGTTTCATTGATTCAGTGAATTTCTGCCACTGTTACTTAAAATACATCATTTTAAACATATTTTGCAAAATACTGTAGATTGCAGAATATAATTTCAAATTGTCAAACGAAGCTAACAAAATATTCAAACACTTCTGAAGTCTTTATAGGAAATACCTCTGGTTTCTTCTACTTTAGAGATGGTGACAAACTAGTGTCATGATGCAACACAACAGTAGTAGAAGGAGCACAGGTTAGTTGTTTCGCATCTGGCTTGGGATTTAGTATTTATTGCTTTAAAAAGATGGAATCATTGAAAAGGACACTCTGTTCACTTATTTTCTTTCACTTTACAGAAAGCAGAGAAACTTCTATTAATAGAGTTTATAGGATATTTTCTTAGGAACAACTGAAATTTTTATACAGTTAACCATGGCCTGAATTCCAGGGACAGGGTCTTGCCCTCCTTCTTTGTTTCCCTGCTATCTTGTTAGGATTTTCTCCAGCTTAGCACTTCTATATTTTTTTTCTTCACTGGGACTTTGAAGGCACAGAAAGCCAAAGCTTTGCCCACTTAATATTAAACCTGATATCTATCTTAAAAATTTTTTAAGATAACATATTTATACTTTTATTTCTAGTCCCATTGATTTAGCCAGTATTTCAAGCCTCTCTGTATAAATGGGACATTAACTACCCTTACCACCCTTGATCTTCCCTCCCCACTCCCCCCCTTCCACCTGCTGGAAGTGATGCCTTTATACTGATAATATATAGGCTTAAAAATTTTATGTTACAAGTCTCCACAGATGTTCACATCATTTGGAAAGGAAAAATAAAGAAGCAAACGATTGGTGAAGTGAAAGGAGACTAGATTGCTTGTCAGGTACCTTGGGCTGGGTTTTTTTTTTTTTTTTTTCCCTTACTTGTTTCTACTTGCTGTTTCTTTCTCCTATTGCCAGGCTATTTTCTACTCATCTTTCTGGTCTGAGCTGATGTGCATTTCTTCTAGACGGCCATTTCTAACACCATATCTTTTTTTTTTTTTAACATCTTTATTGGAGTATACTTGCTTTACTATGGTGTGTTAGTTTCTGCTTTATAACAAAGTGAATCAGTTATACATATACATATGTTCCCATATCTCTTCCCTCTTGCATTTCCCTCCCTCCCACCCTCCCCATCCCACACGTCTAGGTGGTCACAAAGCACTGAGCTGATCTCCCTGTGCTATGCGGCTGCTTCCCACTAGCTATCTATTTTTACATTTGGTAGCTAACACCATATCTTAATTTTGCCCACTACTCTTATACTAATTGTTCTCCCTTAGAGCACCCACCACGCATTATCATTACATGTTCGCTTGGGTTCAGTTTCTTCTATTCTTCCCCCTAAACTATAAGCTCCACAAGACAGGGATCCTATCTATTCTGCTCACCATAGTAAACCTAGTGCCTAGCTTAATGTCTAGCATCCAAAAAATATGCATTGAATGAATTAATTTTTAGTCTCAGTTTAAAACTGAGACTTGAAATATTAATGGTACTTAGCTGGTTTAGGGTTGATATTGAGAACATTACAGCTGATGCAACAATGTCTACTCCATCCCCTTGGTCACCGTGTCACAGCAATACAGTTTGGGAAATGGGCCTCTGCTTCCAGGATACATACTAATTGGTCTAAGCCACATTAGTAATCCCATACCCCTTGTCACAGATGACATACTTCTAGTGCCAATTACTTGTTGAGCAGTAGAGAGCCCATGGCCTAAGTTGGCCTCAGTTTTGAGGGGGAAGAAATGTTGTTCCATAGTTGGGTAAAAAGAGTTACTCTCTCTTCAGCCAGCTGTGAAAGAGGAAGCATGTTGCCATATCTTATACTTATGAAAGTTTATAGAATTTTTAAAAAAATTGTATAATACAAATTTATTCTATGGCATTCTCCTCACTGAAGGTATTTTAAATAGGTTAAAATACATCAATATTTTATGAAAAATGAACACCTAGTAGAAGAATTTAGATAATACCAGTAATATGCATGATTTGATGCTGAATATTCATTCTTCTTCATTACAAACATCATTTTTTAAAAAGTAACAAAAAAGATAAGGATTGCTGCATTCTTCATATATCCTGTGTCTTACAAATTTTAAATCAACTTGTTCTTTTCTCAACTATACATGGTAGCATTATTTGCTCCTGGTTTCTTGAATGAGAATAGTATCAATTTTCTGTTTCTTAACAGTGATATTTAGGTCTTCTTTCTCTGGTTTTTCAAGAAAATCCTTCATGCTAAGTTTGAATAGTAATCAAGGGTCTGGTCCAGAAAGTGGTGGGCAATTACAGATCTCTCTAATTTTGAAAGCCTGAGGGATAAGTCTATGGAAGTGCTCAGCTTGATTTCCATGAGAAGGGTGCGTGGATGGATAATGACCATGGAGGCTATCTGCAAATTCCACCTGCTGTCAAACCCTGAACTGGCTCTCAGGTCCACACAAGCCTTTGCAGCAAGCTGTGGTCCAATTCTGTCAGCTTCAGCCTCTAATGTTGTATTATATGGTCTATCAAAAATATACTCCTGCAATTTAAACTATATCCACTGGCCCCATAGTGTCAAACTATCCCAAGGACAAATGGCCCAAATCATTGTGAGAAAAATCAGACCTTGGAAGTCCCGTAAGTGAACCAAACAGCCTTTTCTACTGCTTGCCTAAATACTGCATGTGCTAGTTCATGGTCTGGAAGGATGAAACAGAGGCTGTGGATGTCACAGCAGAGAGCATAAAGAACCTGGGTCTTTGATGACACCTGCGAGACACCACATCAGCAAGTTCTTATACCTGACCTGTTTCAGAGAAGGGAGAGAATATTCCAGACATAGGGAACTGGTGAGGAAGGGCTACATATTTGAGAGACAGGAAGAGACTGTTGTGACTGGAATATTAAGCTGTGAAGAGTTTCCTGAGATGAAGTTAGAATGGTGAAGAGGGACGAAGTCATACAGAGGCTTGTAGTCATACTAAGTACCAGTTAAGAATTCAACCACTGGAACTGAGCAAATTCCAACTCTCCTATTTCCACCTGGGTAACCTTGGGAAAGCTACTTAATCTCCTCTCTGAACCTCAGTTTCCTCCCTTGTAAATGAATGGCAACATATAAGCTTCTCCACAGTGTTCTTGGGAAGAGTAAATGAAATATTGCAAAGAACTTAGGAGTTTGATAAATGAGCCAAATAAATGAAATAGAAAGCAATAACAGTTATTACTGTTTTGGGGAAGAACTTATGTGAGATTATGATATTAACTATAATGATTTGGGGCACTAAGTTTAAGCAGAGAACATCATGATAAATTTCCATTCTACAAAGTTCCTTCAGCCTGCAAAGTGGATACACTAGAGAGTGGCAGGTGTAGAGGTGGGAGACCAGATAGGAGAGGTTACTGCATATTTCAGGCAAAGATATCAGAGGTTTAGACTAAGATAGAGGAAGTAAAGATGGAGAAAAATAGGTTAGAATTACTCAGGAGTAGAACTGGCAGAATGTGAAAACTGACTGAATATGAGGGGTGAGGTAGAGGGAAGAGATATAGCTGACTCAAAAGTTTCCGACTTGGTGCATTTATTAAGCCAGGGAACCCTGTAGGAGGAATGGGTTGTATGTGAGTGCCTGGGTGAGTAGGGGGAGGAGTAGATAACTTTAGTTTTGGACTTGATGAGTATAAGCTACCTATGAGCCATGCAGACGGAGATACTTAGTCAGCAGTTGAATATATATAGCTAGCCTTCAGAGGAGAGGTCTGGTCTAGAGATATAATTTTGATTGTCAACATATAAATGGTTACTGGCGCCATGGGGATGGATGAAAATTGGGAAGAGAAAAAACAACCAGACACTAGAGGAAATCCAAAGATTAAAGGCCAGTCAGTGAGTCAGAAATGAGTTTGGTCGCAAATATTAGACCAACCCAGACTAGCTTGAACAATAGAGGGTTATGACATAAGAACAACCAGTGGCAACGTGGGCTTTAATTAGATTCAGCAGTTTAATTGCGTCACCAAGTTCTCACTTTTCTCCACTTCTGGGTGCTGCCTCATGTGGTGTTAGCTTCCTTCTAAGGCTGGGTCCTTCTGCAGTCTCAGGATGGCTGCCTACAATTTCGAAGGCTACATGCATCTTTTTCCACACTGAAAAAGGAGAGTGGGTCTGCTACTTTCCCAGAGAAGGAGGAGGCTTCCCTCTCTGAAGTCCCCAGGGAAAGCTCTCCTTTCATTGGCTAGAGTTGGGTCACATGTCTATCTCTGAGCCAAAATTTGGTAAACTTGAGAATGGGATTATGGTGATTAATTTGAACCATGTACAACCCACACAAATGTTGAGAGTGAAGTTAGGTTCTCTACTGCTCATTGGTTGTGAGCCTGAGGCTTGCCTATCTGGACAACACTGGTTCAGTTATCAAAATAAAGGAGTTTGGATATTAAGGAGGTTATCATAGTGCCCACCAGAATCAAGGAGTGAAACAGACTGACAGGCAGACGACTTGCGGATTCTGAAGGAAATGAGGAGAGGACATCATCTTCATGTTTTAGGATGGAAGGTATGGTCTTCTGGGATGGATACTGCTGACACACCAAGTAAGGTGAGAAGAGAAAGGGAACTTTCTCTGGTGAGCTTAGTAAGGGGTGGTTATAGGGGCAGGTGGGGAGACAAACAGATGAGAGTTAAGGAGTGAAGGGAGGTGAGGAAATGGAAGGAGAAAGTGCAGACATCCTTTTGAAAAGACAAGGTAGTAGAGGCATAAAGAAGAATGGAGGGAGCATTTCTGTCCACTGCTCATACATTTTCTTGTTTTGAAGATGATAGAGTCCCTGGCATATTTAAGTGCTTATTGAAATAATCTATCACAGAGGGATAGGCTTTATAGAAGTGGGATGGCGCACTTTAAATATGTGCTAGAATACTTCAGGTTGCTGGACCAGTATCCCTTGATATTTTGTCTGACAGATTCTGCAATGACTGTGAGGGTTCTTAGTCATAGTAAAGATACATATGTCTGACAGGTGTGTGAAGAGTCCAAGATTCTCATGTGTGCTCTGGCACATTGGGAGAGAAACACCTGTGTAGGGTATTCAGGAGGTGAGAGAGAGGGGCTCCTAGCATGGGTGAAGGAATTGACTTTGGGAAGGAGGCATGCCTCCTCCTTTGTGATGGGAAGAGAAGAAAATGAGTTTGATCATGCAAAGTTGAGGAGTTCTCACCTGGTGATTTATATTTTATCTAAACAAGGAGGCGACTGCTGTTGAGAGATGAGGGAGAAAGGGACTCAGAGGTCTGAGGAACATGGACAAGGTCTGAGAATATGAGAATGAGATGACTGGAGAAACAGAGTGAGATTCTTGGGCTATGGTACCTTCACATGAGAAGTTAGAGACCTTGAATTTATAACACGACAGATTTTCCTGGCTGTGTGATTTTCTTTAGCAATATTCATTTGCCCGTGTTCAGGAATGGGGAAGTTGAATAGTTAGATTCATCCCAGGTTGTTTGGTTAGGGTCTAGTGAAAGGATGAAGGGTCGGTAGGATTAGGGGAATAAATAAGAAGAGTGATGGAAATGAAGGGCCCTGGAATCTAAGCTTGATATTGAGAAAGTGAAAACAAGGAAGAGAAGCTAGAGAGTCCATTGATGGAGGTCTCAGTGTAGTTAAAACATAGCTGCAATGGTAGTGATTTATGAGCAAGCAGGGAGGATGGGCAAGAGGATAAGAAGAAAATACAAGTACTTAAATTCATGATTTTGGTGGTAGAGAAACTTCAGCTATTGACAGTATTCTGTGCATGACTCTTACAGCGATTGGCTCAAGCGAGGTGGTGACAAAGGTTCATTGGAGATGAGGAATGTCAGAAAAGTCCTGGCTGATAAAGGGCCATCTTTGGATGTTGAAGACCCCCAAGAGGATGGCACGGAGACAGACACAAATATTTCAAGCGCTCATGACCAAGGCTGGCTCTGAATAACATAACAGTAATGGAACGATCACTGAATCCAAAGTCCAGAGAACTGAGTTTTCATCCCATCATGGCTGCTGACTACCTAAGTAACTTTGGGCAAGGAGCTTAATGCTCCCAGGTCTTCATTTCTTCACAGAACATGAAGGAATTGTGATCTCTAAGATTACTTCCAGGGGTAAATATACTACTATTCTATGATTTCACTATATTAAACTGCTGGGCTTGAGTGATTCACTCTTCTCTCAAGTTCTGGGCAGACTGAGAAATAGATGTAGGAATAAGAAACCTATTAAAATAACAGCATGATTACTGGTAAGGCCAGACTGGAGAGTGTAGCTTGGACTAGGATCCAAGAGTTCCTTCTATTGCCTTGAATTACATCTACCCACCTGGTCCTGGTGAAGCAGCTGGACAAGCACTGGCCTTTAGCTGCAGGGACAGGTCCTTCCCCTGTGGGCTCACAACGTGGAAGGGAGGTGGACACCAGCAGTGGCAGAGAGAACAAGAGGCCACAGGTGGGCAATGGTTGCTGCCTAACAGAGGGCAGGTCTGCTTATTAGTTTTGGTCACTTTCCTCCCTAGAAAGAATGAATAGAGGAAATGAGGGTGAAAGCTTTCTTTGATTTAATTGTCTCTTTTATCATCTGAGGCAGGAACTTGGGGAAAAGAAGAAAATGTTTCCTCCTTTATGACACATGGATTAACAACCAAAATTATAGTTTTAAGTTACATCTATGCAGTTGTCCTTATGTATAAGAGATATGCAGAGTTAACATGGAAAAAATTTTCTCGAACGATGCTAGAGTTCCAAGAACAATTTTCCATAGTTTTCCAAATGTTCCATTTGTAACTTGGACTCAAGTCAGAATTATGAGGTTTCTAAGCAACGTAACCAGAGACAGTAAACAGGGTTTGAGTCACTGTAAAATAAATTAAAACAAACAGCTCTCCTTCTGTCCTAGCTTTACCCAGGTCAGCTGAGGTGTGGATTTAATTTCTGTGACCTACTTTGGTGACGTTAACAACTGCAACAGGCATGATAAAAAGCGGGCTGCAAGCCAGTGAGAAAAATGCATTGAGTGTTCAATCACAGTTCTCTGGCTACGAAATCTTTTTTTTTCACTTTTTGTTTTATATTGGAGTACAGTTGATTGACAATGTTGTGTTAGTTTCAGGTGTACAAAAAAGTGATTCAGTTATACATATACATGTAACTCTTGTTTTTCAAATTCTTTTCTCAGTTAGGTTGTTACAGGCCACCAGCTCTCTCTCTCTCTCTTTTTTTTTTTCCTTTTTTGCGGTACACGGGCCTCTCACTGATGTGGCCTCTCCCGTTGCGGAGCACAGGCTCCGGACGCGCAGGCTCAGCGGCCATGGCTCACGGGCCCAGCCACTCCACGGCATGTGGGATCTTCCCAGACCGGGGCACGAACCCGTGTCCCTTGCATCGGCAGGCGGACTCTCAACCACTGCGCCACCAGGGAAGCCCTCCACCAGCTCTCTTAAATGGTATTCTGTTAAGCTGACATCCTTGCTACTCCTGGTTCTGAGACTTTAGTAGGGGGACCCTGGAAAGCAACTAGCCGAATGGACCATAAATCCTAGAACAACACAGTAGCTACCTCTGTACAATGGGGGATACCACACAGGCCCTGCCTCTGTCATAGAAGTAGGCAGGCACTTTAAGGGTGACACCAGAGGGATGTCAGGAAAGTTCTATTTTTTCTTCAAACTTCTTCCCTATTGGTATTTCTAAAAGTCCACCATCAGATGCTTATATGGGGATGATGAAGGGAGGTTAAAACACTGTTTGAGGAATACTAGTTTAAATTTGAGTTTGTTCTAAAAATAGAACTACCATATGACCCAGCAATCCCACTACTGGGCATTTACCCTGAGGAAACTATAATTCAAAAAGAGTCATGTACCACAATGTTCATTGCAGCACTATTTACAATAGCCAGGACATGGAAGCAACCTAAATGTCCATCGACAGATGAACGGATAAAGAAGACGTGGCACATATATACAATGGAATATTACTCAGCCATAAAAAGGAACGAAATTGAGTTATTTGTAATGTGGTGGATGGACCCAGAGTCTGTCATACAGAGTGAAGTAAGTCAGAAAGAGAAAAACAAATACCGTATGCTAAGGCACATATATGGAATCTAGAAAAACAGTACTGATGAACCTAGTGGCAGGGCAGGAATAAAGATGCAGATGTAGAGAATGGACTTCAGGACACGAAGGGGAAGGGGAAGCTGGGACGAAGTGAGAGTAGCACTGACGTATATACACTGACGGCTAGTGGGAAGCTGCTGCATAGCACAGGGAGATCAACTTAATGACCTAGAGGGGTGGGATAGGGAGGGTGGGAGGGAAGCTCAAGAGGGAGGGGCTATGGGGATATAGGTGTACGTACAGCAGATTCACTTTGTTGTACAGCAGAAACTAACACAACACTGTAAAGCAATTATACTCCAATAAAGATATAAAAAATTTTGAGTTTGTTACTTAGGAGAATTTACATATTAAGCTGTTAATCTCTAAAATCTTAGTGTGAATTAAGCTTGGCAAATCCCATCCCACAGGATAGCTAGCTGAGAGCAGGCTCCCTAAGAAAGGGGCAGGACAACATGCATTTTGAACTGCTGGGGCATGGGAATGGCTGAGGGGGATGAGGGGCAAGGTTTAGGAATAACAGCCCTGAGGGAGGAAGCACCACAGGGAAACCAGGAGATGGGTACTAACTAAATAAGCAAGATGGTGCTGCTTGAGCAGCGAGGAGGACATCAGTGATCGCCTCCACTTTTCTCAACCTCTGCGTAAAGTCAGCTTAGCTCCCTGCAAACGCCCAGGAGAGCACCATGCCCACCCATGTTAGAGATGGACACCGGAGGTGGAAACTGCAGCAGCCTCCACCCCTACACCAGTGCTGGCCTCAGTACTGTTCAGAGGTTCAGTTTACACACACACACACACACACACATACACACACACACACACTTGCAAAGCAACAACCATGAGAACAAGTGAAATAGAAATAACAATGACCCCAATTTAAGTATTAATATAAAATGGAAGCTCCCTAGAATACCAAGTGGCAAATATGCCACCCGATCATCATTGATTGAGTGATTTCAGAACCAAAGTACGAATTATTCTTTTTCACTAAAATCAGTGCATGTCCCCTCCTGGTACTCCCTTATGACCACAACTTGGGGAAGCTGCCCTTTTTATCTTGTTCTACAAAGTGCTGCCAAGTGGAGAGAACAGAGAGAGCTGGGAAACTGGAAAACTCCCCTTAACTGGAGCTCAAGTAATTAGAGCTTCCATGTAAATGGATACTTTTTTCAGTAGTTTTCCAAAAACTACAAAAGAGCCATGATACATGGATTTGAGCATTTCAAAAAAAGCATTCCCAGGGCAAGTTAAAATCTGGTGTGAACGAGTAGATGACTGTGCAACATATTTTCTGTGGAGTTGGAGGCATGAATCCCCTTCTTCATCAACACTCCTCTCCAGACGATATTCTGGGCTCTGCTGAGGGAGGGCGGAAGCAGCAGGGTGAGACTAGTTCCCTTAGTGCACTGAAACGTGACTCAGAGGCCATGTAAGTTTTAGCACTATTGTTACTTAAATAATTTAACTATATTAAGTTCCTTGACATATTATACATACATATATAATATTAAATTCCTTATAATTTAAAAGGGATTTTAAAAATTCACCATGCCCTGCTTACCGAGGCAGGAAAGTGGGCTCACTGAGTCTAATGATTTTTTTAAATAAATTTATTTATTCATTTATTTATTTTTGACTGCCTTGGGTCTTTGTTGCTGAGTGCAGGCTTTCT
Source organism: Mesoplodon bidens (assembly GCF_964165515.1). Lineage (NCBI taxonomy): Eukaryota > Metazoa > Chordata > Mammalia > Artiodactyla > Ziphiidae > Mesoplodon > Mesoplodon bidens. The sequence continues at coordinate 136,381,973 of NC_138178.1, read as the reverse complement.
CTGGTTGTGGTGAGCGGGGGCTACTCTTCGTTGCGGTGCGCAGGCTTCTCATTGCGGTGGCTTCTCTTGTTGCGGGCCACAGGCTCTAGGCATGCGGGCTTCAGTAGTTGTGGCACGAGGGCTCAGTAGTTGTGGCTCATGGGCTCTAGATTGTTGGCTCAGTAGTTGTGGTGCATGGGCTTAGTTGCTCCGCGGCATGTGGGATCTTCCCGGACCAGGGCTCAAACCCGTGTCCCCTGCACTGGCAGGCGGATTCTTAACCACTGCACCACCAGGGAAGTCCGAGTCTAATGATTTTATAAAGTGTTTTCCAGCTTGTTACATAAAGTCATGAGAGAGAGAGAGAGAGAGAGGGAATTCGCCAGCATTTTCTAAAGCATCCTTTACCTAACCCTGAGGTAACCACGATATTCTATTCTCCAAGCACTTCAGCTAATTGTGGTTTTATTGTACAAATCAAACAAAGTATTTCTTTTATTCAGCTTAGCACGGCTGCTGCACATGCATGATGTGTTCATTTCCAGGACACTGGGAAGTCTCAGGAGACTAAACTGGCAGGCTGCAGAGAGAAAACTAGTGGTGCTGAATTTCGATGTCACTAAATTTTCTGAGTTATTTAATCTCATCTCTCAAATAGGCAAATCATCACTCTCTTTGGATGACTCATGCAGGAAATCAAACCTCTTTGCTTCAGTTCAGTTTGTATTTTCCTCAATTTAATTATCTTAGTCACATGTAGTCCTATTCCCAGACCAGCCCCTGTTGTAGTATTTAATTAACATGGTCATTGACAAGAAAGGTCTTGGCTGTGCTGGAGGTTTTCTGTTAGATTCTAAGTTCCCCAGAGAATGGGTTTGAACCAAGCATTCAAGGTTGATTTCCATCTTTTTTTTTTATTTTGACAACTTACTTTGTACTTTTATTTATATATACTTAAAGTGTGTTAAGGAAGTAAGAAGAGGAACTACAGCTACTGGCAGAAATTGTGGAAGCTTAATTAGTTGTAATATTTATTTATGTTTTCCCCCTGAATTGTTCTTTCTCCAAGATTTGTTAATATTACTCAGAGCTACTGGAAGTCCAGCCCAGGATTCTTTGTGGTGTGGAAAGCACAAGCTCCAGAAGCTTTCCCTATCTTTCACAAAACTTCAAGCCCATTGATAAAGTGATGCTGGGTGTCCAGAAAGAGAGAGAGAATGTTCTTGAGAGATCAGGTGGAGACACACAGGAGAGATTACTGGGGATTGGGAAGGGATGAAGGACTGGGGATCCTGCACATTCCTCTGCCCATCTGTGGAGTCACAAGGGGACTGGTATGTGGCTTCCAAGGGGTCCGGGAAAGTGGCCACAACAGGGAAGGCTGCATGGTGCATGCAGGGAGGCAGGCCTCAGATGGTGGACCAAGATTTAAACACCTTGCACTGTCGAGACAGGTTGTGGAGAACGCAAAGAGAGAAAGGATCTCCCTGCCGGTCCCCTTTTACTCCTGGCCCTGGCTCTTGTCCCCTACCCCACCCGACTCTATGGAGAGCCTACTACTTACAGGAATCTTACTCTGCCCTCATGGTCAGTTCAAGTCTTATCTCCTCTGCTAAGTCTGTTCCATCCACTCTAGTCCACTTATTCAGCTCATCCTTAGAACTGCTCCCACATTTACAGATAGCCCCACACATTCGAGAAGCATTTGATGATCGATTGTCCTAAAGTCTTCTCTCGTTCCTTCATTGCACAGATACTGAAGTCCTGCTGGGTTTGCCATGGTCTGTTCTAGGGGTGAGACAGAATGACAGCTTCTGCTCTTTAATGTGTATCAGGCTCTTGCCCCAATCTACTGATAAGTCACGAGGAGGAAAGAGTCCTGTGACTCTTCAAGGAGAAGTGGTACATTGCAAACCCCCCAGAACACACCGGAATATCTGGGTAATTAAGAAAGGATGGTCCACAGGTGTCAGGCAGGATTCTATAAACCGCTAATCTCGGGCATAGTGAGATCTCAGACTTTTTTCTATCTTAAAATTTGTATTTGGTTATAATTGCTAAAGACATGCATGTAAATATTGACTTTTGATGTATGTCCTTTGACCTTAGAGTTGAGTTTACAATTCTCCTACAGCTCAGTAAAAAGGCTGGTAGTAATTTCTGAGGTGCTTATAAAGCAGATGACCCTTCATGTACAAGGAGTGTTCTTTCTTGCTCCAAGCTGAATGTATCCAGTGGTTAAAGGAACTTTCTTATACTCAGGAGACAGGAGTTGGCATATCCATTAAGGCTAAATATCTTCCCAGGCCTAAATGAGACACTGGTTTGAAAATCTGGCTTTCCTACCAACAGAAAGATAAAGCATAGAAGTAAATTAAGAGTGGGTGGTCTTTTTTAAATTACTTGCATTGTCAAAGAATTTTTCCCCACAATATTGAAAGCCAAACATGTCCCTGGAGAGAGAGGTCTTGGATCCACAAGGAATAGTGAAAAGAGAACAGTAGATTGATGGTTTCTAAGGAAAGCAATTATCTTATATTTGGTATTAGAATCACTGGTTCAGACCAGTACTTATGAACCACTCTTCCTGTTGATTATCATTTTGTGAGGCAGAGATCACAACCACGGAATTAGGAATTGTCTTATTTATTTTTCTTACAATAGTGTGCCAGTAGTAAAGTCTGGAAGAAGCAGGGTATTGGGAAAAAGATATTTGTAATCATTTACATGGTAAAGAAATAATTATGGGTCTCAAATAGACCCTAGAGGGATACCAGATGTTACTAGTAATTGAGAGGAAACCTGGCTGGGTATGTATGTGAAATGGCATCTCTCCTTACCAATGCCACCCTTGGCAACTGAGGATTCAGAGAGAAAAATTAGGGCTTTCAAAGCTTCACCTGCAAGTTGGCATGTAGTATTTTGCTTAAAAAAAAGGGAGAGGGAACTAAAGTATAAAAAGACTCTCTCTTCCATTGTGCCTGCATTTTATATGGCAGAAAGTTTCCTACTAAGGAAATAAAGCTAGGATTGACATCTCATGCCAAAAAAAAAAAAAAAGTCAATTGCTTAAGGCTATATGCAAAAAAAAAAAAAAAAAAAAAAAGAGAGAGAGATTTTTGTCCTTTCTTGGAAAGCTGACCCAAGACAAACTGCATCCTTCACTGACAGACACCAGATGAAAGGACCCTAGAAGAATGGCAAGGATAATTGTATTATGCCAATTTTATTCTAACTTTACAAAATAAGTGATATTTTATAGCCACATTTTGGGTCTTTGTGCTTCCTTTAGCTCTATGTAAATTAAACCACATTAGAGAACTCATGGGACCCTCATTTTTAGAGTTTTATCCTGTCATGTGTTTTTAGTTTTTCTCCATGACATGAGAATTTGACTTGAAGAGGTACACTTTTCAGAATTTTGTTTCTCAAGTTATATATATCCTTGAAGATTTTGTTTCTTGATAGGGACAGAAATGGAGGTATTCTGGGTTTCCTTTTAAGCAGGATGAATGATAGGGCTGACACAGTGGATGCAGTGGAGTCAGGGAAATGCCAGCCCTTCTGGAATGTGCCATTCCTGTCCTGGCATAATAATGCTAGGTTTTCTTGAGAGATCTTGTTACACTTCTGTCTCTGTTGGGTGGCATGATGATGTCTTAATCTTTGTAGATTTCTCACAGATGCTCCTCTTGTTTCAGCCAAAAGCCATTATTTAAGTTTATTATGTTAATGACTGAGAATTAACTTCCAAAAATTGAACTAGACAATAATAAAAATTAGCACAAGGCCAGAGGATATTAACTAAAAACAGTATGAGTCACAGAGCACAGAGGTAAATTAAGTTTTGTGAATTTGGAGACCCCAAATAAAAAACAAACACACTTCATTTGCTTGGGGAAAAAGAGGAGGAAAGAGAAAATTTTGCATTGTTTTAATTATTTGTTACTATGAAATAGTGGATTTCAACCTTCATGGGACTGCTAACATCCCACACATAAGGCAAATTCCAAGACAGTCTGGTTAGGGACTGAAGACTTGCTGTCTTCAAAACGTATTACAAACCATTTATTTCTATATGCTGCCCAATGCATGTTCACAGCAGCTAATAATATAAGCAGCTGGCCAAACAATAAAATACTTGTGTGCTACATAGTGTTCTCTAGGGACCTGTTTGGTCATTTGAGGTTTGTCCTTACCTGACATTGCTAACAAGTCTTCTATCCCCATATTGTGTCTTTGTGTACCAAGGTGGATTCTTACCTGGTTATTAATGATGAGTCTCACTATGGTCTATACTACATTATGAAATTATATTTTATTTTTAATCTTTCCTTCAAATCAATATTTGTAACCAATATGAGAAAATCTGTGATTTTTTTTCCTTCCATTTCAAATCTTGGCTTTTAAGTAGCTGGTCAAAGGTAAACTATATACATTTATAAAACCATCAGATTATTCTTTCTATCATTTGTGGTCTCTTTTTTTGAAGTCTTGCTTTTATGAACAGTTTGAGAAACAGGCACAGAGCAGCCTCCATGAACCTGGTTCTGTTGTTCATTATATACTACAGGCAGGGCTAGAAGACATGCCAAAATTAAATAAATAAAATGACAATCACCCCCAAACCAGTTGGCAAGGCATTAACTTAGGGAACCTATGCAATAAGTTTCACTATCCTCGAAATAATTCAGGTGAGATGGCCTGTCTCCTTCTATACTTCCTGGTTACCATTTTTTATCTTAAAATCCATTTTATCCTGTCTGCATGATCATGTTGCAGGACTAAACTGGTGGGCCTGAAGTCCGAGCCCATGAAGGTAAGCTGTGCCTGGGAAACTGACCTTTTCTTCCCTTGTCTCACAGGAAACATTCAGAAATGTGCTGGGGTTGTTTTGTATCTGTTCCTTCACCTGGTGAACAGGTTGTGCTCAGAGCAGTTGGCAGCAGGTGGGAAAGAATGGTGGGAGTGAGGGTGGGCAGAGGAATGAAGAGAAGCTTCCTCTGCCTGGTGGAATCCTCACTCAGTGCTGATGATAATCCTTGTGGGAATCTGGGAGCTGAACCTTCGTTTGAGAGCATGCTGGCTTGTCTCTGGCTTTGTGTAACCACCTGCATACATTTCTGTCCACTTTGCCATTAAAACGCTTTACATGTTTTAACTGGGTCTGTTGGATAAAGAGGGCATAGGTACTACCCTGGTACCCAAGGAAAAATCCCAAAGCATTACAGTTTGTATGAGATAATCTACTTAGTTGTATATTAGCCTGTGCTTCTGTATCCTGTCGTTTGACCCTAAGTTCTAAAGTACAACTGAACTGACTTATACCTGTATGTACCATGTTAATAAATATACAGCGATGTGCCTTGTTACAAATGTTGATAAAAACAAGACCATAATGTAGCACCCTATGAGGCCTGAAAGTCTCTGCATGATTAGAATAATGTTAACAAACAAGAACGAACAATTTCACACCTAAAAGAACTTGCTCTATTACCATTTCTTTCCAGAAGAAGTATGGAACAAGGCAGGTGGCCCTGTAAGTCACTGGACACTGGGTAAATATTGTTGCCTTTCAGGATAACCTATCTCTGTCTGAATTCTAGACTACCACAAGTGTAAAGCATACATTTATTTTAGTATTCTTCTGTATTCCAAATAAAGCTACTACAATCTGACCTATTCATGGCAATGGGGCAGGACAGAGCCATTCTCTAACACTCAGAACATGATAAGATCTGCCCATAGAATGTACTCAATGAAATAAAGTCTGAGCTGAACTAGATGCAAGCATATGCAAAGTAAAATGTTATTGGCTTCATTATTAGCTTCAGCTAAGTGAATGGAACAAACTGAAGTTTTTTTTAATTATTAAAATAAATTTATTTATTTATTTATTTATTTTTAATTCATTTTTGGCTGTTGGGTCTTTGTTGCTGCACGCGAGCTTCCTGTAGTTGCGGCGAGCCGGGGCTACTCTTCGTTGTGGTGCGTGGGCTTCTCATTGCAGTGGCTTCTGTTGTTGCCGAGCACGGGCTCTAGGTGCGCTGGCTTCAGGAGTTGTGGCACATGGGCTCAGTAGTTGTGGCTCGGGGGCTCTAGAGTGCAGACTCAGTAGTTGTGGTGCACAGGCTTAGTTGCTCCGCTGCATGTGGGATCTTCCCAGACCAGGGCTCAAACCTGTGTCCCCTGCATTGGCAGGCGGCTGCTTAACCACTGCGCCACCAGGGAAGTCCCCAAATTGAAGTTTAAAGACCTTTTTTTTTTTAAAGCTTGCGAGTGCTTCAGGTATACTTGGATGGCTGCTTTCAGTTCCTTTTTCAGTGAACCAAATTTTTGTTTGATATAAACTTGTGGTTTGTTTATTTTTTTACCCCTTGTTTTTAAGCTTACAGTTTTTCTGAAATTATTTGGGGGCTACTTGGTTTGGGAGTAGGGATGAATAGAATTTTAGGGGTGAACCCCCTGCCTGGTTCTAACCAGAGCAGCTTTGATCCTTCTCATTTACTGAAGTTCCATGTAATGCTTTCCTGTTGCGGAGAGGGAGATTTTCACTGCTTAAAAATGTTCTGAAAAGAGCTTGTAGAGAGCATTGTGCTAAAAAAAAAAAAAAAAAAAAAAAAACCCAAAACCTGTGTAGTTAAAGTAAACCATCATACAATGCATTTTTTTTTTTCCCCTAGAATCCAACTGGATTTTATCGGACACAGAATACAATATGGGTGCAGGAATAGCAAACTGAAAAGACAAAGCAGAAAAAACACGGTTCTATCTAATTTATAATTAAGTAACAGGAGGGCAAGTCATTAAATGGCTAATGAAACAGTTGAGCTTGATGGAAGAATTCTCTTTTTCTAGTGCCCATACTTTTGGAATTCCCACTCTCTGTTGTCCAACGGACACACCTGCCGTGTTTTGAGCCAGCGGGAGATGCAGTGGAAGCGAAAGGCATGGTTACAGACTCCCCACGCAACGGTGCACTCTTCAGAAGTAGCAGACGCTTGGATGGCTTGACACTCTATGCAAAGATCCATAATGTGGTTCCGGCAGATGGCACCGTTATCAACCACAATATCCCAGGCCCAGAGGGCTACTGCATTCCACTTTTTCACTTCAAAGCGCCTCTTGCCCGCGCCGCTGTTCGTGCCGCTCGGGGTATCCACATCCATCGCTGCCGCCATTTTGGAAACACACGCTCCGTCGCCCGGCTACTTACAATGCATTTTCATAAAGGGAGTTAATACTTCTTAAGGCCCAAGGAGATGAGCCAAAGTTAGTAAGGTGTATAACCAAGGGCCACAAAGCTGAGAGGACCTGAATGATGAAGGCAGCAAAGGTGTTTGGGAAAGTAGCTCACAGGTGGGGAAACCTGCCGCTGTCGTGCGTGCAAAGTCCACGGGGAGGTCTGAACACTGGCAATGATGATCTTGACTGACTGTCATCTCTAAAGAGATGACTGCGTGATTTCACTTGAAATCAGTCAAAATGTGATATAGAACCTAAAGCACTCCCTAAGTCCACCATTAGGTTTATGTCAGAATCTGATTTATTTGATCTGTAGATTACAATTCAAGGATTGCTGCTTTGGGGGAGGGTCTTTGTGTTAATGACAGAAAATATCAATTTGTATGCTTTATTCTCAGATTTAAAGGGAGTAAATTTGGGATTGAAAAAGACACTTTGAGAATGGATTTCTAGCTACTAATAGACTATCCTAGGGCAAACTGTTAGGCCACACATTTTTTTTTTTAAGTCAAAACTAAAGGAACATCTTTGTTTATTGGATGATAAAGTGGTACATTCCCCTTTTATCTGTTCTTACAAGGAAGGCTATTAAATTGTTTTACAAATAGACTTGCCCAGCAGGTTCCTATATGGGAACACACACTAAGAGGTATTTAAGTCATCACATGGAGAGAAAGAGGCAGCATGAAATGATTGCCAAGGAAGACTGATGTGTTGGGTCTAGTGGAGTGAAGACAGGAACCCGTCCTGACCCACAGGATAGCTTCCAGCTCTGGCCTGATGCCTTAGACCAAAAACAGGGTCCCAGGGACATATGGTGTCATCATCAAGGGGTCACTCTGCTAAGGGAAGATGTAGACTCAGACCATTTAGTTGAAACCTTAAAAGGAGACGTGAACTTATTTTGTACCTCCAAACTGGTCAAATGGGACCTAACAGTTGTCATTTCTTTTTTTTTTTTTTTTTTTTTACACATAAGGGGACAAAATTAGCTAAGTACACATACAAAGAAGATGTTGAGATAAAGTGTTATAAAATGAGATGAAGTGGTGTAATAAAAGTCAAGAGTGATTAAGATGAGGAAAAAACCCTCAATAATTATAAAAATAAAACAACCAAATTAAAAATATGGAGATTGTATGAATAGCAATAAAAATAATTAGTTTAAGGAATATTCCAGATGGTTAGTATTTCATTATATATCCTTCTAGATTCTCCATAAAAATGGTATAACACCACACATAGTTGTTTGCAAGTTGTTTAACTTAAAATTTTACCAGATGTGTATTTTAACACCAACAAATATAGATCTACATCATCTCTTTTAAAGGCTGTATAGGATTCCACTGTATGCTGTAGTGACAGATTTCACCTCCTGATTGTAAGGATCTAACTTGGGGGCTGGGACTATGATGGTGAACAGGAGTCTGTCTGTAAGTGGGAATTTTCCTCTACAGATGCTTTTCCTCTCGCTGTAAAAAAAACAGTAACCAAGACCATACACATATTCAGAGTTAAGATCATGAGAATTCTCATGATTAAAAGATAGTTTTGTGAAGGTCAGCAGGACCCAGGCAGAAGAATATTCTAATTTATTAGACTTGTCTCCCTATGTTAGATAAAACAGTTGAGCCAATGTTAGTTTGACCTACTCCTCTCTTCCTGAGTCTTAAAGTGAAATATATACCAAAGAGAGTTAATGCCCCCGTTCCTTCTGATGTAATAGCTTTGAACTGGGATAAAAAGCTATCAATTCTGGTGGACAGAAATCTGGGGAGTCACTATAAATGCTGCAAGCTCTGGATACACTGGGGCTGTTGCAGTCAGTATTATCTTTATCCTACTTGGATGAGACCCTGCTCAAACTTTTCCTTCTAGATCATTCTAAGTTGAAAATCTTGTGAACTTTCATAGATGACCTATGACCCAGGAGAAGAAAAACACATTAATTCTGATATTAAACACATTAATATCTGAATCCATGAAAGTCTTTCACTAAAACAAAAGTGAGAGCGTTGCGAGGGGTGGGGAATGTCACTGAATAGCTGTAGCTTTCATTTTGTTCTAAAAAGAAGAAAATTAGAATTATTTTTCTTTTTAAATGTCTGATGGTAAAAAGACCTTAAAACAGCTGAATTATTCAGTGGGGCTAAAGAAAATTAAAACAGGCTGGATGCATCATAATTCATTTAGCCAATTCTTTATAAATAGACTTTTAGTTTATTTCTGACTGTTTTTAGTTTCTAGGCCTGCAAGCACACTTGTACATATATCTTGTCATATTTATTTGATTACACCCTTATGGTAATTGCCTTAAAACGCAGTTGCTGAGTAAGAGTTTATAAAACTTTAAGGTTTTTTGATGCGTATTGTTAAGTTGCCTGCCAAAAAGATAATAATTTATACCTCCACAAAAGTATATAATAGTTGTTTTCTTAATATTGTCACCAATACTACCTATTACCATTATATTAAAAATAATTTTAAAAAACTTGTCTAATCTGAAATGTGAAAAATAGTATATCATTTTTTTTTAAGATTACTCCTCAGAACAGTGATTGTGATCATTATTATGCTAGCAGTAATTTAGGACTTACTGTGTGGCCAACCACTGTGATAATCAAGCATCTTATTTTCTTCTCAGAATAGTGCAATGAAGTAGGTGCTATTAATTCATATATTCACTGACCAGTTATAATTTTTCTCACTGAATCTCTGTTTGTGTCTTTTGCCTATTTTGGTGGGGAGGGGTGTAGAAATGTACCTTAAACACCAAGGAAATCAACCTTTTCCATATAATCTCCTTTTCTGGGGGATATGTTTTCACTGGTATTTCTATTGGTCAAAAATAATTGATAATTCAGAAAGCATGGGGAAAACCCTGACACTGAATACAAACAGAAACAAATGAACCTCAACATGTATCAAAACAATAACATAACTGCACAGAGCAAAAATAATTAATCCAAGTGACTTTTGAATATAGTGCTTTGATGTACACCCTTAGTGGAATATATTCCAATGACAAAAAGGACTTAAAGAAATATTAAACATTACTTAATAGTAGTAGAGATATTGATGTAGTCACTCTGAAATTATTTGTGCATATCTTAGAACTGAGCAAATGAGTATGGATGGATACATAGATAGATACTTATATTGATATTGATGGAAGCAGGCTCTTACCTAAAGATTAAGGTGGTACAAACATAACGTAGGACAAGGAGATGAAGAATCTTGTAGTGTTTGATTGGAATTGGAAGTATGAGTATGAACTTATGATTCATATGTAGTAGTCTTGCTTCTCTAAGCTACCACCAAACTTGTAAACATGCTCCAACAGGAAGCAAGCTGAACAAACAAGCTGTTTGTTCCCCGAGAAACATTTACTCTCCAGTGCCCTTCAGATGTGGCTGCAGGGCCCAGTGGGCAAGGAATTACCTCCCAGAACTAGGAGTCTTAGACACTACGGGGTTCCTCTCAGAGCTAAATCAGGGAATTGCTCCATCACCAGGACAGGGATCCTCATGATTGGTGAACAGAAGGACTTGATTACTGCTATGGAAATGGTGACTGTGCTGTGTTTCCTCCTCTTCCCTTTTCTGTTCCAAATCTATCACTGTTGGTAGGAATAGAACTTTTCTTAGACTGTAGGCAATCAGACCAAGAGGAGCCACATAATGGAGAGAAATGCTCATTGCCAAGAGATCTGGACTATGAACTTGATGATATCTTGGATGGGACTTTGGGAGTATCTTCTGTGGGAAAAAGGAAAGTAAGTCATGTGCACTTGGATATTTGGGTGGCTAAAGGGGCAGTCTGTGGAAGAGACTGCTTTCTAGCTGTCCCTAATACCAATTCTCCTTCCTCTATAATAAGAGAGATCTTGAATTTTCTCGAAGTCCCGGCATCCCCTGCACCTAGATATGGCCATGAGGCTAAGTTCTGGACAATGGTATAAAAATGGTGGTGGTGCGTGTAAATTTAGGCTTGTGCCTTTAAAGTGGAGGAGGTGTGCTCTACTCTGCCCCTTTTTTTTCTACCTTGCTTCAATTGTGGATAAGGTGGTGAGCCATCATGGGCCATGAGAATAAGTGGAGCATCCTAGAGATGGTACAACCATGTAGAAGGAGTCTGGGTCCCTGAATGACCTCATGGAGTAAATCTGTTAAGCCAGGATTGCACCATTTACTTCCAGTCTGGTGAACAAGAGAAAAATTAACTTCTAACTAACTTATTCAAGGTACTGTTATTTTGGATCTCTGTTATGTACAGCTGAACCTATGTTCCAATTTACATATGTAAGATTACATATTAGTGATTTTGCCATGCTACAGTTCTGAAATGTATAGAAATAAAACTATTTTTTGCATAAATTTTTTGTTGAGAAAGAAAAGTATTAGTTAAAACAGTTTCTCAGCTCACAAGTTCATCACCCTAGTCACTAAAAAAAAACAACCCACAGTTTAATTTATAATAACATCTTAGATGAACTGATTAGGAATTCATCTCGAAATGAGAAACATATATATCTTTTCATTTTTCATGCAAAACAGTTATGCACATTCTTTCAAACAGAAGTTTGAAAAAATGTTTGTTTGTACTCCTTTTATAAATGGAAGCTTTATATTCTCAAGTGTTTTAATTGGTGACTTGGAAGGTATCTTTTCCAAACAGAAACATTTTTTGAAGCCTAGAGACATTCAAACACCTTCTAAAAACCCAAATGGTTTACATTAAAGCCACAAATTCAGACTTACAAGTTTAGAGTTCTTTTAGAACGCTCAAGAACTTATTTTTAAAAGGAAACAAACAATATAACATATACATAGAAAATATAAATTATTAAACATGCTAGCATACATATAACTAATGAAGACATGGAACTTTCCCCTCTTAATCATGAGATTTAAAAATCAACCTTTTCTGTCTATCTTGAACAAACTGACATTCTTCTAACTGTATATATAAAGCAGCTCTTTGGCATCAGGTTGGGACAGCTTCACTTTTTTGCCAAGGAACTTTGGACAATCTTTTAGATTCAACTGAGAATCCCTACAATTTCTTAGCTGAGATGTTTTTTAAAGGGCTTTGTTATTTTCTCATACAGCAAAAATAAGAAATCCATTGGATTTCAGTTAATGTACTCCCTTGGATCTCAAGTTCATGCCTAAAAATGAACAACCAAAATTATCACTGGAACACCAATTTTTATTTTTGAGGATCCACAATATTTACAGTCACATCAAATAGGTTAAAGTATGGATGTGTACTTCCTATTCACAAAGGAGTAGAAAAACACAGTCAGACAGATGACTCAAACTAAACATTAAGCTTTCTTGGCCAGGGGTGGGGTGCATTGGGGGGTGTGTGTGTGTGTGTGTGTGTGTGATCAATTCAAACACAGAAAGAAGACAATCAAAACGGGAGCTTTGTCAAGGATTTCACTGTGTACAGACCAAGTCCTTACCTAAGGTTTCATTTCTAGTCAGTAGGTCCACTTGAGAAGGTGAGTCAGGGATGGCAGACAGGCACACAGGTCTAGAGAATTCAGAAATTGAGCATCAGTTATTGTGCAGATATGATCCTAATTCCCAGCTGACATCACAGAGCACGACTGGCTATATCTCATTTCACATGGTAAGATACACTCAACACTGTTCATTTATACTTAATCTTTACCCTATTCATCTTTTTTCCTGGGACTGTGTCTAGCAGGTTTAGTTATAAAAACATGGGTAGCATGAACCTGGACCTGAGTTAGACAGATGTCAGGCAGCTTCACTGAAAGCCTACATAAAGCTTTCAAAGGGCCTCTTATCTTGGAGTTTGGCATCAGGCGATGTAGCAATGAGAATTCTGTCCTAGGCCTCATTATATTTGTCACAGTCCTTCTGAGTCAATACCAAAACATACAGATGCATTTAAATACAAATGTAAATAAAAAATAAGCACAATTTTATACCCTTCCTTTTCTACTTTACACATCCATATACCTTTCCACGTCTTATATAGATTTACCACATTTTTAAAAGTCTGCTAGATTCCACTTACTAACAAACATTATTGATTAGGCTGTTTCAATTTCTCACTATTATTAACAATGTTCCTGGTAAGAGCACCCCTTCCCAAGCTTTAACTATTTTATCAAAATATGAGAGATAGCCACAGATAAGGACTTTCTATATAGATGCAGATGTGGCATGGCACAACTCCAGGGGTTGCCATTAACACTAGAGTCTCTGTAGATGGTGGGCTCTGGAGTCGAGTCATGCAATCTCCCAGGCTGTATGTGATGGCCTTGGCTACAGAATTCTATATCCTCTTAGGAAGATAACCTCTCCCTCAGCTCCTGGGGCAATGTCCCCACTCCCACTTCTCCAACATTCTTCCTTTGACTCTTCCAAGATTCCTGATAGACTAGTATCAAGGAGGACACCAAAATTAAATTGATTTTCCACCTTCCCTAAGACTAAGGAAGACTAAGAAGATTAAGAGACCAAGAAACCACTAGGATGAATTCCATCATTTGTCAATTCCCTAAATCTCTGTTCCCCTCCAACTCTGACTCTGCGAGAAGTTCAACCCTCTGAGTTCCTTCCTCATCACTCTGACCCTTGCCTAGCAGAATGCCTTATTAAGACCTAGGAATGACACCAGCTAGAGGCAGTACTTGGTGGGGTTACAGTTGCTGTTCATATATTGGGGTAATGCCATGAAATTGAGCGTAAGTAATTAAGTTGGGAAGTGAACATGGGAAATACTGGTAAGGAAGTGGAAAATTGAGATTGAGAATTGAAGGAAGACTGTCAAGGATACATTTCCAAGCATGTGGGCAACTGAGGCTCAATCCCACTGAGGAACTTGGGAGACCATACAGGCCATGTGTAAGGGTCATCCTCTCTGAGGGGTGAGGAAGCTGGAGGATTTATTCACCAGCTCCCCATGTATCATTGTTTTGTTGCTGCTTTCAGGGACATTAACTCTTTGAGACTTCTGCCTTGCCATGCTTGATGGCTGGGCCTGTTCCCAAAGCCAGACAAAAGTCCTCAGAATTTTACTACAGAGAGATACGTGTTAGGACAAGTCCCAATGTCTGCCTCATGGGTCATCCATGACTAGATTTTTCAGATATGTGAGCTAATACATTTCTTATTTTTGTTTGAGAAAATTTGAGTTGGGCTTCTATCACTTTTAACCAAATGAATCCTGACTAATCGATCCATATAGCAGACATATACTGCATACCTATATATAATATACACAGTGATATATAATCACTAAGTATCACTGTAAAATTATTGTGAGAGATATCAGATGAATAAGATTCAGGACCCATATCAAACATAATAATTCTGCGATTAATAATAGTTACCGTTTATTAATAGTTACAGTTTGAATTTTGTGGTCATCTACAATATATCAGTCCCTCTCTACGGTTTTGATTTGCATTTCTCTGATGATGATGCTGATGGTGAGTATCTTTTCATGTGCTTTTTTAGCCATTTGTATATCTTCTTTAGAGAAACGTCTAATCAAGTCTGTTGCCCATATTTGAATTGGGGTTTTTGTGTTTTGGTTGTTGACCACTGGTCTTTTCTTGTGTCCATTGTTCTGCCATTTCCAGAACGTCATGTAGTTCGAATCATATAGTATGTGGTCTTTTCAGATTGGCTTCTTTCACTTAGCAATATATATTTCCCCTATGTCTTAAATGGCTTGATAGCTCATTTCTTTGAAATGTTGAATAATATTCCATTGTATAAATTTATCACAGTTTGACTATATTCACCTATTGAAGAGTATATTGGTTGCTTCTAAGTTTTGGCAATTATGAATAAAGATGTAATAAACATTTATGTGCAGGTTTTTGTATAGACATAAGTTTTTAATTAATCTGGGTAAATAGGAAGGGACATAACTTATGCTAAGAGTCTGTTTAGATTTGTAGAAAACTGTCAGACTGTATTCCAAAGTGGTGATGCATTTTGCACTCCTACCAGTAATGTATGAGAGCTACCATTACCCCACATCCCTACCAGCATTTGGTGTTGGCAGTGACCACACTAATAGGTGTAATGGCATCTCATAATTGTTTTAATTTTCAATTCTCTAAAGACATAGCTGAACTTAAGACAGGGAGATTACTCTGGATGATGAGAATAGGCACAATTTCACAAGGGTCCTTACATGTGAAAGAGGGAGGCAGTGAAGTTAGCATCAGAGGGAAATTTGAGATGCTGTACTGCTGACTTTGAAGATGGAGGGTGAGGCATGAGCCAAGGAAAGCAGACAGCCTCCATAAATTGGAAAGACAAGGAAACAGATTTTCCCGTGGTGCCTCCAGAGGGTGCAGTCCTGCCAACACCTTGACTTTAGCTCATGAGACCCAGTTTGAATTTATGACCTCCAAAATTGTAATCATAAATTTGTGTTCTTTACATCACTGAGGTTGTGGTAAATTGTTACAGCAATCATGGGAAACTAGTACATTGTAACTAAGTGGAGGGGGACTGTTTATAGAACTAGCTCCTCCCAAGATTCCAGAAAGAATAATGATGTTGACATGAGATTACTCAAAGTGTTCTAAATCACCACTCAGATGCTGAAGGAGTATTGCCTAAGCACACCATGAAAAATGAAGGTAAAGAAAAATCTTCTTTTAAAGGCAGGACTGCTTTAAGATGTTCTATTTTAGTGGAAGCTTAGCCTGATGAGCTCTAGCCTAGTCTTGGGTGAAGACTTCCCTGGGGGTTGTTTTCTCCTAATAGTATAATAAGTGTTTCTTGACAAATCACTGGATGCATTTTCATTTTTCATACTCTCATGGTGAATCTTAGAATTAATTTTTTACCTTATTCATAAACTAAAATATAAATAAAAATGAATTTGATAGATCCTACTTAACTCAGGTCTCTTTCTTTTGAAATCTAATATTATTCTTTAGTTTAAACACAGACTGGAAAACAATATTATCATACCAAAATCTGGAAGAAAATTAAAGTACTCACTTTTATTCTTTTCACATAAATTGAACTATTTGTATATAGAGAGATTAAATTTATTGTCCTTTGAAGAATATGTTTATTTATCTACCTATGTATCTGTCATCTATCTATCTATCTATCTATTTCTATACTAGTACACTTGGTATTTTAAAGTATTTACTCCAATTGGTATATTGACTTCAATATTTAATACTTGAGGAAGTGTTTTGTTTTTTTTTTTTTTGCGGTATGTGGGCCTCTCACTGTTGTGGCCTCTCCCGTTGCGGAGCACAGGCTCCAGACGCACAGGCCCAGCGGCCATGGCTCACGGGCCCAGCCGCTCCACGGCATGTGGGATCTTCCCAGACCGGGACACGAACCCGTTTCCCCTGCATCGGCAGGCGACTCTCAACCACTGCGCCACCAGGGAAGCCCGAGGAAGTGTTTTTAATTGTTAGGACTATGACATTTCCATAATATAAGGCTATTTTTTAGTTTTTAAATCAATTAGTAACAAAATTATCCCACAGTCCCAGGGGCTTATACTATTGAGATCTGATTCAGTTTCCAATGGAAGAGATTGGTAGGGAGGTAGGTTTGATCTGATGGGACCACTATATAAAAATCAAGGATATTTACAAAGAATTTCTCTGAGAATGAAGATAATCATTTGGCTGCCTTGTCTTTAATATTAAGATTCAGATCTCATCAAGATAATGGTTATCCTTCTACTCAATAGGTAGTTTTTATTCCTTCATACTGAGCAGCACAGAGAGCAACAGGAAATGAGGATTAGAAAAAGAGACCTGTGGGTAAATAATCCATCCAAATTCATCTGGATTTGGCAAACTAAGTAACAATACATATTTTTGAACCTACAATAATTATTTCCCAAAGAATAGCTGTATTGGACTCATCTGCCTCTAAATGCCAGCATGTGACTGATTAAATAATGGTATTTGATGAAGTCCCCTCCTCAACTTTTAAGTTAACTAACATCCCCAGAAACAGAATTTTTCCCCCCCTAAGTTTTCAAATGTTTCATGTCAGGATACAACTGGAGGTCAAATTTCATTTTGCCATGAATATTTTGGGATTGTTTACTTTTGTATATTTGTTTAAATATAAGATTGCTCTTTTTCTTTATGGGGAAGAGACCTTTTAAATTTTGTTTTGTTTTGTTTTGTTTTGGGGGAGGAGACATTTTATATTAAAGCAATCTGACCTCCTTTGTTTGTCATTGCACTGGTCTTTAGCTTTTTGTTTGTTTGTTTGTTTTTTATTCTTTTTTATTTTTTTATTTATTTTTATTGTTTTATTTTTTGGTCTTTAGCTTTTTAACAGAGTCGTTTGCTTCCTTAAGTCTCTAGGTACATACTGTTGATTGCTTTTATGTGCTACTACTTGATGGGAGAAAAGATATTTCAAGCTTTGGAGACAGACATTCAGGAAGAGTTGAAAAATTCCTGAAACAGCCTTAATGAAGAACTATGTCAACATAACTTCAGAAGAACTTGAAATCTTTTTGCAGGTAAGAGATAAAGGGGTTTTGCTTGGAGAGTTATAAATTTGCCAGTTGTGTGAAAGAGAGCTGTAGATAGAAGACTTTATAGAATGCCTTCCTGTGTGTTTTTACCTAAATAGCACTAATTTTCTGTCATCTGAAGAGTGATGGGAAAAAAAGACAAGGCCTTATAGTAATGGGAAACATAAAGACAACAGTAAAAGAATGTAAAGGGGTAAGACTGATACAGATAAGAGAAAAAATTACGGAGCAGACGTCACAAGGGTATAGGAACTACATAAGATATCCTGAGGGTCAGGGGAGAAAAAATAGCATTGGACTAAGTGTACCACTGATAACAATTATAAAACAAAACACTTATTACAAAGAGAATGGAAAAGAGAGCAGGGTAAGCTAAGGAGGCAGAAGCCAAAAGGGGATGACCATTTAAAGAAAGTACATAAATACACTACCATGTGTAAAACAGATAGCTAGTGGGAACCTGCTATAAGGCACAGGGAGCTCAGTGCCCTGTGATGATCTAGATGGGTGGGATGGCGGGGGGTGGGGGTGGGGGTGGGAGGGAGGTCCAAGAGGGAGGGGATATAGGTACACATACAGCTGATTCACTTTATTGTACAGCAGAAACTAACACAACATTGTAAAGCAATTATACTCCAATAAAAATTTTTTAAATATTAAATTACATTAAAAATATAATAAAAATAAAAAATAAAGAAAGCATGTGAGTTGAGTTCCAAATTTACTTGTCCTTTCCTCTGTGGGCACTATCCCATTAACCCAGCTTGGTGAGGGGGAAATGAGCCCTAGCAGAAAGCTGCAATTTTACTGGGCTGAAGCATCAGGAAGTCAGAACTTGGGGACTCTAACAGTGATTGGAATTTGAGAAGAAAATCACAAAGAGGAGAAATCTTCAGAGTGAGAAAGCCCCCAAATTCTAAATCTGCTATGAATTCCTCTCAAGCTTTTGGTCCACTCCTAAATTGTGCATGTGTAAAGCAAGACCTCAGAAAAACAAACAAAAGCAGCATCTGTGATTGTAAAGAGCTATGCAGAGACTTCAGCAGCAGTCTGGTGCAGGGGAGACAAAAATCAGAATTTAAGGCTCAACAAGTTAGAGGGATTTGGTAAACACCCTAGGCTTTCTGTAGGGATCCCAGAAACAACACACCCTAGAAGTAAAACTGAAAATAAAGCAAGCCCTAACAAAGTATAAAATTAACTCTCGACAGATCAAGGGTGATCTGTTGGTATTCCATCTCCCTGCGAAATAAAACCCAAAACCATCTTTTAAGGAACATAGCAACATTCAGATTTTCTACAAGTTTTCATGTAAAATAGCCAACATCCAATTAAAAGTTAGGAAGTATGATTACAAGTAAAAACAAGTGACTGGAAACTAAGTGAAACTACAGACATTAGAAAGAGACTCACCAAAAATTTGATATGAAGTTACTATCTAAAGTCGTTAAAATAGGGGGTGCCTTCAAGATGGCGGAGGAGTAAGACGTGGAGATCACCTTCCTCCCCACAAATACATCAAAACTACATCTATGGGGCTTCCCTGGTGGCACAGTGGTTGAGTCCACCTGCCGATGCAGGGGACATGGGTTCGTGCCCCAGTCTGGGAGGATCCCACATGCCGCGGAGTGGCTGGGCCTGTGAGCCATGGCCGCTGAGCCTGCACGTCCGGAGCCTGTGCTCCGCAGCGGGAGAGGCCACAACAGTGAGAGGCCCGCGTACCGCAAAGTAAAAAAAGAAAAAAACTACATCTACATGTGGAACAGCTCCTACAGAACACCTATTGAACGCTGGCAGAAGTTTTTTCCCAAAAGGCAAGAAACTCCCCACGTACCTGGGTAGGACAAAAGAAAGAAAAATCAGAGACAAAAGAATAGGGACAGGACTGGCACCTCTGAGAGGGAGCCGTAAAGGAGGAAAAGTTTCCACACACTAGGAAGCCCCTTCACTGGCAGGGATGGGGGGTGGGGGGGGGAAGCTTTGGAGACACGGAGGAGAGCACAGCAACAGGGGTGCAGAGGGCAAAGCAGAGAGATTCCCGCACACAGGATCGGTGCTGACCAGCACTCACCAGCCCGAGAGGCCTGTCTGCTCACCTGCCAGGGCGGGCGGGGCTGGGAGCTGAGGCTCGGGCTTTGGAGGTCGGATCCCAGGGAGAGGATTGGGGTTGGCTGCGTGAACACAGCCTGAAGGGGCTAGTGAGCCACAGCTAGCCGGGAGGGAGTCCAGGAAAAACTCTGGACCTGCCGAAGAGGCAAGAGACGATTGTTTCAGGGTGAGAGAGGGGAGGGGATTCAGAGCACTGCCTAAACAAGCTCCAGAGATGGGCGTGAGCCACGGCTATCAGTGCAGACACCAGAGACAGGCATGAAATGCTAAGGCTCCTGCTACAGCCACCAAGAAGCCTGTGTGCAAGTACAGGTCACTATCCACACCTCCCTTCCTGGGAGCCTGTGCAGCCCGCCACTGCCAGGGTCCCATGATCCAGGGACAACTTCCCTGGGAGAGCACATGGGGCACCTCATGCTGGTGCAACGTCATGCCGGCCTCTGCCACCGCAGGCTCGCCCCACATTCTGTACCCCTCCCTCCCCCCGGCCTGAGTGAGCCAGAGCCCCCTAATCAGCTGCTACTTTAACCCCGTCCTGTCTGAGCAAAGAACTGACGCTCTCAGGCGACCTACATGCAGAGGCGGGGGCAAATCCAAAGCTGAACCCCAGGAGTTGGGCAAACAAAGAAGAGAAAGAGAAATCTCTCCCAGCACCCTCAGGAGCAGCGGATTAAATCTCCACAATCAACTTGATGTACCCTGCATCTCTGGAATACCTGAATAGACAACAAATCAGCCCAAAATTGAGGCAGTGGACTTGGGGAGAAACTGTAGACTTGGGGTTTGCTTTCTGCATCCAATTTGTTTCTGGTTTTATGTTTATCTTAGTTTAGTATTTAGAGCTTATTATCACTGGTAGATGTGTTTATTGATTTGGTTGCTCTCTTCCTTTTTTATTTTATATACAAATATATTTTTCTTTCCTTTTTCTCTTTTTATGAGTGTATGCGTATGTTTCTTTGTGTGATTTTGTCTGTATAGCTTTGCTTTTGCCATTTGTCCTAGGGTTCTAACTGTCCATTTTTGTTTTTTGTTTTTCTGCTTAGTATAGTTTTTAGGGCTTGTTATCATTGGTGGATTTGATTTTTTGGTTTGGTTGCTCTCTTCTTTCTTTCTCTCTCTCTTTTTAAAATTACTTCTTTTTTATTTTTAATAATTTTTTTCTATTTTAATAACTTTATTTTTTTATTCTCTCTCTCTCTCTCTCTCTTTCTTTCTTTTTCTCCCTTTTCTTCTGAGTCATGTGGCTGTCAGGGTCTTGGTACTCTGGCCAGCTGTCAGGCCTGAGCCTCTGAGGTGGCAGAGCTGAGTTCAGGACAATGAACACCAGAGACCCCCTGGCCCCACTTAATATCAATCGGAGAGAGCTCTCCCAGAGATCTCCTTCTCAATGCTAAGACCCAGCTCCACTCAACGATCAGCAAGCTCCAGTGCTGGACACCCTATGCCAAACAACTGGCAAGACAGGAACACAAACCCACCCAAGCAAAGAGGCTGCCTAAAATCATGATAAGTTCATGGACACCCTATACCAAACAACTGGCAAGACAGGAACACAAACCCACCCAAGCAAAGAGGCTGCCTAAAATCATGATAAGTTCATAGACACCCCCAAACACACCACTAGACCTGGTCCTGCCCACCAGAAAGACAAGATCCAGCCTCATCCACCAGAACACAGGCACCAGTCCCCTCCACCAAGAAGCCTGCACAACCCACTGAACCAACCTCGCCCACTGGGAGCAGACAACAAAAACAATGGGAACTATGAACCTGCAGCCTGCGAAACGGAGACCCCAAACACAGTAAGTTAAGCAATATGAGAAGACAGAGAAATACACAGCAGATGAAGGAGCAAGACAAAAACGCACCAGACCAAACAAATGAAGAGGAAATAGGCAGTCTACCTGAAAAAAATTCAGAGTAATGATAGTAAAGATGATCCAAACTCTTGGAAATAGAATGGAGAAAGTAAAAGAAAGGTTTAACAAAGACCTAGAAGAGCTAAAGAGCAAACAAACAATGATAAACAACAATAAATGAAATTAAAAATTCTCTAGAGGGAATCAATAGCAGAATAACTGAGGCAGAAAATGGATAAGTGATCTGGAAGACAAAATAGCGGAAATAATTACCAAGAGCAGAATAAAGAAAAAGAATGAAAAGAATTGAGGACAATCTCAGAGACCTTTGGGACGACATTAAATGCACCAACATTCGAATTATAGGGGTGCCAGAAGGAGAAGATAAAGAAAAAAGGGACTGAGAAAATACTTGAAGTGATTATAGTTGAAAACTTCCCTAATATGGGTAAGGAAATAGTCAATCAAGTCCAGGAAGCACAGAGAGTCCCATACAGGAAAAATCCAAGAAGAAACACGCCAAGACACATATTAATCAAGCTATCAAAAAGTAAATACAAAGAAAACATATCAAAAGCAGCAAGGGAAAAACAACAAATAACACACAAGGGAATCCCCATAAGGTTAACAGCTGATCTTTCAGCAGAAACTCTGCAAGCCAGAAGGGAGTGGCAGGACATATTTGAAGTGATGAAAGAGAAAAACCTACAACCAAGATTACTCTACCCAGCAAGGATCTCATTCAGATTTGACAGAGAAAGTAAAACCTTTACAGACAAGCAAAAGCTAAGTGAATTCAGCACTACCAAACCAGCTCTGCAACAAATGCTAAAGGAACTTCTCTGGACAGGAAACACAAGAGAAGGAAAAGATTTACAATAAAAAACCCAAAACAATTAAGAAGGTTGTAATGGGAACATACATATCGATAACTACCTTAAATGTAAATGGATTAAATGCTCCAACCAAAAGACATGGACTGGCTGAATGGATACAAAAACAAGACCTGTACATATGCTGTCTACAAGAGACACACTTCAGACCTAGGGACACATACACAGTGAAAGTGAGGGGATGGAAAAAGATATTCCATGCAAATGAAAATCAAAAGAAAGCTGGAGTAGCAATTCTCATATCAGACAAAATAGACTTTAAAATAAAGACTATTACAAGAGACAAAGAAGGACACCACATAATGTCAAGAGATCGATCCAAGAAGAAGATATAACAATTGTAAATATTTATGCACCCAACATAGGAGAGCCTCAATACATTAGGCAAATGGTAACAGCCATAAAAGGGGAAATCAACAGTAACACAATCATAGTAGGGGACTTTAACACCCCACTTTCACCAATGGACAGATCATCCAAAATGAGAATAAATAAAGAAACACAAGCTTTAAATGATACATTAAACAAGATGGACTTAACTGATATTTATCGGACATTCCACCCAAAAACAGCAGATTACACTTTCTTCTCAAGTGCTCATGGAACATTCTCCAGGATATATCATATCTTGGGTCACAAATCAAGCCTAGGTACATATAAAAAAATGAAATCGTATCAAGTAACAACACTATGAGACTAGATATCAATTACAGGAAAATATCTGAAAAAATACAAACACATGGAGGCTAAACAATACACTACTTAATAACCAAGAGATCACTGAAGAAATCAAAGAGGAAATCAAAAAATACCTAGAAACAAATGACAATGAAAACATAATGACCCAATACCTATGGACACAGTCAAAGCAGTTCTAAGAGGGAAGTTTGTAGCAATACAATCCTACCTCAAGAAACAAGAAACATCTCAAATAAATAACCTAACCTAACCTTACCTAAAGCAATTAGAGAAAGAAGAACAAAAAAACCCCAAACTTAGCAGAAGGAAAGAAATCATAAAGACCAGATCAGAAATAAATGAAAAAGAAATGAAGGAAACAATAGCAAAGATCAATAAAACTAAAAGCTGGTTCTTTGAGAACATAAACAAAATTGATAAACCATTAGCCAGACTCATCAACAAAAAAAGGCAGAGGACTCAAATCAATAGAATTAGAAATGAAAAAGGAGAAGTAACAACTGACACTGCAGAAATACAAAAGATAATGAGAGATTACTACAAGAAACTCTATGCCAATAAAATGGACAACCTGGAAGAAATGGACAAATTCTTAGAAAAGCACAACCTTCTGAGACTGAACCAGGAAGAAATGGAAAATATAAAGAGACTAATGACAAGCACTGAAATTGAAACTGTGATAAAAAATCTTCCAACAAACAAAAGCCCAGGACCAGACGGATTCACAGGGGAATTCTATCAAACATTTAGAGAAGAGCTAACATCTATCCTTCTCAAACTCTTCCAAAATATAGCAGAGGGAGGAACACTCCCACACTCATTCTACAAAGCCACCATCACCTTGATACCAAAACCAGACAAAGATGCCACAAAAAAGAAAACTACAGGCCAATAACACTGATGAACACAGATACAAAAATCCTCAACAAAGTACTAGCAAACAGAATCCAACAGTACATTAAAAGTATCATACACCATGATCAAGTGGGGTTTATCCCAGGAATGCAAGGATGCTTCAATATACGCAAATCAATCAAGGTGATACACCATATTAACAATATGAAGGAGAAAAACCATATGATCGTCTCAACAGATGCAGAAAAAGCTTTTGACAAAATTCAACACCCATTTATGATAAAAAACCCTCCAGAAAGTAGGCACAAAAGGAACATAATAAAGGCCATATATGGCAAAAACCCCAGCCAACGTCGTCCTCAATGGTGAAAAACTGAAACCATTTCCACTAAATCAGGAAGAAGACAAGGTTCCCCACTCTCACCACTATTATTCAACATAGTTTTGGAAGTTTTAGCCACAGCAATCAGAGAAGAAAAACAAATAAAAGGAATCCAAACAGGAAAAGAAGTAAAACTGTCACTGTTGCAGATGACATGATATTATTCATAGAGAATCCTAAAGATGCTACCAGAAAACTACTAGAGCTAATCAATGAAGTTGGTAAAGTAGCAGGATACAAAATTAATGCACAGAAATCTCTTGCATTTATATACACTAATGATGAAAAATCTGAAGGAGAAATTAATGAAACACTCCCATTTACCACTGCAACAAAAAGAATAAAATACCTAGGAATAAACCCACCTAAGGAGACAAAAGACCTGTATGCAGAAAACTATAAGACACTGATGAAAGGAATTAAAGATGATACAAACAGATGGAGAGATATACCATGTTCTTGGATTGGAAGAATCAACATTGTGAAAATGACTATACTACCCAAAGCAATCTACAGATTCAATGCAATCCCTAGCAAACTACCAATGGCATTTTTCACAGAACAAAAAATTGCACAATTTGTATGGAAAAACAAAAGACCCCGAAGAGCCAAAGCAATCTTGAGAAAGAAAAACAGAGCTGGAGGAATCAGGCTCCCTGACTTCAGACTATACTACAAAGCTACTAATCAAGACAGTATGGTACTGGCACAAAAACAGAAAAATACATCAGTGGAACAGGATAGAAAGCCCAGAGATAAACCCACGTACATATGGTCACCTTGTCTTTGATAAAGGAGGGAAGACTATACAATGGAGAAAAGACAGCCTCTTCAATAAGTGGTGCTGGGAAAATTGGACAGCTACATGTAAAAGAATGAAATTAGAACACTCCCTAACACCATACACAAAAATAAACTCAAAATGGATTAAAGACCTAAATGTAAGGCCAGACACTATAAAACTGTTAGAGGAAAACACAGGCAGAACACTCCATGACATAAATCACAGCAAGGGGCTTCCCTGGTGGCTCAGTGGTTGAGAGTCCGTCTGCCGATGCAGGGGACACGGGTTTGTGCCCTGGTCTGGGAAGATCCCACATGCCGCAGAGCGGCTGGGCCCTTGGGCCATGGCCACTGAGCCTGCGCGTCTGGAGCCTGTGCTCCGCAATGGAAGAGTCCACAACAGTGAGAGGCCTGTTTACCACACACGCACACACACACAAAAGAAAAACCACAGCAAGATCCTTTATGACCCATCTCCTAGAGAAATGGAAATAAAAACAAAAGTAAACAAATGGGACCTAATGAAACTTAAAAGATTTTGCACAGCAAAGGAAATCATAAACAAGATGAAAAGACAACCCTCAGAATGGGAGAAATTATTTCCAAAAGAAGCAACTGACAAAGGATTAATCTCCAAACTTTACAAGCAGCTCATGCAGCTCAATAACAAAAAAACATACAACCCAATCCAAAAAATGGTCAGAAGACCTAAATAGATATTTCTCCAAACAAGATATACAGATTGCCAACAAATACATGAAAGGATGCTCAGCATCACTAATCATTAGAGAAATGCAAGTGAAAACTACAATGAGGTATCACCTCACACCAGTCAGAATGGCCATCATCAAAAAATCTACAAACAATAAATGCTGGAGTGGGTGTGGAGAAAAGGGGACCTTCTTGCCCTGTTGGTGGGAATGTAAATTGATACACCCACTATGGAGAACAGTATGGAGGTTCCTGAAAAACCTAAAAATAGAACTACCGTACAACCCAGCATTCCCACTACTGGACATATACACTGAGAAAACCATAATTCAAAAAGGGTCAGGTACCACAATATTCATTGCAGCTCCATTTACAATAGCCAGGACATGGAAGCAACTGAAGTGTCCATCGACAGAAGAATGGATAAAGAAGATGTGGCACATATATACAATGGGATATTACTCAGGCATAAAAAGAAACGAAGTTGAGTTATTTGAAGTGAGGTGGATAGACCTAGAGTCTGTCATACAGAGTGAAGTTAATCAGAAAGAGAAAAAAATACTGTATACTAACATATATATGGAATCTAAAAAAAAAAAAAAAAAAAAGGTCATGAAGAACCTAGGGGCAGGACAGGAGTAAAGACAGAGACCTACTAGAGAAAGGACTTGAGGACATGGGGAGGGGGAAGGGTAAGCTGGGACGAAGTGAGAGAGGGGCATGGACATATATACAATACCAAATGTAAAATAGACAGCTGGTGGGAAACAGCCACATAGCACAGGGAGATCAGCTCCGTGCTTTGTGTCCACCTAGAGGGGTGGGATAGGGAGGATGGGAGGGAGACGCAAGATGGAGGAGATATGGGGATGTATGTATATGTATAGCTCATTCACTTTGTTATACAGGAGAAACTAACACACCATTGTAAAGCAATTATATTCCAATAAAGATGTTAAAAAAATAAAGACTCTAAAATAAGTGTGTTTAATAGTTTGAGAAAATCTAGGAAAGGATAGAGAATTTTAGGAAATGTCTGGAATTCTAAAAGAGCATTAGACCACTTTTATGGAGATGTAAAACAGATTAGTGGTTACTAGAGTTTAGGGATAGAGGGTGGTGGTGGTAGATATGACTGAAAAGGGTAGCATGTGGGATATCTTTGTGTTTTGTTGATAGACTAGCTCTGTATCTTGCTTGTGGTGGTGATGACATAAATCATTATATTTTTTTAAAATAACAAGTTTATTGAAATCTTATACAATTCAGTTATTTAAAGTTTACAATTCAATTGTTTTTAGTATATTCAGAGTTGTGCAAGTATTGTTTTATGCTATTTCTGTTTGTTTGTTTTTTTTTTTTTTTTTTTTTGCTGTCAGTTTTGCAAATCTTACAAAGAGCATTGAGAAGAAAATCAACCTTTCTCCCCTCCCCTCCTCTCCTCTCCATTTCCTTCCTTCTTCCTTTCCTTCCTTTCCTTCCTTCCTTCCTTCCTTCGTCCCCTTCCCCATCCTGCCTCCCTCCTTTCCTTCCTTTCTTCCTTTAATAACTATTACGTGTATCTGGCTCATGTTTAATGAATGATGCTGAGCTTGACGTACCTTTGGGATTTTTATGTGAAAGGCGACATTCATCCCTATGCAGATTTCCCCGATTTTTCTTTTGAGTTTTGGGTATATATATATATATATATTCTTTTTCAGATTCTTCTCCCTAATAGGTTATTACAAAATATTGGGTATTGTTTCCTGTGCTACACTGTTTCTTTAGCAGTCGATATCATTTATGTCTTTCAGAAATTCTTCACAAATCAGATTTACCTGTGCTTCTTGCTTTTCAATATTGTGTTTCATTATTTTGTCTAATTTTAGTGTCATTTTAATAGAACTTTAGGTGAGCAGGCAAGCAGAAAAGCATCCATTCCACTACTTTAAATCATGGGTAGCCCTAATGGGGTCTTTATGCCTTTCTTTGTATACTGTGTACAAATTATTATGGTGCCTGCCATTGCAATCAGAAATCCACACACTCCTTCTTATAGATTCAAAGACATGGCCATAATTAAAACTTGCTAATCTGTACTCACCTAACATAACGATTTGCCACAGTTGATTACTCTCTCCCTCTTCATAACCTTCTTCACATGGTTTTTAAGACCTCACATTCTAATTCTGATTTTCCTCCTATATTACCAGTTGTTCCTTCTTAGTTCTCTTTGCTGGTTCCATTCTTCTCAATAATTTCTTACTGTTGAATAACTCCTGGGCTCAGTCCTCAGACCTTTCCTGTTTTCTATTTAAACTCATTTCCTTTGTGGTTCATCTATCCCATGGTCTTATATACCATGTACAGGCCAGTAACTCCCATATTTGTATTTTCAGCTGAGGCCTTTCTCACAAATTCCAGATTGCATGTCCACTTGCCGGTTGGAAATCTCCACTTGAACGTCTAGCAGGCTACTCAGACTCATCATTTCCAAAAATGGACACCTGCATTTTTCCTTTCAGAAGGAAAATTTGTCACCACCCCCAACCACCTCAGCGTTCCTCACCCTTGGTTGATGGCAACTCCATCAGGTGAGAAGACTGAGAGTCATCCATGACTCTGCTCTTTGTACACTCAGTGTTAATCTCTCATAAAATCCTGCTGGCTGGGGCTTCAGAAACATGCTCCGCATCACCAGCACTGCTGCCATCTGGTCTCACTGAGCCAGCACCTGGTTGGTCTCTTCTGGAGCATCCAGAATTCTGCAATATTCTCCTAACAGATCTGGCTTCAACTTTGCTCTCTATATTCCCCTTTAAATACAGCAGCCAAAGTAATCCTTTTGGTATCTTTCCGGTATGTAAGTCACTTTCTCTGCTCATTACCTTCCAGTGACCCTTCCCGTTTCATTCAGATTTATATTTTTGAATTTTATTTATTTATTTTTTATACAGCAGGTTCTTATTACTTATCTATTATATATATATTAGTGTATATATGTCAATCCCAATGCAGACTGAAAGCTCCAGTTCTTTGATCTTACATTATCTGGTTCTCCTCCTCTGCTTCCTCTCTTACTTCCTCTTCCTCTTCCATTATTCTGCCCTCAACCTTTCTCTAGTCACGCTGCTTGAGGTTTCTAGACTATTCCAGGGTCTTACTTAAGGCTCTTACCTTTGATCTGGTTATTTCCTCTGCTAGGAATGCTCTTTCCTCAAATACTTGTTTGGCTACATTTCTCACTGCCTTCAAGTCTTGTTCCATTTTCTATTCTCAGTGAGGCTTTCCCTGACTAACCCCTCTCCAACACTTCTATTCCACTTTGTTCTCCTTACCTCTTATTCCTTCTTAACATATTATATAACTGTGTTTATTTCCCCCTGCTAGAATCTAAATTCCAGAAAGGTGGATTTTTTTTTCTACATTGTTTTAAGGGAAAGGTCGCACATTTCATCAAATTAATGCTTACCTTTTTTGTTTGAACTTGTAGATGCTGAGTTTTTCTATAAAACATGGAATAATCCCCTTATTCCATGTTTATTTTAGTTGGGATTTTAGGAACTCTTTTTCATTTGTGGCATCTACATTAAGCACAATAGGTGAGTAAGGTGCTTTATTTTTAGTTTAATTTAGTTTTATTTTTTATTTAGGATGTCAACCATTTAAATTTTTTATCATAGCACGGAACTTTGTCTACATGAACCATAACCCTTCAACCTGCAAATTCAGAACCTGCTTTTATTTTTAAGATGACATTGCATCAATACATGTAGCTTTCCCTTTATTTCGTATTTTTAAATAAATTGTCTCTTTCATAACAAGTTCTATGTGCCTATTCTCTTCAGTGGATCATCTTGGCAATGGCATTTCTACCTAGTCTTCTAAGATACTGGTGAGATAAGAAGCAAAGCTGGAACCAGCCAGATTTTCCACGATTTTTGATAAACTACGATGTCTAAAAGTTTCTCTGGAATTCAGCTATATTTTAGATAGAGAATTGTGTGACTTAAAAACTGAAAGTTACCATAGGTTTCTGCTAAACTTCAGACAATTCTACGATAGTTTGTTATCAACCAAGAGCCAGTAGGATTTACAAAAAGAGTAAGCATAGCTTAAGATAGCTGTAGCCAAAGACTCTCAGACGATTCCTGGGAAATACTAGTTTAGACTGCCCGAGACCTCTGGCACTGCCATGGAATTTTCCTTCTCACGGGAATAGAGAAGATTAATAAGTGACGACTGTTATTCTCAGGTATGACATACTGAGATCTATTTTCCGTTACTAAAAATAGGATGCGTATTTGCACTTATGGAGGATAAGTTGCAAGTTGCAACTTATGCCTGCAAGTTTCCAGCAAAATGATCATATTTGTTTTGAAACCATTCTTGCTTGCATATTATAGTTCAGTAAAAGAATTGGGAGGATCTTGCATTTCAGGGGTCCACATGAGGTCAGAGTGTTGGGATTGGATGTCACCATGACCCATGGTTTCTGTCTTGAGGGGAAATTCCACACTTCTCACTTTTCTGGTCATTTCCTTAGGGGAAATTCCTGGATGTAAAATAACTGCATAATATGTTTTCTCCTAAAACCTGTGTGTGCTGCTGGGACTCTCTCTCATAAGAAAACATCAACAACAAAACATCAAAAGTGCATGTTCCAAGGATACTAGTATTGAGCAGATTTACATTTGTTTCTTATCATCCATCAGGTTATGGGTCAATTGCGCCCAGAACTCCTACGGGTCAGATATTCTGTGTCTTCTATGCTTGACTGGGGATCCCTCTAACTATCATATTCCTGAAATTTGTGAGTAATGCAATATTATGACCACTTTCAGGATTTGAGAAATACTTTCAGAATATGGAAATGAAAGAGGTAATGCTTACTAAATGATTTTTTTTACATATGCTTAGGTTCATAACCTTAAATAGAATAAGCACACAACACTTACTACATTCTTGTTAAACACATGCTAAAAGAATCTATATATATGTGTAGGTATACATGTACGTATGTGAGTGTGTGTCCTTGCTCTATTTTTTATGGAACTCCTAGATCAAGAAAAGGGTATTCAGACCAATATAACTATATAGTGCTTTATGTCTCTTCTTCAGAAAACAGGAGTAATATTTCAAAAAGTATTTGTAAATAATATAGTATAAGTGCAATTTCACAACCATGATTTTATTTGATTCCCTGAACTACCCCCTGAGGTAAGTACAGTAAAATCTAACATCTGGATTTTCTAGAGGTAGTTATCAACTTAAATTCTTCTGATCATAGGTTCTGAGCTGTTTTCTCTCACAATGTATTTGTCAACACTGCTAAGGGCAAGACTTTATTTAAGGCCATTATATATATATATATATATATATATATATATATATATATATATGTATAAAATTAGAGGAGGCTGTTTGGAAAACTGTTAGTCAATTTTGTGTTGAGTTGGGAAAAAGTGAGATAAAGAGAGATGACACAGATGGATAGTCCATTCCTGATAGCCCAGGTGTTCCAGAAAGAGAGATGCTGAGAAGACAAGGACGGGTAAATTGTTTGCTCTTATTGCCTTGAGGAATTCCTGTGAACCAGGCTGCACTTTAGCAATGATCCCTTACGCCCAACTAATCCAGTTTAAGGAGACTACTGAGGCGGCATGCTCCTTTCCCTTGAATCCAGTTTAAGGAGACAACTGAGGCGGCATGCTCCATATTCCCTATGAATATGTCTGTATTTATATCCCCTGGCTTAAGAGTGATGATTAAAAGGCCAGCTTGTTGTCTAAACAGGCCTGGTCTAAGCCAGCTGCCCCAGGCCTTCTTAGGAAGGAGCAGTGCTGAGTAAGTGTAGGTCCTGGCTGGTGTTTCTTCCCCAGTCTCAATGAAGTGGTGTCCAGAGAAAGAAACTCCTGGGAAATTATTTGACCACCTACCCTATAGTGGTAGTCAGTGAATTCTCTTGAACTTGACTCCTTCCTACAGGTAATCCTCTCTTGGAGGTGGATTCTGGGAGGAATGGACAAAAAGGAAAGAGCTTTGAGCATTCCTTAGGGACCAAAAAACCCTATGTGAAATAGTTCAACCAGAGAAGCTGCTTTCCCCTTCAAGGAAGAAGATCAGACAGCATTTGCAAAGATTTTGCCCATTTTTTCCTAGAGCCATGTTATCAATCCTTGTAATTATGTCTGAGATCAAAGTTTTGGCCATTTCAGAGACCCAAGATCTCTTGAATGTTGCCTTTCAAAACCTATACAAAGCCAAAGTTGGGCCTTATTACATGCTTACAGACATGTCTAAACAAACTCATCAGATAGTCACTCAAGGGCACCAAATAATAGTATAACCCAGATAAAATTATATCAGTGATATAGAATGCTCTGAGCTTGTCACCATCATACAAAGTTAAACAAAAGGAGCTATTAACAGTAATTCCACAGAAAATGAAATCCTCAATATCAATCTCCCCTTTTTCCCAAAGCTCTTTAAACAGTTCCAAAATACATATTAAAAGACAGCTATCTATTTCTTCCATTTTCCTCTAATTCTGATCTATTCTGCTATGGGTATCTTATATAGGTTGGAGTATCTCCAACGTTGATAACGAGTGTCTTTTTCCAAATTTGTGGAGAAAGAAGACATGTAAGAATTTCATAATATCAGTTCCATATCCCACCAAATTTAGAAAGTACTGCAAATCCCACAATCCAATGTAATCATTGCACTAAGCATATAATATGTGTTAAAATTTAAGGAAATATTTATGAGATGTCCCTTTACTGTAATAAATCCAAAAAAATATGTATAGCTCTTAGCATAGTTTCTGTCCCATATGAGGTACTCTATAAGTAAAAGTT
Source organism: Mesoplodon bidens (assembly GCF_964165515.1). Lineage (NCBI taxonomy): Eukaryota > Metazoa > Chordata > Mammalia > Artiodactyla > Ziphiidae > Mesoplodon > Mesoplodon bidens. The sequence continues at coordinate 136,349,080 of NC_138178.1, read as the reverse complement.
TAAAACATGTTATATCAAATATTGTTTTACTTGTCTGTCTCTCCCCTTATTCCTCCCAAAACTATAATCTCTGTGTGTACAAACTGTCTTATTTTTACATTGTATCTTGAGTATCGCCCATGGTGCTAAGTAATAGGAAACACTCAATAAAGGCTTGTTGAATGAATTTTATTTATACCATAAAAAGCATTTAATCAATTAACATGATATAGAATTATAAATGGATTATCCAGTTTTTTAGATGGGAAAATACATTTATTTTCTATTATAATTTGAGGTATTGGAATGTCTCTTAACAGAATATGATTATTTTATTTGCTTCAAAAAGTTAATGTCCTGAACTTCCACATGGTGATTGTCCATCCTACGCTTTTGCATAGCCACCCAGAGCTGGAGGTGAGAGTAAGAAGGTTACAAAGCAAAGAAACCTTTTAGTCTGAGACCTAGGGAGGGCAGCAAGAAAGGGATTGTTTTACATTAAAACAATGTAAAGTACAATGCATGAAGACAGAAAACAGAAATAAAGGATTAGAAACAGAGACTCACAAGAAAGATGATGATTCGGTTGATAGAGCTGGGATATACTCCTAGATGCAAAGGAAACCTGCAAGTCAGAGTATGGTGGGATACACCAAGCAAGTCCTTGGTCAGGAAAGGATTTGTAAGGGGAATGGCTGAGTTGACAATAGCTCTCTGATTGCTGTTGGGTTGATATTACCTTTCTACCTTCCCACCTTCCCTCCTTCCTCTCTTTCCTTCCTCCCTCCATCCCTCCTCTCCCTTCCAGCCCTCCCTTCTCCTTCCTTCTTTCTTACCTTTGTTTTTCTTCTTTTCTTTAGAGACAAATTAGAACTTACACACTCCTCTTTTTCTTGGTAACTGGACTTTCCATTTTCATCCTGCTACCACCATTACTTTTCATGCATACAGAGGGCTGGACTTACAAGGAAGGATTATATTTTGCATTCATTTCCTTAAGTACCATTGGTTTTGGTGACTATGTAATAGGTAAGTCAACTGATATTAATCTTAGAATTGTATTAACACTCACAGCCACAGAATCAATAGGATTTGAAGTAAACATATAACCAGAAAGATAGCATTTATCTTATAGTAGTTAGGGTAGAGGCCAAAAAAAATTTTTAACTTCCATCACCTGATAATCCACAAAAGAATCCAAAATAATTCCTTTCCAACAAGCTATTTGACCCACAGAACTCAATTCAATCTAATATAAAATAGCTGGAGTAAGTGAAACTTGAACTAGTTGATTTTTTTCTGTCAGTCAACTAGTCACTCAACCAACCTAGCAATCAGTATTTCTTGAGCCTTTCTTACTATAAGAAAGTCTTAAGTGATGTGTGCTGGGGAATCAACCATGGCTAAAACTTGGCCCTGTCTTTTTTTTCTGTCAGTCAACTAGTCACTCAACCAACCTAGCAATCAGTATTTCTTGAGCCTTTCTTACTATAAGAAAGTCTTAAGTGATGTGTGTTGGGGAATCAACCATGGCTAAAACTTGGCCCTGTCTCTAAGGAGCACACATTGAAGTGGGGAAGATTTAGACATATAAATAGATAATTATAATCCAGGCCACAAAAAGCCATAATTGAGTTAAATATACATAGTGTTATGATGGCTCCAAGGAAGAAGAAAATGTTCTTGACCATGAGGATCTACTAAGGCTTACCAGATGCATCAGGTATGGCTAAATGTGAGTCTTCAAAGAGAGGTATAAATTTAGCAATCAGGGAGTGAAAAATAACTAATACTTCAGGAAGAATACTTATAAAATTTTCAGCTCTAATGTTTACCCATATCTGATTAAGTTACCAAAAAGGACATGTGTAGACATTTGGGGGTTTGTTTTTTAATCACGAGGTCACAGAAATGGAATAATCTGTATTAGTCCCTTTATTTAGAAAGGTAATACTGAAAAGAGAACGTGGTATATGTGGTATATATGCTATTGGGTTGGCAATAAAGGCAATCACACTGAAGAATGCCTTGTGCTAGCCCTCCACCAATGCCAATATTTTGGCAAAATTTGGAATGGTGGGGAGTAGGAGAATTATTTGGCTGAATGATCTTTTTTGAGGGGTTGGCACATCTGAATTCCAATCCATCCTGTAAGTCCACGCTGTCATTTAAGGAATGAATAATTTTACTTTGTATTTACAATTCCCCACAATCTCTGGCAGGTCTGCTTTGTCCATACACACCCAGCTCAGGTATGGAAGCTGCCTCATCTCTTCTGCTTATTTATGAAGAACTCATTCCTCTCTAAAATTTAGCTAATCAAGGTTTCTTGCATCCATTGCTTTTTTCTGGGACCACTAAAAATGATTTTCATTTTGTCTGTTTTCTCTTTTGCTTTCTTTTACTATGGAATAGAAAACCTTTTTACCCTCTTATTATCTAGCTAGAACTGGATGTTTTATTATAAATTTGGAGGAATTTTATTTGTTTTATTATAAATTTGGAGGAACCTGGTTAAGGAACTCCAATTAATATGTCATTTTAAACTGAAAAACAAAGCCTTTTCAACTTTCATCTCAGTGAAATTATGCTGTCTTTCATAAAGTTAAGTTTGCTAAGATATGCCACAGACTGACATTTTATTCTCCTTCCCCTTGTCCTAAAATAATTTTAAATGCAGTTAAAATGTGTTCTTTTGCTCAACAGCCATATTTTATCCTGTGCTCCTTGGCAATCTTTATTGAAGGACATGCTCTCTTTATTAGCAAAACCCAGAATGCCACCAAAGTTCATATGATTATTTACATTTTGAAATAAAGTATTAGTTTCAAGGATATTTGAGGCAAAAAAATAGCATAGAGATTGGGGGAATGGGGCTAATGTTTATTGAGGCTCAATAAAGTGTGAGATGGTTGTTGGGATTGTGCATATTCTTTGTGTTTCTAATTATTAGTTCAAATTGATTTTTACAAAAGTTAAAAAATATATGGCATGTTTGTAGCCATACAGAATGAACCAATGGCAGAGAAGGAATATATATTTGTGGATGATCACATTACTTTTTAAACAAAATTTGAGTTTCTTCTAAAAGTTTTTTTTTTATTAGTTTCTACTTTATAACAAAGTGAATCAGTCATACATATACATCTGTTCCCACATCCCTTCCCTCATGCATCTCCCTCCCTCCCACCCTCCCCATCCCACCCCTCCAGGCAGTCACAAAGCACCGAGCTGATCTCCCTGTGCTCTGCGGCTGCTTCCCACTAGCTATCTACCTTACGTTTGGTAGTGTATATATGTCCATGCCTCTCTTTCGCTTTGTCACAGCTTACCCTTCCCCCTCCCCATATCCTCAAGTCCATTCTCAAGTAGGTCTGTGTCTTTATTCCTGTTTTACCCCTAGGTTCTTCATGACATTTTTTTTTAAATTATATATGTGTTAGCATACGGTATTTGTCTCTCTCTTTCTGACTTATTTCACTCTGTATGACAGACTCTAGGTCTATCCACCTCACTACAAATAGTTCAGTTTTGTTTCTTTTTATGGCTGAGTAATATTCCATTGTATATATGTGCCACATCTTCTTTATCCATTCATCCGATGATGGACACTTAGGTTGTTTCCAGCTCCGGGCTATTGTGAATAGAGCTGCAATGAACATTTTGGTACATGTCTCTTTTTGAATTATGGTTTTCTCAGGGTATATGCCTAGTAGTGGGATTGCTGGGTCATATGGTAGTTCTATTTTTAGTTTTTTAAGGAACCTCCATACTGTTCTCCATAGTGGCTGTACCAATTCACATTCCCACCAGCAGTGCAAGAGTGTTCCCTTTTTTCCACACCCTCTCCAGCATTTATTGTTTCTAGATTTCTTGATGATGGCCATTCTGACTGGTGTGAGATGATATCTCATTGTAGTTTTGATTTGCATTTCTCTAATGATTAATGATGTTGAGCATTCTTTCATGTGTTTGTTGGCAGTCTGTATATCTTCTTTGGAGAAATGCCTATTTAAGTCTTCTGCCCATTTTTGGATTGGGTTGTTTTTTTGCAATTGAGCTGCATGAGCTGTTTATAAATTTTGGAGATTAATCCTTTGTCAGTTGCTTCATTTGCAAATATTTTCTCCCATTCTGAGGGTTGTCTTTTGGTCTTGTTTATGGTTTCCTTTGCTGTGCAAAAGCTTTTAAGTTTCATTAGGTCCCATTTGTTTATCTTTGTTTTTATTTCCATTTCTCTAGGAGGTGGGTCCAAAAGGATCTTGCTGTGATTTATATCATAGAGTGTTCTGCCTATGTTTTCCTCTAAGAGTTTGATAGTTTCTGGCCTTACATTTAGGTCTTTAATCCATTTTGAGCTTATTTTTGTGTATGGTGTTAGGGAATGATCTAATCTCATACTTTTACATGTCCCTGTCCAGTTTTCCCAGCACCACTTATTGAAGAGGCTGTCCTTTCTCCACTGTACATTCCTGCCTCCTTTATCAAAGATAAGTTGACCATATGTGTGTGGGTTTATCTCTGGGCTTTCTATCCTGTTCCATTGATCTATCTTTCTGTTTTTGTGCCAGTACCACACTGTCTTGATTACTGTAGCTTTGTAGTACAGTCTGAAGTCAGGGAGCCTGATTCCTCCAGCTCCGTTTTTCGTTCTCAAGATTGCTTTGGCTATTTGGGGTCTTTTGTTTTTCCAAACAAATTTTGAAATTTTTTGTTCTAGTTCTGTGAAAAATGCCATTGGTAGTTTGATAGGGATTGCATTGAATCTGTAGATTGCTTTGGGTAGTAGAGTCATTTTCACAATATTGATTCTTCCAATCCAGCAGCATGGTATATCTCTCCATCTATTTGTATTAGCTTTAATTTCTTTCATCAGTGTCTTATAATTTTCTGCATACAGGTGTTTTGTCTCCTTAGGTAGGTTTATTCCTAGATATTTTATTCTTTTTGTTGCAATGGTAAATGGGAGTGTTTTCTTGATTTCATTTTCAGATTTTTCGTCATTAGTGTACAGGAATGCCAGAGATTTCTGTGCATTAATTTTGTATCCTGCTACTTTACCAAATTCATTGATTAGCTCTAGTAGTTTTCTGGTAGCATCTTTAGGATTCTCTATGTATAGTATCATGTTATCTGCAAACAGTGACAGCTTTACTTCTTCTTTTCCAATTTGGATTCCTTTTATTTCCTTTTCTTCTCTGATTGCTGAGGCTAAAACTTCCAAAACTATGTTGAATAAGAGTGGTGAGAGTGGGCAGCCTTGTCTTGTTCCTGATCTTAGTGGAAATGGTTTCAGTTTTTCACCATTGAGGACAATGTTGGCTGTGGGTTTGTCATATATGGTCTTTATTATGTTGAGGAAAGTTCCCTCTATGCCTACTTTCTGCAGGGTTTTTATCATAAATGGGTGTTGAATTTTGTCGAAAGCTTTCTCTGCATCTATTGACATGATCATATGGTTTTTCTCCTTCAACTTGTTAACATGGTGTATCACATTGATTGATTTGCGTATATTGAAGAATCCTTGCATTCCTGGAATAAACCCCACTTGATCATGGTGTATGATCCTTTTAATGTGCTGTTGGATTCTGTTTGCTAGTATTTTGTTGAGGATTTCTGCATCTATGTTCATCAGTGATATTGGCCTATAGTTTTCTTTCTTTGTGACATCCTTGTCTGGTTTTGGTATCAAGGTGATGGTGGCCTCGTAGAATGAGTTTGGGAGTGTTCCTTCCTCTGAAATTGTTTGAAAGAGTTTGAGAAGGATGGGCGTTAGCTCTTCTCTAAATGTTTGATAGAATTCTCCTGTGAAGCCATCTGGTCCTGGGCTTTTGTTTGTTGGAAGATTTTTAATCACAGTTTCAATTTCAGTGCTTGTGATTGGTCTATTCATATTTTCTATTTCTTCCTGATTCAGTCTTGGCAGGTTGTGCATTTCTAAGAATTTGTCCATTTCTTCCAGGTTGTCCATTTTATTGGAATAGAGTTTCTTGTAGTAATCTCTCATGATCTTTTGTATTTCTGCAGTGTCAGTTGTTACTTCTCCTTTTTCATTTCTAATTCTATTGATTTGAGTCTTCTCCCTTTTTTCTTGATAAGTCTGGCTAATGGTTTGTCAATTTTGTTTATCTTCTCAAAGAACCAGCTTTTAGTTTTATTGATCTTTGCTATTGTTTCCTTCATTTCTTTTTCATTTATTTCTGATCTGGTCTTTATGATTTCTTTCCTTCTGCTAAGTTTGGGGTTTTTTTGTTCTTCTTTCTCTAATTGCTTTAGGTGCAGGGTCAGGTTGTTTACTCGAGATGTTTCCTGTTTCTTAAGGTGGGATTGTATTGCTATAAACTTCCCCCTTAGAACTGCTTTTGCTGCGTCCCATAGGTTTTGGGTCGTCGTGTCTCCATTGTCATTTGTTTCTAGGTATTTTTTAATTTCCTCTTTGATTTCTTCAGTGATCACTTCGTTATTGAGTAGTGTATTGTTTAGCCTCCATGTGTTTGTATTTTTTACTGATCTTTTCCTGTAATTGATGTCTAGTCTCATAGCATTGTGGTCGGAAAAGATACTTGATACAATTTCAATTTTCTTAAATTTACCAAGGCTTGATTTGTGACCCAAGATATGATCTATCCTGGAGAATGTTCCATGAGCACTTGAGAAAAACGTGTATTCTGTTGTTTTTGGATGGAATGTCCTATAAGTATCAATTAAGTCCATCTTGTTTAGTGTATCATTTAAAGCTTGTGTTTCCTTATTTATTTTCATTTTGGATAATCTGTCCATTGGTGAAAGTGGGGTGTTAAAGTCCCCTACTATGAGTGTGTTACTGTGGATTTCCCCTTTTATGGCTGTTACTATTTGCCTTATGTATTGAGGTGCTCCTATGTTGGGTGCATAAATATTTACAATTGTTATATCTTCTTCTTGGATCGATCCCTTTATCATTATGTAGTGTCCTTCTTTGTCTCTTCTAATAGTCTTTATTTTACTAAAAGTATTTTTTAAATCTTATGTTTATTTTAAGAAATTTCCAACAGCCATGAAAGAAAAGAAATGATCAAATTAACATATGTCCCAAAGTTTTATGGCACATCTGTATTCTAATCCATCCTGTGAGATGTTCAGAATTCAGCTCAATATATTTGCGTAGATACTTCTCAAACCATACATAGAAGTAGAGCTTTTTTACCTTCATGTAATAGATATGTTACAAAAATATTTAATGTAAATTAAAATGTGTAACTATAATTCCATATTCTTATTGGATATGATATTCATTTCAGAAGTGCTACTTTTTAGTTTCCATTCTAATCTCTGGTCTTTAATAACCAGTGATTAGAATTTAAAAGTCAACTTTTTATGGGTTTACACTAATGTGATATAGTTTACAAGGAGAAGAGAAGATCAGAAGCAAAAGTCATCTTCCAATAATTTAAATTCGATTTACTTTTTTTCCTTTAGGTATAAATCCTTCTTAGAATTATTCACAAATTTACATGGAAATAATAATACTTTGGTGTACATTTGGTCTTACTTGGATTGCTCTTCTGCTTGATTTATCTTAAAAAAATTTGGAAAAAACTAAAATAAAGCTTACTTGCAATATGTTATGTCAAACAGAAAGAAAGTCGCCTGGGAAAAGTTCTTGTTATTTCTGGCCTTCTTTGCATGAATAATTAAAAAGAGTATCTCAAACTTTTTTTTTTTGAAATAGTGGGACAAAGTGATGCAAAAGAGAATAAACATTTTTTTTCATTAACCTGCCATATGGGTGACATCCACAGTGAAGTTTTGTAATTCATATTTTATTTTGAATTATATTAAATAACTAATTGAAAATACAAAATCTTAACTGTCCATATTGAACCTTTCATTTTCAAAGGCTTTCATAATGTAACATTTGATATATACAAAATGACTTATGCAATCATGTAACTTAAAAAGTGTAATAAATTCCCATGAATCCACCATACAACTTGTGAAGTAGAATTAATGACAATACAATTGAAGCTACCTGTGTGAAACTCCCCAATACCATCCTGCTGGCTCCCCAGAGGCAACAATTATTTCAACCCATGTTAGTTCATAGTTACCAAGTTATTTTTTAAAGTAGTCACTCAATTTAGGCTCACACCAGAAATGCATTTGAGTTTTCATTATTAATGAATAATAATTCATTATTAATAATTAGTATAATTATAAAAATAATTCATTGTTCCATATTTTCACTTTAATTTGATATTGTCAGATTTAAATTTTTTACCCATATAATGCGTATAGAATGTGATCCTGTAGTTTTGATTTGCTTATTCATGATTATTACAGAGGGTGAGTACTTTGTATTTCTGGCCATTGTTGTTTTTTCTTTTGTGAATTGCCTCTTCATGAATTTAGCTCACTTTTTCTACTGGGTTGTTTGTCTTCTAATTAGTAATTTGTAGGAGTTATTTTCTTTTTAATAAATTCTGAATACTAATCTATTTTCAGTTATATTTATTGTAGATATATTCAGTTTGTGATTCATCTTTCCACTCTTTATGGTATATTTTGATAACCAGAAGCTCTTAATTATAATGTAGTTTATCTTTTCTTTTATAATCACTGTTTTTCCCATCTTGTTTGAAGATATTTTCTTTTTTTTTTTTTTTTTTTTTTGCGGTAGGCGGGCCTCTCACTGTTGTGGCCTCTCCCCCTGCAGAGCACAGGCTCCGGATGCGCAGGCTCAGCAGCCATGGCTCACGGGCCCAGCCGCTCCGCGGCATGTGGGATCCTCCCAGACCGGGGCACGAACCCGTGTCCCCTGCATCGGCAGGCGGACTCTCAACCACTGCGCCACCAGGGAAGCCCTGAAGATATTTTCTGATTAATGTATTTAATCAAATTAGTTGAGAACCTAACCAATGTAAATGACTGCCCTAAGCACTGTGAAGAATATGAAATAAATAAATATATGTTTTAATGATAATTAAATATCATCTAAGGTACAGAATAATGAATGCCTGTTGTGTGCCATTCACTGTGGTAAATATTTTGAATAACTAAAACATATTGAGAATTTATATGCAAAATGTTTTGCAGTCATCATTTTATCTAACCCTAATAAAAACCTTAGACATGGGTAAGTAATACCATTTTACAGATGAAGCAATAGATCTATGAGAATTTACCAAAGTCACTCAGCAAGTAAGATGCTGAACGTTGAAGTCATCTTTCATATATTGTAAGAAAAACATAAAATAATCCAAATTTAGCATTTACATTTTGAAGACTTGTTAAGTACAGAGCATTGATTTATGTCTTCTGGTGTTCACACATTACTTATATAGATAAATGAGTACCATAATTAGGGTCAAAATACTTTGAGATCAAAGAGGGAAAAGCCTAGGTTATGACTGAAAAGAATCAGAACCAGCATCCACAAGAAGGTAGCAGTGACCTGAGGCTGGATGGTCAAAGACTCTAGCAGGTGGAGCAGGCTGGGAAGGTTGGAGTAAAGGCACAGGACTTGACAGTGCCCAGAAAATGGCAGACTGAAAAGAGACTAGTAGGGCAAGAGATGAGGTTGAGGACACAAGGAATTTTGATGTCTACAGAATGGAGCTGCATTGTGGGTGGAAGGAAGATACATGTGGGACTTAAGAGTGTGGATGGGTAAGACTGAACTGAAAGAGATTAGGAGAGAAGAGAAACTCTGAAGGTTTTGTGATGCTCAGAGTCTGTTAATCACAAGGACAAAGTTTCTCGGTGTTGGCCAATGGATGGATGTGGTAATAATGGGGAGCAGGAACTCATCATTTAGACAGGATCAAAATGTCTACTCAGGTATGAAAGTCTTAAAAGATGAATGAGTCACTGCCCAGTATTGTGCTAGAGAAGAAGCCAAGGCCTTAATTTTCTGGTATAACTGCTTGAGTGAGGGATCTGGCCAGAAAAGATTTACCATGGTTTTGGGGCTTCTCCTCCTTGGGTAGGGGGCAGCTTTGGCATGGTATCATAAATACTTTAGGAAGTCCTCACACAGTCTGTGAAGATTGGGAGTAGTAGCTGTCTTGTCTAACGCGCAGATACCAACACAAAGAGTCAAGGAAAGTAAAAACAAAAACAAAAACAAAAAACAGGGAAATATTTCCCAAACAAAATTACAAGATCAATATCCAGAAACTGACTCTAATGAAATGAAGATACATGATTTACCTGACAAAGAATTCAAAATAACTATTACAAAGATGTTCTACAAGATCAGGAGAACAAATCAACAAAGTGAAAGCTTCAACAGAAACAGAAATATAAACAAGTACCAAACAGAAATAATGGAACTCAATAGAATAACAGAAATGAAAAATTCACTACAGGAGTTCAAAACAGACTAAAACAAGCAGAATTAAGGATCAGAAAATTTGAAGACCACTCATTGGAACTTATCCAGTCAAAGGAACAAAAAGAAAAAAGAATGAAAAATACTGTAGAAAGCTTAAGGAGAATATGGGACACTACCAAGCAGATCAATACATACACTATGGGAGTTTTGGAGACAGAAGAGAGAAAAAGAGGCAGAAATCTTAATCAAAGAAATAATGGCTGAAAACTTCCTAAGACTGGAGAAGGAAATGGACATCCAGATCCATGAAGCTGAAAAGAATCTATATACAGTGAAATCAAAGAAATCCACACCTAGACACATTATAAAAGAATTGTCAAAATTCAAGGACAAAAAATTCTTTTTTTTTTTTTTTTGAGGCAATTATTTAATAAAGACATTGCCACTGACGTACATCTTAGAAATGTGTGAAAGAAATTGATGAATGCTGTTTGGAAGGATGGGCAAGAGAGATTCAAGAACAGGACTCTATATAAAGAAAAGTGTATTCCAATTTATTCTATTCTTTTGAATTTAGAAAAAGTCATCCTTAATAGGTACATTATCATTTTTTGTGTGTGTAATGGGAATGCCTAAGACCTACCCTTAAAGAGAGAATTTTAGAAGCAGCAAGAGAAAAGCAACTTGTCACATACAAGGGAGCCCCCATGAGATCATCAGCAGATTTCTCCACAGAAACATTACAGGCCAGAAGGGAGTGAGATGATATATTCAAAGTGCTGAAAGAAAACTGTCAATCAAGAATACTATACCAGGGCAAAGCTGTCCTTCAAGAATGAAAGAGAGAAAAAATCTTTCCCAGACAAACAAAAGCTGAGGGAGTTCATCCACACTAGATCTGCTTCAACTCAATAACAGTTTAAAAACACCCTATTTTTAAAAATGGGCAAAGGACTTGAATAGATATTTCTCCAAAGAAGAAATACAAATTGCCAACAGGTATATGAAATGATGCCCAAAATTACTAAACGCAAATCAAAAATCCATGATGAGATACCACCTCACACCTGTTAGGATGGTTATTATAAAAAAATAATAATGTTAGCAAGGACGTGGAGAAATTGGAACCTCTCTACACTATTGGTGAGAAAGTGAAATATTGTAGCCTCTATAAAAAATAGTATAAAGTTTCCTCAAAAAATTGAAAATATAAACACCATATGATTCAGCAATTCTACTTCCGGATATTTATCCATAAGAATTGCAATCAGGATCTCAAAGAATTATTTTTACTCCAAAGTTCACTGCAGCATTATTCACAGCAGCCAAGCTTTGGAAATAACCTAAATGTCAATGATGGATGAATAGATAAAGAAAATGTGATATGTATAATAGAATATTTTTCAGCCTTAAAAAAGAAGGAAATTCTGCCATATGTAACAACATGGACAAACCTTGAGGACATCATGCTAAGTGAAATAAGCCAGTTACAGGAGGACAAATACTACATGATTCCACTTATATGAGATATCTAAAGTAGTCAAAGACATGGAAGCAGAGTAGAATGGTGGTTGCCCGAGGCTGGAGGGAACCCATTGAGTTGCTATTCAATGGGTATGTAAAGTTTCAGTCATACAACACGATTAAATTCTAGAGATCTGCCGGACAACATTGTGCCTTTTGTTAACAATACTGTATTTCACACTTAAACTTCTGTTGAGAGTAGGTCTCTTATTACGTATTTTTACCACTATAAAAGATATTCCTCATAGGTTTTTATTGATAGTATATAATTTAATCCCAACAGAGTAATACAGTGATTCCCTAACTAAACTAGATATATCATTAGATGCATTTATTTGGGAACCAGAAACTACATAAAGCAGCAAAGTATAGTTAAAAATCAAGCAAACTGGGCTTCCCTGGTGGCACAGTGGTTGAGAGTCCACCTGCCAATACAGGGGACACAGGTTCGTGCCCCGGTCCAGGAAGATCCCACATGCCACGGAGTGGCTAGGTCTGTGAGCCATGGCCTCTGAGCCTGCGCGTCCGGAGCCTGTGCTCCGTGACAGGAGAGGCCACAGCAGTGACAGGCCCGTGTACCACACACACACACAAAAAAAAATCAAGCAAACTTTCCAGAATTAAAAAATGGAATAATTAAAATGCAGAATAGATGAAAGCCAGCAAGGTTGAAGGAGACAATATCAATAAATAAAAATCAGTTGTATTTCTATACACCAGCAATGAAAAATCTCAAAATGAAATTAAGAAAACAATTCCCTTTACAAATGCAGCAACAAGAATAAAATACTTAGGGCTAAATTTAACCAAGAAAGTTCAAGATTTGCACACTGAAAGCTACGAAACATTTTTGAAAAAAGGAGACCTAAATAAGATTTATGTTTATATATTGGAAGACAATGTTGTAAGATAAGAATATTCTTTTAAGAATATTTTAAGAGCACTCTTACAGATTCAATTTCCTATGAAAATTTCAACTGCTTTTTTTTTTGCAAAAATTAACCAGCTAATTGTAAATTTTATGTGGAAATTCAAGGAACTCAGAGCAGTAAAAACAATCTTGAAAAAGACAGAGTTTAAGGACTCACACTTCCTGGATTAAAAAATTACAAAGCTACAGCAATAAAAACAGTGTGGTACTCACACAAGGATAGATACATGGACCAACAGAATAGAAGTGAGAGTGGAGAAATAAGTTGACCATAGATGTATGGGTTTATTTTTTTTAAGTTTTAATACACTTTTTTTTAAAACAAGTTTTAGGTTTACAGAAAAATTGGGCAGAGAATACAGAGTACAGAGGGTTTCCAGATACCTCCTATCTCACTGCACAGTTTTCCCTATTATTAACATCTTGCATTAGTGTGGTACAATTGTTACGATTGAGGAATCTATATTGATATTTATTATTAACTAAAGTCCATGGTGTACAATAGGGTTCATTCTTTGTGTTGGATACTCTGTGGTGGTCAATTTTAAGTGATATGATACTTTCTATATATCCTAAACATTTTACTTTATTATTTTTATAGTCTAATACCAAAGACGATTTCCAAGTTAGTATAAAATGATTTAGGATATCTAAAGTATATATTCCAAAGTGGTGACTTTGAAAAACTATGACCACCAAATTAAGTTTGCAAACAAAAATTTTGAGCAGTTTCTAGTGAATTATCTCGCTCACACCCAGGCAGATTCCTTAATTAATATACAAAGTCAAACTCTTTCAATTGGTTTCATAACTTCTTCACCTCTTTCAATAAACAGGCAAAAATTAATGTTCTACATGTGTTTCTTCTGACATAAGAGCTAATAAATTATAATGCCTAGAAACATTAATTCATTTGAAATTGCTCATTAACTATAAATATTTCAGAATATTTTACACAATTTACTGTAGCTTCTAGCTTGGTTTCTGTATTAGAGTTCTCCAGAGAAACAGAATACATATAGAGAATATATATTTATGTATATGTATATCTATATCTATCTATATATATAAAGAGGTTGTTATTATTATAAGGAATTGGCTTACATGACTATGGAGCCTGACAAGTCCCATGATCTGCTGTCTGCAAGCTGGAGACCTAGAAGAGCCAGCGGTATAGTTCCAGTCTGAGTCAGAAGGTCTGAGGATCTGGAGAGCCAATGTCCCAGTTCAAAAACAGTCAGAGAGAGAATAAACTCTTCCTCACCCTGCCTTTTGTCCTATTCGGGTCTCCAACACATTGGATGAGGTCCACCCACATTGGGGAAAGCAGTCTGCTTTACTCAATCTACCCATTCAAATGTTAATTTCATTCAGAAACTCCCTTACAGATACACTTAGAATAATGCTTAGCTAGGAAACATTGATATCTGGGTATCCCATGTCCTAGCCAAGTTGACACAATTACCCATCACAGTTTCCAACCAAAAATGACCTATTAAAAGGTCAGTTCATTTCTATAAACTCTTAACATTTCAATGAAGTTGTATAGAAGCCTCTATTAGCCATTCATGGGAATGTATTCATGTACTTTATGAGGTAAATATAATTATTATCCTCATTTTACTGACATGGAAATTAAGGGTAAATAGCTTGCCCAGCTAGTAGATGACAGGATTGTGGTTCAAACTCCAATCTATTTAACATAAGCGACACCACCCTTAACCAGATCACCCTAACTGTAGTATGGAAGGCACATTTGAGGAGTTGTCTACTAGAGGCAGGAACACAATTACAAGACCATGACAGTGTGCATGAAGATCTTGGAATTATTCTAGTGTTTTTATGAAGGAGAATCAAAAAGACTAGGTGGCACTTCTCTCTCTCTCTCTCTCTCTCTCTATCTATCTTTGGTGGGAGAGGTTGGGGTGGTATGAATAAAGAAAGCAAGGAGTCAAGGATGACTGAGGTTTCCAGCTTGGGTATCTTCCACCCCAACTACCCACACTATCATGTATGATTCTCACTAAATAATAACGATAACAGCAGATTGCATTTGCACAGGATAGGAGACATAAAGGGTTTTGAAGTAAGTGTCTTTTATTGGTTCGCAGAAACTATATAGAGTGCCACTGAGAAGTGGACAGTCTTGGTCCTAAAAGATCTTCCTTTCTCTCCCAAACTGGTAGACAGATAACTGGCACTTGCCAGACTGCTATCATCAACATACTGAGTTGATGAGTTTGTAACAGAGGAAAGTACGGGAGGGATCAGCGTAAGAAGTACTTCCCTGCTTTATGATCTCTGTGCATATGGCTAGGAACAGGAGGAGAGGAAACACTGAGCCTACTGACATTTACCAGTCCTACAATGAATTCTGATTGAAAAATTTATTGACTTTCTCTCTTTTGAGATGTTCATTAATTGTTACCACCTTAATAGAACAAAAAAAAAAGTCCTTCTCTTTCTAAAAGAAGCATAACCTCCTTATTGGGAGTATAAAATCACTGAGAGACACTGATGTGAGCTAAGTCCCTTTAGCCAAGTACAAGAACCTCACACTGGCCAAGATGCTCTGGATAAAGTTCATTACTTAATCAACCAGTTTACCAAAGCAAACACCTCCCTCTAGTTTCTTATCTTCAACCACACCTTTAGCTTTTGAGTATTTTGACTTATCAGTGAAGGCCTGCCAATACCTTAGAGAGAGTACTAGAAGGGGAGGCTGAGTTTGGGAAGAGCATCCTTAAATCAAAGTTTAGGACTTTCTTGGCTAAATGTTCCAATGCATTTTAAATTCAGCTGTAGAATTGTATAGCTGTGCATCTAGGGCATTTAAAAGGGCAATAGAGACATGGGCCCCTTCTACCTTTGGAGGCTCTTAATTTATTAAAAATTTTTAAATATCAAAATAGTTATAATACTTGAAGATTAACATGTCTACACTTAATAACAATACTTTTAATACAGAAATACAGTAAAACATAATTATGCTATTTAGAAGATAATTACATTTGCAAAAGTTATATATTCATAATACATGATGGGGTTAGACTGTCATTTAATGGGATACAAGCATGAAAATGTAGGATGAAAGTCACTGTCTTTCAATGTGTTCAGTGTATCCCATTTGGAGACCGACATTTGAGACCCTTCACAAATGTGGACCTCAAATAAATGGTCTGGGGCTTCCCTGGTGGCGCAGTGGTTGGGAGTCCGCCTGCCGATGCAGGGGACGCGGGTTCGTGCCCTGGTCCGGGAAGATCCCACATGCCGTGGAGTGGCTGGGCCCGTGAGCCACCGCCGCTGAGCCTGCGCGTCCGGAGCCTGTACTCCGCAACGGGAGAGGCCACAGCAGTGAGAGGCCCGCGTACCACAAAAAAAATTAAAAAATAAAAAATAAAAATGGTCTGAGATCCCCATTAGGATAGAGCTGGGCTCAACTCACTTGACCCAAGAATGTACTTCACAAGTAGACCTCAGACTTAGTTGGCAAGTGATGATACTATTTCTGAGACACTCCTGTCCCCTCCCATCAATTATCCTCCTAAGAAACATTTTTTAATGGCATATTTTCAGTGTTTATGACTTAGGAAGTTGTATAACTCAGCTCCTTGTGGGAATGACTCAGAGAGCTTTATTTTTCACAGGAATTTCTTTTGATTCCATAACACAGTCCCAGCTGCAGAACCTCTGCAACAGTGTCAACTGGGTTCTGTAGTCAAACAGATGTGGGGACAGGTTCTGCTTCACCACGACTAGTTAAGTGACCTTGAGAAATTGCCAACCTCTCTGAGCCTGTATCTCAACTGTAAAATGGGAATAATAATAGTCCTTATTTTGTAGGGTGGTCTGAAATGAAATGACTTGTTGCAAGTAAAGCACACTGCCTAACATCTAACCGGTACTCAAGAAATGTTAGCCACAGGTACTGTTATTCTTTTCCCAAGTAACAGAGCTCTATGTAGAAGACACGAAAAACATTCAAATCAGACTCTTTTTTCCCACTACTTTTTGATATTTTAAATATTTCAGATGTTTTACTTATATTTTAAATTTTATTTTAATATTTTATATCCATTATCACTTGTGACTGTAAATGTATCTCCAAAATTAATTAATTAATAAATTAACTAATTAATTAAACTTATTTTAAAGAGGGTTAGAGACACTGATGAAATATGTAATGTTGGTACTTCTCGTGTAGTACCAAACCCGGCCTCCAGATGTCAGTATGAACTCAACTGATTGAGGCAGTTGAACCATCTCAAATAAGATGGTTACGTGCTACTCTACTCTTATGCATTAAATAGCACTGCAGATATACAATAACCATTCTTCAATTTTAGAAATGTAATAAACAGATCAGCTTCTTTGAATTCAGAAGACACTGTATTACAAAACTAGTAATGAAAAATATGCATCAAGTGCATGAATCTGGAAGTACCATTACAAGAAATTTGGACACATTTAACCAAAATATGAAAAGAGGGTTATATTTAACACTTGCTTTTGGAAAAAACAATTATTATTTACATGATTGTAGGATGTAGTCTATGGGTCTTCAAAAATTATTCAAGATAATCAGTGGCCACATCTAACATTTTCTACATTCTACTCTTGTGCAGTACACATTTAGGGCCATTCCACTAGAAAGGTAAATCAGATAAGACATTGTTTCATGCCCATGAAAACCAAGTAAAAGTAAATCAGTTTATAAAGCGATGCAGATTTATTATGGGTGTTGCTACAGAAGCCTCAAAAAGTTTGCTCTTAGAGGGCACTATTACCCATTTTATTCATTCAATAAATATTTATTGAGTATCTACTATGTTTCAAGCAACTTTTTAGATGTTGGGAACAGAGCTGTGAACAAAGCAAACAAAATCCTTGCTCTCATGGGGTTTTCAGTTCAGGAAAGAAAGAAAGATGGGCAATAAATGTAATAAATAAACAACAAAGTGAAATAGTATATTAAAAAATAATAATTTCTACAGATCAAAAAAAAAAGGGAACCATTTAAAATGTAGTGGTTAATGTGGGCCACACTGTAAAAGTGATGTGTAAGCAAAAACTTAAAGAGAGTGGGGGAGCAAGCCAGAGGTATATCTGGGGGAAGAACACACCAGGCAGAGGCACTCCCAAAGGCAAAATCTCCAGGGAACCTCCATATTGTTCTCCATAGTGGCTGTATCAATTTACATTCCAACCAACAGTGCAAGAGGGTTCCCTTTTCTCCACACCCTCTCCAGCATTTGTTGTTTGTAGATTTTTTGATGATGGTCATTCTGACCAGTGTGAAGTGATACCTCATTGTTGTTTTGATTTGCATTTCTCTAATGGTTAGTGATGTTGAGCATCCTTTCATGTGCTTGTTGGCAATCTGTATATCTTCTTTGGAGAAATGTCTATTTAGGTCTTCTGCCCATTTTTGGATTGGGCTGTTTTTTTTTTTTGATATTGAGATGCATGAGGTTCCTTAAAAAACTAAAAATAGAACTACCATAGAACCCAGCAATTCCGCTACTGGGCATATACCCTGAGAAAACTATAATTCAAAAAGAGCCATGTACCACAGTGTTCATTGCAGCACTATTTACAATAGCCAGGACATGGAAGCAACGTAAGTGTCCATCAACAGATGAATGGATAAAGAAGATGTGGCACATATATACAATGGAATATTACTCAGCCATAAAAAGAAACGAAATTGAGTTATTTGTAGTGACTTGGATGGACCTAGAGACTGTCATACAGAGTGAAGTAAGTCAGAAAGAGAAATACCATATGCTAACACATATATATGGAATATAAGAAAAAAAATGTCATGAAGAACCGAGGGGTAAGACGGGAATAAAGACACAGACCTACTAGAGAATGGACTTGAGAGTATGGGGAGGGGGAAGGGTAAGCTGTGACAAAGTGAGAGAGTGGCATGGACATATATACACTACCAAACGTAAAATAGATAGCTAGTGGGAAGCAGCCACATAGCACAGGGAGATCAGCTCGGTGCTTTGTGACCACCTGGATGGGTGGGATAGGGAGGGTGGGAGGGAGGGAGGCAAGAGGGAGGAGATATGGGAACATATGTATATGTATAACTGATTCACTTTGTTATAAAGCAGAAACTAACATACCATTGTAAAGCAATTATACTCCAGTAAAGATGTAAAAAAAAAAAAAAGGAAAAAAAAAGAGCAAGCAAATAAACACAACCTATTTAAAGGTTAAAAAAAAAAAAAAAAGAATCAAAAAAGCAATTACTTCAGGCCCCTGCCCTGCCCCTCCCAGATTTAGCTAAACCCTTTGACCTTTACATTTATGAGAGAAGTGAAATCACCTTTTGGGTATTAGCTCAAAAACTGGGACCCCTTACTCAGTTGGTTGCTTATTTCTCTAAACAATTAGATCAAATCACTAAGGAATGGCCTCCTTGCCTACAGGCAGTAGCAGCTACTACAACCCTAAAGGAAGCTGAAAAGTTAATGTTTGGTCAGCCAGTCCCTATATGGACTTCACACCAGGTTCAGGCTTTAGTAAGTTTTAAGGGAACAGAATGGCTATCCCCTGGAATCAAGCCATTCCTGTGATTCAAGTTCAAGCTATGCTTTTAGATAACCCAGTGGCTACCAAAAAACCTGTCATATACTAAATCCTGCCACACTGCTACCTACAGAAATGGGGTCCCTGGTGCATGATGGTACAGAAACCATAGACATGATCTATTCCAGTCACCTTGACAAGGGAAGTGAGCTTTTCCCTAATGCCAAAGAGGAATGGTTCACAGGCAGAAGCAGTTTTAACAGAGAGGGGGAAAGGCTGGCGGGATACACAGCAACCTCCCAGACCCAAGTCTTAGAAGCAAGAAGCCTACCTCCAGGGATTTCTGCCCAAAGGGCAAAGATGATAGCCTTCACCTGAGCCTCAGAGCTCAGGACAGGGAAGCTCTTAAGTGTTTATACACACTCCCAGTAGGCATATGCCATCCTACATGCACATGGGGCTATTTGGAAGAAAAGAGGTATGCTTATTGCAGAGAATAAACAGATGAAACATGGTTTAAGCATATTGAAGCTCTTAGAAGCAGTACAGCTTCAAAAACAGGTGGCAGTGATTCATTGTAGGAGACACCAAAAGGCGGGTGAAGAGATAAAAAAGGGAAAAACAAGGTGGCTGCAACTGCCAAAAGAACGGCCCTAGAACCAGTAAAATAACTTGGCCACTACCCCTCATAACTCGAAGGCCAGATCCATCCAATTATTCCCCAATCCACACAAGGAAGAATTAGATAAAACCCAAAAATGGGGCTTCAACAGAGATCTAGGAGGCCATGTGTGGCTAGTTAATGAACATGGGCAATACTTCTTTCCCCAACTGCAGCTTGTCAAGCCATCAGGGCGGCTCATCAAGGAACTCATTATGGGAGGGAAGCCTTAAGTAATTGGTTAGTTGAGGTCATGGTAACTCCTGGCATGAAAAGTATAATCAGTCAGATAGTTGAGACCTGTGCCATCTGCACGGTGAACAGCCCCAGCTCCAGATCCCCCCCACCCAGAGACCCTAGATTAGGCCCATTCAGACCAGAGGGACATATTCCGGGGAAGACTGGCAGACTGATTTCACATGCCGAGAGTACGGGCAACTTCAGTTATCTCTTGGTGCTGGTAGACACATGTTCTGAGTGAATAGAAGCATTCCCTGCTACAACTGAAATGGCAGCTGAAGTGGCTAAGGCATTATTAAGGGAAATACCCCTCAGTTTGGGGCTTCCAGGATCCCTACAAAGTGGTAATGGTCCACCATTTGTGTCTCAAGTGAAAAGGGGATAGTGAGTGCCCTGGGCTAAAATGGACCTTGCACTCAGCCTGGAGGCCCCCAGTCATCGGGGGAAAATAGAGAGATCAAATCAGACCTTGAAACAGGCCTTAGCCAAGCAATGTCAGGAGACTCAAGGAAGTTGGATTAAGTTGCTTCCCACTGCCTGCTCCGCACGCAGTTAGCCCCAAGGGATAAGTTTAGTGCATTTGACTCATGTATGGTAGACTCATTCCCCAATCCCGAGAGGAGGGACACTTTAACCCCCTTGAAATAGAACAACTCAAGTATGCCCTCCAGTTAGGAGCAACCACGAAAGCCCTCACGAATATGGTAACCAGGTGCTGCCTGCACCCACCAACCTGGCCCTGCACCCGTTCCGGTCAGGAGACTGGGTGAAACTAAAAACCTGGAAAACCGGCAGCCGGCAAAATCAGCTCACTCTTACACAAATGGACCCCACTTGCTGATCCCAACCGCCTGTTCTGCCCTGAAGCTGGAGGGGTCAGTCCAGGGGTACATCACACTCGAGTGAAGAGGCCTCAGAGCTCCAACCTCCGGAAAGACAACCTGGGGCAATGGACCCCCCGACTGCTGGTGTGAACCTCTCTCTCTCACCTGAAGCTTCTCTTCCGAAAAACAGAAGTGTGACCAGTGATATTCAGGCCAGGGCAGTGAGCCTCGACAGCAGGGCACACTTGTGCCTTCAGGCAAAAGAACTAGATACTTTCATGTTTAGGAAAAATTTGACTTGTGACCATTATTCTCTTGCTAGTATATGGGCCAAGCACCTGAAATTGTCTGGTATCCTTTGTCTCCAAAAGGTTAACAAATGCTGGTCGCTCAGGGATAGAACAGTTTGGACTGAGGCCAGGAGACAATCACACACATCTAAAGGCGGCTGGGGAGAAGTTCTGCTCCTCCACCAGGGGTTATGACGATGCCCAAACTCAGCAGGGAGCATTAAAGAAGATGAACCCGCGCCCCTCAGCGCCCTCAAGAATGAGGAGGACAAAAGGCAGAGGAGGGATTTGTAACTGACAAAGCCCATTAACAATTCCCAGGAAATAAAGATAGAATCTGAGAAATAAAGTCTAACCTTTTTTTTTTTTCTTTTCCTTGGTGCCTCTTCTAGTTTCCTTCGCTCATGGGGTGCTGTGTGCGGAGGTCTGGCACCCGGCCCTTCAGACCAGTGTTCTTGGTGTGAACCGGTTGTGACACCTCAGCTCGGCGGGCCACGTACACAAGCACTGCGCCCAGCACTGCGAACTGCAGCATGAGCAGTGCAGCTGCGCATGTCCCGTGTTAACTCCTCCCCCTCCGCATGCGGATGAGACCCCTATGAAGCATCCCCGCCCACAGCCAGGAAGAGCGCGTGCTCTAGGGCGGGAGCTGATACTTCTTCATTCTCTGATCCAAGAATAAAACTTTCCTTTGCTCCCGAACTGAACTGCCCAAAGAGGAATGCTGGGCTGGGCATCCCTAAACAGTCACAGATCTGTAAATATAGGTAGGTCTGGGGACTCCTACCCACCACTGCTCTCCATTTTGAGAGGCTGAATATACAAACAGACAATGGCCAGAACACATATGACAACAGAACTCTGACCCACAACCTCTGCAGCAAGCAGCCCAGAGTGGTCAGGCTTTGACCAATGACTGCTAACTTCCCTAGTTTTTTATTTATTTTATTTATTTTAGTTTTGCTACGTACAGGCTTTTCTCTAGTTGCGGCGAGCGGGGGCTTCTCTTTGTTGCGGTGCACGAGCTTCTCATTGCGGTGGCTTCTCTTGTTGCGGAGCACGGGTTCTAGGCGCACGGGCTTCAGTAGTTGTGGCTTGCGGGCTCTAGAGCACAGGCTCAGTAGCTGTGGTGCATGGGCTTAGTTGCTCTGCGGCATGTGGGATCTTCCCGGGCCAGGGCTCGAACCCGTGTCCCCTGCACTGGCAGGCAGATTCTTAGCCACTGCACCAGCAGGGAAGCCCCCTTCCCTACTTTTCCTCCCTGCTTTCATCTCAGGACCAATCAAAGTAAGCCAAACATGTTCCGCCAAAGCTATCACATGAGATGCCTTGCTTCTATTGCAGGCACCTCCCATGCCTACAGTCTTCAATCAGAGCACACCTGAAGTCTTCACCTCTTCACTGTAAAACTTCTCCATTTCCCTTGCCTGCCTTTGAGTTTCTGCCAAACACAAGTAATGGTGGATGAGGCCCTTGCTCTAGTAAACTCTGAATAAACAACTCTTGTTTGTTCTCAGTAGAATGGTGTTCATTTATTTCCACAATTCTTATTGGTTAGGCAAAAGATTCATTTTATTAGTAGAAACAAACAAGTGTGTTTAGATGCCAGGCATTCTGGCCTTATATGCAGCCATTTAGGGAGCTGTCTGGGAACCACAGCTGCTTAGTACCTGGAGATGTTGTGGAAAGTTTCAGCCCCTTCTGAAGATGGGGTCGAGGGATAGGAGAGGGAAGCTCTGGTAGGAGGGGAGACGCCCTATTCCCTGTCATCTTAGTATAAGTTCCCAGGGTCACTGTTGGACAAATTTGCTTGTTGTACCATAGTTGCATTCTTGTTATAATGAAGTAGGCAGCCGGAAAAATAGGGCTTTATAAACATTTCTGAAACCAGAAGACAGAAATTTGTTGCTTCTGCTCCCTCTATACCTTACCTGTAAATACCTCCCAAAGCAAAAAGGAGAGGGCTGCAGGGCTCCTTCGTGGTGCATCACCTGATCCTAGGAATCTGCTTGGGCAAAGAGGCCTCCCCGTTGGGATTCTGGTCAGACTTGACAGGTGTGTTTCAGTCCACTCGGCTGCTACAACAAAATATCACAGACTGAGTGGCTTATAAACATCAGAAATTTATTTCTCACATTTCTGGAGGCTGGAAGGCTGAGCTCAGGGTGGCAGCATGGCCAGGTGAGGGCCCTCTTCCTGGTTCATAGCTGGCACCTTCTCGCTGTGTCCTCACAAGGTCGAAGTGTTCCCGACCTTTTCGAGCTGGTCCCTAACAAGGGTTCTCCTGACTTGAGCCATAGAATAAGACCGAATTTTATTCAGAAACAAAGGAAAGCTCTATTCTTGGATCAAAGAATGGAGAGGCACCAGATCGCTTTAGAGCACACACCCAGAGAGGCCGTGGGCAGGGCTGCTTTATAGGGAGCTCATCAGCGGGGAGGGGGAATGGATGTGGTTCTGGTGGGGTCCGTGCAGCTGCACTGCTCAGGCTCCAGCTTGAAGTGCTGGGCGCAGCATCTCTGCATAGGGCCTTCCGAGCTGAGGTGTCAGTGCAGCCATTTCATACTAGGAACTCTGGTCTGAAGTGCCAGGTGCAAGGCCTCTGCATGCAGCACCCTGTAGGCAAGTGAAACTAGACTAAGCACAAAAGCAGTGGTTTGACCTTATCATCTAGATTCCATCTTATTTTTCCCAGGGATCCCAGTGGGCTTTGCCTGTGACAGAAGGGGCTGGGGTTCTCTCTGAGTTCTCTTTTACAAGAGCACTTGTAAACAAATTGCCCAAACCAATCACATCCCAAAGGCCTCCCCTACTAATAACATCACCTTTGGGGGTTTGAAGTTCACCATATGAAACTGCGGGAGGGCACAAACATTCAGACCACAGCACCATGATTATAAAAGTCACCTTTGAGGGAGGTTATTAAACAAGGCCAACAATTATGGTTGTGCATCTGCACCAAGCCCAGAATAGGAGTAGGCAAACTGCAGGCCAAGAAACCCAAATAAAATTCTACTGGGCTCTGAAGTTTAGAAGGCCAAGGAGTGTTTGGGATGCTCACTGCCTCTTTCAGCATCAGTGATTCCTTTGGGGGAGCAGAGGTGGACTGAACCCGAGCCTAAGTTCTCCTCTGGGCCAAAGGAACCCAGATGCCAGTAGTGGGGCTTCTGAGACCTGTGTCAGAACCAGCCTTGCAGGCAGCACAGGAGTCCTTGGGGATTTTCTTTAAGCAATTTTGAAATGTGGTTTCCAATCATTCTCTGAGTTTTTGACTCAGAGGATTTGGAGACGCTGGGCCCTAGGGACTAGATGAATAGCCCTAGTCTCTAAAGATGATTGAATTTCCTTCTCCCAGGACCTCTTGTCCAATGTCTTTCGGGTGGCTTTCTCTTCCTCTTTGGATGATTTCTAAATGTTTTCTACCCCTAAACTTGCTCTGGCTCTTCTATCTTTCAAGAATTTTTATAGGTCCAACCCTGATCTTCACATTAAGTGTTTTTATGTCTCTGACTCACAAAGGCACTGGTAGATGTCCTGGAAAATATGGCCCATAGCCAGAAACTCATTTTCCGAGAGTTTCTGTGTTCTTTGCAGAGCAGGCTGTCTGCAAGCAGCTACACTCTCACTATGGTTACCAGCGGGGAGAGGGAAGGGAGGAGGAACCAGGTATGGGTAAGGTATTAGGAGGTACGAATTATTATGTATAAACTAAATAAGCTACAAGGATATATTTTACAACACAGGGAATAGAGCCAATATTTTATAATAGCTATAAATGGAATATAACCTTTAAAATTGTGAATCACTATGTTGTACACCTGAAACTTATCTAATACTGTACATCAACTGTACCTCTAAACAAAACAAAACCTAATGCTGCTCTTTCCTCCACAGACTAAAGACTGGGATCTAGGGCTTCCCTGGTGGCGTAGTGGTTGAGAGTCCGCCTGCTGATGCAGGGGACACGGGTTCGTGCCCCGGTCCGGGAAGATCCCACGTGCCGCGGAGCGGCTGGGTCTGTGAGCCATGGCCGCTGAGCCTGTGCGTCTGGAGCCTGTGCTCCGCAGCGGGAGAGGCCACAACAGTGAGAGGCCCGCGTACCGCAAAAAAAAAAAAAAAAAAAAAAGACTGGGATCTAAGGGATGGTGGTGGCATTTCTCAAAATTATGTGGAAGGATCCACCCACAAATTTTTTGCTTCTCATCTCTATCACCCTGGCTGTACTGGATGCAGATTTTATTACCCAAGGGAGAAACTCTTCCTCTAGAGGACACCTACTTCCCTTAATGTCTTCATTCCTTCCTCTACCTTCTCTTACCATTTTTTAGCTAATTCAAGCATTTTTCCCTTTTTCACGCAGTGCTTGCCATCTATGTATGTTTATATCGATATCTATATTCATATCTATGTCTTTATAGAGATAATTCATACTTTGGTTTTTAAAAAAGGTCATAATAAGCAATATTTTATAATGTCAAAGGCTAAATTTCTTTGATTTCCATAAAAGGATATTGTTATAATATACGGATCATACCTTTGAAAAAAACAAATCTCTCAAGCCATTCTTTTGGGTTAATGTACTTTTGGTTTGATAGGGCTAAAAATGCATAAAATATTAAGCAGCACTGGATTGATAATTAGAAATAATGTATACAAGAATCAGAACCCAATGAAATAAGCTCTATATACATGGACATTTTGTACATCCACACTTCTTTTATTGAAATACATGGTAGAAAAAAAAAAAGGGAAACACAGCTTTCAGAATAAGCTTCTACTGTATACAAATGCCAGCATGAAACCAAACAGGGGATGAGAGACTGGTGTGGGGAAGGATAAGTGAAGTTGAGATTTGCATTATATTTTAAAATTATTTTTTAATGACAATACAAAATTAAAATAAATAAATTTCAATATGGAAATGGAACTCACACAAGAGATTTATGGAGAAACACCTGATTGTTCCTCTTTTCCTCCTTCCTATTCTGACACTTTTAAAAGGGCTCTGTGGAAACTCTCTGCAGTTCAGATGGAGGAAACCTACTAAAAGTATTGCTATTCAGAGCTTGACTCCTTTTCTTCTTCAGCTTCTATTTCAGATGTGTATTTAGTTAGCTTTGATTCCATTTCTTGAAAAAAGCTGGCTATCAAATTAAATAGAAGAGCAAACCAGGCAAGACCATGGAGATTCCAAATTAATAATAAGATTGAGTAAGTGATGTCCTGATTGTCTTTCATAGGATTTGAAACTAAAGACAGGAAGCAAATAACATGCAAATAATTAAATGGTGACTTTTCCCCATAACATATTCTTTCATTCATTAATACCTATAAAAATGCCTCCTTTTAGAATCTGATCCTGAGAACAAATTAGAAATTAAAATAAAGCATATCTAAAATTATCCCTGCTTTTAAGGAAAGAATATAATTTAAATTATAAATATTCAGATTCTATTCACTTTTAGAGCACATCTGGAGGTTGAAGAATTCTCTTCCCCTTTGAACATTATCCTTTTTTAATATCACAGTAAGTATAATATTTTGCAATGAGGTAATATTTATCATTGCTACAGCTAGGAAACCTTTAAAACAAGAGAAGAAAAAGATAAATATATAACACAAAATCATTTAAGATGGGATTCAGATTTTGTTAACAAAATACAATGTGTTTCATTGTATCAGGTCTCTGTATTTCTATGTTTAAAATTCTATGAATTCATTACCTTTGTCTTTAGAAATCTTGAGAGAACTCTTTGCAGAAGGAAAAGAAAATCAAATCATCCTAATACTGTAAAACTATAACTTTTACACTTCCTTCAGGTCTTGTCATTTATATTTCATGACTGTAGTCTACTTGTATAAGGAAGTGTAGCTGAAAGTGCATGAACTTTGAAGTCAAAGAGAAGTAACTGGAGACAAATAACACAATAAATATGTTGTGATTTATCACAAGAATACAATTTAACTGTGCTTATTAGAGCATGAAATAACAAGAAATATTTAAAATTATCAGACATGAAATGATTTGATATTTATCTATAATTTAATAAATTAGCCAACTTTTATGAAGCATAATGATCAGAGAATAAATTGAGTAAGTATAACTGGAGGGCTACACTCACTTTGGATTTAAGATGACACTTGGTTAACTTGTCTCTGATGCAGCTTCTTCCAAACACTGCCTCTCAAAACACGTGTGCACACACACACATACACACACACACCAATAAAAGCAAAATCCTAAGCTGAGATTCTATTGACACAATCTGAGTGTGTATTTTACTAACTGAAAAGCAAAGTACGGACCTTCTGTTTTAGTATGTAAAAAAACACAAGAGATGGTCATACCCACACTAACACAGAAAAAACTGGATACACCACAAAATCATAGTTTTATCACAAAACAAAGAGAGCGGAGGACATGAAAAAGGATCCTAAATGAACTAAATTTTAGAAAGTGACATGTCCTTCCTAGGAGGGACAATGTTCATGGCTGCTTGCTTACCTAGAGAATGTTACCCACTGTGGGTATCCCAAGTGCAAGCGAGGTTGTCCACTGAAGTCTGGAGGCGGGGCTGGGCAACTGAATGAATCTGCCTACCACACACTGGGTCTTCACTGCGTGAAGGCAGCAGCTGGCAAAGGGGAGAAGCTGGGGCTGGAGAGCAAAGAGAATACCCAGGAACCCAAATAGCTATAACCAGGTTGTAAACTAGAGATCTCCCATGATTGTTGAGATCCTCACTGGTACTCAGCTCCCAAGCCTTGCTGAAGGGTATATCTGACCTCAAAATAGTCCAAGCCAGTGATGGACCGAATCTAACTAAAGCTGCAACAAAGCCGAGACCCAGATCATCTAAAGAGTCAATAGCTTCACCCCACCCCTGACACTACCAGCCCATACTAGTAGCCTAGAAAACTCAAACTATTTCATATCCAGTTGTTTCAATAATAGCTCAAATAAGCAGAGTTTTAGCCATTTAGAGCCTTCCTGCTTTGCACATCCTATGAAATTGTGTCTAACATCTGGGAGCCATAGATAAGATAAACACTATAGCTGTAAAAGACTCCAAGCCACTGCTGCTCTTTGGAGCTCTGTGACCC
The DNA here is from genome assembly GCF_964165515.1 of Mesoplodon bidens. Taxonomy (NCBI): domain Eukaryota; kingdom Metazoa; phylum Chordata; class Mammalia; order Artiodactyla; family Ziphiidae; genus Mesoplodon; species Mesoplodon bidens. Next base: position 136,320,669 of record NC_138178.1, on the reverse strand, counting down.
ACAGACTCCCTGTCAGGTTGCTGAGTGATAGTACCTAGACCCATAAGCCCCTCTGATTGTCCTCTGCCTCCCAAAGTTCCCCAACCCTCCTCTCCTTCTGGTAGTTTCCCCCATGCTATAACCTCTGGATGACCTCATGCTATGAGGGATTTACCCCACATGCAAACCTGTCAAAGTGTAACCCAAATAAAGCTCGTGCATGCTATTGCGACCTCATGGTCGTATCCTTTTCCTTGATCAGCTCGGAGATCTCCTGAACTCACTACGGGAATTGACTGTAAAGGATCATAAGGGTACTTTTGAGGTGGTGGCATGTAATAAAGTCTGATTTTATTTTTGGTATTTGACTGCTGACAGTTTCCAAGCCTCATCCCTCCTTCTTTCCCTCATTTGGGCAAACAAGCTCACACACTCCCTCAGTGACTGTGAGAAATTCAACCATGCAAGCTCTGGTTCAAACATGGGAGCTCTCATGCCTTTCCCACACTCTAATCACATAAAAGGTAAAGCCAGTCACTGCTCTTGCTCTCTCAAGAAATTTTCAGACCTGCTTGAAAGTCACCCTGCTCTGCTCAGAAAGCCTCATTATGTGAGTAATAAATCTCTTTTTACCACTACTACACAAAACTCTACATACCATACTACACCACTACTACACACATACATTCTTGGGGTGTGTATGTGACCATCTCAACATCCAAACCAATTTTGGTTGCAAGGTCTATCCTGCCTCTGTAGAATGATCACAACATGGACATATTCTGTTTTCTCAGTGCTTTCCCTGAGGCATGTTAATCAAATCTCATCAAACTGAATACTTATGATCTGTGTATTTCACTCTAAGTAAATCTCAGTTTCAAAAGAGAGCATATTTTAAAAATCCCATTTATGGTATTGGCAGTCAAGGATATTTGGACAAGTTATCCTTGCAGAAAACAGATAAGTATATGTGATTACATGTTTGAAAATTATGTTAAAGTCATCAGAAAACATAAATGCTTGGGAAAATACTAGACCACATTATAAGCACAAGAGTACCTAAGCCACTTTTTCCTTAAAGGCATTTTCCTATTCTAAAACACTAGGGCATTGGCTTTGGTAGCCTCCTGTGGTGTGGTGAAAGCAACATAAATCAGTCTCCAACATGAAACACCCCTCACATTAAGCTGGGATCCCAATGGGCTATAACTTTGGGGAATATTTGAATCAGAAATAGTCTCACCAGGCATGCAAAGAAATTTTAGAAAGTAAGGCTAGGTGTAAATAAACAGGAGAAAAATTATAATATGATCTTAGTAGTTTCTGTTATCATGTTAACTGAATTCTATGCCTTTTAAAAAATGTTCACCTACTTGACATCATTAGTATATATTATTTTGTATCCTTTAATGTAGCTTTATATTAACAGGCTTCCCCTAAGTCATTAAAAGCTCTTCATAAATTGAAATGTCATGCTTTCTAAAATTTCTTCAGTGAGCACTGGAAATGTTTATTTCTTTAAAAATATTTTCATTTTAAATTATCATTCTTTTTACTAATAAGAGAATGTAATTTTTAAAGAGATGAGTAGGGAGTTCATAATATAAGATGAAATTTTCTGTTGTAAAATTAGAAGCAGATTTCTATGAGAAGGCCAAGGAAGTACTATCTCTACTCTGGGAATCCAGAAAAATGTAACAGAGACTCTTCTGAGTGATATTTAAAAATAGTTCTTAGATTTTTAGGTATGTATCCTCAAAATATGTTTATTTATATAAAATTATCAATCTATACATTAAATATTAATTATTTAATTATTAGTCCTATGTAGACTAAAAATAAATATAATAGGGACACTTTCATTTCTGGATAGGATGCAGTGGTTTGTGATGGAACAATGTTCCAGCTGAGAACAACAAGAAAAGTCAGATTAATTAAAAGCAAAATAAAACACAATCATGTTTAAAGGCACTAGAGAGCTACTAAAGCAATCAAGACTAGAAGGCTAATATTCCAGGTAGGAGAGATAGGCAGAAAGTCTGAAACTGCTTTTCCCCTTGGGTTTTTTTTTTTTTTTCCCAGAGTCGGGGCATAGGCAAAAGTCTGTTGATCTGGGCTAAGCAGAAGAGCACTATAAGGAACAGAGAAAGTGGCAGAGCTTCTGGTAGTCCTTCCGGGTTGTACTGACACATTGGAGATCTGCAGGATTTCAAACCTATAGCTTGTTTTCTCCTCCAATACATTGCCAAATTCTGAAGCCACATGAGGTTGAAGGCTAAAAAAGATAAGCTAAAAACCTTTTAAAAAGCAGAGCAGAGTTTCCAGTAGATTCAAGTGCAAGAAAACAAAGAATTGACTTCAAGAACAAACCAGGAGAGTGGTTTTGTGAACATACCAGGCTTTCATCATTTGAAGTTTGTAAAGAACTATGATTTAGGAACAGGAAGAACCAAAGGGAAACTAAGGCTTTACCAAATCTGCAATCTAGTCTCAAATCATATCATTCCCTGACCGGATTAGGTGTTCAGTTACCCTCTGTACTCCTGTATCTCTATTTGCCTAGCAGAGGAAAGAGTAAAACCTCTCTGGATGAAGATAACATTACCTGAAGCATCTATAATTTTTAAAATATACAATATCCAGCATGCAACCCAAAATTATCAGGTATGTCAAGAGACAGAACTATGTGACCAAAAATCAAAAGGAAGAAAAAGACTATAAAATAGACCCACAGGTGTTCCAGATATGGAAATAAGTAAATAAGAACTTTAAAATAACTATGAATATTATGTTTTTAAAAATATAATATGGAAAAAGAGATGAAAAGATGAAGGCTTTCACCAGAGAACTGGAATTTACAAAACAAAGTGGGGGGGATTAAATGGACATTTTATAATTTAAAAAATATGATATTAACATTAAAAACTCATTAAATGAATCTGGAAGCATATTACATACAGCAGAAGTTACAATTAGTAAACTAGAAGACAGGTTAATAGAAAATATCCTAAGTGAAGTCAGAGAAAAAACATGGAAAATACAGAAAGTCATTAGAACATGCGAAACCCAGTGAGGAAGTCTGACATTAGAAGTAGGAGAGAGGAAACAAGGAATAATCTGTATTAGAAGAGAGAGTAGCTGAAAAATTTTCAAACACATGAAAGATTTCAGTTCCTCACTTCAATAATTTCTGTGGTCTCCAAGCAGAATCAATACAAAGCAAACCACACTGAAGTAGGTAATAGTTAAATTGCTGAAAACCAAAGACAAAGATAAAAGTTTAAAAGCAGGTGGAGTGGGGATTGGGGGGGAATGCAAGGGGTAGGCTCCTTACCTCAAAGGATCAACAATGAAACTAACAGCTGACTTGCCATCAGAAATGAAGGAAGCCAGAGACAATGGAATGGCATCTTTAAAATACTGTAAGAAAATAGCTTCCAATTTAGAATTCTATACCCTCAATAATTTAGGAATTATTTTAACTTGATTCACAGGTGTTTATGGAAAAAAAAAACCTAATGTCTATGATTCTATCCCTCTCCTTTCTCCATCTTTATTTTAGGGAGGAATTTGAAACACATTCGGAAAAGTTATATATAAGGTATGGGATATAGGGTTCAACACTTAAGTCTAGTGTTTTGATTGCATATGCCTTTTGCTTACCATGTGTGATCAAGCAGAGATATTTAGTTTAAGAGGAATTACTCTGTATCTTATTCCCATAGTCAGTGATCACTGTGGGGTGAGGAGAGAGGGAGGTGATGGTGTTGGGTTTATTTATACAGTGAGTTTTTATTTAAAAGGGCTTGAACTTTATCTTATCTCCCAAAGAAATCTGTTAACATTTCCATTTGATTATTTATTTATTTATTTACTTATTTATTTTGCGGTATGCAGGCCTCTCACTGTTGCGGTCTCTCCCGTTGAGGAGCACAGGCTCCGGATGCACAGGCTCAGCGGTCATGGCTCATGGGCCCAGCTGCTCCGCGGCACGTGGGATCTTCCCAGACCGGGGCACGAACACGTGTCCCCTGCATCGGCAGACGGACTCTCAACCACTGCGCCACCAGGGAAGCCCTGATTCTTTATTTTATATCCTGTTTCAATCTGTTGCTCTGATAGTGAATCTTATTTCAGGATTATTAAGACTCACCTACTGTATAGTCTCCAAAACCAATAGCACTTATGGTGTTGAATGAATAATAAATTCCTTCAATATAACTCCAATTCTCTAATGACATGAAAACAAATGGTGGTAATACCAGAAAAAAAAAGTGATCCAATTATGACGAAAAATAAGTTCTTCCAGAGGTAAACATTTTTCTAAAATATATTAGAAAAAGAGATATAATATTAGCAGTTATATCATAAATGAGCAACATTAAAAAATACTATTTGTTTGCTCCACTAGTTCAGTGTTCTTATCTACTTCTTCATTGCTCAAAGGCTTGAAGCCCTATAAAGGGATCCTTCTTATGAATAATCCTGCCCCTGAGAGTATGTCCAGGCTCTACAGCTCTACCTCCTGTTGTCCTTTGTCCTGCCATCTTCAGTTTTCTCTCCTGTTCATTCTTTCCTATTATCTGCATCTAGACCTTGATTTAAGATTAATTTCCATGTGACACTTTACCCCCAATGCCTTCTAAGATTACCCTTGCCAAGATATCAGGCTACAGTTCCTCATTGTTTTGGGCTCTGCCCACATATCCCAGGCTTAGCTTGGACTCCCGATATGGACACAGCCCCAAACCTTCTGGCCTGCTTACATAATAAGGTAAGTTAGATAACTGCTACTGGAAGATCAGAGCACTACTTGGCCTTGAAAAAATACCATTTACTGTATAGAGAGCCCCACAGAACAAAATCAAGACATATTTATATTTATAAAAATAGTTTCAAACAAAATTAAGACATTCATCTTTTAATTTAATTTCTTATTTATCTATTTCTTTTATCATATAATTCAAGTCTCTACTCATTTATTATAAAGTCATCATTTATCATTTATCCAGCATCATTTGCCCTTACTACTGGCCAGCACTATATGAGATATAAAGCAAAGGGAAAAGACATATTTTATGCCTGCATCAAGCTTTGATAAGTAAATAAACATTTAGAAAATCTGTTTATTATTTATATATGTAAGTATTATTTACTTATATTTACATATAATTTACTTCACAACACCAGGGACTGTGAATTCTAAGTACCACAATATCAGAGCTGAATTTTTAAAAATGCTATTGCATAAGGACATTTATATTTTGATGGTAATTTGTTGTAGTGGTCACATTAGAGCCTGGAATGTACAGTATTTTCTTTTGTGGCAGTAGAATATTCTAATCTAACCTTGTACATTATCCTGAATACTGAAAAGGGGGACACATGAGGAACCTGACTTTGGAATCAATCAATATTGGAGGGGGCCTGACTTGGAATCCCCCCAAAAACCCTCCTGGATGAGATTGAGAAAAATTAAAAGAAAAGGGCAGCGACAGACATTTGGTATACTTTTTGTGAATTTTATTTTCTGTGGAATCAAGGAAAAATTGTGTTAAAGCATTCATTTCTCTGTGAGCGTAATGAGAATATTCTGATTTTATTAAACAAAATCACGTTCAGACAGAAGCTGAGCATTTAAAATGGTTGGGAATGTCTGGGCTCTCTATTCTATTTTGTTGATCTATGTGTCTGTTTTTGTGCCAGTACCATACTGTTTTGATGACTGTAGCTTTGTACTATAGTCTGAAGTCTGGGAGTGTGATTCCTCCAACTCTGTTCTTCTTTCTCAAAATTGTTTTGGCTATTTGGGGTCTTTTGTGTTTCCATACAAGTTTAAAAATTATTCATTCTAGTTCTGTGAAAAATGCCATTGGTATTTTGATAGAGATTGCACTGAGTCTGTAGATTTCCTTGGGTAGTATGGCCATTTTAATAATACTAATTCTGCCAATCCAAGAACATGGTAAATCTTTCCATCTGTTTGTGTTGTCTTCAATTTCTTTCATCAGTGTCTTACAGTTTTTGGAGTACAGGCCTTTTACCTCCTTAGATAGGTTTATTCCTAGGTATTTTACTCTTTTTGATGTGATGGTAAATGGGATTGTTTCCTTAATTTCTCTTTCTGACAGTTTGTTGTTAGTGTATAGAAATGCAACGGATTTCTGTATATTAATTTTGTATCCTGCAACTTTACCAGATTCATTGATGAGCTCTAGTAGTTTTCTGGTAGCATCTTTAGGATTTTCTATGTATAGTATCATGTCATCTGCAAGCAGTGACAGTTTTACTTCTCCCTTTCCAATCTGGATTCTTTTTATTTCTTTTTGTTTTCTGATTGCTGTGGCTAGAGCTTCCAGTACTATGTTGAATAAGAGTGGCAAGAGTGGGGCATCTTTGTCTTGTTCCTGATCTTAGATGAAATGCTTTCAGCTTTTCACCGTTGAGTATGATGTTAGCTGTGGGTTTGTCATAGATGCTTTATAATGTTAAACTATGTTGCCTTTATGCCTAATTTCTGGAGAGTGTTTTTTATCATAAATGGGTGTTGAATTTTGTCAAAAGCTTCTCCTGTATCTACTAAGATAATCATATGGGTTTATTCTTTAACTTCTTAATGTGGTATATCACACTGAATGATTTTCAGATATCAAAAAATGTTTGCATCCCTGGGATAAATCCCACTTGATCATGGTATAAGATCGTTTTAATATATTGTTTGATTTGGTTTGCTAATATTTTATTAAGGATTTTTGCATCTATATTCATCACTGATATTGGCCTGTAATTTTCTTTTTTTGTGGTATCTTTGTCTGGTTTTGGCATCAGGGTGATGCAGGGTGAAAAGAGAACACAGAAATAGACCCCCACACACTTATGGCCAATTAATCTATGACAAAGGAGACAAGAATATACAATGAAGAAAAGACAGTCTCTTCAATAAGTGGTGCTGGGAAAACTGGACAGCTACAGGTAAAAGAGTGAAATCAGATCATTCTCCAATAGCATTTACAAAAATAAATTCAAAATGGATTATAGAAGAAAGCTCCTAGAGGAAAACATAAGTGGAACACTCTTTGACATAAATCATAACTATATTTTTTGGATCTGTTTCGTAAAGCAAAGGAAATAAAAGCAAAAATAAATAGGACATAATTAAACTCAAAAAATTTGTACAGCAAAGGAAACCATCAACAAAATGAAAAGACAACCTATGGATGAGAGAAAATATTTGCAAATGATATGATCGATAAGGGATTAATATCCAAAATATACAAACAGCTCATACAACTCAACATCAAAAAAACAAACAACCCTATGAAAAAATGGGAAGAAGACCTGAATAGATATATTTCCAAAGAGGACATGCAGATGGTCAACAGGCACATGAAAAGATGCTCAACATCGCTAATCATCAGAAAAATGCAAATCAAACCCACAATGAGATATCACCTCACACCTGTCAGAATGGCTATCATCAAAAAGACCACAAATAACAAATGTTGGTGAAGATATGGAGAAAAGGGAACTCTCATACACTGTTGGTGGGAATGTAAATTGGTGCAACCACTGTGGAAAACAGTATGGAGGTTTCTCATAATAAATAAAAATAGAACTACCGTATGACCCAGCAATTCCACTCCTAGGTATATATATCCCCCAAAACCCAAAAACACTAGGGCCTCCCTGGTGGCGCAGTGGTTGAGAGTCCGCCTGCCGATGCAGGGGATACGGGTTCGTGCCCCGGTCTGGGAGGATCCCATATGCCGCGGAGCGGCTGGGCCCGTGAGCCATGGCCGCTGGGCCTGCGCATCCGGAGCCTGTGCTCCGCAACGGGAGAGGCCACAACAGTGAGAGGCCCGCATACCGCAAAAAAAAAAAAAAAAAAAAAAAAAAAACCCAAAAACACTAATTCAAAAAGATACATGCACCCCAGTGTTCAGAGCAGCATTATTTAAAATTGCCAAGATATGGAAGCAACCTAAGTGTCTATCAACAGATGAATGGACAAAGAAAATGTGGTATATATATACAATGGAATACTACTCAGCCATAAAGAGAAATTTTGCTCTTTGCAGCAACATGGATGGACTTGGAGGGCATTATGCTAAGTGAAATAAGTCAGACAGAGAAAGACAAGTACTGTATGATATCACATATGTGGAATCTAAAAAATACAACAAACTAGTGAATATAACAAAAAAGCAGACTCACAGATACAGAAAACAAACTAGTGGTTACCAGTGGGGAGAGGGAAGGGGGAGAGTCAATATAACGTAGGAGATTAAGAGGTACAAACTATTATGTGTAAAATAAGCTACAAGGATATATTGTACAGCACAGGGAATATAGCCAATATTTTACAATAACTATAAATGGAGTATAAAATTGTGAATTACTATATTGTACACCTGTAACATATAATATTATATATCAATTATACTTAAATTAAAAAATGATGAAGGGGCTTCCCTTGTGGCACAGTGGTTGAGAGTCCACCTGCCGATGCCGGGGACATGGGTTCGTGCCCCGGTCCGGGAGGACCCCACATGCCGTGGAGAGGCTGGGTCCGTGAGCCATGGCCGCTGGGCCTGCGCGTCCAGAGCCTGTGCTCCGCAATGGGAGAGGCCACAACAGTGAGAGGCCCGCATATAGCAAAAAAAAAAAAAACAAAAAAAGATGAAATAAAATTCTAAAATACATTTAACTGTAATAAAATAAAATAAAATAATAAAATGGTTGGGAATGTCTTATTTGAATTCTGCTAGTACCTACTATAGATTTTAAAAAATTTTTATTTATGTTTTATTTTTTAAAAATTTTTGGCTGCATTGGGTCTTCGTTGTTGTGCACAGGCTTTCTCTAGTTGCAGCAAGCAGGGGCTATTCTTCATTGTGGTGTGCAGACTTCTCACTGCAGTGGCTTCTCTTGTTGCGGAGCACAGGATCTAGGTGTACAGGCTTCAGTAGTTGTGACGTGTGGGCTCAGTAATTGTGGCTTGCAGGCTCTAGAGCACAGACTCAGTAGTTGTGGCACACGGGCTTAGATGCTCCACAGCATGTGGGATCTTCCCGGGCCAGGGATCGAAGCTGTGTCTCCTGTATTGGCAGGCAGATTCTTAACCACTGCACCACCAGCGAAGTCCTCTAGTATAGCTTTTATAAGCTTTTCTTGAATGGGCAAGATTGCTGAGCTTTACTTCAGAGGGGAAATAGAATGAGTTGAATTTGACCCTGTTGTGATGTAGTTTTGTCATTGATTATTGACCTTGATCTGTTTCCAAGGACCACATCATTGAGGCTTCGAGCATTTGCCCATCTCTGTTACAGCATGGATTTGTAGGAGAAGGGAGCAAGGTTGGTGAAGAGGTCCCTTAAAGGCATGGGTAGATTTCCCTGATAGGCACAGCAGCATCCCCACTTGACCACAACCTCTGCCTTTGTGTCCTTGGGTTAACAAAAGAAACAAAAAGGCTGAGAAAATCTGGCTCCTAGTGAGGGCTAGGTGCTCTTCCCACTCCACTTCTTCTCTACCACTGAGTCAAGTTCAGGAATATTCCTGGGCCAAGCACTAGGTGTGTGGTCAGTGTTTCTACCTCTCAGGAGTTTCTCTCTCTTTGGACTCCATTATGGACTGAATTGTGTCCCCTCAAAATCCATGTGTTGAAACCCTAACCCCCAGTACCTCAGATACTTTAAAGTATCTGAATTCTTTAAAGATGGGGCCTTTTCGAGGTAATTAAGTTAAAGTGAGGCTGATAGTGTGGGCCCTAATCCAATAACACTGGTTCCTTATAAGAAGAGGAGATTTGGACACTCAGTGAGACCCCAGGGGCCCACATGCTCAGCAGAATAACCATGTGAAAAGGCAGCAAGAGGGCAGCCATCTGCAAACCAAGGAGAGAGGCCTCAGGAGAAACCAAACCTGCTGACACCTTGATCTTGGACTCCCAACATCCAGCACTGTAAGAAAATGAATTTCTGTTGTTTAAGTCACCAAGTCTGTGGTATATTGTTATGGCAGCCTGAGCAAACTAATGCAGAGTCTTTTCTTCCACAAGTTGAAAGATTTTGTATCAACCTGAAGGCTACCTTGCTTCAAGGAGTCTTAACTCTCTACTCATATTTGGGCAAACACTCTTCTTTTGGGGGACTTGTTATTCCCTAATAGACATTCGTCTATACTTGCCTTTCTCTTTCATCAGAGTTATACATGGATATGAGTGCAAGGGAGAGGAGAAGAAAGAAGTCATTTAAGTTTGACTAAAGTTCTTTTTATGGTCCAACCTGAGTCACCACAGGACCATATCCGTTTAGTCCAAATACCTGAAAGTATATAAAGCACACACATTCCTGCTCTTCCACCATCTGCATAAATCCTATCAGAGCCATCATGGAGTGGTGGTTTTAGCAAAAATGGATAAGATTCTGCAGGCCTGCTTATTTTATCCAAAATTTTAATTGTGTATCTTGCCCTAAGCTCAACTCAGTTTATGTAGCAGTTTTTCATTCTATAGACATGAGAAATATTACTGTATCTGAAAGTCTTAAACAGTCTAATGTACAGAGTAGTGGGATGGATAGAACCATGTGATTTGGATTTAGATTCTAATGTTAGAAATCCCAGCTACGTCACAGTCCCTTTCTATTGAGTTTTAGTTAGTAATAGCTTCTCTACCTTCTTTGTGGGTTTGTCATGAGGACCAAATGATAATGTTGTAAAACTAAACTATATATTATAATTCCCCAAACAAATATTTATTCATATATATGACTTTTAAAAGAAACTATTCAGATAAACTCTTCACTAAAATAAAGACAAAGTCCTATAGTTTTCTGCTGAGAGCTTATCACTTGACTCCAAGTGTTTCAAGATTTTTAGACTTAGTTTCTTGATCTCATTGCCTCCCTACTTTTCCATTTATGAAAGAAGATTACAGTAAATCAGCTTTTACATGTTTGACTTTTACAATGAATAAAGTAGTGTTCTGTAGGCCAGGGAGTTATTATAATTGGGGATGGGGCAGTAAACAAAATGTATATGACAAAAATCTCTTGTCTCTTGCTGGGAAATAAAACTCCTTTATACAATAATATATAAGTAGAATTAAAAGACCACAAACTGGGCTTCCCTGGTGGTGCAGTGGTTGAGAGTCCACCTGCCGATGCAGGGGACACGGGTTCGTGCCCCGGTCTGGGAAGATCCCACATGCCACGGAGCAGCTGGGCCTGTGAGCCATGTCTGGTGAGCCTGCGCGTCCAGAGCCTGTGCTCCAGAACGGGAGAGGCCACAACAGTGAGAGGCCCACATAATGCAAAAAAAAAAAAAAAAAACCACCACAAACTGTTAAAAGCTATAGACAATAAATATTCACATGCATCCCTAATAACATTAAAGATTTGCTAGATGTTTAAAAGGGATAAAATGATTAGAAGTTATATGTAATATATACAGTCTTTTTCTTTTCAAAATGTTTCATTATCAACAAATCCATTTTTTTAAAATTTATTTTTGGCTGCGTTGGGCCCTCGCTGGTGCGCGCGGGCCTTCTCCAGTTGCGGAGAGTGTGGGCCACTCTTCGTTGCGGTGTGCATGCCTACCACGGTGGCTTCCCCTGTTGCAGAGCATGGGCTCCAGGCTCACGGGCCCCAGTAGCCATGGCACGCAGGCCCAGCAGTCGTGGCACACGGGCTCAGTAGCTCCACGGCACACAGGATCCCCCCGGACCAGGGCTCGAACCCACGTCCCCTGCACTGGCAGGCAGACCCTCAACCACTGCGCCACCAGGGAAGCCCCAACAAATCCATTTTAACCACTATTAAAGTTCTGCTTAAAAGTTTGTAAATTGTTTATTTAAATTATTAATATAAATATAAATTAATATGATATATATGAGAATGTATCACAATAATTTAAACATAAGTAAATTGTGAAAAATATAATGGAATACAACTGTCATTAGATTTAATTAGGCAACTCTTCAAAATACTATCACAGAGAAGTGTCCATGATAATTTGGAAGCTAAAGAGATAATATGATCTAATTTTTATTTAAAAAAATCCTGTGTAGGGAGTGAAGTCAGCATTATGGTAGCATAAGACATCCCTCAATTTTTTCACTCCCAACAACAAAATGTTGGCATACATCTTGGACACAAGTGCTTTTGAGGAAGCTGTAGGAACTGGCACCATATGCCAAGGGACCTGAGAGGAGTCTTCCCCAACCCTGTGCCAGGTGATAGACAGACAGACCTTGGTCCCAGCTGTTGACCCTGCAGTGGCCTATGAAACATCACTGGCCTCTCTTGGCTGTGGTCCAGGAGTCTTTAAAGAACATTGACTCAGACAATCACTCAGAGACAGAGAGCCTTTGTGGAAGTCTAGGTTTCCAGAGGAGAAGTTTCAGCACTCCATTGAAAGAAAAAAACAAAACAAAACAAAAAAACCAAACAAGTTTGGAGACATTGGAGAGGGAAAGAGGAGTTTTGACTTTGGCTTCATCAGCCCTTCCCCAGGGTGGCACAACTTCACAACCTGAGGCCAAGAAAGATCTTCCTCAGCCTGTGATTTATCCCACGGGGGAAAGGGAGCCCGTGTGAATGAGCGCTCAGGATCCCCAGTTGTGTGGGATGCTCTAAAGGGGCTCATTTCTCTCTCTCCTCATTCAGAGTACTGAATTGGGAGCTACATGACTGGGGGATGTGGGTAGAGGCAGGAAGAGTGGCAGATAGAATTCTTAAAGAACATTAAAGGGACGTAGATCCTATCTATGCCACAGATGCCATCAAGAAGACCACCGATGAGCCACTGGGAACACCTCACCGTTAGGTCACCCCAACTGGTCCACTGTCTCTTCCAGCACTACGTGTGACTCACCCACACACCCGCTTCCCTGTGGCCAGCTCTCCTGCTGCACTGCTGACAGCAGCTGATAGGCTGGCTACTGATCAAGTGTAGAAAGTTGTCCAAATCTGCGGGGCCAGAGAGAGACCACAAACTCACACTTTGGTGCCACCTTTGGGAAAACAAAAGAGACCTGTCACACTCAGCCTGCTGCGTTGAAAATCAAGAGAAGGCATAGAGTACAAGCTTAAGAGTTCTGTCACAAGAGCAGACAAGAAGCATGGAACAGGTCTGAGATAGCCTTAGAATCTCTAGAAGGGCTGACAGACTAACTCTATCATGAAGACAGTAAAGATTAGAGGGAGGTGACTGCTACTTCAAATGTGAAGACAGAATGCAAAATATCAAAGAACATGAAAAATTAAGGTAACATGACACTACTAAAGGATCACAATAATTTCCTGCTAACCAAAGACAAAGAGAACTATACTTCACCAGATTAAAAAAAAAAAAAAAGACAAGAGAAAACAAATGCTGGCAAGGATGTGGAGGAAAAGATCACTTGTGCACTGTTGGTGGGAATGTAAACTGGTCCAGCCACTATGGAAAACAGTATGGAGGTTCCTCAAAAAACTAAATATAGAACTACCACATGAGCCAGCAATCCCACTTTTGGGTATATAGCCAAAGGAAATTAAAACAGAATCTTGAAGTCATAACTGTACTCCCATGTTCATTGCAGCATTATTCACAGTAGCCAAGGCATGAAACAACCTAAATGTCTATTGACAGGTAAATGGATAAAGATGTGATATACGTATACAATGGGATATTTTTCTGCCATGAGAAAGAAGGAAATCCTGCCATTTGCAACAGTATGGATGGACCTTGAGGGTATTATGCTAAGTGAAATAAGTCGGACAGATAAGACAAATACTGTATGATAAAACTTATATGTGGAATCTAAAAAAGCTAGACTCATAGACACAGAGAGTAGAACAGTGGTTACCAGGGACTGGGGGTGGGGGAAATGGGGAGATGTTATTCAAAGGGTATAAACTTCTAGTTATAAAATGAGTAAGTTCTGGGAATTGAATGTACAGCATGGTTACTGTGACTAATAATACTGTATTATATACTTGAAATTGCTAAGAGAGTAAATCTTAAATGATCTCACCACAAAAAGGAGATGGTAACTATTGACATGGTGGAGGTGTCGGCTAATGCTGTGGTGGTAATCACTTTGCAATTTTGCATGGTGGTATCAAATCAACATGGTGTACACCTTCAAAATCCACAATATTGCATGTCAATTATTTCTCAATAAAGCTGGGAAAGAATCCTGTATACATATATGTTTGTATTAGAGAAAATTTTGGAAGGATATATAATGAACTTTTTTGGCTTAGCAATTTATTATAAGGTATTAATATAAGCCAGAATCACATGAATATGTCCCATTCCTTCCTTTTCCCAAAAGTAACCACTACCCTGCTTTACATAAAGATCATTTTCTTGAATTTCTTTATGGCACTCTTTTCTGAATTTATTTTATTGAAGTATAGTTGATTTACAATGTTGTGTTAATTCTGCTGTACAGCAAAGTGATTCAGTTATACATATACATATATATACAATCTTTTTTTATATTCTTTTCCATTATGGTTTATCACAGGATATTGAGTATAGTTTCCTGTGCTATACAGTAGGACCTTGTTGTTTATCCATTCTGTGTATAATAGTTTGCATCTGCTAATCCCGAACTCCCAATCCATCCCTCCCCCACTCCCCTCCTCCTTGGCAACCCCAAGTTTGTTCTCTATGTCTGTGGGTCTGTTTCACAGATAGGTTCATTTGTGTCATATTTTATATTCCACATGTAAGTGATATCGTATGGTATTTGTCTTTCTCTTTCTAATTTACTTCACTTAGTAGGTAATCTCTGGGTCCATCCATGTTGCTTCAAATGGCATTACTTCATTCTTTTTATGGCTGAGTAGTATTCCATTGTATATATACCACATTTTCTTTATCCATTCATCTGTCGATGGACATTTAGGTTGTTTCCATGTCTTAGCTATTGTGAATAGTGCTGCTGTAAACATAGGGGTGCATGTATCTTTTTGAATTTTAGTTTTGTCTGGATATATGCCCAGGAGTGGGATTGTTGGATCATATGGCAACTCTATTTTTAGTTTTTTGAGGAACCTCCATACTGTTTTTCATAGTGGCTGCACCACTTTACATTCCCACCAACAGTGTAGGAGGGTTCCTTTTTATTCACACCTTCTCCAGCATTTGTTATTTGTAGATTTTTTTAATGATGGACACTCTGACTGGTGTGAGATGGTACCTCATTGTAGTTTTGATTTGCATTTCTCTAATAATTAACGATGTTGAGCATCTTTACATACGCCTGTTGGCCATCTGTCTGTCTTCTTTGGAGAAATGTCTATTTAGGTCTTCTGTCCATTTTTTTATTGGGTTGGTTTTTTTTTTTTCCTGTTTGTTTTTGTTATTGAGTTGTATGAGCTGTTTGTACGTTTTGGAAATTAAGCCCTTGTTGGTCACATCATTTGCAAATCTCCCAATCTGTAGGCTGTCTTTTTGCTTTGTTTATGGTTTTCTTTGCTGTACAAAAGCTTGAAAGTTGATTAGGTCCCATTTGTTTATTTTTGCTTTTATTTCTATTGCCTTGGGAGACTGACCTAAGAAAGCATTGGTATGACTTATGTCTGAGAATGTTTTGCTTATGTTCTCTTCTAGGAGTTTCATGGTGTCAGATCTTATATTTAAGTCTTTAAGCCATTTTGAGTTTATTTTTGTGTATGGTGTGAGGGTATGTTCTAGCTTCATTGATTTATATGTGGCTGTCCAACTTTCCCAGAACCACTTGCTGAGGAGATTGTCTTTTTTCCATTGTATATTCTTGTCTCCTTTGTTGAAGATTAATTGATCATAGGTGTATGTGTTTATTTCTGGGCTCTCTATTCTGTTCCACTGAGCCATATGTCTGTTCCATGCTGTTTTGATTACTGTAGCTTTGTAGTATTGTCCAAAGTCTGGGAGGGTTATGCCTTCTGCTTTGCTCTTTTTCTCAGGATTGCTTTGGCAATTCTGGGTCTTTTATGGTTCCATATAAATTTTAGGATTATTTGTTCTAGTTCTGTGAAAAAATGTCATGAGTAATTTGATAGGGACCACATTAAATCTGTAGATTGCTCTGGGTAGTATTGCCATTTTAACAATATTAATTCTTCCAATCCAAGAGCGTGGGATATTTTTCCACTTTTTTGAATCATCTTCAGTTTCATGTATTAATGTTTTATAGTTCTCAGCATATAAGTCTTTCAACTCCTTGGTCAGGTTTATTCCTAGTATTTTATTTTATTTTACTTTTTGATGTGATTTTATTTTATTTTATTTTATTTATTATTTTTTTAAACATCTTTATTGGAGTATAATTGCTTTACAATGGTGTGTTAGTTTCTGCTTTATAACAAAGTGAATCAACAATACTTATACATATATCCCCATATCTCTTCCCTCTTGCGTCTCCCTCCCTCTGATGTGATTTTAAAAGAGATTATTTTTGGGGGGCGGTTACATTTCCTTTCTGATATTTCATTGTTAGTGTAAAGAAATGCAACAGATGTATGTTAATCCTGTGTCGTATGGCAGTGGTTCTTATACTGTGGTCTGCAACTCCCAGACCCCCAAGACCTTTCTGGTCATCTACAAGGTCAAATCTATTCTCATAATAATACTAAGACATAATTTGCCTTTTTTACTGTGTTGACATTTGCACTGACAAATGCAAAAGATATAGTGGGCACAACTGCTGGCACATTTACAAGAATCAAGGCAGTAGCAGCTGACTGTACTACAGATATTACATTCTTGAACACCATGCACTCAGTTAAAAAGAAAAAGGCAACTTCACTTAAGAATGTCTTAAGGGCTTCCCTGGTGGTGCAGTGGTTGAGAGTCCGCCTGCCGATGCAGGGGACACGGGTTCGTGACCTGGTCCAGGAGGATCCCACATGCTGCAGAGTGGCTGGACTCGTGAGCCATGGCCACTGAGCCTGCACGTCCAGAGCCTGTGCTCTGCAACGGGAGAGGCCACAACAGTGAGAGGCCCGTGTACCGCCAAAAAAAAAAAAAAAAAAAAAAGTCTTAAGTAGTTTAAAAAATAACTACATTAAATCTTGAGCCTTGAGTACATGAATTTTTAGTATTCTACAAAATTAATTAATTAATTTAACTTTTCTATATATTAATTTAATGTTCTGAAAAAAATGGGAAAGTATGCTTAAAGCATTTCTGCTGATTACTGAGGAATTGTGGTTTTCTTAAAGAAGAGTAAATAAACAAAAACCCTTTGGGGTTCTCAACAATTTTTAAGAGTGGAAAGAGGTCCCAAGGCCAAAAAGTTTGAGAACCACTGCCTTATGATTTTACTACCATATATGGATCCCCGGACACTTTAGTCCTTTCCATTTATTTTAACTTGTTATGCTTTTTAAGCTTCTGTTCTCCATTTTAAAAAGAGGTACAACTGACATAAATAAACCAGACAACTTCATAAGTTTTTACAACTGTGAAACCATTATCAAAAGATAGTGAATTTATCCATTAACATTAAAAGTTTCCTCATGCCCCTGATGACCCCTCTTACCCAGCCCTCCACACGTTATTCTCATCTCAGACCTCAGGCACTAACAGGTCTGCTTTCTGTCACTATACATTAATTGCATTTCCTTAAATTTTTTATAAATGCAATCAGGCAGTATATGTTCTTTTTCTTGGGCTTCTTTCAGTCAGAATAATTATTTTGAGAGTCACCCATGTTGTGAAGTATATCAACAGTTCATACCTATTATTGATAAGCAATATTTCAATACTATATAAATATATCACAGCTATTTATTCATTCACCTGTTGATAGACATTTGGGTTGTTCCCAGTTTTGAGCTATTCCAAATAAAGCTGCAATAAACATTCATGTACTAGTCTTTGTAAGAACATATGCTTTCATTTCTTCTGAGTAAATACCTAACAGTGAAATAACTGAATCATAAATTTGATGTATGTTTAGTTTTTTAAGAAATTGCCAAAAATTGTTTCTCAAGGTGACTGCATCATTTTAAATTCTCATTGGCAGTGAATGAGAGTTCCAGCTCCTCCATATTCTCACCAACAGTTGGTGTGCTCAGTCTTTTTATTTTGAGCCATTATGTTAGGTTTATTAGTTTCTCATTATGGTATTACCTTGCATCCTCCTAATAACTAATACCTAGTAAATTGTAATCTTGTTTGCTTTGTTTATATCTTTATTGGTAAAGGGTGTGCTTAAACTTTTTGCCCATTAAAAATATTGGGTTATTTTTGAGTTTTAAGAGTTCTTCAGTATTCTGGATGCAAGTTCTTTTAGAGGGTATATAATTAGCACATATTTTCTCGCAATCTGTAGCTCATCTTTACACTCTTTTAACAGTTTCTTTTCAAGAGCAGAACTTTAGTTTTTTCTTGGTGAAGTATTAATTAGGCTGTAGGTCAGTGTTTCTCAAACTTCAGCATACATCATAATCTCTTGCAGGGCTTGTTAAAATAGACTGATGGGTCCCATCCCCAGAGTTCCTGATTCAGTACTCAGGGATTCGGGCTGAGAACTTGTATTCCTAACAATTCCCAGGTGACAGTGATGCTGCTATTCCTGGAACCATACTTTGAGAACTACTGGCCTAGATCAGTTTCTCAACCTTCATACTAACATTTTGGACCCAGTAATTCTTTGTTATAAGTGCCTGTCTTATGCATTGTAGGATGTTTAAGAGCATCCCTGGCCTCTACCCACTAGATGCCAGTAACGCTTTCCTCCTGAGATGTGTACAACCTAATACGCTTCTAGACATTGCCAAGTGTCCCCTTCAAAGGCAAAATCACTCCAGTTGAGAAACACTGGTCTGGATCCATGGTTCTCAAAGTTTTTGCATATTGGAATCACTTAGGGAGTTTTAAAAACCATTGAGAGGGACTTCCCTTGTGGTCCAGTGGTAAAGAATCCACCTTACAATGCAGGGGACGCGGGTTTGATCCCTGGTCAGGGAACTAAGATCCCACATGCCGTGGGGCAACTAAGCTTATGTGCCACAACTACTGAGCTCTTGTGCGCCTCATCTAGAGCCCAAGTGCCACAAACTACAGAGCCCACAAGCTCTGAAACCCATGTGCCACAACTACAGAGCCCACGTGCCCTGGAGCCTGTGCACCACAACTAGAGAAGAGAAAAAGCCCACACGCAACAACTACAGAGAAGCCCGTGCACCACAACGAAGAGCCCCCATGCCTCAATGAAAGATCCCGCATGCCTCAAGGAAGATCCCAAGTGCCGCAACTAAGATCCGATGCAGCCGAAAATAAATAAATAAATAATAAATAAGTCTAAAAACAAAACAAAACAAAACAAAACAAAACATTGAGAGTTCCATCTTCAAAGATTTGGATCAAATTGATCTAGAGTGGGGTCTAGGCACCAGGATTTTGAAAAGCTTCTCCAAGTCGTTCTAATGTGCACCTGAGGTTGATAATCACCAGACTAAACTCTAATTAGAACAGAAGAACAGATCTTACCATAACAATAGACCTCCAAAAAGGACACAAAGAAATAACAAAGAATGTGGTGCCAATTGTGACAGGCTCTGCCCCAGAGCAAGGACTTTGGTTACATCAACCACTAATGGCATTCTCTCTCACCTGGCCCACCTGCTCTCATGGGCTTCCTGAAGGAACCCCTTCTTTATATTCCTTTATAGAAAAGAAAAATAGGGGCTTCCCTGGTGGCGCAGTGGTTGAAAATCTGCCTGCTGATGCAGGGGACACGGGTTCGAGCCCTGGTCTGGGAGGATTCCACATGCCGCGGAGCAACTAGGCCCGTGAGCCACAACTACTGAGCCTGCGCGTCTGGAGCCTGTGATCCCCAACAAGAGAGGCCGCGATAGTGAGAGGCCCGCGCACCGTGATGAAGAGTGGCCCCCGCTTGCCACAACTAGAGAAAGCCCTCGCACAGAAACGAAGACCCAACACAGCAAAAATAAATAAATTAATTAATAAAAAAAAAAAAAGAAAAGAAAAATAGCTTCTTGGAGAATGTCTACAATTCAATTTAGTAATAATTTTGCGATCATTTAAATAAAGAACTGTCTTTTTAATTTTTTTAAAAAAGGTAAAACCTGTGTTAATTACTCAAACGACCACACATGACTCAACATGATATTTGGACAAAGCCTTGGTCCAAATGCCTCTGGGGGTAGTGGCAGCACTGCTACTAATTCTCTGGGTAATCTTGGGCAAGTCACATACCCTTTAAGAAATATCTTCCTGTTCTGTAAAATAAGGTTTTGGTCAACTTACATAACAGAACACAGACCTATGAGAATTGTTTAAACACAATTCACCACTGCTCATCTTTTTGTTTGTTTTAACATCTTTAGTGGAGTATAATTGCTTTACAATGGTGTGTCACTTCTGCTGTATAACAAAGTGAATCAGCTATACATACACATATATCCCCATATCTCCTCCCTCTTGCTTCTCCCTCCCATCCTCCTATCGCACCCCTCTAGGTGGTCACAAAGCACTGAGCTGATACCCCTGTGCTAGGCAGCTGCTTCCCACTAGCTATCTATTTTACATTTGGTAGTGTATATAAGTCCATGCCATTCCTTCACTTCGTCCCAGCTTACCCTTCCCCCTCCCCATGTCAAGGCCATTCTCTACATTGGCATCTTTATTACTCCCTTGCCCCTAGGTTCTTCAGAACCTTTTTTTTTTAGATTCCATATATATGTGTTAGCACACAGTATTTGTTTTTCTTTTTCTGACTTACTTCACTCTGTATGACAGTCTCTAGGTCCATCCACCTCACTACAAATAACTCAATTTCGTTTCCTTTTATGGCTGAGTAATATTCCATTGTATATATGTGCCACATCTTCTTTATGGCTGAGTAATATTCCATTGTATATATGTGCCACATCTTCTTTATCTATTCATCTGTTGATGGACAATTAGGTTGCTTCCATGTCCTGGCTATTGTAAATAGAGCTGCAATGAACACTGTGCTACATGACTCTTTTTGAATCATGGTTTTCTCAGAGTATATGCCCAGTAGTGAGATTGCTGGGTCAAATGGTATTTCCATTTTTAGTTTTCTGGGGAACCTCCATACTGTTCTCCATAGTGGTTGTATCAATTTACATTTACAATTTACATTCCAACCAACAGTGCAAGAGGGTTCACTTTTCTCCACACCCTCTCCAGCAGTTATTGTTTGTAGATTTTTTTTTTTGTAGATTTTTTGTTTGTAGATTTTTTGATGATGGCCATTATGACTGGTGTGAGGTGATACCTCATTGTAGTTCTGATTTTCATTTCTCTAATGATTAGTGATGTTGAGATCCTTTCATGTGTTTGTTGACAATCTGTATATCTTCTTGTGAGAAATGTCTATTTAGGCCTTCTGCCCGTTTTTGGATTGGGTTGTTTGATTTTTGATAATGAGCTGCATGAGCTGCTTGTATATTTTGGTGAGTAATCCTTTGTCAGTTGCTTTGTTTGCAAATATTTTCTCCCATTCTGAGGGTTGTCTTTTCGTTTTGTTTATTTTGCTGTGCAGAAGATTTTAAGTTTCATTAGGTCCCATTTGTTTATTTCTGCTTTTATTTCCATTTCTCTAGGAGGTGGGTCAAAAAGGATCTTGCTCTGATTTATGTCATAGAGGGTTCTGCCTGTTTTCCTCTAAGAGTTTTTTTTTTTTTTTGCGGTACGCGGGCCTCTCACTTTTGTGGCCTCTGCCGTTGAGGAGCACAGGCTCCAGACATGCAGGCTCAGCGGCCGTGGCTCACGGGTCCAGCCTCTCTGCGGCATGTGGGATCCTCCTGGACTGGGGCACGAACCTGTGTCCCCTGCATCGGCAGGCAGACTCGCAACCACTGTGCCACCAGGGAAGCCCTCCTCTAAGAGTTTTATAGTGTCAGGCCTTACATTTAGGCCTTTAATCCATTTTGAGTTTATTTTTGTGTATGGTGGTAGGGAGTGTTCTAATTTCATTCTTTTACAAGTAGCTGTCCAGTCTTCCCGGCACCACTTATTGAACAGGCTGTCTTTCCTCCATTGTTTATTCATGCCTTCTTTATCAAAGATAAGTGACCATATGTGCGTGGGTTTATCTCTGGGCTTTCTATCCTGTTCCATTGATCTATATTTCTGTTTTTGTGCCAGTACCATACTGTCTTGATTACTGTAATTTTGTAGAATAGTCTGAAGCCAGGGAGCCTGATTCCTCCAGCTCCGTTTTTTTTCCCCAAGATTGCTTTGGCTATTAAGGGTCTTTTGTGTTTCCATAAAAATTGTGAAATTTTTTATTCTAGATCTGTGAAAAATGCCATCGGTACTTTGCTAGGGATTGCACTGAATCTGTAGATTGCTTTGGGTAGGATAGTCATTTTCACAATGTTGATTCTTCCAATCCAAGAACATGGTATATCTCTCCATCTGTTTTTATCATTTTAATTTCTTTCATCAGTGTCTTATACTCTTCTGCATAGAGGTCTTTTGTCCCCTTAGGTAGGTTTATTCCTAGATATTTTATTCTTCTTGTTGCAATGGTAAATGGGAGTGTTTCCTTGATTTTACTTTCAGATTTTTCATCATTAGTATATAGGAATGCCAGAGATTTCTGTGCATTAATTTTGTATCCTGCTACTTTACCAAATTCATTGATTAGCTCTAGTAGTTTTCTGGTAGATCTTTAGGATTCTCTATGTATAGTATCATGTCATCTGCAAACAATGACAGTTTTACTTTTTCTTTTCCAATTTGGATTCCTTTTATTTCTTTTTCTTCTCTGATTGCTGTGGCTAAAACTTCCAAAACTATGTTGAATAACAGTGGTGAGAGTGGGCAACCTTAACTTGTTCCTGATCTTATAGGAAATGGTTTCAGTTTTGCACCACTGGGAATGATGTTGGCTGTGGGTTTGTCATATATGGCCTTTATTATGCTGAGGTAGTTTCCCTCTATGCCTACTTTATGGAGAGTTTTTATGATAAATCGGTGTTGAATTCTGTTGAAAGCTTTTTCTGCATCTATTGAGATGATCATATGGTTTTTCTCCTTCAGTTTGTTAATAGGGTTTATCACATTGACTGATTTGCATATATTGAAGAATCCTTGGATTCCTGGGATAAACCCTACTTGATCATGGTATATGATCCTTTTAATGTGCTGTTGGATTCTGTTTGCTAGTATTTTGTTGAGGATTTTTTTTATCTATGTTCACCAGTGATATTGGCCTGTAGTTTTCTTTCTTTGTGACATCTTTGTCTGGTTTTGGTATCAGGGTGATGGTGGCCTCATAGAATGAGTTTGGGAGTGTTCCTCCCTCTGCTATATTTTGGAAGAGTTTGAGAAGGATAGGTGTTAGCTCTTCTTTAAATGTTTGATAGCATTCGCCTGTGAAGCCATCAGGTCCTGGGCTTTTGTTTGTTGGAAGATTTTTAATCACAGTTTCAATTTCAGTGCTTGTGACTCGTCTCTTTATGTTTTCCATTTCTTCCTGGTTCAGTCTCAGAAGGTAGTGCTTTTCTAAGTATTTGTCCATTTCTTCCAGGTTGTCTGTTTTATTGGCATATAGTTGCTTGTTGTGATTTCTCATGATCTTTTGCATTTCTGCAGTGTCAGTTGTTACTTCTCTTTTTTCATTTCTAATTCTATTGATTTGAGTCTTCTCCCTTTTTTTCTTGATGAGTCTGGCTAATGGTTTATCAATTTTGTTTATCTTCTCAAAGAATCAGCTTTTAGTTTTATTGATTTTTGCTATTGTTTCCTTCATTTATTTTTCATTTATTTCTGATCTGATTTTTTATGATTTCTTTCCTTCTGCTAACTTTGGGGTTTTTTTGTTCTTCTTTCTCTAATTGCTTTAAGTGTAATGTTAGGTTGTTTATTTGAGATGTTTCTTGTTTTTTGAGATAGGATTGTATTGCTAAAAACTTCTTAGAACTGCTTTTGTTGCATCCCATAGGTTTTGGGTCATTGTGTTTTCATTGTCATTTGTTTCTAGGTATTTTTTAATTTCCTCTTTGATTTCTTCAGTGATCTCTTGGTTATTTAGTAATGTATTGTTTAGTCTCCATGTGTTTATATTTTGTACTGATTTTTTCCTGTATTTGATATCTAGTCTCATAGCATTGTGGTTGGAAAAGATACTTGATACCATTTCAATATTCTCAAATTTACCAAGGCTTGATTTGTGACCCAAGATATGATCTATCCTTCTCAAGTACCATGAACACTTGAGAAGAAAGTGTATTTTGCTGTTTTTGGATGGAATGTCCTATAAATATCAATTAAGTCCATCTTGTTTAATGTATCATTTAAAGCTTGTGTTTCCTTATTTAGTTTCATTTTGGATGATCTGTCCATTGGTGAAAGTGGGGTGTTAAAGTCCCCTACTATGAATGTGTTACTGTCGATTTCCCCTTTTATGGCTGTTAGCATTTGCCTTATGTATTGAGGTGCTCCTATGTTGGGTGCATACGTATTTACAGTTGTTATATCTCCTTCTTGGATTGATCCATTGATAATTATGTAGTGTCCTTCTTTGTCTCTTCTAATAATCTTTAAAGTCTATTTTGTCTGATATGAAAATTGCTACTCCAGCTTTCGATTTCCATTTGCATGCAATATCATTTTCCATCCCCTCATTTTCAGTCTGTATGTGTCCCTAGGTCTGAAGTGGGTCTCTTGTAGACAGCATATATATGGATCTTGTTTTTGTATCCATTCAGCCAGTCTATGTCTTTTGGTTGGAGCATTTAATCCATTTACATTTAAGGCAGTTATTGATATGTATGTTCCTATTACCATTTTCTTAATTGTTTTGAGTTTGTTATTGTATGCCTTTTCCTTCTCGTGTTTCCTGCCTAGAGAAGTTCCTTTAGCATTTGTTGTAAGGAAGGTTTGATGGTGCTGAATTCTCTTCATTTTTGTTTCTCTGTAAAGGTTTCAATTTCTCTGTCGAATCTGAATGTGATCCTTGCTGAGTAATCTTTGCTGTAGGTTTTTCCCTTTCATCACTTTAAATATGTCCTGCCACTCCCTTCTTGCTTGCAGTGTTTCTGCTGAAAGATCTGCTGTTAACCTTATGGGGATTCCATTTTATGTTAAATTTTGCTTTTCCCTTCCTGCTTTTAATATGTTTTCTTTGTATTTAATTTTTCATAGGTTTCTTAATATATGTCTTGGCCTGTTTCTCTTTGGATTTATCCTGTATGGGAGTCTCTGCACTTCCTGGACTTGATTGACTACTTCCTTACCCATATTAGGCAAGTTTTCAACTATAATCTCTACAAATATTTTCTCAGTCCCTTTTTTTTTCTTTTTCTTCTGGGACCACTATAATTCGAATATTAGTGTGCTTAGTATTGTCCCAGAGGTCTCTGAGACTGACTGTCCTCAAATCTTTTCATTCTTTTTTCTTTATTCTGCGCTGCAGTAGTTATTTCCACTATTTTATCTTCCAGGTCACTTATCCATTCTTCTGCCTCAGTTATCCTGCTATTGATTCCTTCTAGAGTATTTTAAATTTCATTTATTGTGTTGTTCATCATTGTTTGTTTGCTCTTTAGTTCTTCTAGGTCTTTGTAAAATGTTTCTTGTATTTTCTCCATTCGATTTCCAAGATTTTTGATCATCTTTATTATCATTACTCTGAATTATTTTTCAGGTAGACTATTTCCTCTTCATTTGTTTGGCCTGGTGGGTTT
This sequence comes from Mesoplodon bidens, assembly GCF_964165515.1. Taxonomy (NCBI): domain Eukaryota; kingdom Metazoa; phylum Chordata; class Mammalia; order Artiodactyla; family Ziphiidae; genus Mesoplodon; species Mesoplodon bidens. The sequence continues at coordinate 136,295,017 of NC_138178.1, read as the reverse complement.
TTACCTTGCTCCTTCATCTGCTGTGTATTTCTTTGTCTTCTCATTTTGCTTATTATGTTTGGGGTCTCCTTGTCACACGCTGCACGTTCATAGTTCCCATTGTTTTTGGTGTCTGCCCCCAATGGGTAAGGTTGGTTCAGTGGGTTGTGTAGGCTTTCTGATGGAGGGACTGGTGCCTGTGTTCTGGTGCATGAGGCTGGATCTTGCCTTTCTGGTGGGCAGGACCACATTCGGTGGTGTGTTTGGGGTTTCTATGAACTTATTATGATTTTAGGCAGCCTCTCTGCTAATGGGCAGGCTTGTGTTCCTGTCTTGCTAGTTGTTTGGCATAGGGTGCCCAGCACTGTAGCTTGCTTGTCATTGAGTGGAGCTGGGTCTTAGCATTGAGATGGAGATCTCTGGGAGACATTTGCCATTTGATATTACATGGGGCTGGGAGGTCTCTGGTTGTCCAATGTCCTGAACTCGGCTTTCCCACCCCAGAAGCTCAGGCCTGACACCCAGCCAGAGCACCAAGACCCTGTGAGCCACACAGCTCAGAAGAAAAGGTAAAAAATAAAAGAAACAAAGAAAGAAAAATAAAATAAAGTTATTAAAATTAAAAAAGAAAGAAAGAAGAGAGCAACCAAACCAGAAAAAAAAATCCACCAATGATAACAAGTGTTAAAAACTATACTAAAAAAAAAAAAAAAAAAGGACAGAGAGAACACTAGGACAAATGGTAAAAGGAAAGTTATACAGAGAAATCACACAAAGAAGCATACACGTACACACTCACAAAAAAGAAGGAAACATACATACATTTTTAAAAAAGGATGAGAGCAACCAAATCAATAAAGAAATCTATCAATGATAATAAGCTCTAAATAGTAAACTAAGATAAACATAAAACCAGAAACAAATTAGATGCAGAAAGGAAACCCCAGGTCTACAGTTGCTCCCAAAGTCCACAGCCTCAATTTTGGGATGATACATTGTCTATTCAGGTATTCCAGAGATGCAGCATACAACAAGTTGATTGCAGAGATTTAATCTGCTGCTCCTGAGGCGGCTGGGAAAAATTTCCCTTTCTCTTCTTTGTTCACACAGCTCCCGGGGTTCAGCTTCGGATGTGGACCCACCTCTGCGTGTAGGTCGCCTGAGGGCGTCTGTTGTTCGCTCAGACAGGACGGAGTTAAAGGAGCAGCTGATTTGGGGGCTCTGGCTCACTCAGGCCGGGGGGAGGGAGGGGTACGGATGTGGGGCGAGCCTGCAGTGGCAGAGGCCAGCGTGACGTTGCACCAGCCTGAGGCACGCTGTGCATTCTCCTGGGGAAGTTGTCCCTGGATCAGGGGACCCTGGCAGTGACAGGCTGCACAAGCTCCCGGGAGGGGAGGTGTGGCTAGTTACCTATGCTTGCACACAGGCTTCCTGGTGGCTGCAGCAGCAGCCTTAGCATTTCATGCCCGTCTCTGGGGTCCGCACTGATAGCCGCAGCTCACGCCCCTCTCTGGAGCTCATTTAGGAAGTACTCTGAATCCCCTCTCCTCGCGCACCCTGAAACAACTGTCTCTTGCCTCTTAGTCAGTTCCAGCCTTTTTCCCGGACTCCCTCCCAGCTAGCTGTGGCACAGTAGCCCCCTTCAGCCTGTGTTCACGCCACCAACCCCAGTCCTCTCCCTTGGCTCTGACCTCCAAAGCCAGAGCCTCAGCTCCCAGCCCCCACCTGCCCCGGCGGGTGAGCAGACAACCCTCTCAGGCTGGTGAGTGCAGGTCGGCACCAATTCTCTGTGTGGGAATCTCTCCACTTTGCCCTCTGCACCCCTGTTGCTGCGCTCTCCTCCGTGGCTCTGAAGCTCCCCCACCGCCCACCCCCCGTTTCCACCAGTGAAGGGGCTTCCTAGTGTGTGGAAACTTTTCCTCCTTCATAGCTCCCTCCCAGAGGTGCATGTCCAGTCCCTATTCTTTTGTCTCTGTTTTTTATTTTTTTCTTTTGCTCTACCCAGGTACGCTGGGAGTTTCCTGCCTTTTGGGAAGGCTGAGGTCTTCTGCCAGTGTTCAGTAGGTGTTCTGTAGGAGTTGTTCCACATGTAGATGTATTTTTGATGTGTTTGTGGGGAGGAAGGTGATCTCCATGTCTCACTCCTCCACCATCTTGAAGATCCCCCCACTGCTCATCGTCTGAATTAAATGATTAGAGGCAAATACCTAAGAGGAAATAGACGGTCTCTCGAACAATGGATTTTCCCACGTCTGCATTATAACACAGATGACTTGCTTGATCTACTCATACAAATTTCATTCAACATGAATTCAGTAAGTATTTATAAAGTGTTGTATGTCTAGTCAACCTAAGGTTGTGAATCCACATAATTAAAAAAAATCAAAACAGAACGTCTCTACCAAATGTGAGTGTTTGTGTGTGTGTGTGTGTGTGTGTGTGTGAGACTGTGTGGAGAGACAGAGAGAGAGAATTTACCTCATTTATTCCCTTATGTTGAAGGTATCCTCCAAATATTTCAAATGGCAGATAAACTAATGTACCAACATATTTAAATAATATAATAGTTACAGGTATTCCAATTGCAGCAAAGACAACACAGAACATCTGTCCACTAGAAGTTTTAGGAAAAATTGTTCCATAACCTGATAAGAGGAAAAAAAAGAAAATTGCAATGCCCTTCAATACAGTAACTTGGTACAATTTTCACATTTGGCATTGGTCTTTGAGGGCAAATTTTCAGTCATTGGTTTTCTAAGAGCCCTAGCACACATAGTACCTACTAAAAAACAAAAATACAATGAGCTAGCTGATCTTATCCTAAAAAAATGATCAAGAAATGTAAGTTAGAAAGGGTTTTTCACAGTATCACTATTTCAAATTTTGAAAAATTGGAAACAGCTTAAATGTTCAATTAAGGAGACTGGTCATGCACAATATGGTATATAATGTAATGAAATACTGTGATATCATGAAGAATTACAGTGAAGTATGTATGACATAGAAAATAATAATGACATATTACCCTGACAAAGCAGCCTAGAACTATATACTGATATGTATGTGTGTGTATATATATATATATATATATATATATATATATATCAAGAACTTTCTATGACTAAAAGTTAAACAGTTATTGTGGGTGGAGCAGTGAGATGTTAATTATTTAAAAATCATATTTTTCAAGTTTTCTACATTTAGCACCTTCTACTCCTGCAATTAAACAAGTTAAGAGCATTTACTTTGGAATCAACTAATTTTAAGAAAGCATGCTGTAATTTATGCTTGTGGGCCCTCATGCAGATTCCCTTGACCCTTCTGGTAACCCACCTCCAGGCGCCATGAGTATTAGCTGTTAAGGCAGTTGCCTCCTTCTCTTGAGAACTGCTCTTAGCCCAGAGGAGCTACCACACCTGGGAGGTTTGCCCACACCTCAGCTTGGAAGGTGCTAGTACCAACAGCTGACTAACACAGGAATATAAAAGGCCAGACTCCAAATCCAGGGTGAGACCAACTTTGTGGTAGAATTTCTGCTTCAGAGCTACACTGTTGGATTAGACTGATGTATGTGGTTATATATTCATTTGTTGACTTATCAATTTTAGATCATATTTTGGCTATGAAAGATAGGGATTCAACTCCTATAAACACCTTCTCCTCCTCTTCTCCATGTTTGACATTTATATTGCTACTTTTTATTCTCCTATATTTGCCTTTGTACTTTTAAACAATATTCTTAAACCTCTGTTTAAATGTTTATAAATTCTTGTTTCTTGATACTGTATGGTAAAAGTGTTATACCCCTTATTATTTTCTTCCTCTGTCCTGTGCCTCTTCATCATTCTACATTTTGGTTTCTTTTTTATATCATCTATATGATAACATTTACACTCTGTTCTGCAACTACAAGCTACCCCTTTTGAGAGCTTCTTATTCTAAGAAATTTTTTTCTTCACTCACAGACTCTCTATTGCCCAATTGCTGGTAATGCAGATTTTCAGGAAGTGGGAGAAGAGAATAAGTCCCATTTGACTTATTTGGGAACATTTTTCTATATTTGGAACACTTTTGTTGAAATGGAGTAGTGGGGGACAGCTTTTCTTATGCTCCATACTTCCTAGTTTACAGACAACAGTCTCAAGCCAAGATTTTAATGGATCCAAAGTGTAAGGAAAAAGAAAAATTGTCCTTTTCACAGAGAGCCAAGAATATTGCCAGCTTCCTTCCCTTATCTTAGTAGACCTTGTTATGGATGGGCTACTGCACCTTAAGCTAATCACTTTATTTCATTAAATCTAAGATATCATATAAAGGTGTGGACAGTACCTCATGCAAATATTTATAAAATATTTAGCATCCTAAGTGGAAAAAAAAAGCACAAACCTACCTATTGTGGATAAGATGATTATACAAGTTATAAAAGAGTTTGTAAAAGTCCAAAAGAAAACATTAGTCTTATTTCCTGTGGGAGGTATTCCTGATAATATGAGAGAAGTCATCATCTACAAATTAAAACAAGAGAAAAAAACAAAAACAAAATTTGGGCCGTAAAATTTATATTTCTATTTCTTCAAGTAAAACACTAAATAAAATTAGTTCCATTTAGTTGGATTAAAACCAAACCTGGGCTTCCCTGGTAGCGCAGTGGTTGGGAGTCCGCCTGCCGATGCAGGGGACACGGGTTCGTGCCCCGGTCCGGGAAGATCCCACATGCCGCGGAGCGGCTGGGCCCGTGAGCCATGGCCGTTGAGCCTGTGCGCCCGGAGCCTGTGCTCCGCAACGGGGAGAGGCCACAACAGTGAGAGGCCCGCGTACCGCAAAAAAAAAAAGAAAAAACCCAAACCTATATCTAATTGGGTCAAATTGGAAATTTTCCTTAGGATCAAGTGAAATAGAAATGCTTATGATAATAACTTATAATGGAGAACCTTATTTGTTTTAGTGGTGTCAACCCCTTTGGAAGTTGTATATGGGTTGGATACATGACTACAACAATATTTTGTTAAGGAAATTTGTGACAGTAATGTGTATAGATTTAGCACAATGATTAAAACATTAAGCAAGCTCAATCATTTTCAAATAATTAGCAAATATGAGCTGAAGATAGCTGCAGAGAGACTTCTCATTTAGGCAAATGGAAATCATGAGGGATATGAGGAAAAAGATGTAAGAACACAGTAATTTTATCACATCATTAGAACATAAGAAAGAAGTTAATGAGAGGGGCTTCAATTTCTGGAAAGTCTAAAATACATAGAATTCTTCTGATGAAAGAACCTCGGCCAAAAACTTCACCATCTACACAGCAATAGTAATGATCTGCTCAAGATATTGATGTCTTTATTCCCTAAACAACCCCTTCCCCCAAGAAACTTCAAATACTGAGTCAGAAGGAAAGGAAGATGGGAGTAGAAAGTAGCACAATGAGCAGAATAATTAGAAGACTTTTTTCTATGCTTCTTGATTCTTTATAGAATTCTGGAATTAATCTGATACTAATATATCAAAACCAGACATGAATAGCACAGGGTTAAGGAAGGAAGGAAGAAAGGAAAGAAGGGAGGGAGGGCTGGAGGGAGGGAATTATAGAATGCCTATAAATACAGAATCCCCCATTATAAATAAAATATTAATCAAATCTAGCAGAGTTATAAAAGAATACATTATGACTAAAGGAATGCATTGTTAATAAGAAATCACAAAAAATAATAAAGATGAAAACTCATATATATATATATATATATATATATATATATATATTTTTTTTTTTCGGTACACGGGCCTCTCACTGTTGTGGCCTCTCCCGTTGTGGAGCACAGGCTCCGGACGCGCAGGCTCAGCGGCCATGGCTCACAGGCCCAGCCACTCCGCGGCATGTGGGATGTTCCCGGACCGGGGCACGAACCCGTGTCCCCTGCATCGGCAGGCGGACTCTCAACCACTGCGCCACCAGGGAAGCCTGAAAACTCATATATTGATCACTTCAATAAGTACAAAAATAGATAAAATGAAATAATTTTAGGGAAATATTTTGTAAGTTAGAAATAGGAAAAAAATGTTTTAATTTGATATAGAGTAACCATAATAAACCCCAGCAGCTTCAAGCTTAATAGTGAAACATTAGAGGCATTCTAATTAAAGTCAAAAGCAAGACAGGAATGTCACTATGAGAGTCACAGAAAAATCTTATAGCAGAATTAAAATCCTAAAGACTTCAAATATTAAGTAATTGGACACAGAATATAAAATATGTTTAAAATGTTCATGAACCACACACATTTTAAAAGGATAAAGAGAAATTTTAAAGGATAAGGAAAGGATAAGAGATAGAAAGGATAAAGGATAAGAGAAAGAAAAAATAAAACTTTCAAAATTAAAAATTCAAAACTCAGATAAAATGGGGCCAAAGAGAAAATAAGTATGAAATGAAATGAAAGCTATGTCTTAATGTATTACTCAAAATACACCAAAAAGGGTAAAATAGTGGAGAATACAAAAAAGAAGTGTTAAGAGATACAGAAGATAGAAATAATAGGTCAACCATATTGGTCATTTTTAAGGAATTAATAACCCAGAATTTCCTAGAATTGATATGAGAAACAAATACAAAGATTCAGGAAGAAAACCCCAAGCAAAATATAAACAAAAATCACATCTAGACTGTTGAATTCAATAGTAAAACAACAGAGACGAAGAGAAGATCATAGAATCAGAGAAGGCCTCAGATGCCAGAAAGAAAAGATAAATTATTTACAGAGGAGAGGCAATTAGATTGACAGAAAAGTTCTTAGAAGCAGCTGAAGGAAGCCACAAAACAGTGGAATAATGTCTCCCATGTTCTAAAAGAAAACAATTTTCAACCTAGCATTGCATACTCTGCTAACATATCTTTCAAGAAAGAAGATGAACATATTTTTGGATTAAAACAAAACAAAACAAAAAAGGGAGAGTGTTTTCAGAAGCAGACTGTCATGAGATGAATTTATTACAGATGTTTTGCAAGAAGGAAAATTATCTCTGAGAGAAACTCTGAGATGAAGAAAGAAAGAATAAAGAAGTCAATAAAATGTGGATAGATAAAAACAAAAGCCAAACAAACAATAATATATTTGGAAGTTTTAAAAATGAGATTGAACAGAAACACTCTTGAATGACATGTTAAATGAGGACAGGGTTGATGGTAATTAAAAGTAAAATATTTCAAGAGACAGACTGCTGCTTCCAGTCGTGATGGAGTAACACAGTCCAAAATTATCCTCCCACAGTAAACAACTAGAAAACTGGACAAAATATGAGAAACAACTGTTTCTAGACAGCAGACAAGAGAAAATGCAGAACTGTAATTACCGAGAGAAGGAAAGCAAATGAGGTGAGTACTACCATTGCCCAGACTGGCAATTTCTGGCAATTTCTAGACTGTTGCATAGGAAGAGGGACCCCCAAAGAGAGCATGGTGATTTTGCTGAGCTGAGGAAACAGAGATTGGATTTCAGTAAAGCTGAGGTGGCTACAAATTGTGGGCAGAGTTCCACAGAGGACAAAGCTACCCAGAGAAAGAACTATAGAAATCTACATAGAGGTATCTTTGAATCTTTGGCTCAATGACATTCTGCACATGAAAAGAATAAAACTTTATAAGACTAGTCAAAAACAATTTCCTGAGCATGGCAGACAGTCTCTCAAAGTGGCCCCTATGGTCTGGAGTTCATGCCCTTGTGTGACTCCCTCTCTCTCTGAGTGTGGGTGGGGCCTGTGACTTACCTCTAGCAACATATGTGGCGATGAATATATCAAAGGTGATAGGATGTACATGACTCCATGTATGTGATTAGGCTAAATAAGACTGTAGTGGTGACCTTGCTAGAGTCGCTTTCTCCGTTGCTGGCTTTGAAGAAGGAGGCTACCATGTTATGATATGCCTATGGAAAGGGCCATGTGGCAGGAACCTGAATGTAGTCTCTGGGCAACAGCCAGTGTGAAACTGGGGTCCTTGGTCTGACAGCCTTAAGGAACCAAATGCTGCTAAAAGCCACATGAGTTTGCAGGCAGATTTTCCCTCAGTTGAGCCTCAGGTGAGAACACAGCCCTGTTTGACACCTTGATTGCAGTCTTGCAGAAGACCCACCTAAGCTGTGCTCAGACTCCTAACCTACAGAAACTGAGATAATAAATGTTTTAAGCTACTAAGTTTGTGGAATGTTGTTATGTAGCAACAACTAACTAATATATTGGGAGAAAAATAATAACTATGGCCTGTAAGATGAACGATTCCTACAGCTCACACCAGTTTAAAAACCATTTGAGTTTCTAGATAGAGTGCAGAAGCCCTATTATATGTTCATGACATTCAGTGGAGAATGACCATAACTGAGAAGTGCAGCAAAATTAACCCTAGAAAAAAAGGCTACTTTAAGCCTGTAAGGAGTTTAAAACAAATATCGAAATGGTTAAAGTAATGTTTAAGTAACTTACTTAATTGCCTGTCAGAGAAGGTCCAAGCGTCCCCAAATAATTCCTAATGTCCATTATCCAATTTAAAAAAATTAACAGACATACAAAGAACCAAGAAAATGTAACCCATTACCAGGAGACAAATCAGTCAAAAGAAACAAACTCATAAATAACAATTCCATTAAAATGATGGAGTTAGCAGAAAATGATCTTAAAAGGGCTATTATAAATATGCTCAAAGAGGTAAGGAAGCATTAACATAATGAGGAGAGAAATGGAATATGTAAGATACAAGCAAGTGGAAATTCTAGAAATGAAAAATGTAATATCCAAAAAGGAATAGACAAGATTATCAACAGAAGAAAAGAATAAACTTAAAGATACAGTAGTAGATTATATCCAAACTGAAGCCCACAGAGGAAAAAAATTGAAAAAAAAATCAGATATCAAGTATGTGCGTTGGGAGAAAGAAGCCAAAGGAGGGGGAGAATAATGACTGAAAGTGTTCAAATTTGATGAAAATGAGACACACAGAGTTACAAGAAGCTCAGTGAATCATAAGCAGGATAAACACATATACACATGAAACATATACATCATAATCACATTACTAAAAACTAGTGATCTAAAGTGTAACCAGAGGGAAAAAAAGACATAGTATGTAAAGAGCAACAAATCTAAGAATAATATCAGGCTTCCTATCATAAGCAATGCAAACCAGAAGCCTGTGGAACAACATTTTTAAAATGCCAGACTAGAATTATATATCCAGTGAAAATGTCCTTTTTAAAAAAGGCAAAACAAACTTTTTCAGACAAAATCTGAGAGGATTCATCATCAGATTTTTGTGGTTCTTCATATGCTGAGTCCTTCTGGACTGTATCCTCTACATTTTGAATACTAACTCATCTACTCATCTATTTAAATCCCATGGATAATGTTATTTTCAGTTTAGCAGGCAATTTGTCTATTTGCATTCAGACTGCAAGTTCCAGCTCACATTCTGTGGGATGGGGTTCTGGTGTTGGTTCAGCTCTTTCAGCCTCTGCAGTATCATCTGGACCTGTTCCACATGTCCATCACTCAGAGGTCAGTCTGGGACCTAGATTCAGGTCTACCCACTAGTTCAGTTCTCAAAGTCTTTGTTGTGAAAATTAGGATCAGATGCATACATCTGCAAGTCAGCGGTGAACCCAGGAGATTTTAAGCAATTTTACAGGGTGACTTCCCAAACAGCTCCCTCTCTGTGATCTCCTCATTACTTTCTTCTTCCTGGGGGCTCCCCTTTTTAGTCTTTTAGCCAGAAAATAACCACTACTTCCGTGATTGTGCCATATCTAGGGCTAAGTAGTAAGAGGAGAGAAAGAAGGAAAAAAAGTATAAGGGTTTGGCCCTAGCTTTGAAACTACTTCTTCAGGAGACAGAGGATGAGTTCCTTCTCCCTTAGAATTGTGTGGGTTCCTATTGCTTCCTACTGTTGATGCTGACACTGCTGCCACCACCACAGGATTGCTTGGGAACTGAGGTGCAAGACAACAAAGAAAAGGAATAAAAGGAAGGATTACCACACTCTCCCTGAGCATTATAAGTTCCCTTTCCTACTCCTAGAGCCATAACTAGAGGATGTCTCCAAGGGCTCTCTAACTGTGTTATGTCTGAGTTTCCAGCTACATTAAGATCAGGCTGGGGGGACTTCTCTGGTGGCGCAGTGGTTAAGAATCCACCTGCCAATGCAGGGGACATGGGTTCGAGCCCTGGTCTGGGAAGATCCCACATGCCGCGGAGCAACTAGGCCCGTGAGCCACAACTCCTGAGCCTGTGTATCTGGAGCCTGTGCTCCACAACAAGAGAGGCCCCAATAGTGAGAGGCCTGTGCACCGCGATGAAGAGTGGTCCCCACTTGCCACAACTAGAGAAAGCCCTTGCACAGAAATGAAGACCCAACACAGCCATAAATAAATAAATAAATAAATAAATAAATAAATAAATAAATAAATAAATAAATAAATAAATAGAAGAGTAAATCCTATTTAAAAAAAAAAAAAAGAGTACAATGTTAACGTTTTAACCAGAGGATAAAATGGATTAATTAGACCATTTACACTCTCCAGTTACTAGCAGTGTGAATTTAGGCCAGTCGGGTATCTGGCTGTGTTTCAGATTCTTCATCTACATTTTATAAAATGAAGTTAATAATAGCTACTTGATAAGGTTGTTGTGAAGATTAAATGAATTATATATTTAAATTCTTAAGAAGAGGCCTAGCAAATAGAAAATACCCAACAAATCCTAGCCAGTAGTCAAAGAAGCAGTAGGGTTTGTAGTAGCAGTAGTAACAGCAGTAGTAGTATAGGTGCAGGAGGTGGAACAGCTCTCTCTCTCAATTTCTCTACGCCTCTGTCCTGCAAGCATGGGGCAGAAACAAACAGCATGGCTGCTGACACCATGAAAGAGACTTATCTTGATGAGGTCAGATTCTCATACTAAGAAAGGTGAAGCCCTGCGTGTTTCACAGGACTCTGGGATGACGCTTTGAGGAAGGCATTTAACTGAAGTAGCAGTGCTCTCCAGTGGAATCTGCCCCCTCACAGCCTCTTCCACTTTAGGGAACAGGGCAAATCTCAGTAGCAGTGATGCTCATCACTTGGGTGAACTTTCCCAATGGGATTTTAAAAATGAAAGAACATGGGGCTTCCCTGGTGGCGCAGTGGTTGGGAATCTGCCTGCTAGTGCAGGGGACGCGGGTTCGAGCCCTGGTCTGGGAGGATCCCACATGCTGCGGAGCAGCTGGGCCCGTGAGCCACAAGTGCTGAGCCTATGCGTCTGGAGCCTGTGCCCCTCAACGGGAGAGACCGCGGTGGTGGGAGGCCCGCGCACCATGGTGAGGAGTGGCCCCCGCTTGCCACAACTAGAGAAGGCCCTCGCACGGAAACGAAGACCCAGCACAGCAAAAATTAATTAATTAATTAATAAACTCCTACCCCAACATCTAAAAAAAAAAAAAAGAAAAATGAAAGAACATGGTTATAGGTATTATATGTAACATTCAAAACTGCAAGAAATAGTTGCCTAAGAACAAACATGTTTTATAGCCAATAGGGTTAAAGTATCTAAAATCCACCTTAATAAAACATTACACAATTAAATGTGTCATACTCACAGTTATTAATGTACATTTCCAGTGTTAAATAATAAATTTAATCATACTACATGTAAATAATTCAGAATAGTAATAAAACAGTACAGTCTCACCTAAGGAGCCCTTTTACTTTGAATTTCTACCAGGATAATAATATGCTTTTATTATCTTCTATTTCTATGTTTAAACTAACAATAAATACTAACTAAATAAAAAAAGATATCTGAGTTAAACCTCCATAGAATCTTTCTTAGGTTTCCCTGGCTTCAGTAAAACCCTGAATAGGGAGCAATCAAATCATTATGTTGTATACCTAAAAATAATACAATGTTCTATGTCAATTATATATTAATTAAGAAGAAAAAGAAAAAAATACTTTCAGGAGCCATTCGTTAGTTGAGCATTAAAAACAAATGCATCTGATTTAGCCACATTTTGCGAAAGGGTCTTCATTGATATGTTGGGGTAAGACGTTACTCTAGGAAGATTTTAAATTTTTTCACTAACACTTCAGCATTTGGGGGTACATTCTCCAGCCATACCACTAAGCCAAGACTGTTCCTCACCAGCACGGTCACCAAAGACCATACCCCGCTCTACTGAAGGCTTTTCAAAGTAATCTTACCTCTTAAACATAAGTTTTGGAAATCAAAACTATAGGATAGTTGGCTGGAAAGGGACATTTTGAAGCTGTCTAAATGATCTTATTACCACTCCAAGTACCATCTGGAACGTTGGGGATGGCTAGTTCTACACACAGTCATCTCTGCATTATTACCACATCCCTTCAGCATGTATGATTCAGTCATTCTGCACCCAAACCCCTCCAACCTGCTACATTTTTGCTGTGATCTCCTTCAGCTCCACCTTTCTGTCCTGTCAGTCCCCCACTGATGCCAGCAATGATGTGACTCCCAGTCTGTAGTCAGCAAACCTCTTTGTGTTTGCCCTTTAAGCTACTTGCTGCTTCAGCTCTTGTCCCTTTAGACTCATGCTCAATGCTACGTGAGGCCTCTGAAACTTAGCTATGTTCTTCACATTGCCTCTCCACTGACTCGATACCTGACATCAACTGTGATCCCCTCTCTGATCCTCTCTAATCAGAAATACAGCTGACAGCAAAGAATTTTTCTAACCAAATCTTAAAGAAAGAGGAGTCTCTGATGTTAATTCAATTATAGCGTTTATTTGTACTATATTCGAGCACAATCCCCTAGGGAAGATATAGATAGACTCTATCTTATCCAAGTTGTTATACCTTCCTTGAACACCTAACAGGGCTTTACATTCTCAATAAATGCTTCTTGGATGCAACTAATTTCCGTAAAACTTGTATTATTGACAAACTTTATATTTTCCACTCTAGATTATAATAACCAGAGATAATATATACTCTTGCAAAAATCATAGGTTTCAGAGTTCTGTGGCACTGGGCTTGAGTCCTGGATCAGTCACTATCTAGTTTGTGACCTTGGATAGCTAATATCGGTGAATTTCTGTTTTTTTATTTGTAATGTAAATTTCATCATCTCCTTGCACTGTTATCATTTTGTTGTTCTTGTTTTGTTTTTTTGTGGTACGCGGGCCTCTCACTGTTGTGGCCTCTCCTGTTGTGGAGCACAGGCTCCGGACACGCAGGCTCAGAAGCCACGGGTCATGGGCCCAGCTGCTCCGCGGCATGTGGGATCTTCCCAGACCGGGGCACGAACCCGTGTCCTCTGCATCAGCAGGCGGACTCTCAACCACTGCGCCACCAGGGAAGCCCTATCATTTTGGATTTGAGTTCCTGTGTAGATTGCCTGACACCAGATAAATTCTCAATAAACAGCTATTATGACTTTTATAGCTAATTGTAATAATTGTCTTTAGGCTGAATGAATCTTCATGGCACATTTTATGGTGGCTTCCCTCTAGTGTTTATTTTTTTAAATGTTTGTTGCATGAATGGAAAACATGGCAATGAACGAACAGAGTCTTAGCCAGAAGAAGTTCCTGGGAGTTAGTTTGTGAGAAGTATGAATGAGTCATTTCCTCTTCTCTTGAATCCCAAGGAACCATATGGGATTCTTCCTTCACTCTAATGTAATCCTTGGCCACTATGAACTAAGAATGATATAGCTGTTTTGAGTATGAACCAAGAGTATGGCTCCCAAATACTGAGGGAAACATTGTAGCTGTTCCAGATTCCAGGTTTTTGTGAACATGAGTGACTCTACACTTGGACCACTCCCTAGGGCTGTCCCAAACAGTGTAGAAGTAGGCTACAATGTCTCTGTATTCAAACAATTGCCCTAGTGCCTCAGGACCCTGGTAGAGCAAAGCAGTGCAGTGCTGGTTGAGTTGGAGTGTAACCTGCACTGTAATGCTAGGATACATGGGCTGCTGAGTCAGCTTGCTGCACATGGAGGCTCCAGGATGCTTTGTGTGCTAACCAGCAAGTTGGAACGCTAAGAAAGAAAAATAACAAGCTATGCTTTTTACTTCAAAATAGCAATAAGAGAAAAGAAAGAAATGGAGGAAGGGGAGGGGGAGGGGAGGAGGGAAGAAAAGGAAGCTTTATTAAGTGCTTCTTATGTACCAGGTACTGTTCTAAACACTTGACCATGATAGAACCTCTCTGAGTCATAACACCCTACAAAGCAATTACTTTTTTAATTAAAAAAGTTATTTTTAACATCTTTGAGTATAATTGCTTTACAATGGTGTGTTAGTTTCTGCTTTATAACAAAGTGAATAAGCTATACATATACATATATCCCCATATCTCCTCCCTCTTGCGTCTCCTTACCCCACCCCTCTAGGTGGTCACAAAGCACCGAGCTTATCTCCCTGTGCTATGAGGCTGCTTCCCGCTAGCTATTTTACATTTCGTAGTATTTATAAGTCCATGCCACTCTCTCACTTCATCCCAGCTTACCCTTCCCCCTCCCCGTGTCCTCAAGTCCATTCTCTACGTCTGCACCTTTTTCCTGTCCTGCACCTAGGTTCTTCTTTTTTTTTTTCTAGATTACAAGAAACTTTTTTTATCTAGATTCCATATATATGTGTTAGTATACGGTATTTATTTTTCTCTTTCTGACTTACTTCACTCTGTATGACAATCTCTAGGTCCATTCAGCTCACTACAACTAACTCAATTTCGTTTCTTTTTATGGCTGAGTAATATTCCATTGTATATATGTGCCACATCTTCTTTATCCATTCATCTGTCGATGGACACTTAGGCTGCTTCCATGTCCTGGCTATTGTAAATAGTGCTGCAATGAACATTGTGGTACATGACTCTTTTTGAATTATGGTTTTCTCAGGGTATATGGTCAGTAGTGGGATTGCTGGGTCGTATGGTAGTTCTATTTTTAGTTTTTTAAGGAACTTCCATACTGTTCTCCATAGTGGTTGTATCAATTTACATTCCAACCAACTGTGCAAGAGGGTTCCCTTTTCTCCACACCCTCTCCAGCATTTATTGTTTGTAGATTTTTTAATGATGGCCATTCTGACCGGTGTGAGGTGATACCTCATTGTAGTTCTGATTTGCATTTCTCTAGTGGTTAGTGACATTGAGCATTCTTTCATGTGTTTGTTGGAAGTCTGTATATCTTCTTTGGAGAAATGTCTATTTAGGTCTTCTGCCCATTTTTGGATTGGGTTGTTTTTTTAATACTGAGCTGCATGAGCTGCTTGTAAATTCTGAAGATTAATCCTTTGTCAGTTGCTTCACTGGCAAATATTTTCTCCCATTCTGAGGGTTATCTTTTGGTCTTGTTTATGGTTTATTTTGCTGTGCAAAAGCTTTTAAGTTTCATTAGGTCCCATTTGTTTATTTTTGTTTTTATTTCCATTTCTCTAGGAGATGGTTCAAAAAGGATCTTGCTGTGATTTATGTCATAGAGTGTTCTGCCTATGTTTTCCTCTAAGAGTTTTACAGTGTCTGGCCTTACATTTAGGTCTTTAATCCATTTTGAGTTTATTTTTGTGTATGGTGTTAGGGAGTGTTCTAATTTCATTCTTTTACATGTAGCTGTCCAGTTTTCCCAGCACCACTTACTGAAGAGGCAGTCTTTTCTCCATTGTATATTCTTGCCTCCTTTATCAAAAATAAGGTGACCATATGTGCATGAGTTTATCTCTGGGCTTTCTATCCTGTTCCATTGAAAGCAATTACTTTTAATTCCTCTCTTCTACAAATGAAGAAACTCAAGCCTAGATAAATTTTAAAAATTGTCCAAGATCACACAGCTATTGTGACCTTAATAAGCTGAGATTCAAACTAGTGTCTAATTAGCTCCAAACTTATTTGTGCCCTTCACTGCTGTTCATTAATTTATTAAATAAAGATTAATTGAGCACTTATTTATTATATGTTAACTGATCTAGCACTGAGGACATAACAGTGGACAAAACAGACAAAAATTCCTGCTCTCATGGAGCTTACATCCTAGTGGGGGATTCAAATAATAAACAAATGGGTGAGATGTAGAATGTCAGGTGGCAGAGAGTGCCCTGGAAGAGAGCAGAACCAAGAAGGGAGATGGGACTGGGGGCTGCCATTTTAAATGGAGTGATTAGGGAATATCTCACTGAGAAGATAAAAGTTGGGCCAAGACCTAAAGGATTAAGGGAGGGAGCTACGAGAATCCAGGGGTAAGCCTTCCAGGCAGAGGCAATGGCAAGTGCAAAGGCCCTGAAGCTGGAACTTTTTTTTTTTTTTTTCCGGTACGCGGGCCTCTCACTGTTGTGGCCTCTCCCGTTGCGGAGCACAGGCTCCGGACGCGCAGGCTCAACGGCCATGGCTCACGGGCCCAGCCGCTCCGCGGCATGTGGGATCTTCCCAGACCAGGGCACAAACCCGTGTCCCCTGCATCGGCAGGTGGACTCTCAACCACTGCGCCACCAGGGAAGCCCTGGAACATTTTTAATTCATTTTAACCTGTGTGAGGAACAACAGAGAAGCCAGAGTAGCTGGAGCAGATTTAGTGGTGGAAGAGTGGGACTCCTAAAAATCAGAGTGTGGTTGCAAAGGAGAGACAGCATGAATGCTATGGATCAAAAACATCATGTGGTGCATGTAGGATCTGCGGAGGAAATTCATAAGAGAAATAAATGCACAGGGAATGTGTGCTATTTACCTCCAAAGAGTTGAAGTGGGGGTAGAAAGAAAGGATAGGATGGAACTTACACTTTTCATTTAATACACTTCTCTACTTATTTTTAAACAAAGCATGCATTTCAATTTTAAAATCTAATTAAAGGAATTAATGTTCTTTAAATGTGCCTAAGTACATGCACAAGAATGTTTATTGCTTTACTGTTCATAATAACAACCAGTAGGGACCTGCTTTTAAATATTGGGCTATCTATACAAGGAAATATAAAGATACTCAAAAAGCAGATCTACATATTGACTTAGAAAGAGGTCTATGATCTAGGACTCAAAACACTGGAGTATGAAGTGTACCTTATGGATATAATTGAATACATGTGCACATTTATTTATGTGCTATTATACAAAGTTCCTGCAAAAAGCAGTTTATACAATAACAGCAAAAAACAATAGAAACTATCTGTTTACAATTATGAAAAAAAGTATGCAGCATTCAAATGCTAAACTATTAGTCATTTAAAATTACTGCATATATCTATATTTAGCATGAAAATATATATTTTAAATTGTATATTTAAAATTGTATAATGTATATTTAAAATGGTATAAATGTACATTTAAAATTGATAAAAAGCAGTCTTTTAAATTACAGGTGTGGAATGATCTCTTTTTTTGGTAAAAGATACTAGAACATGGGCTTCCCTGGTGGCGCAGTGATTGAGAGTCCGCCTGCCGATGCAGGGGACACGGGTTCGTGCCCCGGTATGGGAGGATCCCACATGCGGCGGAGCGGCTGAGCCCGTGAGCCATGGCCGCTGAGCCTGTGCATCCGGAGCCTGTGCTCCGCAACGGGAGAGGCCACAACAGTGAGAGGCCTGCGTACTGCAAAAAAAAAAAAAAGATACTAGAACATAACGCCACGAAAGCAGGGACTTATTTTCTTCAGTGTTATATTCCTGAAAAATACCTGGTTCCCAGGGCATGGCCCGCACACAATAAATATCTGTTGAACATTAAAACAATGAATAAAAGTGTATAACCACACACGAAAACACAAAACCCAAAGGGCCAATCACAAGATGTTAACAGAATTTATCTTGAGGCAATAACATTTAAATGTTTTTATTTTTCTTCATACTTACCTGTATTTCCATCTTTTAAAATGAACATATATCATGTAACAAAAATAATACTTTCACTTAATGCTTATCTAAAAAGTTATAAGTTTCAGTACATTTCAAGGCTAAGAGTTTAGAAAATATCTATTATCAGGGATAACTATAATTCATCATTACCTAGCTCAGGACTAAGGGTTGAAGTGCCTCAGCAGGGCCATCAGCTTTTACTAGGTAGAAATAGTAGTTCTTGCGGGAGGCTGATAAGGAGAGACTGAACAAATGAAAGTTACCAAGGCAGAGTTTTAAGCCTGTAGAGTTTACAGAGGGCTGCTGTATCCCCGAAGGCACATGGGGAGCAGAGAGTCCAAATCATTTGGGAATTTGAATCATGCCTACTCGTGATTTATTTTTGGATGCTGCACTTGCAAACTGGGTAGCTGCCCTTTGAGGACTACACAGTTAGGATTCCCCAGGCGTGGGTGTGATCTGCACATGATTCAGTCAGTAATGCATTTTCTCTGGAAGATGATGCCTTCATTAAAAGGGAGAACAAAATGTGGACTTGTAGGTCTGCCTGGGCAGGAATAAGGCAGAAGCTTTGCATTTCCACTGGGGCTGGGAAGAAGAACCGTTGGAACTGGCCCAAAGCTAGTTGGCAGTTTCTTTTTTTTTTTTTTTAAGATGTTGGGCGTAGGAGTTTATTAATTAATTTATTTTTGCTGTGTTGGGTCTTCGTTTCTGTGCAAGGGCTTTCTCTAGTTGTGGCAAGTGGGGGCCACTCTTCATCGCGGTGCGCGGGCCTCTCACTATCGCGGCCTCTCTTGTTGCGGAGCACAGGCTCCAGATGCGCAGGCTCAGTAGTTGTGGCTCACGGGCCTAGTTGCTCCGTGGCATGTGGGATCCTCCCAGACCAGGGCTCGAACCCGTATCCCCTGCATTAGCAGGCAGATTCTCAACCACTGCGCCACCAGGGAAGCCCAGTTGGCAGTTTCTTTACCACAAGGTTAAAAGAAAAAGTTGGGAGATACCTACCTTCAGCATAAGACTATAGACACACCCTCTCTTACATTTTAGAAGTATGCAAGAAATTTAAGATATTTGCTGGCCTTCTATAACTATCACAACCTGAAGAGCTGTACACTAAAGTCATATAAACCCAAGATTTCTGAAGCTGTTTCTTCTACTTTTTTTCATCTTGTTTTAAGTATGTTCACCTAATTGAATTTGTTATATCACTATCTTTGATCTTTTTGTTCTTCTGTTATTTCCTTTTATTCCTTACTCATGTACCTGCTGGTATTGTTTATTTTCTTCCTCTATCTTGCAGCTTTTATTGTCTTATTTATGTATTATATTTATTCTTTATATTACCTTATTTAAAAACTATTATATCTTACCATATCACCTTGGATAATTTTATCCTTCTACTTTGTAAAAAGTAATCACCACATCCCATTTTATCAGCATGATGTATGGTCACATTTCTTTTAAATATTCCTATTAAATCACTTGAATCCCACCTGGGCTTTCTCTCCAGTGATACCCACAAGTGTTGGAAATGCTTTATCTCATCCAGGAGGTCAATCCCCAACCCTCACCCTGACTCATGGCTATGTTCATCCCAGGTACTCCACACCAAATCTACCTGGGACTCCTAATTTACAACGTTGCAGCTCTTTGAACACACAACTGTGCCACCCAAAGGACCAGGTCAAGTTCTACTATTTACTACATCACCCAGAAGCACTTGTGCAGACAGTATTCACTGCCTAACAACGGCCATTCCCCTTGCCCTACTCTCTTGCTGGTATGCATGCCTGACCAATAAGGATGAATGGGAAGTATATCAAGAGTAAGAAGAAATGAATAGAGGAAAAACAACTTTTCATATATGTTGAATGTTATTATGTCTACATGTGATGCCTGGAACTACTGCAGCCCTCATGAGACAGTGAGGGGAGATACTGTCAACAAACTGAGGATGGTGAGGGGAAAAATAGGAAAGTACCGGAGTTCATCACTGCATTGGGTTATTGAACCAAACCTGGAACCACTTTGCCTCTGGACTTCTTCTTATGGGAGATAATAAGTACCCTTATTACTTAAGTCAATTTTAGTTGGGTATTGTGCCACTCATTGTCAAAAGCATCCTAACTGGGACACACTGTCCCTGTGTGAAGGTCCACAACAGGCAGGAGTCACCACACTGACTTCATCTCTTTTCTACTCTCATGGTGATTGTCTTTTATAGACCTCCATTACATTTCATTGTTACTTAATTAAAGCCCCACAATTCTCCCCAACAGTTTCAGTAACTATGAATCACTGATAGAAGGAGTCAGATTCTTCTTCACCTCCCACCAAATGTTTGGGCTGCCTATGCAAATTTGCCTACAAAGTCCTAAGCAACTGTCAAATTCATTATACCAGATTTTCTTACAGAATAAAATTGTAAAGTCTTCACTATACACCTGCTATATAATAACTTTCTTCATAATTATAGAAGCAAAGTATGTTCATATAAAGAACTGGAAAATGCCAGAAAATTTCAATCTGCTATCCAGAAATATGTTAACATTTTGGAATATTTCCTTTGAATCTTAGACAACTGAGGTCATACTGCATGTATAATTTGGTATCCTGGCTTATTCACTTAACATATTGTTTCTAATCTTGCATTACTATTCTTCAAAAGCATGATGTTTAAAGGTTGGAAAATATTCTATCATGAGGATGTACCAAAATGCATTTAATCATTTCATTATAGCGAAAGAAGCTATATAACATAATGTTAAAGCTATGGATTCTGGAGCAAAAATCTCAACCCCCCTTTTCATTAGATGTGTGGTCTTGGGCAAGTTGATTAACCTCTTGTAGCCTTGATTTCCTCATATGTAAAATAGGTATAATAATAACACCGATCTGCTAAGCTTGTTGTGAGAAACAATATGAAGGCTTAAAACAGGATCTGGCGGACTTCCCTGGTGGCGCAGTGGTTGAGAGTCCGCCTGCCGATGCAGGGGACATGGGTTCGTGCCCTGGTCCAGGAGGATCCCACATGCCGTGGAGCGGCTGGGCCCGTGAGCCATGGCCGCTGAGCCTGAGCGTCCGGAGCCTGTGCTCCGCAATGGGAGAGGCCACAGCAGTGAGAGGCCCGCGTACCGCAAAAACAAAACAAAACAAAAAAACAGGATCTGGCACAAACTTAATACTCAATAAATGCTTATTATTGTTATGAAAATATTGGGTTTTTTTCATTTTCTCAAATATAAAGAACTCATGTCTTAAAACATCATTGAACATAAATTACTTTTTGCACCTCTGATTATTTTGGGGAATCATTTCCTAGGAAGGGAATTCCTGGTTAATGCCTATTAGTTTCTGATATTTTATCAGAATTTTATAAAAATGAAAAAGCAAGGAATTCAGGCCTCAAGAGACAATAGTGAGAGGAATACATTCCCTGAACAAAATAAGTATTTTCCATTTTAGTTAGTTTTCCAGTAACCCTCCCAACATCATAGGGTAGATTCGCCTATTTCCTTCAAAGTTGAGCTTGTTGTCCTTAAATTGAAGCAATCCAGTCCATTCACAGGTCACTAACATAACAACACGTCTATTCTGGGGACCACTCACATGACATAGTAGGAGGGTATCATCTTTTACAGTTATGAATTCTCATTTTCCTTTTTGAAGAGAAATGGGATTTAAATAAAAATCTAGGTGTTTTCCACCATGCAATTTTTGAAAACTCATGGGAGTACAAAGAACGAGTAAGGAATCCTTCTGAAGGGAGCTTCATTGTAGCCCTCGGGTATAATTTTAATTAAGTAGTTTAATTAACTACTTAATTAGGCAATTAAGTAGTTTCATCAACCAACTGTCAATTTCCTTAGATACACTTTCATTCATCCTATGTTCTTATTGAAGATGTTAGTATACCTTTAGCTGCCTGCTTGCCACCATTTCAAAGAAAGGCCATAGCATCTGTCCTGATTTCTTTTTTTTTTTTTTTTTTTGTGGTATGCGGGCCTCTCACTGTTGTGGCCTCTCCCGTTGCAGAGCACAGGCTCCGGACGCGCAGGCTCAGCGGCCATGGCTCACGGGCCCAGCCGCTCCGCGGCATGTGGGATCTTCCCGGACCGGGGCACGAACCCGTGTCCCCTGCATCGGCAGGCGGACTCTCAACCACTGCGCCACCAGGGAAGCCCTGTCCTGATTTCTTAGTTATTAGTCTTAGAATTCTCTATCCATCATGGCAGACAAAGAGACAATAATGAAAGGAAGAAGGCATCTTCTGTTTTTATCGCACTCAGAAAATCCTTTCACCAGAATCACTTCTCCTACTTATTCTTTGAATCTTTAAATTGAATATAAAAGTTCCTTTGGATTAAATTACATGAGTCATTAAGAAATATTTTGTTGACTCCAGCAGTTTTGAGTCCAGATTCTGTGACAGATTCATATCTTTAAAAATTTGTGGTTCTTTAAGGGACGCTTGGGAGTTACATGTGTGATGCTTTTGCTGCCCTCCAGTGGCCATCCCGGATCCTAACAACTTGTACCGCCTTTTGTCCAGTTTCCTGGTCTCACTCTTTGTCTTCTGCTTTCTCTGCTCTTTAGCCTCCTCTTACTCTCATCTATAATATCTGAAGGAATTCAGCCCCTCAGTGACTCATCCAGCTTCATGACTCCATTTTGACCCTAAGACCGCAATATTATCTTCTGCTAGACTCTTATCTCCCTTCCGGCATCGGTTCTCCCATGTGTGACTAAATGCTCCCTTCCTCTTTGATGGGGAGTGTACATTCTTAGAAATGGTGCATTCAGTTAAGTGATAATTTGTTTAAAAGTTGTATTCTCAATCCTTGCTTGTTATATGGCCCTTCATCAGCCAGATGATCAGGCTGGGCACATCTGTTAGCAAAGCTTGGTTTGTTCACTGAGCGTTTTATGGGCATTTCTGGGTCTACTCATTCTAGGGGGCCCTTTTTCCTATATTTCTGTCTCTCCTGACCATCCAGTAAAATATGCCTTTTCCTTGTTCAGAAAGCCTCACAAAGGTCTTATCTCCAGTGCAAGGAAGATTTCTAATTCAGAGTCATTTGCCAAAATGAAATGCCTGATGAGCTTTATGCGTAATTAATCATTTAGCTTCTCCTGGCACTTTCTCGAGTTTTTGGAAATGATTTCCTCTCTTCTCCCGGTGGAAACAGCCTTTAAAAATTAAAATTTAAAAATAGTTATGACTGAAGATGCCAAATTTCATTAAAAGGTAAAACCAACATTAGGGACTTCCCTGGTAGCACAATGGTTAAGAATCCACCTGCCAATGCAGGGGACACAGGTTCGATCCCCAGTCCAGGAAGATCCCACATGCCGCAAAGCAACTAAGCCCACAGCTACTGAGCCTGCGCTCTGGAGCCTGCGAGCTACAACTACTGAAGCCCACGCACCCTAGAGCCGGTATACCACAACTACTGACCCTACATGCCACAACTACTGAAGCCCGCGAGCCTAGAGCCTGTGCTCCGCAACAAGAGAAGCCACCGCAATGAGAAGCCCGTGCACCACAATGAAGTGTAGCCCCCACTCGCCGCAGCTAGAGAAAGCCTGCACACAGCAACAAAGACCCAACGCAGCCAAAAAAAAAACCACAAACAAACAAACATTAAAAGTGAGCTAATAAATGGGGTGACATCAAGATCTCGGGTTAAGAACAGTTACTTAACTCATTGTCTCTTAACACACCAGTATCAAAAATGCAGGTGAACAATGCAAGGTACTGGATATATGAGACTGTATAGTGATTTAGTGATTAAAATGAGTATTCTCTAGTATTCTCTACCTCTATGACCAGTTCACTTAACTCATCACTGCCTCAGTTTACTCATTTTTAAAATGGAGGTAATAATACATACTTTTCTGGGCTGTTATACCAAACAGATATGATATGTTTACAAAATCTAAATCAAGATGCAAATATAAACTATTATTATTTACACTCTATCTTTTTTAGAATAAAATTAAAAGGAAAACAACATTAAAACAGCCAACAAAGAAAGATGCTTTTCTGATGAGTTCTTTATAAAAATTAAGCATCTAGGAGCTGATTATTCATAAAAATAAAATTTATTCTAAAGATAGTTTCTGCTATTTATCTATCATAAATATGAGAAAATTTAAAATAAATAGCAACAACAATAATAAAACAGTTATTATTTGCTGAGCAGTTCTAAGCACTGAGCTACAAATTGCTAAAAACCATGAATTTCAAACCAGAATTTTAAATGTGGATTTACACTGAATGATGAAATTTAACAAACAGCGTGAACATATTCTTTGTCATCTGGTGATCTGGTCCTAACACTGAGTATTGCTACTTCATTTTAGTGTTCAAGCTTGCATTAATGCCTGCCATTGTGAAAGCCAAATAATTCCATGGCATCCCACAGCAAGAGAGGTTTCTGGCAGTTCAAATATAAAAATGTAATGAGAGATCTGTGTTCACGGGGCACATAGTGGTTTGAGAAATCTGCTCAATAAATGCTTGCTGTTTATTGAATACTTAGTTTTGAAAATAATATTTAACTTTTCTTCCAGAATACCAGTTTAGCAGGAAATGTTATCGTAAATATGAAGAAATTGTTTCCATTCCCAGAAATAAATGGATTAAGTTCCCATTTTATGCAGATTTTAATCCCTAAAAATACTAACCTTAGTGCTAATCTTTAGCAGTTAATTAAAATTGGCATGTAAGAATTTCTTGCTGGAAGAATTTTGATAAATTATGTGACTAACCTGAACTATCAAACAAATCCTTGGAGTTTTAAATTGCATTTTGTACAGCATATTTATGCTAGTAAACCTTTTTTGCATTGGAAACAGTGAAGCCAAAATGCTGAAAATTATGGAGGCTGACATGAAGCCTCATCGTATTAATATTAAATTCAACATCAGTGATTTATTGTCACAAACAACATTATCTGTCATGTTAAACAAATGCTGTTAACTTATACTATGTTTTTATTTGATTTGTGTGTCCATTTTGATTTTTAAATATTTATTGTTGAATAAGGCCTGCAAGTGTGAACAACTTATTTCTAAATTTAGGTTTATATGTTTGAATAATATTATAATAAAATTTTAAATCAATATTGTGGAGGTCTATGAGTACATATTTCCTTTAAAGGGGATCTATGTATTACTCAAGTCTGAGAAACACTGGTCCAGATTAGCACTGATTAATTTAACAGTATTCTTGAGAAACATTTTTGCCACTTAATTATCTAATTTCTTGAGCTTATTTACAAGGATCCCATGACAAAGACTGTCAAATACCTTGATGAAATCAATACATTTCTGGTGCCTTTTTGACATTTTTGGTACATTTTTGGCATTCCTGTGGTCCATTCATTTAGTGATGCTATTAAAAAAATAATGAATTTTGGAATAAAGTTTCAGGGTCACTTCATCTATCTGGAGACTCAGTGAAATCCCTATTTGTTCCATCTGATCCACTCTGAAGCCCATTCTTCACTGTAGAGAAAACAGAAGCCAAAATGAGATTTAAGTAGCTTTAGTACTACATGGCAAGCTTGGGGACTATAGGAAGGCTGCACTCCACTTTGGATCAGAAAGGACTGGAAGGGAGAGAGAAGATCCCAACACTGGGTGGTTTCCATCTCTCACTCTCCTCTTTTTGCTGGAAAGAGTGATGCTGCTCCTGCTGTAGCCCAAGGTCTGTCTGCATCTCAGTCACCAACTACAAGTAGCCGTGGTGTCCTGCCTCGTTCTGGAAAGTGGTCACACCTATCCATCTAGGTCCTGAGACAGGGATTTTACTGCAGATTCAGACTCCAGTCTCTGCCAGTCTCTGGACACAGGCCACAAGGACATGAGGTATCACCTCTGTTTCCTGCTCTCCTTTTGAGGATATAGGTTCCCATCCAAGCAGTCACCCACGGCTGCATATTCTAACTGGCTCATTGACCCTAATTCCGCCCAGCTCCAATCTCAGCCTGTGCCACCCTGTGCCACTCTAAACTTTAGAACTAACAAGTCTCACACAATTTTATCTCAACTAGCTGTAAGGCCTGTGAGGGCAAGAAACTTGTTTCTTTTGTTCATCTTTCTGTTTTGAGCATCTAGCTTGGTACTCTGCATATAGTTTACTTTCAAAAACTATTTAGTAAATGAATGAATGAGTAAATGAGTGCAAGTCTTGAAACACACCCTATTCTACTGGTTAAATAGACACGTGAAGCATTTCCTCTCAATTCAGACACCCAAGTGATTTTTTTTTAAATCCCAGGTGATTTCATTTGTGTGGTCTCCAAATCTAGCACCTCACTCCTTGTGGTCATTCTAGCTTTTAAAGGCCTCAAACAGAAGGCTCTCCTCACACCTTTCTCAATCTTGGGGCGGGAGGAAATGCAAGATTCTCAGGGGCTGGGAGTTGGCAGCCCCTCTCTTCCAGGAGGTTAAGGAGAGAGGGTTCCAGCTGTCCAAACAGTAGAGCCAGAGACCTCTCCTTTACCTCAAGAACTAGAGGAATTTTTCTTTGCTCTGCTCAGAAGCCTAGAAGTTCAATGTGAACACAAAATAGGATTTCAAAAAATCAGTTTCTGGGAAAATTTCTGTAGTTACAGTCATTATACTGCTCACTTTCACTCTCTGCTTCAACAGAAATACTCCTAGGTTACATCTGAGCAAAATGTATCCATCTATGCAAGTATCTTATTTTTGCCTTTGTTTAAAAATGTATCAATAATATTGCTCATTTTAATTCCCATTTCAAATATATTTTCCAGAATGAAAGGCTGTGATTATAGTCAATTCTCAAATTTCTATAGAATTTCAGATTATTCTCCAGGAATCAAGGACCTTCTCACACCAGAAAGAACTTATTTCTTGCTACAAAAGCCCACGCTAATCAAAAAATGACATATTTGAGGAGAGGTAGCATAACTAGAAATAGAATGATTAATAACACCTAGCCAACATCTAATCTTAAAATAAAAATTGTCAAATTTTCAGTATCCCATTATGTGCCCATATGGCAGGCTGTACTTTTTAAAAAGGCTACAGCAACATTCATGGTCCCACATGTCGCTCTTCATCAAGCAGTAGAGTCTATTCTTCCTCCCCTTGAAATTGAGTTGACCTTTGTGACTACCTGCCTAAACAAATAGAATATGGTGGAAGCAACACTGCACACTTCCAATGCAAGGTGATAAGAGTTCCACCCAGCTTTCTCTCTTGGAATGTCTACTCTGGGAACCTAAAGATGACGTTAGGAGGAAGCCCAGGTCACATGTAGGTGTTCTGGTCCCCAGAGAAAATCTCAACCGTCAGCCTATGAGTCAGCAAGCCTTCAGGTAATTCCAGGCCCTGTCTTCAAGGCACCCCAGATGAAGTTGTGTAGAGCAGGAATAACTATTCCCACCATGACCTGCCCGAACTGTAGCTTGATGAGCAAAATAATTGTTGTGGTTACTTCAGGCCACTAGGTTTTGGGTTGTTTGTTATGCAACAATAGACAGCCAATAACCAAATACTGTTATCTCATTCAATCCTCTGAAAGTAGATATGATTAACTTTGTAATGCTGATGAACAAACAGGCACTGTGCTAAGCCGTGGAAATACATTAGATTAGCTGTGGAAATACATGGCAGACATGGTACCTGCCCTTCAGCAAGCTTTAGGGCAGAGTGACTGTGTTCCTTCCCTTTAGAGCCATAACGCATAAGCCATCCAAGGCACTGCTGACCCTTCACTATACATATGAGAACAAAAATCATGTCTTTCCCTAGACATTGTCTTAGTCCGTAATATTCTCCAGCAGGAATAAATCAATCATGTGTTTCTTTTGGCTTCACATGTAGTGTGTGCGTGTGTGTGTGTGTGTGTGCGCACATGTGACAACTGGTCCTGTTCTTGCATTAGAATGTTATAGACTGGGCCTTAAACTATGATGGTTGTCTTTCTTCCATTTGATTCTTTTAAATATTTTTTCTGAAGTTTCTTATTATTCAAGTAATATGTGTTTAATGGAGGGAAATTAGAAAATATAATTAATAAAATGTAAAATTACCCCAAAACATCAATATACACAGATACCTCTATTAAATATTTTAATAAATAGGCTTCCTGGAATTTGCTATGCCTATATATGCATATCTTGCTGGATCATATGGCAACTCTATTTTTAATTTTTTTTTTTGCGGTATGCGGGCCTCTCACTGTTGTGGCCTCTCCCGTTGCAGGGCACAGGCTCTGGACGCGCAGGCTCAGCAGCCGTGGCTCATGGGCCCAGCCGCTCTGCGGCATGTGGGATCTTCCCGGACTGGGGAACGAACCCGTGTCCCCTGCATCAGCAGGCGGACTCTCAACCACTGCGCCACCAGGGAAGCCCGCATATCTCCTTTTGTTCCTACTCTTGCTGCTCCACCCTTAATTTGAGTTGCTGCATCATTTCCATGCTACTGTGCTTCCTTTAAGCAATCACACTCACAGTGCTCCAGGCCTCACATCAAAGCAAGCCTCACTGCATAATTAATTAAACATACTAGCTCCTAAATCAGCTAACTCTGCTAAGGTCCTGTGTCCTGTCCTGCTTTCCGGGATGGGTATTTTCTGGATAATAATGCTGTTAATTTCTCCATCTCACCTCTGTTTAAATGTATGCCCTTCCATTTTCTAGTTATGGCCTTGGCTCCTACCTACTGCCTCTATCCTTGCAATCCACGCATAACCAGCCCTATCGGCTTGACCTGATATGAGGCACATTCCACCCAGAGAGTGCACCTACCTAACACATCCCTGCCCTGCAGGGACAATCCAGGCATCAGATTCATTCAACCAACCTTCAGCACTAAAGAAGAGGGGAAGTAAAGTAACACATACTAATCAGATGGCAGAATTTTGCTGAGGGCACACTAGGCTAAACTTATAATTTCTTACAAAAACACCAATTCTAAAAGATTAATGGACCCCTATGTTTACTGCGGCATTATTTATAATAACCAAGATATGGAAGCAACCTAAGTATCCACTGATAGATGAATGGATAAAGAATGGAATATTACTCAGCCATAAAATAATGAAATCTTGCCATTTGTGACAACGTGGATGGACCTAGAGGGTATGATGCTAAGTGAAATAAGTCAGACAGAGGAAGACAAACACCATATGATTTCACTTACATGTGGAATCTAAAAAAAAAAAATCAAATGAACTAACATAACCAAACAGAAACAGACTCATACATACAGACAGCAAACAGGTGGTTGCCAGAAAGGGGGTGTAGAGGGAGGAGTGAAATAGGTGAGGGAGATTAAGAGGTACAAACTTCCAGTTACAAAATAAATGAGTCATGGGAATGAATGTACAATGTGGGAAATATAGTCAGTAATATTGTGATAACTTTGTATGGTGATCATTTTGTAATGTTTAGAAAGATCAAACCACTATGTCTTACACCTGGAATTAACATAGTGTAACATAGTGTTGTAGGTAAGTTATACTTCAACAGAACATTTTTTCAAATAAAATATTTTTAAACTTTTAGAATTTCTTACATTTTAACCTTATTCAAATTGGTACTAGAAGTGAAATGATCACTTACTATGCTTTTCAAAACCAAGCTGATTTTACTTAAAATCAATGTGAGTAAAATCAACTTGGCTTTGAAAAGCATAATGAGCTTAGAGAGGACTCCCTTCAAGAAAACTTTTAGGGCTTCTCTGGTGGCGCAGTGGTTGAGAATCTGCCTGCTAATGCAGGGGACATGGGTTCGAGCCCTGGTCTGGGAAGATCCCACATGCTGCGGAGCAACTAGGCCCGTAAGCCACAACTACTGAGCCTGCGTGTCTGGAGCCTGTGCTCCACAACAAGAGCACCGCGATGAAGAGTGGCCCCCGCTTGCCACAACTAGAGAAAGCCCTCGCACAGAAAGGAAGACCCAACACAGCAAACATAAATAAATAAATTAATAAACTCCTACCCCCAACATCTTAAAAAAAAATTTTTTTTATATTCTTTCACTTTAGGAAAGTAAGATCATTTAACAAAACGTAGAGTAACTTTAATGTTTAAGGACTCCTCAGTCTTTGGGCTTACATATGTTCCTGTGTATTTACAATTATCTTAGATATGGTGGTCATTAACACATTGGCTGTGACTTTGAAGCCTTGGCTATGAAGTTGTAGTTCTCCCATTAGCAACATCTCACATTCTTGAATGGCTACCTCTGAATCCTGGTTTTAGCTGATTGTGGCAATCTGGGTTTCATTATTTAAGAGAGATAAGATGATATATTGGGCTGGTTCCCACTATCTCAGAATAGCAGTCTTAAGCATTTGGAAAATGTGAACACAAAAGTATTTAGGGATTTGAAGAGTGTAGGTTATTTGCTGACTGGAAGAGAAAGAGCAGATTATCACCCAAATGATTTTGATATTGGGTTTTATCTTCCTGCAACAAGCAGACTATAGTCTTTTGCCATTTACCGCAAAACTGTGGACTTACTCATATCTCTAGCATCTCTTTTATTTTTAGCCTCCTGTTTAGTTAGCAACAGTGGAATCTGTGTGGCAGCATGTTTTTAGCAAATATTGTCCAGATCTGCCTGTGATTTTAGCTGCTCATGGCCATGTAGCAATACAAAGCAGGAAAAGTGATGAAGAGAAAAGGAGCTTTCAATGAGGGAATGTTCAGAAAGGTTTCATAGGTTAGAGTTCAGCTGCATCTATGAATTTCAGTTTATTGCACCTTTCCTTTTATCTCTTACAGTACTCATGTCTGAAGAAATGATCCTGGAAAAGAAGTCATTTTGGATTATCTTATTCATCACATGGAGAGATATTTTTAATAGCCAAAGGGCTCATATTTTGCAGTCTTTATTACTAAAAAGACAGACTTCTATTTGCAGCTACCAAACACTGCTCGGCTCCTAAGAGACAGTCTTCCCTCAGTAGTGAATAGAGCTCACACACATCAGAACTTAGCAGATGCTATATAGTGAAGGTCAGTACTCAGGAAGCCTGGATAAGCTGGGTTTGCCCAGGCTAGAGTTTTCTGAGCAATTAAAACTGCATTATTGAATGTAGCTTTCACTTGAGGTACCCATTCTGGCCATCCCTCATATGATATTCTACATTTAAATCAGACCACCCAAATGGAATAGAAATGTGACCAGCAGTTAGTGGCATAGTTGAAAATATAAAGCCAGAATTGAATGGCCCAAGAGATATTGGCTGTTTATACTGTCTGCTTCCTCATGTACATAAATAAAAGTACCAAAGAAAGGAACAGAAGGCCAGATAGAACAGCTGGAAAACTGTATGACAAATCTACAGTCCATTCACCTTCCAATTTCATTCCAGCTCTTTGCACCAACCAATTCCAGTTCTATTGCACTACACAGGCTTACAGAAGACAGTCATTATCTTGCTTTGTAACACTAACTCACATTGGGGTGAAATAGGCAGTGAGACTGCAGGAGGTTACAACAGTTGAACAAAGGGAAGCCAGTCCAATATATTTTTTTCTTATCTGAACGGGCATTTTAATGTCACTGAGAACAAAAGAATTATCTTCCTCTTTCCTTTTCTTACCTCTGACCATCAAGGAAGACTTAGAAATGCTACTGTAATTATGGCTTACATTTCATCATTTCTTGACACTCTGGAGTATATAGAAAATGAAAAGATAATGTTTTACCTTGAAAGACTGAAATGGAAAAAGCTTCTGTTTATGGGATCTCTCTGGAATGTAGTCATTTGTGTGACTGCAATCACAGAATCAGCTAAAATAGCATATGAATTCTCCAATGTCTTCTTTCTGTCAAAAGGAACATTTCCATAAAACTACCTTTATAGACTGGAATGGCTGTCTGCTTTCCAAAAAGAGCTCTAAATAGCTATTAAGCAACCAGTAACTTTACCTAAATGTAGAGCAATTAGAACCATTTTCAAAGTTTTGAAAGATTATTCTAACCTCCCCCCTTCCTTTACCAAGATTAGATGGAATCAAGAAAATAAGTGGCTTGGAGATGAATGAGACTGAAGCATTTGGTGGAAGTTTTCTTTGAGACATAAAGAAGTCAGCTTTATGTTTGAAAGTGAAACGCATCTTTACCTTCAGAGCAATTTTTGACTTTTTAATTATTATGATTAAATGGGGGTAATGGGATGCCATAATCACAGTATACCTCCCTATTTAAAACAAAAACAAAAACAAAAAAACCTCTCAGGTGCAGAGTTGAACTAACCCTACTTGTCTATGCAGGGCACATCATTATGCATCCATGCAAGGCTCATCATTTTTTAATTGTTTTTCTCTACTTAATTCCTTATTCCCACTCCCATTCTCTACACTATAGCCCCCTTCTCCAAAGTGCCTGATATGTGTCCCTAGGTATGAATAGATACTCATAAATCTACACTGTGTGTGTGTGCTAACTCACATAATGGCATTGTTGTATAGATATTGTTTTGTTTCTTACTTTTGGGACAACACTATGCTTTTAAGATCTACTCCTCTGGCTCTATGAGCATCAAATGCATTGTTTCTGACTACTGCATAGTACACGGTGTGCATTTGTCACTTTTTCTTTATCATTCCCCAGTATGGACACTTAAGTGACCTATAATTCCCCAACCCAATAAGCAACACTGTAATAAATATCCTTGTACTGTCCTTCATGGATCTGTAAGAGTGTTCCCCTAGGATATGGATCCAGGAGTAGGATTTCATGGTCACATATGCGTACCTAATTTTACTAAGTACTCCAGGACCTACTCTAGTTCTCTTGGACAGTCAGGCCAGTTTACTCTTCCACCAGCAGAGCATGGGACTTTTTGTCTCTCTATATTCTCATTAATATTTGATGGTATCTTTCTAGTTTTGATAATTTAATGGGTATAAAGTAGTATCTTATTGTTTTAACAATGTTGAGATATTGGCATAGCCTTTAGGGGCAGGTTGAGTACATTTTCTTTGTATGAGGGTAGTTATATTAGGTAGGAGCCTGTGGTTGCTTCAAAATTTGAGAATGGGGAAGAGCATGTACAGATGCTGAGCTGAGGGGTATTGGAGGTAGACGTAGATGCTCAGCTTAGTCTGTTTTGTCAGCCCTCCCAATGATTTTGTGAACTATACATACCATTTAATAAAACTCCCTTCTGCTCAAAATAGAGAGGGTGCTGTTGCCTGCAATGAAGGAGGCTGGTCTATGCAGTAATTGGTACCATCAGTGGTTGCCAACCCTCAAAGAATAAAATGGGAAATTAGGATTGGCTATTCACATAGATTAAGTTTGAAAACAGTGAGAATCTGGTTCCCATTATAAGACAGGTCACTGCAGGATTTTACCTGCAGACTTTTAGTTTTCCATATACATTTTGGAATAGACTTTATGAGGCCTCAAAAATACTCTAGGGGGCTTCCCTGGTGGCGCAGTTGTTTGAGAGTCTGCCTGCCGATGCAGGGGACACGGGTTCGTGCCGCGGAGAGGCTGGGCCCGTGAGCCATGGCCGCTGAGCCTGCGCGTCCGGAGCCTGTGCTCCACAATGGGAGAGGCCACAACAGTGAGAGGCCCGCATACCAAAAAAACCCAAAAAACAAAACAAAAAACTCTAGGATTTTTATTAAACTCATATTGAGTTTATTGAATGATTTTGAGATAATTGATATCATTATAATATTGTTGTGCCTCGGTGAACATGGTATGGCTCTCTAATATTTCCTTATTTCATGTCCTATAATAGTATTTTTTAAATTTCTCCATAAAAATTTTGTAAGTTCTTGTTTGATTATTTGCACTTCTGGGGGAAATTCATTTCTCCTCTAGTTCAATAACAATCCTGCCTTGATATCCAGGAAATTATGAACTATACTGTAATGTTAGCCATTATAACCACATTATACGACCACTATAAAATACAAAGGGAATGGTAGAAGAAAAATAATAAAATTGTTTATTATGTATAAACATATACTTTTCCGGTTTTTACATGCTCTTGTGGATGATGCCTGGATTTCTAACGTATTTTCTAGTTGGTTGTTCTGGTATGAAGAAACAGTATGGGTGAAGGAAACTTGCTACAGTCTCTTATTAGTTCTCAGTTTCTCAGTTGATTCAGCTTTTTTTTTTTTTTTTTAAATGTAGATTATCTTATCATTTTCAAATGATGACTGTTAGTTTCTCCCCTTTCAATCTTTAACCTGTTACTTACTTCATTGCCATATTTTGCTAATCAGGACTCCAACACTATGTTGAGCATAATCAATGTTAGAGAAAGTCTATTCTTGCCCCAGTCTTGGAGGGGATGCATAAAAGGAGAAAGTTGAAAGACTTAGCAGTCTGGCTTCCCAATTTGCCACCAGTCCCCACCCTGCCACCTGCCCATCCCTGTACTCCACAATTCTCCTTTTCTGAGAGCTGTTTCCCTCAGTTGCAACTAACAGTTCTTGGGGTGTGCAGTGGGAGAGAGGTTGGGGAGGTGAAAAAACGCAGGGCCTGCTTAACTGTCTGTATTTATTTTATTCCTCCTTATCTTCCCTGGGCTCAGATATTATGGTTGCGTTACTCACACTAATCTGGGCTTCTCTTTTCCTGCCTCAAGTTGCGACAGAGGAAGCAAGACCCATTCAGGGCTCTCCTTTACACCCATGCTATCTTCCATTTGTGGCTCCTTGCCCCTTCCCTTCCTAGGCTGTAATTTCAGGGGGAACCTGGAACCCAGAGAACTTCTGTCTCTCCAGAGACTTCTCAGTCTTTTCAGTATTAAAAAAAAATCCATCATTTTCTCCCTCACTCTGTGGCATCTTTAGGATTGGATTTAGCGTAGAGATCCAGAAATTCTTTCAAGTAACATCTTACATTTTTCTATCTGGGACTGTTGTCTACAAATGAAAACAACAGAGATGAAACTGATTGACAGTGTAATTAGGATGTACTCACACGGCCTCCTATGGCCTCCTGTATGACCAACTGTGAAGCATTATCTATGAAATACTGTGGAAGCTGGCCAAAGACTAGAAAGGAAGCTGAGTACTAGCCCATAACTCTGCATACCTTTGAGCTAAAAACAGATTTCTCCAAAAGCTGGTGTCATAATCCTGAAAGGCATATCCCAATCCTTCTTAGAGGGAGAATAACAGGGGAGCTGGTTGCAGCTGAAGAGGAGGTGGTACTCATAGTCTATTCCCACATGACTAAAATCTAACTTTTAGTCTATGGAGCTAGCGGTTGTGAAATTGGGTAAAAGAAGAAGAGGAGGTGGCAACGGACAGACCATAGCGCAGAAAAACGGTGGCCAGACATCTTTGCTTTTGAACACCAAAAGCTGAGAGAGACATACTCCCAAGGCAAAGAAAAATCGATGAGATGGCACTTAAACCTCAAGCAAAGCTCTGGCCTGCCCATCTCACGCCTCTTGCTTCATCTTCACATTACTCTCTAATAGGAAATTAGTACTTCTCAAAGATAAGCAATGATCTGAAAAGTGCTGACATTGGACTTGTGCACAGATATTAGATATAAGTGGACAGGAGGAGGGGAACATAAACAAAAGACAGATTAAAAAACTAACCTCACAAACAGGAACTTTTAAAAATGAAGACATAATTGAGGGAATAGTTCATTATCTCAAAGCAGTTACAAATAATGGGCCATTCCTCACAGACTTTTGCCTTTGGAGTCCCTCATTTTATGGAACTCCAGGTCATCCTTCTCTTGCTGGACCCACATTTGCTCCTGGCGGAATACCCTCCCTGCCCAGCTCTTGGTGGGATCCTTGTTACCTCCCATTCTCAGGCTTTCTGCCCCTTCCTGGGTGTGAACCAGCCACTGGTCCAGTGTGTTTGCTAGCTGCAGGGCACATATCAGACCCTTGAAAAGTCCAAATGATATTGACCTCCCACCTCTCCCATCAAATTCTCTTTTGGAAGTAGAAGAGTTACCAAATAAATATTTTGTATGAAAAGAAAAGGTTACATGTAAAATTTGACTTTATGTAAGCAAAATATAACCACAATTGTATGAATTTAAAAACCAGAAGGATTCTTATTTATCTATAGGCAAATAGATTTTTTCCACAGCATTTACCTTTCTTTTTTAAAATTGTGGTAAAATATACGTACCATAAATTTTACCATTTTAACCATTTTTAACTGTATAGTTCAGTGGCATTAGATACATTCCCATTGTTGTGCTACCAGCAGCACTGAGCATCTCCAGAACTTTTTCTTCTTTCCAAACATCTATCCATTAAACAATAACTCTCAATATCCCTTTCCCTCCAACCCCTGAAAACCATTATTCTATCTTCTATCTTAATGAACTTTAGTACCTTAAGCACCTCATATAATCAGCCTTTAACATTCTTTTAGCATTCATTTAGCATTCTTAAAATCAAATAAATCACACTTTATAGAGGTCTTATACTTGCCTCTACTTTGCACATTCTTATTTTCCAAGCTGATTCAAGCAAGATTCATTTTAAGCCATAACTTGTTTGGATGTAACCATGTTACATTGTTTTTGTTTTTTGTTTTTCCTGGGATTAATAAGGAATATCTCTAAGCTTTAATGCTAGTAAAAAATAAAAATATTCTATATAGAGAAATAACACTGAAGGAGAAAGTAAGAAAACAGAGTTACACACAGAGAAAAGGGTCCCAGAAAAAATCCAGCTGACAGAATTCAGTGACTCAGTGGGTTGTGTAAGTTTAATTCAATCAATAAGTAAGTGTACCAGTTGGTTTGAAACCATAGGGCTAAACACATATGTCCTGGACTGAAATAGAAGGCAAGGTGTTTGGCTTTGGTTCACCACATAAGCACATTCATTATTCAGAAAAAGAAAATATAGTCAGACATTTGTTCTGATTCTTGGTTTGGAAACTTTCAAATGCTGAAATTGTTAAGAGCCAGTAAGATAATATTCCTGAAATTTAAAATTGATTCA